>NC_136933.1:28895386-30095386 GCF_949752795.1 Hyperoodon ampullatus
GCAAGCCAGAAGGGAGTGGCAGGACATATTTAAAGTGATGAAGGAGAAAAACCTACAACCAAGATTAATCTACCCAGCAAGGATCTAATTCAGATTGGACGGAGAAATTAAAACCTTACAGACAAACAAAAGTTAACAGAATTCAGCACCACCAAACCAGCTTTACAACAAATGGTAAAGGAACTTCTCTAGGTGGGAAACACAAGAGAAGTAAAAGACCTACAAAAACATCCCAAAACAATTAAAAAATTGTAATAGGAACATACATATCAATAATTACCTTAAATGTAAATGGATTAAATGCTCCAACCAAAAGACACAGACTGGCTGAATGGAGACAATAACAAGATCCATATATATGCTGTCTACAAGACACCCACTTCGGACCTATGGACACATACAGACCAAAAGTGAGGGGATGGAAAAAGATATTCCATGCAAATGGAAATCACAAGAAAGCTGGAGTAGCAATTCTCATATCAGACAAAATAAACTTTAAAATAGACTATTAAAAGAGGCAAAGAAGGATGCTACATAATGATCAAGGGATCAATCCAAGAAGATATAACAACTGTAAATATTTATGTACCCAACATAGGAGCACCTCAATACATAAAGCAAATGCTCACAGCCATAAAAGGGGAAATTGACAGTAACACAATAATAGTACGGGACTTTAACACCCCACTTTCACCAATGGACAGATCAACCAAAATGAAAATAAATATGGAAACACAAGCTTTAAATGACACATTAGACCAGATGGACTAATTGATATTTATAGGACATTCCATGTAAAAACAACAGAATACACTTCTCAAAAGCACATGGAACATTCTCCAGTATAGATCATATCTTAGGTCACAAATCAAGCCTTGGAAAATTTTTAAAAATTGAAATTTTATCAAGTATCTTTTCTGACCACAACACTATGAGATTAGATATCAACTAAATGGTAAAAAATAAAAACATATGAAGGCTAAACAATACACTACTAAATAACTACGAGATCACTGAAGAAATCAAAGAGGAAATAAAAAAATACCTAAAAACAAATGACAATGAAAACACACTGCCCCAAAACCTATGGGATGCAGGAAAAGCAGTTCTAAGAGGGAAGTTTAGAGCAATTCAATCCTAACTCAAGAAACAAGAAAGATCTCAAATAAACAACCTAACCTTACACCTAAAGTAATTAGAGAAAGAATAATAATTTAAAAAACCCCTGACGTTAACAGAAGGAAAGAAATCATAAAGATCAAGCAGAAATAAATGAAAAAGAAATGAAGGAAATGATAGCAAAGATCAATAAAACTAAAAGCTGGTTCTTTGAGAAGACAAACAAAATTGATAAACCATTAGCCAGATTCATCAAGAAAAAAGGGAGAAGACTCAAATCAACAGAATTAGAAATGAAAAAGGAGAAGTAACAACTGACACTGCAGAAATACAAAGGATCATGAGGGATTACTACAAGCAACTGTATGCCAATAAAATGGACAACCTGGAAGAAATGGACAAATTCTTAGAAAAGTACAACCTTCCAAGACTGAACCAGGAAGAAGCAGAAAGTATGAATAGACCAATCACAAGCACTGAAATTGCAACTGTGATTAAAAATCTTCCAGTAAACAAAAGCCCTGGACCAGATGACTTCACAGGTGAATTCTATCAAACATTTAGAGAAGAACTAATACCTATCCTTCTCAAACTCTTCCAAAATACGGCAAAGGGAGGAACACTCCCAAACTCATTCTATGAGGCCACCATCACCCTGATACCAAAACCAGACAAAGATGTCACAAAAAAAGAAAACTACAGGCCAATATCACTGATGAACATAGATGCAAAAATCCTCAACAAAATACTAGCAAACAGAATCCAACAACACATTAAAACGATCATACACCATGATCAAGTGGGGTTTATCCCAGGAATCCAAGGATTCTTCAATACACGCAAATCAATCAATGTGATACACCATATTAACAAACTGAAAGATACAAACCACATGATAATCTCAATAGATGCAGGAAAAGCTTTGAGAAAATTCCACACCCATTTATGATAAAAACTCTCCAGAAAGTAGACATAGAGACATAATGATGTTGCTGTGGGTTTGTCATAAAAAGGCCATATATGACAAACCCACAGCAACATCATTCTCAATGGTGAAAACGTGAAACCATTTCCTATAAGATCAGGAACAAGACAAGGTTGTCCACTCTCACCACAATTATTCAACATAGTTTTGGAAGTTTTACCCATGGCAATCAGAGAAGAAAAAGAAATAAAAGGAATACAAGTTGGAAAAGAAGAAGTAAAACTGTCACTGTTTGCAGATGACATGATACTATACATAGATAATCCTAAAGATGACACCAGAAAACTACTAGAGCTAATTAATGAATTTAGTAAAGTTGCAGGATACAAAATTAATGCACAGAAATCTCTTGCATTCTTATACAGCAACGACGAAAAATCTGAAAGAGAAATTAAGGAAACACTCCCACTTACCACTGCAACAAAAAGAATAAAATACCTAGGAATAAACCTACCTAAGGAGACAAAAGACCTGTATGCAGAAAATTATAAGACACTGATGAAAGAAATTAAAGATGTTACAAACAGATGGAGAGATATACCATGTTCCTGGATTGGAAGAATCAACACTGTGAAAATGACTCTACTACCCAAAGCAATCTACAGATTTAATGTAATCCCTATCACAGTACCAGTGGCATTTTTCACAGAACTGGAACAAAGTATTTCACAATTTGTATGGATACACAAAAGACCCCGAATAGCCAAAGCAATCTTGAGAAAGATAAACCAAGCTGGAGGAATCACACTTCCTGACTTCAGATTATACTACAAAGCGACAGTAATCAAGACAGTATGGTACTGGCACAAAAACAGAAATATAGATCAGTGCAACAGGATGCAAAGCACAGAGATAAACCCAAGCACCTATGATCATCTTATCTTTGATAAAGGAGGCAAGAATATACAATGGAGGAAAGACAGCCTCTTCAATAAGTGTTGCTGGGAAAACTGGACAGCTACATGTAAAAGAATAAAATTGGAACACTTCCTAACACCATACACAAAAATTAACTCAAAATGGATTAGAGACCTAAATGTAAGGCCAGACACTATAAAACTCTTAGAGGAAAACATAGGCAGAACACTCTACGACATAAATCACAGCAAGATCCTTTTTGACCCACCTCCTAGAGTAATGGAAATAAATCCAAAAATAAACAAATGGGACCTAATGAAACCTAAAAGCTTTTGCACAGCAAAGGAAACTATTAACAAGACAAAAAGACACCCCACAGAATGGGAGAAAATAGTTGCAAACAAAGCAGCAGACAAAGGATTAATCTCTAAAATATCCAAGCAGCTCATGCAGCTCAATATGAAAAAAACAAACAACCCAATCCAAATGGGCAGAAGACCTAAATAGACATTTCTCCAAAGATATACAGACTGCCAACAAACACATGAAAGGATGCTCAACATCACTAATTATTTGAGAAATGCAAATCAAAACCACAATGAGGTATCACCTCACACTGATCAGAATGGCCATCATCAAAAAATGTACAAACAACAAATGCTGGAGAGGGTGTGGAGAAAAGGGTACCCTCTTGCACTGTAGTGGGAATGTAAATTGATACAGCCATTATGGGGAACAGTATGGAGGTTCCTTAAAAAACTAAAAAATAGAACCACCATATGACCCAGAAATCTGACTACTGGGCATATACCCAGAGAAAACCATAATTCAGAAAGAGTCATGTACCACAATGTTCATTGCAGCACTATTTACAATAGCCAGCACATGGAAACAACCTAAGTGTCCAACTACAGATGAATGGCTAAAGATGATGTGGCACAGATATACAATGTAATATTAGTCAACCATAAAAAGAAACAAAATTGAGTTATTTGTAGTGAGGTGGATGGACCCAGAGTCTGTCATACAGAGTGAAGTAAGTCAGAAAGAGAAAAACAAATACCATATGCTAACACATACATATGGAATCTTAAAAAAAAAATTGGTTCTGATGAACATAGGGGCAGGACAGGAATAAAGACGCAGACGTAGAGAATGGACTTGAGGACACGGGGAGGGGGAAGGGTAACCTGGGATGAAGTGAGAGAGTGGCATGGACATATATAAACTACCAAATGTAATATAGATAGCTAGTGGGAAGCAGCCGCATAGCACAGGGAGATCAGCTCAGTGCTTTGTGACCACCTAGAGGGGTGGGATAGGGAGGGTGGGAGAGAGATGAAAGAGGGAGGGGATATGGGGATATATGTATACACATAGCTGATTCACTTTGTTATACAGCAGAAAGTAACACAACATTGTAAAGCAATTATACTCCAATAAAGATGTTTAAAAAAATAGCTTAAAAATTCATCAAGTATTATAGAATTTAAGAAGTATAGAACTTTATATACAACCTTTCAGGTTTGCTATAAAAGTAAAAAAAGAAATCAAAAGAAATAGAATTTATACTTATTAACAATAGTGAAGATAGATTTTCATATTGAGCTAAAGAACTATGGACTAGAAAGGAAACTGATTTTCAAGTTTTTAAATCATACACTTAGATTTTAAGTCTTTATAAAATCCCATCAGTGTTTAGAAGCTTATTACTAGGATAAATTTATCTTAAACAGTAATTATGGAAGACTTCTGTAGTTGAAAGGTGCACACATTTCTCTTGTCATTAAAAAAATGCATCCTTTGTCTTCCATTTTCCTTACAAAAAGTTTTTTCAGTAAAAATACTTCATCCTGTTGTTATTTTACAATTGTCTTATTCTTCTTTCCGGTCCTGCATTTGCTTTTGTGAGGAAATTAATCTAACACTTTCAACAGTTTAACTAATTGGTCCTGTTGATTCAGTTTTAGCAAATATTCCATTTATAATGTTGTAAATTATGCTAATATCATTTTGGATTGTATTTAGGACTTAAGCTAAGAATGCTAGGAAAGAGGTTTTTTTTAACCATGTTAAGTATCAATTCTCTATCATATGTATGTAAATTACAAAAACATACTCCTTTGAATTCTTCATGGTTTGACCCAAGTACAAGTGTGATGTGATTACCATAAATTTTAACACTGTACATTAAGGGAGTAATTAAACACTATAAACAACTTGATTTGTTACCTTCTTTTGAGGGGAGGTGTTTCTGAAAAACATGTTTTATATTATTTAACAACTATAAAATAGGAATGAAACAAATGTTAGAATTCTTCTAATCTTTGATTTTAAGTATGAAATGGCTTTGACTCATACTCTTCAGGTTTCTTGGATTCATTTTATTATGTTTGAGGGCCCTTTTCTATGCTGGAATGTTAGCTTCACAAGACAGCATCTTATCTAAGTCACTCAGGATGGGTCTGAAGCACTCAAAACAATGTCTGGAACATAGTAAACCCTCTGTTGGTTTCCTGTCTGCTGTTCTGAATGAAGAGAATTAAAACACACAGTGAGACATAAAGATGGAACATATCCACTTTGTAGTTGACTATTTTTATGTAGGCACTCCAATATTTAATATTTAGTAATGTCTCCACTAAACTCTTACTGAGCCACTTGCACTAGCAAAGACCACTCTAGGAATGATGAGAGTATATAACTTTTTTTTTTTTTTTTTTGCGGTACGCGGGCCTCTCACTGTTGTGGCCTCTCCCGTTGCAGAGCACAGGCTCCGGACGTGCAGGCTCAGTGGCCATGGCTCACGGGCCCAGCCGCTCCGCGGCATGTGGGATCTTCCCGGACCGGGGCACGAACCCGTGTCCCCTGCATCGGCAGGCAGACTCTCAACCACTGCGCCACCAGGGAAGCCCGTGAGTATATAACTTTTAATGAAATGAGACATGTTCACTGAAAATGGAATTGCAGTAATGTCTAGAATGGGAATTGATTCCATATTTCAAATCAGGTAAATAATAGCTTATTTAAAAGTGACCAAATTATGTTTAGTCAGATGACTCTCTTCTGAAATCTGTTTTTCTCACTCTTTGCCAGAAACAATGAATAACTTAATATGTCTTTACACTGATGGTTGAGATCTGCCATTGCTTTGAGCATACGCTCTTTGAAGAAAGCAAGATTTATCACATTTAAAAGGATAACAGTTGTTATGTGATCACCTAACATTTTTGCCCTTCCATATTAGCTAACACACACTTAAAGCTTTTTTCTATATTAAGGAAAAAAATAAAATCTGTACAGCTTGTATTATTAAATGTATGTTCTGTAAACATTTTTAAAAGCTTTTTTTTTTTTTTTTTTTTTTTTTTTACTTCTAGCAAATTTATTTCACTTACTGCATCTTTCACTTTTCCCTTTGGTGCTAAACTCCTCAGCTGTGCTCATTCATTTCTCAGCAACAGTCACCTCACTGATGAGATTATTTCTTAACTCCGTTTTTTTTTTTTTTTACATCTTTATTGGAGTATAATTGCTTTACAATGGTGCGTTAGTTTCTGCTTTATAACAAAGTGAATCAGTTATACATATACATATGTTCCCATATCTCCTCCCTCTTGCGTCTCTTTCCCTCCCACCCTCCCTATCCCACCCTTCTAGGTGGTCACAAAGCACCGAGCTGATCTCCCTGTGCTCTGCGGCTGCTTCCCACTAGCTATCTACCTTACGTTTGGTAGTGTATATATGTCCATGCCACTCTCTCACTTTGTCCCAGCTTACCCCTCCCCCTCCCCATGTCCTCAAGTCAATATGCTTGTGTCAAGCAGACGTGTCAAGTACGCAGTCTAGATACAGGCTTCTGGAGCTCCTCAGAGACGGCTGTGTGGGAGGAGTAGACGCGGAGTCATTAAAAGCCAAGAAACTGGATTTGGATCAGCCTTGGGGGAGGATAAGCAGAAAAGAGGGGAGGGCAGGTGATAAGGCGTGATGGGGAGTCACTGGATGTGTTTTTGCAAAGGAGGTTAAGGATCGGATCAGGTTAGACTGAGCCTGCAGAGAAGGTCTTCCTGTGGAAGGCAGAAGATGCAAGAGGGCCAGTCAAGGGCAAAGAACAAAGACGCATGGGGAAAGAACATTCAATACCGAGGCCTGCCCATGGAAAGGGCTTAGCCAAACAGACTGGTCCACTCTTCTACCTGAGCCTGATTCCTCCGCCTGCATGTTTTTGTTTGTTTGTTTGTTTGTTTTTTAAGAAGTGGATTTATTTAGAGAGAAACACACTCCACAGACAGAGTGTGGGCCCTCTCAGAAGGTGAGAAAGGCCCCTCCTGCATGTTTTAATTCCATAATGCCATTGCTCCTTTCACTGTATACAACTTGTCTTTGACTCTTTTTTGTTTTTCTCTCTCTTAGAAACATCCACCCGGTCCCTGTTTATATCCTTCAGCTAAATGGCAGGTCACACCTATAGCTACATCCTTTCACTGGGGCACAAGTATCAACTCTTCCATTTCTTGAGGACGCTGAGCCATCACTGATTCTCAGTATGAAGTCTCTCACACACACACCCCCTCCTTAGGTTTTGGGAGGTACACATACAGATCATACAAGCGTGTTACACAGCAAACCTCTTGCTTTTTGATGTAACCGACAATCCAGCCTCAGAAACCATTTTAGAAACTGCCTATTCCTTTACAAAACTCTGAATTTTGTATAATTTCTCAGAGATATTTGAATTTACATTGCTACTTATTATTTCAATTTAAACCTACCAAAATCCCACAAAAATATTATTAGGAAGTAAACATGCCACAGAGTGTTTCCACACAGTACAGTGCAACTTGGATAAATTATACTGCATCATGAAAAAGTTACAGTAAAACTCAAAACCTCATGAATCAGGTCACACAGAAAAAAGAAGACAGTCTTTAGGCTGGTATGTCTTACACTCTGGGGTATACTTGATTAAAATTTCCTATTCACATTTGCATCTCTTCTCCTGTCGAAATACTATTCAAAGTAATTCCCCAATCAAACAATGGCTCTCTCTCTCTCTCTCTCTATATATATATATATATTTTTTCCATGTGCCTGTAATACACACAACTTTATTTTGCATTAATTCAACAGCCATGTATGCATTCTCAATTTTGTGTCCTGGGCAACTATATAACCACCAAAGGAATAAAATAAGACTGTATCTTTTCACAACATAGAAACCCAGGAAGAAAGACATAATATAGTAATAAAATGTTTTCCCAATTTCAACTCAACCCATAAGATGATAAATTCCTGTGTGTAGAAATGTAATCATCTATGATTTTTTCACTGGAGCTCAGTTTATATGACCAATTAAACCCACATGGACTGTTGTACTTTTATTTAAGGTTGACACACGAAAAAGCCAATTCAGAAATTCAACTAGCAGTTTAACAAAATAAATCAGTAAGGCTTATTAGTTTGACCTTAGCAGCCTTAACCCAATATGATGTCTCTCTACTACTTCTTGTAAACTACAATAAGTCCTTTTTCTATTGACCACATCTAGAAAAGCAACAGTCTTCAGTTAATGATTTTTTTCCCAATAAGATCCAATCTTTAGAAGAAAATAAATCCTGCCAAAAACAGTATTAACACTTTCTCCCTTATTCTGGGCTCCAGAAATACCCCAGAGAACAATCAACTTTTAGGACACTTCTTGAAAATGATGACTTGCTACATGTTTGAGCATCTCTCCTCCCCAAAACTCCTGGACCACTCTCTCCACCGTTTGTCTCCCTCACACAAGGTAATCTAGCCTTCTTCCTGAAACTAGAGAGTGAGAAGCTTGGTCCTACCTTCAGACAAAACACAGAGCTAGACCTAAAAGGCATTTAAAATAATTTCCTTAAATAACATCCTAAACATGGCTTTTTTATGTTCAATCACACACCATTCAAAACAATGATGTTTTACTCGCCCCAAACACTTTAAAAATTGTTTCAAAGAATGTAGTTGACTTCATTGTTCTCACAAACATCTCATTCATAATAATGAATTATCCAACATTAACTAAAATTTCATGAATTATTCTTTAATATTTGAAAGAATAAGAATCGTTTCTCATACTCAAGCAAATACTTCTTGCAGTTGTGTATTCAAACACGCACATATTAAAATTGTTAAAGACGGGCAAAGCTTTTTTCCCAAATGAGCCATGTCTTTCCTTAATGAAGAATTCGCTATACAAATTTAGCCAGTTTAAAAGCCTACAGAGGGGCTTCCCTGGTGGTGCAGTGGTTGAGGGTCCGCCTGCCGATGCAGGGGACGCGGGTACGTGCCCCGGTCCGGGAAGATCCCACATGCCGCGGAGCGGCTGGGCCCGTGAGCCATGGCCGCTGAGCCTGTGTGTCCAGAGCCTGTGCTCCGCAACGGGAGAGGCCACAGCAGTGAGAGGCCCGCGTACCGCAAAAAAAAAAAAAAAAAAAAAAAAAAGCCTACAGAAGTCTATTCTTTTTTCTGTTCCAAACATACCCATTCCAGCAGAGACAGTCAAGCTTTCTAGCAAACACTGGATCACTAGTTCCTGTTTAATATAACAGAAACATTAGCTCACAGTCACTCATCTTGAGTTTAGAGACTGTCCCAACCTCATACGCTCAGAGAGATGCCTCTTCTTTCCCCGTGAAAAAATAATCCTGGAGGTAATACTAAGAGCAGGAGACCATGAGGCAAGCATTGGCCCTTTACAGCTCTTCCAAAGTTGTTTTGTTTGCTGAGTTATTTGGCATTAAAATCAGACTTCTGAGTATTTATTATCATTCTTCCACTCTGATCATAATGGTGTTTTCAGACATCTCTTACCACCTGAGAAATCAACAAGGCAGAGTGAGGTTTGCAGGAAGCACTGCAGGGCAAGGAGGAAGATTTCCCCACACCCTGTGACAGAACCAGTTGTTTATTTGGGCCGCAATAAATTCTTCCCAGATCTGCAGTGTGTGCATTCTACCTGTAACTTTTGCTTTTCTTATTGCTTTTCTAAAAGTATGAAGGTCTCATTATCCCACTCTCTCTATTAATGCTGTTGCTGTCATGCTGACTGTCATTTCTTTCTATGTTTTCTCATGTTTCCAGGATTTAAAAAACAATTTAGCCTACTTTGAACATATTGTGATTCCTGAATCAGTAGGGATTTGTGCTTTTATTAAATCTCAATAATTACAGCCATGATGTCTCTAAATTTTGTCATTCCTCCTGTCTATCTATTCTCTTATTCTGGAATTCTGTCTAGGTCTATGTTAATCTTTTCTTTCTGTCCTCCATATCTCTTTCATATTTCTCATATCCTTGTCTGTTTGTGATACATTCTGTGTAATTTCTCAAGAAATATCATTAATTCTCTCTTTAGATGTGTTTACTGCTTAACCATTGCTTTTTTAATTTCAACAGTTATATTTTAATTTTTAGATGTTTCACTCTCCCCTCAAATATATGGGTTCATAACTTTTAATTGGTTATCTTTGTAATGGAATCTTTTATTTCTCTAAACATTTCATAGATATTTGCTCAAAGTTCTTTCTTATAAATATATACAAAAAAAATAAATAAAAATAAAAGTATGAAGGTCTCAACAGAAAGCTCATAGTTTATCATTATCCAGAAAGTCCTACATCTGGCATTAAATATTAGTTATTTTTAACCTTAATGGCACACTAACATTATTTTGGAATTTGGAAAAAAATAAGGCTAAAATTTTATAGCTCTTAAAAAAAAATTGCCTGAATAAATCTTGGGTTTGAGGATTTTTCAATCTCTCTTTACTCTCAGGGATAATTTCCAAACATGGAATTAAATGGATCAGCACAGACATAGAAAAAGCTTCTATGGAGATTGCTTATGAAACTCATGTAGAGTCTAATCATCCTAATATTCATTTTTTCCATCCACTAAATCATTACCTTCATTAACAGTGATTAAAACTAAGCCTCAAAGCTGGCAGAGTTGGATGGACTCTCACATCTTTCTAATGACTACAGTCTAAAGCACCCTTTGGGGAAAATGAGCTCCCCTGAGAGCCGGTGGACACAGCAGACAGGGAGCTAAAGATGACTCACAGTTTCTGTGGATGTGAAACAGAGAAAAGGCTCAATTCCAGGATGGGGCTTTCCAAATGTTTAAATACACAACATCTAATGTATATTTATTTGTAGAGCTGAATTTTGAATGTGAAAATCAATTGACACTTTGAGGATTATCAGAAAACACGACATAGTAGATGAAAAGGTCAATAATCACTCATTTCTTTGGACTGAAGTCAGATCCCACAGGTAGCACAGAAATGAATCACCACTTTTTTCAAGAGATCACTGACAAGTCTTGAGTGCAGTGGCAAATTGGCTTCTAATTTTTAAAAATAAATTATGGAGAAATATCCACCGATCTGGTAGTGTAATACTACACGTGATTCTTATAAAATACAGGAGTTAATACGTACTTGTTACAAGAAAGGCAGATGATGGAGAGATTCTATTCAGAAACTCCATAACTAATTATAGAACACAGTTTTAGGAGAACTTGTCGACTGCTTGCTCAAAAGGATTATTTTGGAGTAATAATAATCATAAATTGACCTTTCAACCTTTAAAATCGTACATACACCTTAAAAGACATGATAGAAGAATTTGATTCCTAAGAAGTATTTTCTTACAGAGTTCTGAATTACCTCTTTACACAAGACAGCTAATTTAACGTAGCAGTCATCCAATAGTGCGAAGAAAAAGGGGTCTTGAAAATAAGTACATCAAAGGCGCAGAAGAAACAATATAAAAGGAGTGGGAATAAGGTAACTATAAGGGGGTTTTAGAAATTTTGTCTTATTGAATATATGCCTATTTTATCTTCAAATGCCTGTTTGAGTACTTATAAAGAATTGAAAATAACATGGCTATTGAAAAAAAAGTGACGATGTTTAAAACAATTCTTTTTTCTTATCATTTGTATCTTGCACCTAAAACTAATTTCTAGAAGTTACAGCTCAAAAAGAGCAAATGGCTTCCCTGAAGTATTCTCATGTGACTGTCCCTCACCATAATCTCAGTCTGCCGAATTGATCAGGCTGTGAAGGCAGATGTGAGAGAAAATTCTAGCATGTGTTTTCTCTTTTAAATGAAATGCTAAGTTGGAAATATTACTGCTTGACCCAATTGATGCCATAGCTGTAGGGATTAAACAGAAGTTTGTCAAGGGCTATAGAATTTACTACCAAGTCTGCTCATTTACCAATTCCATGATACTAATTTAAAGAAGGAAAAAATATGTATCATCTTGAGATTTGTATTCAAAGGAATTGCAAACAAAATTGCAAACAAAATAGTTTCTTATGTGCAACATAGTCAGAATGTTTGCTCAGTTTTTAAACTGATCAAATAACAAAGTGAAATGCAGTGTTGACCAGTTTCTGCTTCTTGAAAATGGTATAACACTCCCAGCCCCATCCAACTTAAAGGATGGGTGTGAGGACCTGTAAATCTGAGTTGAACATCCTAGGAAGGGAATTATGGGGGCGTGATGGTCAGAAGACTGGGGAAGTTTGGAACCAAATATTGAGAAGCAAATTGCAAAGAGAAGCAAATTGGACCAAAATAAAACAAAACAAAAAATCCCTGCATAGGTAATGATAGCAGAGAAAGCCCTGGAGGGGTTTGATTGTATCAAGTGAAGAAATTTTTCTCCAAGTTTTGGTTTTTGCTGGAAAATGGGGGTCTTGCAAAACAGGAAGAAACAGGGCAAACTGAAAAGACATAAAAACAGAAAAAGACGATTGGAGTGAAGACAGCAAAAATTAAAGAGGAGATATTGATGATCAATATTGCTCTTCAATCAAGCTAGAGAGAGAGGCTTCACAGGAAAAGGAAAGGACACAGATCTCAGATTGGGGGCTGGAGAACCAGAGGACCATGCCGAAGCAGTGGCTTTGGTGACCACCTGTGGTCAAGAGGGGAAGAGCTGACTAGCAGGCAGGCGAGGTGGAGGAAGTGAACAGTGGTGGGGAGGGGAGGGAAAGAGTGGGTTCCAAGTGGTGGGAGCCAAAGAGGGTTGGGGTGAGGCTTCCCAGGGAGAGGAGAGCTTTGTTGGACAGAGAAGGGGAAACCATGAGGTCAAGCGGGAGAATAAACAAGGGAGGACACAGAGAGCTTACGATGTTAGGCAAGATTTAGACAATATAATTCAATCCAGAGGGTAGGGTTTTATTTTAGGTATAAGCAGATGGTTAGGAGTCATATTTGTGGAGAGAAAAGTGATATATGCTTATAGAACAGTTTTAGGTCAAGGATTTGACTTAAGTGATAGATATGTATCACTAAGAAAGAAAACACCTAAATCCGTTATCAGTGGTGCCTTTTTGACAGAATAAGTGTTGACAATTTTCTTTTCCTTCAGAGGGGAAAATTCTTGGTTTAAGTTAGCGAGATGACTGTTCTTGGTAATAACTCAAAAGTCATAGTTTTAGGGGATGTTATTTCATTTAAAGCAGACGGACCAAGACAAACTTATGAAACATAAAGGACAAACTGTGCCACTATGTGATCAGAGAAGCAGTTCACAGCTAAGAGTACTGTTAAGATGGGAAACTTAATTTTTAAGAAATCTAGGGAAGCCACCACAGTTTAAGAAAAATTAAAAAATACTTGAGACATGGCTGGAGGAAAGACAGCTCTACCCGTGAGACGCCAAAGGAAGCAGATGTACGATAAAATTTCAAAGCAACTGTGAAAAATCCAAGGCAGCTAACAGTGGTTAGAATGGCCATGGAATGGGAAATAAAGACTTTCTTTTCATTATTAGTACTCTGATTGGGTGAAATACCTTGTTTTAATAAAATGACCGTGGGAAACACTCTGAAGATGTGGAATAATTCACTAATTTCAAAAAGCAAAATACCTGTTACCAACTACAGAATCAGATCATAAAGGTTATAGAATAGATACAAGTGAATAAGAAGAGAAAAATCAAAAATTGAGGAAAGTTCATTATGACCGTGCAAGGAAAAAGAGAATGCCAAGTAAAAGTAAGGTTTAAGACTTCCTTAAACTCATTTGACAGGAAAGGGAGGTGATGCCCACAGTGGTGCATGTGGGGGGCACAGGGTCACTTCAGGGACTTGCCCTTTGATAACTCTTTCAGGATTAAGAGAGAAAGAGAGTGAAAATAGAAGCCCATGATGAAAGACCAAGCAAAAGAAAGAAAAATTGTTTAATGCCAGATGTCACAACTAAAGGAATGTGAACAGCATGATAAACAGCTGGGAAAGGAAAGAGCTCTTTGAACATAACAGTGAGGCTTGGGGGAGGTTCTGCTCCCAACACAACACATAAAATTCGCATCATTTGCCAGTCTCAAATTCTATTTCAACAAAAATAGCTTCCAAATGAACGTAAAATAAAGACTTTTTAGACATAGAAAAGGTGGAAGAATTCACGGTGAGTAGATCTCCAGTAATAGCCATGTTAAGGAATATTATACGAACAGCAGAAAAGTGATACCAAATGGAAATATGGATCTACACAAAGAAATGAAAAGATGACTTTGTGATTAAATACATAAGTTTTTTGGCACTATTTAAATCTCTTTAAAAAAAGGACTAACTGTTTTAAGGGAAAAGTGACAATGAAGTGTAGGATTTATAATACCTGTAAACATAAATTGTATGGCAACAGGAGCACAAATATCAGGAGGAGAGAAATGGAATTGACATATTGTTATAAAGTTCTTATTCTAACTGACATGGTATAATAAAATTTGAAGTTAGCCTGTGGTATTTTAAAAATGTATTCTTTAAACCCCCAAACATCCACTAAAATATAAAATAAGAGCTTATGCCTAATAAGCTAACAAAGGAGATAAAATATAAAAATTAAAAGAAAACACACAAATGATCTCAAAGAAGGCAGAAAAGAAGGAAAAGGGGAATAAGAAAAAGAGGAACAAATATAGAACAAATAAAATGACAGATTTAAATTGAACCATATCAACAATCACATTAAATTTAAGTGATCTAAATACCATATATAAAAGGCAGGGATTGTCAGATTGGCTAAAAATAGCAAGACCCAGCTATAGGTTGCCTACAATAAACTTTAACTTTGTAAAGAAACAAGTAGGTTAAAAGTAAAAGAATGTAAAAATATACTATGAAAATATGAATTAAATCAAAGCTGGGGTAACTATAGTAAAATATAGTTACAAACAAAAATATTTTTCAAAACAAAAAATATTAGCATGGATAAAGGTAATTTCATAATGATAAGGAGGTCAGGTCATCAAGAAGAGAAAGCAACCCTAAATAATAGAGTGCCATGGTCTCAATGTTTGTGTCACCCCAAATTCATAGGTTAAAATCCTAATCTTCAAAGGTGATGGTTTGGGGAGGTATTTAAATCATGAGCGTAGAGCCCTTCTGAATAAGATTAGTGCCTTATCAACAAGGCTGCAAAGTGACCCTTCTCCCTTCCATCATGTGAGGACACAGCAAGAAAGCACCAGCCATGAACCAGAAGAAAGACTCTCACTAGAACAGGACCTGGCACCTGGATCTTAGACTCCCCACCCTCCAGAACGATGAGAAATAAACATCTTTTGTTTATAAGCCACCCAGTCGGTGGCATTTTGTTATAGCAGCCCAAAGAGACTAAGACATGAGGCATCAAGACACATGATGTAAAAACTGACAGAAAAACAAGAGAAATAGACTAACCCAAAATTGCAACTGGAGATTTCAATATTCTTCTCTCAACAATTGCTAAACAAATAGAAAATTAGCAAGGATATAGAAGAGTTGAGAAGCATAACTGACCTAACTGACATTTATTTACAGGATACTCTACCCCCTAGCAGCAGAAAATACACTCTTCTCAAGTTCATAAAGACCAGATTTAAAGAGAAACCACTTTCTGGGCTATAAACCGAGGTTCAAATATATTTGAAATAATTCAAATCACACAAAGAATGTTCTCTGATGACAATGAGATTAAATTAGAAATCAACAACAGATCAGTAGAAAGTCCCTGATTTTTCAAAAGGAAAATAATAACATTTCTAAATAATTCATGGGTCAAAAGGAAATTAAAAGGCATTTGAACTGAATTATAATGAAAATGCACCATTTGAAAATTTGTGAAATGCTGTTATAACAGGGCTTAAGGGGAATCATCCATATTAGAAAAGAAGAAGAATCTCAAATCAACATTCTCAGTTCACACTTTAAGAAACTAAGAATACAAAAGGTAATTGAACCAATGTAAATAAAAGAAAGAAAATAATAAAGACGATGGTGGAAGTCAACACATAGAAAATCGAAAAATAATAGAAAGCGATCATGGAAACCAAATACCGATTCTTTGAGAAGATCAGTAATACTTGTAAACCTCTAGCCAGATTGATCAGAAAAAAAAGAGAGAAGACACAATTACCCATATCAGAGGTGAAATCACCTCAATTTTACAGATATAAAAACATAAAGAGATGATATGAATACTCTATGTAAATAAGTTCAGCAACTTAGCTGAGACAGAAAAAGTCCTCAATGGCACAAACACCAAGGCTTACTTATGAAGAAACAAATAACCTGAATATCCTATGTCTGTTAAAGAAATTGACTTTGTGGTTAAAAGCCTTATGACATAGAAAAATCAAGGTCTAAATTGCTTCACTGAAAATGATACCAAACATTCACGTAAGAGTGAAAACGATCTACACAAATTCTTCTAGAACATACAGAGATGGGAATACTTTCCAACTCACTCAGTGATGTTAGCAGTACCCCAATACCTAGAGCAGACAATGATAACACAAGGAAAAACCACAAATATCAGACCAATTTCCTTCATGAGCATAGATGCAAAAATTTAAAGAGATTTGGAAAATGGAATCCAAAAATAAATAAAACTGTAACATATAATAATCAGTTGCAGTTTATCCTAAGAATGCAAGGTCAAGTAAAAATTTGAAAATCAGTCCATGAGATTTTCTATACTAGCGAATTAAAAGAAATTCATGTTGTTATTTCAATAAACAGAGAGAAAACGTATTTGATAAAATCCAACATAAATTCTTGATTAAAAAAACTCTCAGCAGATGGGTCATAGAAGGAAAGTTCCTCAAGCTAATGAATATAAGCCTGAACGTACAGCTAAGCCCTAATATCAGGAATGACAGAAGAATGTCAGAGCATAGCTTAGCAACGTTTTCTGCTTCAGGGTCTTGCGAGGCTGCAGCAGGATGTCAGCGAGGCTGTGGTCTCCTGTGAGACTCAAGCGGGGAAGGACCTGCTTCTGAGCTCACGTGGTTGTTGGTGCTATTCAGTTCCTTGAGGGCTCTGACACTGAGGGTCTGTGTGTCTCCCTGGCTGTTGGCTGGAGGCAAACCTCAGTCCCTTGCCAGGTGGACCTTCCAGTGTTGCCGCTTGCTTCCTCAGTGTCAGCAAGGGAGACAGACTGTCTTTGCCAGACGGATACCGAACCTTATATAACATAATCACACAAACATAACTTAACAGCCTGTCATCTTGGCCATATTCTGTTGGTTAGAATCAACTTATAGGTCCCAACCACACTCAAGAGGCAAGGATCACACACAAGCAAGGATATCAGGAGCTGGAGATCATGGGGGTCACCTCAGATTCTGCCTGACTCAGATTCTGACAAAAGATATGAAGGACCTGTACACTGAAAACTACAGCACTTCTGAGAGAGAGAAACTAAGGTGGACCTAAATAAGTGGAGGAATATCCTATTTTCATAGACTGTAAACTCAATATAGTTAGTATGTCAATTCTCCCCTGATTGGTCTATACATTCATTCAGTCCTAGTTGAAGGTTTTGGAGAAGTAGAAAAATAAAAAATTTTGTAAAAATTGACAAAATTATTCTAAAATTATTATGAAAATTCAAAGAACCCCAAACACCAAATATCTTGAAAAAAGAAGAAATATAGAGTAATAATTCTATCTGATTTCAAGCTTATTTAAAGCCTCAGTAATCATGACATGTGGTATTGGTTTAATGATGGACAGTAGGTTAAGGAAATATAATACTGAATCCAGAGACTGACCCACACATATGCGGACAACTAGTTTCTGACGAAGTTTAAAGGCAATTGAGTAGATAAAGGATAGTCTCTGTCATAAAGGGTGCTGGCACAACTGAATATATATATGAATAAGTATTATTCCCCACTTACAAAATTTAGCACAAAATAAATCACAAACCTAAATGCAAACCCTAAAACTGTAAAACCTCTGCAGAAAAAAACAACCACATGTTTTATGACCTTGCGTTAGATAAAGGTATCTTAGATACTACACAAAAAAGCACTATTCATATGGGAACACATGTATAAAAGATATTTCATTAGAATTACATACTTCTACTCTTCAAAGGACACTAGTAAGAAAATGGAAAGATTAGACACGTATTTAGAAAAACATTTTAAAATTATATATCAGATAAAGGACTTGTATCCAGAACATACAAAGTGCTCTTGCAAATTAGTAAAAACAAAATCAAACAACCCAATAAAAAATGGCCAAACAATTTTAAGAGACACCTCATCAAAGATATATGGATAGCAAATAGATAGTGAGAACAAGTTCCGCATCATTAACCAAATTAGAATGATTAGAATTTAAAAAATTAAAAAGCTGACCACAACAAACATTTGCAAACTTGAGCAGAAATTGGAACTCTAATACAAGTCTAGTGAAAATAGAAAATGGTATAACTACTTTGAATAATAGTTTTACAGTTTCTTAAAATATTAGACATGCATACTGTATCATCCAGCTATTCCACACCTTAGTAATTATCCAAGAGAAATGAAATTACATGTCCATTAAATACCTTCCGCATTAACACTCATAGCAGTTTTATTTGTAGTCATCAAATACTAGAAGGAACCCAGTCTTGCAACAAGGGCATGGATACACAGACTGTGGTATACCCATGGAATGAAACCAAATTCGGCAATAAAAAGAATGAATAATGAATACACACGTGAACAAATCTCAAGAGAGTTGTTCAGTGAGAGAACGATCACAAAAAAAGACTGCATGCTGGGTGGCTTCATTTACAAAAATTCTAGAGAAGGTAAACTAATTTAAAGTGACAGAGAGCAGGTCAGTGGCTGCGGAGCAGGTGCGAGAAGGGTTGGAGGCAAAGATTACAAGGATTTTGAGTACACTTTTTGGAGTGATGGATGTGTTCCTTGTCTTAATTGAGGTAATGGTATCAAGAGTATATACATATCTCAAAGCTTATGAAATCAGACATGTTATATAGGTGCAATTTATTGTATACCGATTACACCTGACTAAAGCTACAACAAATAATTTAAATATTCACCAACAAATAGACCCACAATTGGTAACCTGAAAAAAAAGTTTCTTTCTCTGAGCCTGAAGACTGAGGTTTGTATACTGGGTTCTGACAACTTTTCAAATCCGTCAGGAGACACTTGGATTTGGCCAGATTCATTGCCATCTTCCTTGTGCTGCTCACTCCCCTTGGAATCCTGGCATTCGTATAAAAGATCTGTTTTTTTCCATTGAATTTGAACTTATACCAACTCTAGGAAGAAATTTTAACGTGTTGCATAGTGAAGGGGTGATGTTAATTAGACAAAACCTGGTGTTACTTCTGGTCGGGAAGACTGTCACTTCTGATCAGGTTCCCAAGTAAAAGCTGTTAATTGACTTGAATGGGTCATATTTTTTTCTCCAGTGTTGTTTTCTTTTAAACTTTGGCTGCATTGTGCACAAAGAACATGGTTAGGGTGATATTTTAGTTAAAACGATAGTCCAAGCTTACACCACTTCATATGACACCAAACTTATATATTTAGAATCCCCCAAAAGAAGCTGCCAGAACCTCATTTTATCATTCATTCATAGAACCGTATCATGGAGTCTGAAAAAACAGAAAAACAGAATACAAGCAAACAAACAAAAAACGATGTTTCACAGATTGCTACACAGCTTGATTTCTGATTCTGCTGAGTCTATAAGTTGAAAAGTTTTGCTCTTACCTCAATACAAACTCGCAACCTTCACAAACATAAGTAAGATCCTAAATTGGATTTTCTCCATCAAGATAATTTTGATATTTTGATGCTATTTCTGTGACAAATTCCCATCAGTTTGTAACTATTTTAAGTATAGACTGTCCGTCAAGTGACAGAGACTAGATATGTGGTCACCAATCACCTGACATTTCCCTGGGCCCCTGACAGGTGCATATTTCACAGCCTGTCTTGCAGTTAAATTGGGACAAAGCACTGGTAAAGGCCAGTGGAAAGTGAGCAGAGGTGACCTATGGCAGTTCCAGCAGCCAATACCAGGCTCCTTCTCTCCCCTCAAAATACTGAAACAACAAAACAGAAGCAACCTAAAGACCTAAGTTATAGCTTAGAGGTGGCCTACATCACCTTCCTCAGACTGACTCATGACCAGGAAATAAACTCTTACTGTCGGAGACCATTATAAGTTTAGTCTTTACAGAAGAGAAGCCCAGCTTATCTTGAGAAATACACCTTGTGTTCAGAAATATTAGTGGTTAAACTCATATTAAATGAAATCGAGCATGGAATTCAAGCATAAAACCAGTAAGAAATGAAGTGGTATGCAGTCAGCTTGGTGATATCGTTATATTCCTCTCAACTGCACCCCGCCCATCAGAATCTCCATGCTCCATGGTTTCTGTCTCCTAGACCCCTTTATGAAACACTAGGGTTCCAAAGAAAGTAGGCTGAAATTTTTCAGGATGAATACCAGTTTTCTAGTTGTATGTGTTATGAATTTTGTCTTTCCCTCTTGATTTTTGTTTCATTAACAGACTTTATTTTTTAGGACAGTTTTAGGTTTGCAGAAAAAGCAGAAAGTACTGAGAGTTCTCATGTATTCACTCACCTCATCATCTCATCTGCCCTACTGCCGTCACTAACATCTTGCCTTGGTGTAGTACGTTTGTTACAACTAATGCGCCACCGTCGATAGGTTATTTTTCACTAAATTCCATAGCTGACATTACGGCTCACTTCGTGTTGTACATTATATAGGTTCCGACAAATGTACAATGACATGTATTCACCAGTACGATGATTTCACTGTCTTAAAGGTCCTGTGTTCCTTATTCATCCCTCCTTGTCCCCAAATTCCTGTCAACCACCCATCTTTTATTGTTCCTCCTTTTCCACAATATTGTATACTTAGAATAATACAATGTATATCAATCAATGGTGTCAATTACTGATAAAGGTGTGTTAGAGTCTCCAACTGTAATAGTGGTATCACCTATTTCTCCTTCCACTTCTATTGGTTATTTGTTTCTTTTTTATGGTGGTAAAGTATCCATATCGTAAAATTTACCATATTAACTTTTTTTTTTTTTTTTTTGCTTGGTACGCGGGCCTCTCACTGTTGTGGCCTCTCCCGTTGTGGAGCACAGGCTCCGGACGCGCAGGCTCAGCGGCCATGGCTCACGGGCCCAGCCGCTCCGCGGCATGTGGGATCTTCCCAGACCGGGGCACGAACCCGTGCCCCCTGCATTGGCAGGCGGACTCTCAACCACTGTGCCACCAGGGAAGCCCCATATTAACTATTTTTAAGTTGTGCTGACATCTTGGGCAGACATATCAAAACACTATAGACCAGGTGGCTAAAACAACAGGAATTTATTTCTCAATGTTCTGAAGGCTGATCATCTCAGATCAAGGTGCCTGCCTATTAGGTTCCCTGGTGAGGGCTCTCTGTATGGGATAAATTTGAGTCAGGAGACTGAGTAAAGCAGATGGCTCTTCCCAGGGTGTGTGAGCCTCATCCAGTCAGTTGAAGGCCTGAATAGAATAAAAATCTGAGTGGGAAAGAATTCTGCTTCTCTGCCTGCTTACGTTTGAGCTGAGACACTGGGCTGCTGCCTTTGGACTCAGAGCGCACTTGTATCATCGGCTGCCCTGAATCTCCAGCTGGCCAACTGCAGATCTTGGAATTCTTGTGTGTGTGTGTGTTATTTTTTTTTTTCCTGGATAAACCAGACTAATACAGATTTCGGTACCAAGAAGTATGGTGCCACTGTAACAAATATAACAAATACCTAAATATGTGGAAGCGGCTTTGGAACTAGACAATGGGGAGAGGGTGGAAGAGTTTTGAGGTGCGTGGTAGAAGGAGACACTATTGCCATGAACGGACTTTTCATGGTGGTTCTACTGAGGGCTCAGAGAGAAGGAGGAGAGCTGGAGAGAATACCTAAGTAATCATGAACAGAATGTTGGTAGAAGTACAGATGGCAGAGGCCATTCTGACGAGGCCTCAGATGGAAATGAGGAACAAGTTATCAGACAATGGAGAAAATGTGGTTAATGTTTCTAAGTGGCAAATAACTTGCTGAAATGTGTGTGTGTTCTAGTGTTTTGTGGAAGTCAGAAGTAGCTGGAGATGAAAGTAGATATTTAGCTGAGGAGTTTTCTAAGCAAAGTGTTGAAGGAGCAACTTGATTCCTCCTGGAATCAAGCGACATGAATTGAAGAAGGAATTGTTAGGTAAAAAGAACCAGAATCATTAGTTAACTTAGTCAAGAAAAAAAAGGCAGGAGGAGAGTGTACACATACATTAAATTAGAAGTAATATAGGCTAATAAACCCAAATATAAAAAAAGAAAAGCTTATGATTTTTTCAATTGATGCTTATGGATTGAAAACCAAGATGGAATTGATTATTTCAAGATACATAAATATTTTGTTATTGAGGAGTTACTAAAGTCTAAAGTAATATTACCATAGAAAAAAAAGAGACAGTTTTTTAAAAATCTACATTCCTCCCACACAAAATAAATAAATAAGCTCTAGAGAATTTCATAGGTGATTTTAGCAGACTTTAAAGAAGAGATATTCTCTTTCAGAGTGCAGGAAAGGGAAAGCAATACTTTTTTGGTACGCAATGCAAAAACTTTGACACAAAATCTGAGAGACGATACATATACCGAATTTCTAGACTGATATCACTTATGATTAATAATGCAAATATTCGAAATGAGATATTAAAGCTTGAAGTAGAATAAAATCAATATAATAATATTTTAAATCTATTAAAATAATTCAGAACAAGATATCAAAGGAAAAACATATCTCCACAGGAGCTAAAATGCATTTGATAAAATCCATCATTTGATAAAATGGCTTCAAATGAATATCTAGTTGTTGTTATGATAGGAGTGTGTGTGTGTGTGTGTGTGTGTGTGTGTGGTAATTAAGGCACAATTACCTTAATTATTCACTGTTCTTCCTGAGATACTATTAATATATAGAATAAGAAAAAAATGATGTCCACAAATTGTAGTTTTATAAAGTCTCTAAAGATACTTTTTACAGTTAATTCTCCTGTGCTATCTGACTGTACAGCATTTGCTGTATTACTTATTTTAAAAACTTGTGAAAAATTCAGTTTTTTAAAATGTCCTGCAAAAATATATCTTTCAAGAGTTCACCTTTGTTCTTCAAATTTATGTTATACAAACACTGGCTCGACAATTGAAAAATTAGTTTGAATCCTAATTTTTATATAAATGGTCAATACTCACCATTTAATGATGAAAAAGTAGAGGCTGCATTCCAAAGGATAAAATGTGTTACTTAGAATTAAATTGTTTTGTGTAAACATAAAATCTGTCATTCTTACCCTAATCTTATTTTCATGTCTACAAGGATATAACATGAGATCATGTTTGTATAATGTATGATCAGCTAAACCTTAAATATCAAACCACAGCCACTGTGCAGCTTTATTTTGAAGTTATAGATCCTCTAATGACATTATTCCATTTTAGGAAAACAGTTTTACATGTTTTCGGAGTTAATCATCCAATGAACTGTTACATATGCATGTCAAGGGGTTGCCCAAACGCTGGCGTATTCATATTAGAAGCAACTTAAATTATTTATCACCCTCTTAACATGTCGGCCCTACAGCAGGACTTATATATATGTTCAGCTATAAAATGCAAAACTCTGTGGAATTAGCCAAGAAGTGGTGACAGTTAAGCTTGCTCTCACAGAAGACATCAGAGGGAGGTAAGGGGAACCTTCAAGAGATGAAGTTTTCAGTGCCCAAGACACTGCCATAAATGCTTCACAAAAAGCATGTTCTCCACCCTTTACAACTCTAGAAACTGACAGTTGATGAGTCGATACACCCCTTTATAACTTTAGAAACTGACAGTTGATGAGTCAACAAAATTTTTACACTTTCTGGAGGATCCCCAAGCCTCAAAATCACCCATAAAAAGTTTAAAATTCTGACACATTTTCTGACAAAGGATCTTTATAAAGAAATTATAAAACCAAAGCAAAAAAACCCAAACAAACAAAAACTACTATTTGGGGCCAGGGACAACTGTTCTCTTCAATTATTTTCTTTGCTGTCCCAGATTTCCCTGCCTCCTGATAAGCAGTCAAGTGACCAGTTCTGGCCCATGGGCTGAGGACAGACGGACTTTGTTTCTCATCCATCCTAAGGCATAAGGAAACTGGCAAGACACCCCGAGACTCATTCGTTGTCTGCCCCCAGAGACCCGGAAGCCACTTACATCAGAAGGTCCCTCCACAGCCCGGGTCCCAGAGTGGAACAGTCCCTAGACAGAGCACATAAGGCATGAAGAGAGTGACCTCTTTAAGCTCTTGGGATTTCAAAGTTGTTATCACCTGGTCCTTTCTAACCAATACATGTCTCTGTCCCATGTCTGTTCCATATCCACACACGACCTGCCTTCACAGAGTGCTTTCATGTGTCAGATTCAGTAAAGACTTGGGAAACCACGACCCACTAAAGAAGCAGGTACAAGTTGCCCACTACGTTTACCCATTGCCTTTGAAGCTGCTCCAGTGACAGCAGCTCCAGTGAAGTATCGGGCAGCTTCCCCTAGAACTCCTCCACTGCTCCCTGTTCAGGAGAGCCTGCCCCACTGGAAGGTCTTCTTTCGTCTCTTCATGATACAGTAGTTTACATGTAATTAGCATGATGTATTTTATAATAACACTATATTTTTAATGCTACATCCAACATTAAACACAAAACATAATTCTAAAATAACAAACATAAGGGAAGATAGAGCATGTGCAATTGCTACTGTGATAGCCACATCTTACTCCATCATTCAGAATATCATCGTGTGAAAACTTGTGTTGTATTCTAGGAGACTCATGGTAACACAGACACAGAAAAATTAGATCAATGACTAGCCAGGGGTATGTTTAGAGGGGAACGAGGTTAGAAGAAGTATCTCCTAACCTCGTAATTGAAAGAAACTGGAATGCAGGCTAGATGGAGAAGAGTAAACGTCTCGAATGTTCTCTGGACTAGTTTAGGTCTCCCTGGTTTACTCTCTTGCAATTCTCTGTATTTCTTTATAATTTATAAAAAATTTAGTAAACTTTTTGCATAGTTATCTGTTTAATATTTGCTCTTTTTATTAAAAGATTAGTGAAGGAACAGACATCACACTTAGACATCATGTCTTCCACCACTGTGTTTATTTTACCTACACATCATGCGACAGAGTAAGTGCCCAATACAAGTGTGTCTTCGGGATTTTTCAGGAATATAGGCAGATGCTACAAGCATAAACAGGAAGCTCAAAAGGGAATTGAGCTCTGGCAGCAAAGAGGTGAAAGTGCCTCAGATGTGAGTCTTCATATCAGCTTTATAGTGCAGAAAGGCACTAGGACCAGTAAGCAGACAGCACAGAGAACCATTTAAATTCACAACGCAGGAGAACTCTCTAACTCTGAGTTTATCTCCAGATGAAATAGCCCTCATCACGGGACATGACAAAGAAGAGACTGGCTCACGGGAAACTGGAGACACACAGGCTGAATCAAGGCAAATCAGCCTGAACAAGTTAATACTACTTAATTACAGTTTATAAAACACGACAGACATTGACACCTGAGAAAACTAGTGAATAGACACAGAAACAAAGAAAGACAGAGAATTGAACATGGTGATGAGGGAGGTCGGTAGCTTTAAAAAAAATTTTTTTTTTTTTGGCTGCTCTGCGCAGCCAAAATGTGGAATCTTAGTTTCCTGACCAGGGATGGAACCCGTGCCCCCTGCAGTGGAAGTGTGGAGTCCCAGCCACTGGACCGCCAGGGAAGTCCCCAGTGTACCTTTTGAGGTTGTCAGATTTTCACTTAATTACCAGAGAATGTTGGGGGACAGGGAGTGAACATCTGGGGACTGATGTTATCTATAAGTGGGACATCGAGAACCATCTAAAGATGGGCATCCCTGGGTTCCACTCTTCCTCTGTCATCTATTTGTTACATGGCTTGAGGTCAGTGCTTTTACCTTGGTGAGTCCATATTTCCTTACCTTTAATATTAAGGAATAAATTGAAACGATTCATCTCTTTGTGATTTAACATCTTATGAAATATAATACAGTCAACACCACAGATATTTAATCCTATGCAACCAGAGCTGTACGACTTATAGAGAGAATTATGGGAGGAAGAGTTAGTAAAAGAAGACAAAGCTGGTGAAGAGAGATACATGCTTCCTTTCATCCCAGATATTGTAGTGATGCCAGGAAGATGGTTCCCTTTATTAGCTGCTTTCATTTACAAAATATGTACTGTGGTAGGACTCTCTCAAAGTTCATTGAGATTTATTATTTAATTTAAAGTGTTTAAATAAAACTAATAAGCCAAAGTATGAATTTTCAGACTAGGCATTTCCTCAGATTAGAACCTGTAGCTTAGATGCTTTCACTGTTGATGAGTAGTTGTAAAGTAGGAAGCAACCAAGGACCCAGGGAAATACATACCACGATGGCTTTCAGAGTTCTTCTGAGAGTTTCCACATTCCTAATTAAGAGAGTTAGCTCCACTGCCAATGTACTTATTTACTTATTGTGGTAAGAACACAATGACATCTACCCTCAGTGAACTTTCAAGTGCACAATACAGGATTGTGAACTATAACCACAGTGGTGTACAGCAGATTTCTAGAACGTACTCATTCTTCAGAACTGAAGCTTTATACACATTGAACTGGAACTCTCCCTTCCCCCTTTTCCCAACCCCTGGCAACCACCAGTACGGTCTCTGCTTCTATGAGTTTGAACATTTTAGATACTTCATGTAAGTTGAATCATGCAATATTTGTCCTTCTGTGTCTGGCCTATCTCACTTAGAATAATGTCCGTTAGGTTCTTCCATGTTGTTGCATACGGCAGGATTTCCTTCTTTTGTAAAGATGAATCATATTCATATCTATATCTATGAGACATTTTTCTTATCCATTCTTCAGTTGATGGATGTTTAGATTGTTTTCATATCTTGGCTACTGTGAATAATGGGAGCCCAGGCACTCTCTTCCAAATCCTGATTTCAATTATTTTAGATACATAATTATAATTGGGCTTACTGGAAAATTGGATATTCATATTCAAAAATAATAAAAGTGGACCATTATCTTACATCATACACAAACCTCAACTCGAATTAAAGGCCTTAACTGTAAGACCTAAAACTAAAGCTCCTAGAAGAAAACATAGGG
This sequence comes from Hyperoodon ampullatus, assembly GCF_949752795.1. Classification (NCBI taxonomy): domain Eukaryota; kingdom Metazoa; phylum Chordata; class Mammalia; order Artiodactyla; family Ziphiidae; genus Hyperoodon; species Hyperoodon ampullatus. Next base: position 28,922,931 of record NC_136933.1, read on the forward strand.
GAAAAGTTTCATGACATTGATCTAGGCAATTATTTATTGGATATGATACCATAAGCACAAGCAACAAAGCAAAAATATGTAAGTGGACTGTATCAAACTGAAAAGCTTCTGCCCAGCAAGGGAAACAATCAAGAGAGTGAAAAGACATCCCACGGAGCAGGAGAAAATATGTGCAAAAAATATATCTGATAAGGGGTTAATTTCCAAAACGTAGAAGGAATTCCTACGCTTTGCAAGAGTGAAAAATCAAAAACCTGATTGTAATTTGGGCAAAGGATCTGAATAGACATTTCTCCAAAGACATACAAATGGCCAACAGGTATATGAAAAAATTCTCAAGGTCACTAATCCTCAGGGAAATGCAAATCAAAACCACAATGAGACATCATCTCGTACCTGTTAGGATGGCTATTATTAAAAAAAAAAATCACAAAGTATAAGAAGTATTGAGGAGGATGTGGAGAATTTAGAACACCTGTACACTTTTGGTGGGAATGTAAATTGGCACAGCCATTATAGTAAAGAGTATGGTGGTTCTTCAAAAAATTAAAAATAGAACTACCTTATGACTGTCAATACATTTTAGAGTTTGCCAAAAGACTGACTCTTCTTCCCATATATCAGGTGCAGTCAGTGTATGCGTGTGGGTGTGTGTTTATTCACCAATCTAGAACATAGCATTGACATGTAAACATCACATGGAAGTCAGTCTGTCTCTCTCTACCCCTGTCTCTCTCTAATACACGTATGTATATGTCTATGGCTTCCCTTCATAGAAGATGTAAGGAGGATAAAAGAGCAATAAACTAAGAACTAGGTGACCTGGTTTCTCACAACATCATTACTAGTTGTACCCAGGATGTATGCCAGGACCACCCACGCGGAACTGCCTTTATTAACTTTCCCTTTGATATTGTGTGATTGGTTTATATTAAGAAATTTAATACATGTAACCTTGTGAAACTCACTGTTGTGTTTATTATTATAAGGATGTTCCTGAAGATAATATCTGCCATACTACACAAAGCTTATTCTGTGAAGACCCAGGGGATCTATTTCTCTATTATAATTATAAGGAATAGTTGTACTTATTTTGAACACTTTCTTTTTCCTAAGAGGAACATAATTGATTTTATTTCCTTTTTCTCTTTGACTCCATAAGATCCCCTTGTATCCAACCTCTAGCAACAATTTAAGCTTCATAGTTACTGTTTGTCAGACAACAAATTAAAGTGTTCAATCCAGCTTTAGAAGAATTTATTATAGGCAATCCAAGTACTTGAAGAAAACTAAGGGCAGAAATGTTTGGTTAGAGTTTGTCATTGGGATCCATCGGGAACCAAGCCAATCATTCTTGCCATTTATCTCTGGGACCAAAAGGTTTCTCATTTCTGTGCATGTATTTTATTATGCTTTCTAGATTTTCTGGCCTGCTCCCATTTTTAAGTAAGATGGAACTTAGTAAATCAACTACATGAGTTAGCTTACATCACCTCTTTAACATCAGTTTTATAATGCCCTAAATAATTGTGTTTTGATAGTTTTTTTAATAATCATGTAGCTCTTTCAAAAAACAATTTTACTTAAAAGTCCAATATACAAAAGAAATAAAGGATAACACAAAAGTTTCCCCCCAAAATGATATCCATAGCCTCATAATCTCATAATTCCACTTGAAAACTAAGTGGAAGGAGTCTCAGTTCTCAGGAAGGAGAATCTGGACTGTTTCTGGTTCATTTCCCTGTGGTGTCAGATAACCATCACTTTAGTGTCATACTCTGGGAAGGAAGTATGGGAAAGGAGACATTGGGAAGTGGAGAATTCTTAGCTCCTAAAATATCTAGTAAATACACGTCGGTGTTCCCTACCCTTATTACCTTATCTGTTTTACATTCTATCATATCTCACAGGTATTTCTGTGATCAGCCTTGAACTCTTTTTGAACAAATAGAGACATAGTAAACCACGTTCATGACCTAGGTTAGGTTGCCTCTTTACACTTCAGTTCCACAATGCACAAAATGAAGTTGTTTAGATAAAGCACTTAAAAAATATTCATAGAGTCCATACATAGAAACCCAATATATAAAGAAAACAAAAGCTTTTATAAAGCAGGTGAGTGGAGTTCTAGAGACCCATTTGACCCCTCCGTATCTCCCTTGGTGACCCATGCATTACTACTCAAGATAATCAATAATGTTAATTCTAGGCATAGAAACCTAGTTTCCAAGCTTGAGAGAGAGACTGATAAAGATTAAAAGGAAAACTAGAGGAATGCTACTGGCAGCATGGCTATATTTATAGGCATAGATTTGACAGTATGACCTCATTCATTTTCAAGAAACTCATTATATGATATTATCTACATGACATTCTTTGGATGAAACCAGAATCCTTCACTTATTTTAGCAGTCCAATATCTTCCCCGTTCACTGGCGCTGAGTCTAAAATTTCTCCCCTTAAAGATTTATTTTCTTCAATGCAAAGACACGTGATCTAGTGAGAATATCAATGATGTGAAAGCCAGTCAACCGAATTACTGTCTCACCTGTGCCAGGAACACCCTTTCAGGTGTCAGACACCTCAGTGAACCTCGAGGAAGAAGGAGGGACAGCTTTCAGTTATGGATCATGCCCCACAATCTGTTCCAAAATTCCTGACTAATCAACCCAATGTACCCAAGAATGACTTCAACCAGAATTAATGGTTTATGCTCTAAAATCTGGGCCACAGTTTCAAAACAGGAAAGTATTACTCTCAGAATGGAAAAGGAAAAATTAAATGTAGAATCCATAACGTTTTTAAGTGTCAACTACAAGTTGGCACTCACCATTGGCACTGGCCATCTACCTCTACAAGGAGTAAATCATGTGCTGCTTCAGCTGCTGACTTTCAATGCCCCCTGAAAGGAGTTCAGAGTGGAGAGCAGAAATGAGGCCCTCTGTGCTCTGGGAAAAACTGGCAAAACAGGGCTTCGGATAGTGAGATATTTTCAGGAGCCGATGTTATGAGCCCAATTCTTGCATCTCCTTGTATCTAGAAAAGTGCTAAAATCCTTCTTGGTGACAACTGCTCCTCGTGACTAGCAGTAACCTTCACGAGACAAGCAGAAACGTTCTGCAAAAAAATATGTGCTTGATTGTGTGTACGTTCCCCCAAATCACATATATACTGACCTTCCCCCTACCTCTTTGGAGCAGTTTCTCAGAGCCATCTGAAATGCTGTCTCCCGGGCTGTAGTCCTCATTTTGCCCCAAATGAAACTTAACTCACAACTCTCATGCTGTGCATTTTTTAAAAGTCAGCGTAAGTTTGACAGGAAGTTGAGAGAATTTTAAATATGCATATTTTAATTTTTCTCTGATTTATAACATCTCTTGAGATTGGTGGGAAGTGTGGGGTTTAGAGTTTTCAGGGGAGCAGAGAGTTTTTAATAGCCGCCGTGGAGAACCTAGGGAGAGTTGGCTAAAAAACACAGTAACTTCCATGCTCAGTGGAGGTTGAGGACTTTAAGGTTTAGTGGTAGAGTGATGCAAGGAAAAGTAGCTCCTAAAAGCTCTAGTGTAGGTGGAGAAGGAGTGGGAAGTTAAATTCAACTGAGATGAATATCTCTGCGTGTCCCTGGTAGGAGAGGACAGCGATAGGAAAGTTAAGGATGCTGGCAGGTGTGGGTGTCACCTGAAGCGCTGCAGAGCCTGACAGCTGAGTGTGGAGGGAAGTGCAGGCAGGAGACCACTAGCAGATCTGAACAAAGGATGACGCTGGAATGAAGACATTTTCCTCTACCCTTCTAGGTTCTTCTGGATGGTCTAAAAATGAAGTCGACATGAGACAGATTGACAGGGGAAAATCAAACACACGTTTCATAACATGTATACATGGAAGAGACCCAGTAAAACTGAATAACTCACCAAACTGGCCAGAGCCCTCACCTTAAATACCATCCTCAGCTTAAGACAAAGGAGGATGTTGAGGGTTGGGAGAGTCAGTTATGGGAGGCCACCAGGAAACACATGGTAAATGAGGCTAAGATTGTGATGTAGATTTAAGATACTGCCTTCTCCACTGATAAGTTTCTAGAAGATTTGGTCACCCTCCTCTTCCTGGTACGGTGTGGGAGACACCTTTACAAATGGAAATTTCCCTTACAAATGTAAATGTTTCTTACAAAAAAGTAACTCCTACTTGGTTTTCAGAGTTTCTGCTGTTTCTTAGAAAATAACCAGCTTAAAGACACATTTTGGGGTGGCAACTTCTGTTCCCTGACAACGTCTATGGGTTTAAGGCAAGAAGAAGAAGAAGAAAAATTGATATAGCATTTGGATCATAAAGAAGGAAGAATTAATGGTTCTGACCACAAAGGCAGTTCTAAACATATAATACCACAAATGAAATTCAAGTCCAGTTGCATGGTGAGAGAGTCAAGATCAGAGTTATGAAAGCCAACAGCCCTTGTTTTTTGAGTTCCTGGACCCCACTGCAATGTGCGTGGAAGCTTCTCCAAACCAAAAAACAATTCTTAGACATCAGCAGGGTGTCTGAGAATGCAGCTCAGTTCTGACACCATCTACCTGGAGTCACAGCATCAGGTTCCACAGGCAAAGGCCTGTCTCCCAAGACCGCCCTCCTCTTCAGACACCAAAGGCAAGCCCGGGTTAACTAACACCTGTGTTTCTGACCAACTGGCTACCAACTGGGGGTCCCCCCCGCCATCTCAGAACGCCAGTCATAGGTCCACCTTGTCACCTGTGCCTCTAACTGACCAGTTATAAGTCAGAGGTTCCCGTGACGTCCTCCTTGGATTCTGTTAACTTGCTTTAACAGCTTACAGAACTCAGGAAACCTGTTTATGTACTAGATTACCATTTTATTACAAAGGATATTTAAAGATGCAAACCAAGAGCCAGATCAAAAGATACATGGGATGAGGTCCCGAGCACAGGCGCCTATGTCCTCCTGGAATTTGGGGCTCGGCACAGCAGCATGTGGATCTGCTTCCCCAACCTGGAAGTGCTCTGAACACCCTCCTTTTGTTAGGGGAACCACTGACCGAAACCACCTGCCCTGGCCAGGACCGAAGGTAACCACTTGCATGAGTTATCTTACAACAGGAGGTCTTGGTAAGGAACGTGGAACTAACAAGCTACCACAAACCGGAAAAATTCAGGAAAGGTCAAAAGGAGAGAGGAGACACCAGTCCATAGGTCCTGCCAACCTCCCAGAGTCCTTCGCACTGGAATCCATCTTGGCTGAGTGACGCGCCTGCCACCAGGAAGGACCCTGAGTCAGAGTAATTGGCCAGAGACAACCCCAAAACAAACCACATTACCATAAAACCCGAGACTGCGAGCCCTGTGGTACAGCAGTTCTCCTGGGTTCCATTACCCTGCTGCTCTATGCCCGGGCGCTCTTTCTCAATAAAGTCTCCTGCTTTGTCAGCATGCATGTCTCCTCGGACAATTCATTTCCGAGTGTTTCCTGAAAGCCCATTCTCAGGCCCTGGAAGGGGTCCCCCTTCCTGCAACACTGTTAATGGTTTTTATGGAGGCTTCATTGCACAGACATGATTGATTAACTCACTGGCCACTGGCCATTGATTCAACCTCTAGACCCTCTCCCCTCCCTGGAAATTGGGGGTGGTGGGTCTGAAAGTTCCAACCCTCTATTAAAGGTTGGTTCCCCTTCCAAAAGTCACCTCATTAACACAAACACAGTTGTGGTGGAAAGGGGCTTGTTACGAATTACAAGAAACCCACATTTATGGTAATGTCATCTGAAACTTACACGACTCTTGGATACTATAACATGGTTTTCACCTTAGTGGGTTCCAGGTTGGCAGATTACTTCCAAGCTCTTCCCCTTTTATAGAGATCATGGAAATCTAGGCAGAAGCAGTAAATCTGGTTATCTACCCCAACTGAGAATGAACTGAGACCCCATTTTACACTGCCCCACAGGACACCCAGGCTCCAGTTCTGCACTGTCAAGGAAAGAACCCATTCCCTGAGATTTAGTGCATTCCTTACACAGGTTTTGTAGATCGGTCTCAGCCCTGTCCTTTGGACTAATACTCATGATTCAAAGGCAGTAGCTAGGTCCCTTGTAAGACATCTATTTCCAAAAATCAACATATATAGTTCATTTTACCATTTGGTGACCCATCATAACCTTGGTGTGTGCAATCTTCAGCTTCCTTACTGTTCCCTATGCATTGCTTTTAACATTTAGACCCAATGACAATTAATACCACCTAAGTTTGGGTGGCATTTAGTTCAAGAAGTTGACTCATGAGTGCAGTTACTTAAAACCTCTCAGGTTTTTTTTTCCTTTTTTTTTAAATGCCCTGCCATGAAGCCAGATTTATCATGTCTCTACTCGCCCACCATGAGATGGTGTAATACAGAAACAATCAGAAGCTGGCAGTCAAGGTGTCCCCTTAAAACTGTTATTCAAACAAATAGGGATCCAAAATCACAGTTCAAAGGATTTATAATCAAATGGAACAAATTAAAAAAGAAAAGAAACCATTAATCTATACACAGTAGAGAACTGCAACCCCTCAGGAGACAGATTATCCAAGAACCCATCACATCCCTTAGTCTAGTACCCCGAATACATCAATCATCATTAATGCAAGTCTAAAACTGAGAAATATTAGAATGTTTTTACATTAGGATAGAATGTAATAGGAATTCTATCTTTTATAATTAAGTTTTGCAATGCATTGAATTTTGGAAATCCATGAAATTATTTAATATCCTTAACTAAATACCATATAGTATATATGCTGTTTAGGAACTCAGGAAAGAAATTTTAGTAAAAGTTTGTATTACCATGTTTAAACTTAAATAACCACATAAGTGTTGCTTATACCACATATGAAAATATTTTTTTAATCAGAGAGCATTACCGACTCATGAAATGGCAATGAATATAATTTTTTTCTATATTTGTCTCTTTATTTTTAAAATTGAGGTATAATTGACATGTAGCATTATATTAGTTTGCATATTTCAGTTTAATATTTCAAAAAAGAAACCCTCTGTCAAAAACTTTGTATGCAAACACAGCTCCAAATAATATACTGTAATTTACTTACTGCTTGAAAAGCCTTTGACATAGATAATCCAAAGTTTCAGCACATAAGACTGTGAAGACTAGAAAGATGACCCTAACTGGATAATAAAAGGGAGATACTGTGCTTCCAACTAGCATTACGGAGAACTAGAAGTTTTCTCTTTTTAAAAGTTCAGTTCAAAGAAGAGTTCCAAAGCCCTGCATCTATCAATGTTATAAAATAATTACGATATGTTTGAAAACCAATGATTGTAAACTTTCTCATGTTTCTTCTAGGAAACAAAATTTTGATTTCATGGTTGAAAAACAATGCATGTTTTATGACAGTTAATTTGAAGAACACAGGACAGAAAAAAGAATAAAGGAAACAAGTCATCCATTATCCCCATCTAAAAATTCTTATTAGTATTTTGGTCAATTCCGTGTTCCATGAGTACAATACTGCTAGGTTCTGCAATGGCACTTTTATGTACATGCATGGGAGTAATAGAATATTATGCATTATTTCTCATCTCCTGTTGCCTTCTAAATGCTCCTGGTACAAAGAAGAGGGCACTTTGTCTCATGCTCTGGGTGTAGATACGCCAGAAAACTGGAACTGACATGATGGTAAAGTTCTAGCTGACAAAAAAAGGAAGTAAAATTTTTCCATCCATCAAGAAAAGGGTGATACTTTGGAGAAACAATGAGGGAATGTATAGCTCAAAGGAAGTTTTGAACCAGTTAGGCTGGCGGTCACTTTTAAAGGAGGATGTAATATCTTATTAGGCAGCGTGACCAGAGATCATTCTTAACTTTAAAAAGCATGCTATGGAGTTTGTGAACCTTTGGCTTGTAAACCCTGGATAAACTCTAATGTATTATGTGCTCGAAAATAATGTGCCTTTTTTTTCATATTAAGAGCAGATATAACTGAAATAAATGTCATTATTTGCAGATGTCAAACCTGTTTATTCAGTATATCATAAGCAATCTACAGATATCTACTAGAACTAACAAGTGAATTTAGTAAGGTTATAAGGTTAATACAAAAATGTATGTTCTAGAAGCAAACAATTGGAAAATAATGAATAATCCTCTTTAAACTAGAATCAAAAAACATTATGTATTTAGAATAAACTTAACAAATGAAGTGCAAGACCTCTGCATTGACATCAACAGAATGTTTATAAAAAGAGACGGTATGCATGGTTGGGAAGCTTCAATATTGGTTAGTTGTCGTTTGTCTACAAATTGATACATGGGTTCAAGGCAATCACAAAAAAAATTCCAACAGACTTTTGTGGAAACTGTCAAGCTTACTCTTTCTTGCATTTATGTGAATCGAAATGACTTAGAATAGTCAAAGCAATTTTTAAAAAGAAGAAATTTCCTACCTAAGGTTTTGTATTTTATTCTTTTTGTTGCAGTGGTGAATGGGATTGTTTCCTTAATTTCTCTTTCTGATCTTTCATTGTTAGTGTATAGGAATGCAAGAGATTTCTGTGCATTAATTTTGTATCCTGCAACTTTACTAAATTCATTAATTAGCTCTAGTAGTTTTCTGGTGTCATCTTTAGGATTATCTATGTATAGTATCACGTCATCTGCAAACAGTGACAGTTTTACTTCTTCTTTTCCAACTTGTATTCCTTTTATTTCTTTTTCTTCTCTGATTGCCATGGCTAGGACTTCCAAAACTATGTTGAATAACAGTGGCGAGAGTGGACATCCTTGTCTTGTTCCTGATCTTAGAGGAAATGCTTTCAGTTTTTCATTGTTGAGAATGATCTTTGCTGTGGGTTTGTTGCATATAAAAGTCTTTTATCACATATGCATATTTTGAAAATTGATACCATACTGTGGTTTGACTTTTTTTTTTCTTTATGGTGCTTTTATAGAACAAATATTTTTGATTTTGATATAGTTCAATTTATCAATGTTTCTTTAATAGTTAATGCATTTTTTTACCCATCTTCAAAATCCTTGCCAAACAGAGTTCCAAAGTTTTTCCCTTATATTTTCTTCTAGAAAATTTATAGTTTTAGATTTTTATATTCAAGTCTAGGATCCACTTTGCATGAATTTATTCTCCCACCATTTTGTTGAAAACACTTTTCTTTCCTCAATGACTTTTCTTGGCACCTTCACCAAAATCAATTATTTAATTCTGTGGATCAATTTTTCTTCACTAAGTGATCTGCTTGATTAGTCTATATGTCTCTACTTAAGCAATTCACTGCTTTCTGGTTTATCGAATCTTCGTAAGTCTTAAAATGAGGCCATTTTATTCTTTTTGTTGGAATAAACCTACCTAAGGTTTATTAGGTAGGAATAAACCTACCTAAGGAGGTGAAAGACCTGTACTCAGAAGACTATAAGGCACTGATGAAAGAAATCAAAGATGACACAAACAGATAGAGAGATATACCATGTTCTTGGATGGGAAGAATCAATATTGTGAAAATGACTATACTGACCAAAACTATCTACAAATTCAATGCAATCACTATCAAATTACCAATGGCATTTTTTACAGAACTAGAACAAAAAGTCTTAAAATTTGTATGGAGACACAAAAGACACCAAATAGCCAAAGCAATCTTGAGGGAAAAAAACAGAGCTGGAGGAATCAGGCTCCCTACTTCAGACTATACTACAAAGTTACAGTAATCAAGACAATATAGTGCTGGCACAAAAACAGAAATATAGATAAACTGAAAGGGATAGAAAGCCCAAAGATAAACCCATGCACGTATGGTCAACTAATCTATGACAAAGGAGGCAAGGATATACAATGGAGAAAAGACAGCCTCTTCAATAAGTGGTGCTGGGAAAACTGGACAGCTACATGTAAAAGAATGAAATTAGAACACTTCCTAACACCATACACAAAAGTAAACTCAAAATGGATTAAAGACCTACACGTAAGACCGGACACTATAAAACTCTTAGAGGAAAACATAGGAAGAACACTCTATGACATAAATCACAGCAAGATCTTTTTTGACCCACCTCCTACAGTAATGGAAATAAAAACAAAAATAAACAAATGGGACCTAATGAAACTTAAAAGTTTTTGCACAGCAAAGGAAACTATAAACAAGAGGAAAAGACAACCCTCAGAATGGGAGAAAGTATTTGCCGACTAATCAATGTACAAAGGATTAATCTCCAAAATATATAAACAGCTTATGCAGCTCAATATTAAAAAAACAAACAACCCAATCAACAAAAGGGCAGAAGACCTAAATAGACATTTCTCCAAAGAAGATATACAGATTGCCAACAAACACATGAAAGGATGCTCAACATCACTAATCCTTAGAGGAATGCAAATCAAAAGTACAATGAGAGACAGAGGAAGATGGCGGAAGAGTAAGACGCGGAGATCACCTTCCTCCCCACAGATACATCAGAAATTCATCTACACGTGGAACAACTCCAACAGAACACCTACTGAACGCTGACAGAAGACCTCAGACCCCCCAAAAGGCAAGAAACTCCCCACATACCTGGGTAGGTCAAAAGAAAAAAAGAATAAACAGAGACAATAGGATATGGACGGGACCTGCACCAGTGGGAGGGAGCCGTGAAGGAGGGAAGGTTTCTACACACTACAAGCCCCTTCGAGGGCGGAGACTGCAGGTGGCGGAGGGGGAAAGCTTCGGAGTAGCGGAGGAGAGCACAGCAACAGGGGTGCGGAGGGCAAAGCGGAGAGATTTTGGCACAGAGGATCGGTGCCCTCAGGCACACACCAGCCCGAGAGGCTTGTCTGCTCGCCGCCGGGGCGGGCGGGGCTGGGAGCTGAGGCTCGAGTATCGGCTTTCAGTCGGAGCGCAGGGAGAGGTCTGGGGCTGGCGGCAGGAAGAGAGCCTGAAGGGGTTAGTGCTAGCCCGGAGGGAGTCCGGGGAAAGGGTCTGGAGCTACCGGAGAGGCAAGAGACTTTTTTCCCTTTTGTTGCCTGGTGCGCGAGGAGAGGGCATTCCCCTCCCTCCCCCCTGCCTGAGTGAGCCAGAGCCCCCGAATCAGCAGCTCCTTTAAACCCGTCCTGTCTGAGCGAAGAACGGACGCCCTCCGGCGACCTACGCGCAGAGGCGGGGCCAGGTCCAAGGCTGAGACCCGGGAGCTGTGAGAGCAGAGACAGGGAAATCTCTCTGTGCAGCCTCCAAGGCAGCGGATTAAAGCTCCACGGTCCATTTGATGTGCCCTGCGTCTGTGGAGTGTATGAATGGACAGCGAATCATCCCAAATTGAGGAAGTGGACTTTGAGGACAAGATTTAAGACTTTCCCCCCCTTTTTACAACAAATTATCCCAAATTAAGGAGGTGGACTTAGCAAGATTTCAGACTTCTCGCCCTTTTCCTCTTTTTACAATGAATTATCCCAAATCGAGGAGGTGGTCTTGGAGAGCAAGATTTTTGATTTTTCCCCCTGCTCTCTTTTTGTGAATGTGTATGTGTAATCTTCTGTGTAAGATTCTCTCTGTATAGCTTTGCTTCCACCATATGTCCCAGGGTTCTATCGGTCTGTGTTTTTTTTTTTTCAATAATTACTTTTTAATTTTAATAACGCTACTATATTTCATACTTTATTCTATTTTACTTTACCTGCTCTTTCTTTTTTTCCTACCTTCCCTTCCTCCCTCCCTCCCTCCGCTCCTCCTTTCCTTCTTTCTTTTTCTTTCCTCCCTCCCTCCCTCCCACCCTTCCTTCTTCTTTCCACTTTCTTTTTCTTTCCTTCCTCCCTCCCTCCCTCCTGTCTTTCTTTCTTTCTTCCCTTCCTCCCTCCCTCCCTCCCTTCTTCCATTCACTCTTCCTTTTGCTTTCATTCCTCCCTCCCTCCCTCCTTTCTTTCCTTCTTTCTTTCCATCCTCCCTCCCTCCCTCCCTCCCTCCTTTCTTTCTTTCTTTCTTCCTTCCTTTCTTCCCTTCTTCCTTTCTTTCCCTCTCTCTTTCTTTCTTCTACTAATTCTTTCTTTCTACTTTTTCTCACTGTTATTCTGAGCCGGGTGGATGAAAGGCTCGTGGTGCTGCAGCCAGGAGTCAGTGCTGTGCCTCTGAAGTGGGAGAGCCAACCTCAGGACACTGGTCCACAAGAGACCTCCCAGCTCCACATAATATCAAGCAGCGAAAATCTCCCAGGGATCTCCATCTCAACACCAGCACACAGCTTCAGTCAACGACCAGCAAGCTACAGTGCTGGTCACCCTATGCCAAACAACTAGCAAGGCAGGAACACAACCCCACCCATTAGCAGAGAGGCTACCTAAAAACATAATAAGGCCACAGGCACCCCAAAACACACCACCAGACGTGGACCTGTCCACCAGAAAGACAAGATTGAGCCTCAACCACCAGAACACAGGCATTAGTCCCCCCCACCAGGAAGCCTACACAACCTACTGAAACAACCTTAGCCACGGGGGACAGATACCAAAAACAACGGGAACTACGAATCTGCAGCCTGCAAAAAGGAGACCCCAAACACAGTAACATAAGCAAAATGAGAAAGCAGAAAAACACACAGCAGGTGAAGGAGCAAGATAAAAACCTACCAGACCTAACAAATGAAGAGGTAATAGGCAGTCTACCTGAAAAAGAATTCAGAATAATGATAGTAAAGATGATCCAAAATCTTGGAAATAGGATAGACAAAATGAAAGAAACAGTTAACAAGGACCTAGAAGAACTAAAGATGAATCAAGCATCGATTAAAAACACAATAAATGAAATAAAAAATACTCTAGATGGGATCAATAGCAGAATAACTGAGGCAGAAGAACGGATAAGTGAGGTGGAAGATAAAATAGTGGAAATAACTGATGCAGAGCAAAATAAAGAAAAAAGAATGAAAAGAATAGAGGACAGTCTCAGAGACCTCTGGGACAACATTAAACGCACAAACATTCGAATTATAGGGGTTCCAGAAGAAGAAGAGAAAAAGAAAGGGACTGAGAAAATATTTGAAGAGATTATAGTTGAAAACTTCCCTAATATGGGAAAGGAAATAGTTAATCAAGTCCAGGAGGCACAGAGAGTCCCATACAGAATAAATCCAAGGAGAAATACGCCAAGACACATATTAATCAAACTGTCAAAAATTAAACACAAAGAAATCATATTAAAAGCAGCAAGGGAAAAACAACAAATAACACACAAGGGAATCCCCATCAGGTTAACAGCTGATCTCTCAGCAGAAACTCTACAAGCCAGAAGGGAGTGGCAGGACATAATTAAAGTGATGAAGGAGAGAAACCTGCAACCAAGATTACTCTACCCAGCAAGGATCTCATTCAGATTTGATGGAGAAATTAAAACCTTTACAGACAAGCAAAAGCTGAGAGAGTTCAGCACCACCAAACCAGCTTTACAACAAATGCTAAAGGAACTTCTCTAGGCAAGAAACACAACAGAAGGACTATACCTACAATAACGAACCCAAAGCCATTAAGGAAATGGGAATAGGAACATACATATCAATAATTACCTTAAATGTAAATGGACTAAATGCTCCCACCAAAAGACACAGAGTGGCTGAATGGATACAAAAACAAGACCCATATATATGCTGTCTACAAGAGACCCACTTCAGACCTAGAGACACATACAGATTGAAAGTAAGGGGATGGAAAAAGATATTCCATGCAAATGGAAATCAAAAGAAAGCTGGAGTAGCAATTCTCATATCAGACAAAATAGACTTTAAAATAAAGACTATTAGAAGAGACAAAGAAGGACACTACATAACGATAAAGGGATCGATCCAAGAAGAAGATATAACAATTGTAAATATTTATGCACCCAACATAGGAGCACCTCAATACATAAGGCAAATACTAACAGCCATAAAAGGGGAAATCGACAGTAACACAATCATAGTAGGGGACTTTAACACCCCACTTTCACCAATGGACAGATCATCCAAAATGAAAATAAATAAGGAAACACAAGCTTTAAATGATACATTAAACAAGATGGACTTAGTTGATATTTATAGGACATTCCATCCAAAAACAACAGAATACACATTTTTCTCAAGTGCTCATGGAACATTCTCCAGGATAGATCATATCTTGGGTCACAAATCAAGCCTTGGTAAATTTAAGAAAATTGAAATTGTATCAAGTATCTTTTCCGACCACAATGCTATGAGACTAGATATCAATTACAGGAAAAGATCTGTAAAAAATACAAACACATGGAGGCTAAACAATACACTACTCAATAACGAAGTGATCACTGAAGAAATCAAAGAGGAAATTAAAAAATACCTAGAAACAAATGACAATGGAGACACGACGACCCAAAACCTATGGGACGCAGCAAAAGCAGTTCTAAGGGGGAAGTTTATAGCAATACAATCCCACCTTAAGAAACAGGAAACATTTCGAGTAAACAACCTGACCCTGCACCTAAAGCAATTAGAGAAAGAAGAACAAAAAACCTCCAAAGTTAGCAGAAGGAAAGAAATCATAAAGATCAGATCAGAAATAAATGAAAAAGAAATGAAGGAAACAATAGCAAAGATCAACCAAACTAAAAGCTGGTTCTTTGAGAAGATAAACAAAATTGACAAACCATTAGCCAGACTCATCAAGAAAAGAAGGGAGAAGACTCAAATCAGTAGAATTAGAAATGAAAAAGGAGAAGTAACGACTGACACTGCAGAAATACAAAAGATCATGAGAGATTACTATAAGCAACTCTATGCCAATAAAATGGACAACCTGGAAGAAATGGACAAATTCTTAGAAATGCACAACCTACCAAGACTGACTCAGGAAGAAATAGAAAATATGAATAGACCAATCACAAGCACTGAAATTGAAACTGTGATTAAAAATCTTCCATCAAACAAAAGCCCAGGACCAGATGGCTTCACAGGCGAATTCTATCAAACATTTAGAGAAGAGCTAACACCCATCCTTCTCAAACTCTTCCAAACAATATCAGAGGAAGGAACACTCCCAAACTCATTCTACGAGGCCACCATCACCTTGATACCAAAACCAGGCAAGGATGTCACAAAGAAAGAAAACTACAGGCCAATATCACTGATGAACATAGGTGCAAAAATCCTCAACAAAATACTAGCAAACAGAATCCAACAGCACATTAAAAGGATCATACACCATGATCAAGTGGGGTTTATTCCAGGAATGCAAGGATTCTTCAATATACGCAAATCAATCAATGTGATACACCATATTAACAAGTTGAAGGAGAAAAACCATATGATCATCTCAATAGATGCAGAGAAAGCTTTCGACAAAATTCAACACCCATTTATGATAAAAACCCTGCAGAAAGTAGGCATAGAGGGAACTTTCCTCAACATAATAAAGGCCATATATGACAAACCCACAGCCAACATTGTCCTCAATGGTGAAAAACTGAAACCATTTCCACTTAAATCAGGAACAAGACAAGGCTGCCCACTCTCACCACTCTTATTCAACCTAGTTTTGGAAGTTTTAGCCACAGCAATCAGAGAAGAAAAGGAAATAAAAGGAATCCAAATTGGAAAAGAAGAAGTAAAGCTGTCACTGTTTGCAGATGACATGATACTATACATAGAGAATCGTAAAGATGCTACCGAAAAACTACTAGAGCTAATCAATGAATTTGGTAAAGTAGCAGGATACAAAATTAATGCACAGAAATCTCTGGCATTCCTGTACACTAATGATGAAAAATCTGAAAATGAAATCAAGAAAACACTCCCATTTACCATTGCAACAAAAAGAATAAAATATCTAGGAATAAACCTACCTAAGGAGACAAAAGACCTGTATGCAGAAAATTATAAGACACTGATGAAAGAAATTAAAGAGGATACAAATAGATGGAGAGATATACCATGCTCCTGGATTGGAAGAATCAATATTGTGAAAATGACTCTACTACCCAAAGCAATCTACAGATTCAATGCAATCCCTATCAAACTACCACTGGCATTTTTCACAGAACTAGAACAAAAAATTTCAAAATTTGTTTGGAAAAACAAAAGACCCCGAATAGCCAAAGCAATCTTGAGAACGAAAAACGGAGCTGGAGGAATCAGGCTCCCTGACTTCAGACTATACTACAAAGCTACAGTAATTAAGACAGTGTGGTACTGGCATAAAAACAGAAAGATAGATCAGTGGATCAGGATAGAAAGCCCAGAGATAAACCCACGCACATATGGCCAACTTATCTTTGATAAAGGAGGCAGGAATGTACAGTGGAGAAAGGACAGCCTCTTCAATAAGTGGTGCTGGGAAAACTGGACAGGGACATGTAAAAGTATGAGATTAGATCATTCCCTAACACCATACACAAAAATAAGCTCAAAATGGATTAAAGACCTAAATGTAAGGCCAGAAACTATCAAACTCTTAGAGGAAAACATAGGTAGAACACTCTATGACATAAATCACAGCAAGATCCTTTTGGACCCACCTCCTAGAGAAATGGAACTAAAAACAAAGATAAACAAATGGGACCTAATGAAACTTCAAAGCTTTTGCACAGCAAAGGAAACCATAAACAAGACCAAAAGACAACCCTCAGAATGGGAGAAAATATTTGCAAATGAAGCAACTGACAAAGGATTAATCTCCAAAATTTATAAACAGCTCATGCAGCTCAATAGCAAAAAAACAAACAACCCAATCCAAAAATGGGCAGAAGACTTAAATAGGCATTTCTCCAAAGAAGATATACAGACTGCCAACAAACACATGAAAGCATGCTCAACATCATTAATTATTAGAGAAATGCAAATCAAAACTACAATGAGATATCATCTCACACCAGTCAGAATGGCCATCATCAAGAAATCTAGAAACAATAAATGCTGGAGAGGGTGTGGAGAAAAGGGAACACTCTTGCACTGCTGGTGGGAATGTGAATTGCTACAGCCACTATGGAGAACAGTATGGAGGTTCCTTAAAAAACTAAAAATAGAACTACCATATGACCCAGCAATCCCACTACTAGGCATATACCCTGAGAAAACCATAATTCAAAAAGAGACATGTACCAAAATGTTCATTGCAGCTCTATTCACAATAGCCCGGAGCTGGAAACAACCTAAGTGTCCATCATCGGATGAATGGATAAAGAAGATGTGGCACATATATACAATGGAATATTACTCAGCCATAAAAAGAAACGAAACTGAGCTATTTGTAATGAGGTGGATAGACCTAGAGTCTGTCATACAGAGTGAAGTAAGTCAGAAAGAGAAAGACAAATACCGTATGCTAACACATATATATGGAATTAAAAAAAAAATGTCATGAAGAACCTAGGCATAAAACGGGAATAAAGACACAGACCTACTTGAGAACGGACTTGAGGATATGGGGAGGGTGAAGGGTAAGCTGTGACAAAGCGAAAGAGAGGCATGGACATATATACACTACCAAACGTAAGGTAGATAGATAGTGGGAAGCAGCCGCAGAGCACAGGGAGATCAGCTCGGTGCTTTGTGACCGCCTGGAGGGGTGGGATAGGGAGGGTGGGAGGGAGGGAAACGCAATAGGGAAGGGATGTGGGAACAGATGTGTATGTATGACTGATTCACTTTGTTATAAAGCAGAAACTAATAAAAAAAAAAAAGAAATAAAGTTCTGTTGTGTAAAAAAAAAAAAAAAAAAAAGTACAATGAGGTACTGCCTCACACTGGTTAGAATGGGCATCATCAGAAAATCTACAAACAACCAATGCTGGAGAGGGTGTGGAGAAAAGGGAACCCTCTTGCACTTTTGGTGGGAGTGTAAATTTATACAGTCACTATGGAGAACAGTATGGAGGTTCCTTGAAAGATTAAAAATAGAATTACCATATGGCCCAGCAATCCCACTACTGGGCATATACCCAGAGAAAACCATAATTCAAAAAGACACATGCACTCCAATGTTCACTGAAGCACTATTTACAATAGCCAGGTCATGGAAGCAACGTAAATGCCCATCGACAGACGAATGGATAAAGAAGATGTGGTACCTATATACAATGGAATATTGTTCAGCCATAAAAAGCGATGGAATTGGGTCATCTGTAGAGACGTGGATGGATCTAGAGACTGTCATACAGAGTGAAGTAAGTCAGAAAGAGAAAAACAAATATTGTATATTAACGCATGTATGTGGAGTCTAGAAAAATGGCACAGATGAACCGGTTTGCAGGGCAGAAATAGAGACACAGATGTAGAGAACAAACGTATGGACACCAAGGGGGGAAAGCTGTGGGGGGTGGGGGTGGGGGTGTGATGAATTGGGTGATTGGGATTGACACGCATACACTGATGTGTATAAAATAGACAACTAATTAAAAAAAAGACCTAAATAATCTTTTATATGGAACTCTTAAAACTCAATAT
Source organism: Hyperoodon ampullatus (assembly GCF_949752795.1). Classification (NCBI taxonomy): domain Eukaryota; kingdom Metazoa; phylum Chordata; class Mammalia; order Artiodactyla; family Ziphiidae; genus Hyperoodon; species Hyperoodon ampullatus. Next base: position 28,941,360 of record NC_136933.1, read on the forward strand.
TATAAAGAGAGTAAATTAAAATGTATGGGCAAACATTTGAACAGATGATATTCAAAAGAAGAAACATGAATGGCTAACAAGCATATCAAGCACATTCACTATGTTTGCTATTGGAAAAAAGCAAATTGAAACCTCGAATTAATGCCACCATACATCCATTAGAATGGATCAAATTAAAAATACCCACAATACCAAGTCCTGCAAGGACGTGGAGCAACTGGAACTCTCATACACACTAATGAGAATTTAAACTACTACAACAACTGTGGAAAATTGTTTGGTGATTTTTTAAGAAGTTAAATATGCCCTTACTATTTGTCCCAGCAATTCATTTTTACGTATTTATGCAAGAGAAATAAAAGCATAAACCTACAAAATACTTGTAAACAAATGTTTATGATAGCCCCAAACTGGAAACAAAATGTGTATCAATCAGTGAATGGATATAAAAATGTGGTGTATCCATAAAATAGAACACTACTTAGCAATAAAAAGAATGAACTGCTGATACATATAACCAGTCTGCTTATTAAAAGAAGCTAATTGAAAGAGTGTACACCATATGATTCCACTGACGTAAAATATTAGAAAATGCAAGCTAATTGATGGTGACATCAAGCAGATTGCTGGTGACCTGGGGCTAGCTGTAGAGAGGGCTAGACCAGCTAAGGTCTTTTGGGGGTGAGGGATACGCCTTGTCTATGGTAATAATATCCTGAGTGTGTATATATCTCAAAGTCATCAAACTGTACCCTTTATATTGATGCAACTTACTGCACATAAATCATATTTCAATAAAGTTGAATTTTTAAAAAGCAAAGTTAAATGGAAAAAATCAAGATACAAAATTGAATATAACCTAAAATAACAACAATGCAAAAGACAAGTGACCACAGTTAGTAAGTGGGTTAAGCAGGGAGTTAAAATGAAGACAGCACTTCTGTAACATTACAAGTGATGCTTTTCCCCTGTGCTCCAACATTTGAAAATCATTTTACAATTTTAATCACTATTAATAGTAATAAAATTGAAAACACCACGGCAGAACACGAAGTCCTCTATGCTCTGATGGGAACACTCTTTGTTCCTGCATTGAGACAGAGGGGACAATTTGGCTGAATGAAATATTTGGAATGCTTTTTATACTGGTATGAGAAAGTTCTGCCACTATTGCTTTATGGATGAAAGAGCAGATAGGACCTCTGTCTCACATTAATGTATCCCTAAACTGAAGAGTTTTCTCTGCTAGTTCTCTCAGGACTCTCAATGCCATGGATGCTATGTTGTACCGTCCTGATGCTCGGCTCCAGACGGAAGCCTTCATCCTCAAATCTGGGGTTAGTGCTGGCTGCTGAAGGCTCACAGTTGAGTCTCACGTGGAATTTATTGAGTCTCTCCTTGGAATTGTCCTTAGCCAAAGAGAATTTCTTTGTTCAGGTTATAGTTTTTCCCCAGGAGCAGCCTGCAGACAGTGACTTGCTCCACTCCAGGGTATATGCCTCAGTCAATCCTGGACAAATTTCAAGAGCCATCCTAGCACCAGAGTTCCCATTGGGACTGACTGATACCACTATTACAAGTGCATCACAGTTGACCTTCTAGCTCTAATTCTAACTTCCTTCATACCATCATATGTATCACTAGATCATTCCTCGGTGAATTTTCTGCCTCAAATTCAGTATTCAGGGATTTCCCTGGTGGTCCAGTGGTTAAGACTTCGCCTTCCAATGCAGGGGGTGTGGGTTCGATTCCTGGTCAGGGAGCTGAGATCCCACATGCCTCATGGCCAAAACACCAAAACATAAAACGGAAGCAATCTTGTAACAAATTCAGTAAAGACTTTAAAAAAATTCAGTATTCAGGGGTTTAAGTATCCCCATCTCAAAGACTGAGTCTCAGTGGCTTTGACCTTAGACAGTGGGTACTAGAAGTAGTCTGATAACGAAGACTTTATAATGAGATCTTAAAATTGTATCACATCTGCTATGGTCTGAATGTCTCCCCTCTCCAAAACCATATTTTGAAATCCTAACCCCCAATGTGATGGTATTGGGAGGTGGGGCCTTTAGAAGGGGCTTAAGTCATGAGGGCAGGACCCTCATGGATGAGATTAGTGTCCTTATAAGAGAGACCCCTCAAAGCTCCCTTTCTCTTTCTATGTGTGAAGACCCACTGAGAAGACACTGGCTATGAACCAGGAAGAGGGCCCTCAACCAACCAGGCTGGCACCCTGATCTCAGATGTCCAGCATCTAGAATTGTAAGAAATAGGTCTGTGCTGCTGCTAAGGCACCAAGACTACGGTATTTTGTTAGATTAGCCAGAACAGACAAAGACAACGTCTCTTGCCAATTGTTTGGCTACCACTGGTACTAACTGGATTTTGGGTAGCCCCCAGTATGCTGTAGCCATGAAACTGCTAAAATGTCACTGGTGGTGAACAGGGATGGGATAACAGTGGAGGACAGTGCTCTGGCATGAGCAGCATCTCCAGCACCTGAGAGGTAAGGGGGAGCCATAATAAAAAGGCTAATGGCAGTAGGTGACGCCTGCTAAACGCCGCAGCTGCACTGGAGGAAGAGAAAGCGTTACTGAGGACCAGTTTAAGGAAGGTCTGACAGTCCTTTGGACATGTCTGGCAGCATAAAAATAGAAACGCTGTCTCCTGAAGCCAGAAAGATCCGGTCCAGGACTTCATTACAAGGGTAGTGAAGCTCTGGAGAAAGCTGATTTCTATCCGGCAATGCTGCTACCCCAGTCAGGGCCCTGGACAGGAAAGGGCTGGGGATGGGATCCTGAGACCTGGGATGGAGACTTCAGGGTCGATGCTCTACAGAACCCTGAAACCCCAAGTCCCCCTACACTTCCAGAGCCTGGAGAATTGCCCCTGCCTTTACCTAGTACAGCCCAGTGGTCTCCCCCTTTCACATCTGAAAGGTCACATAGGGGCCTCTGCTTTACAAGGCGACATGCTTTCCTTTAGAATCTACCTCACCTCACTCAGCTCCACCAGAGAATACAAGGGGCACATCATCACTTAACCTGATAAGGAAAAGAGTTGGGTCCCTAGAGACAGTAAGAGGCTACACCGGGGTCCACACTGGAGAACTAAACAAATAAACAGAAACCACCGCTGATTGGATGAGTTGCTGAGAAACAGAAGGCTTGTAATACTGCGCCCTCACTCCCGGAGGCTGCATTAAAGATCAAAGTGGGCCCTGGGGGAAAAAAACAGCAACGGAAGACCCAAGATTGCTGATGACAATAAAATGCAACAGGTAGTGAAGCAGCTACAGGCAACGAACCCCCCTCAAGAGCTCTGTAAAACGCAGAGGTTCGAGGTGTTTGAGGGCTGGCGGTGCTGCTTACAGGCGGGAAAACATCGTGCACCCCTTTAGTGATAGGAAAATCAGAGTAAGATGGGGCTTCCCTGGTGGCGCAGTGGTTGAGAGTCCGCCTGCCGATGCAGGGGACACGGGTTCGTGCCCCGGTCCGGGAAGATCCCACATGCCGTGGAGCGGCTGGGCCCGTGAGCCATGGCCGCTGAGCCTGCGCGTCCGGAGCCTGTGCTCCGCAACGGGAGAGGCCACAGCAGTGAGAGGCCCGCGTACCGCAAAAAAAAAAAAAAAAAGATTAAGATGAATGACACATTTCAGTGTCAGAGTAAAGGGGCTGGACGGCTACATTAGAAGTGTGAGGGCACTGGAAAAATAGTTTAAATAATTAAATTAAAAATGTTTTCATGATATGCCTGGGAATATTACAGGAAACTCGGTGGTGGTGGGTTTCATGGACACTGGTTAAGGTGGAAGAAGAAAGAGAGTGCGCAGCTGCTGTCCTCACCTTAGGTCGGCGCAGGCAGCAGATGAGTGTGAAGTCTGGTCCTTATCAGAATGCACACGTGTATGTAATTCACTAATATTTACGACAGTTTTGTTTACCGGTGGTGATACAGTATTGCTCGGTAAGCCACTGAGGAAGGGTATTTTCTGTTTTAAAAACTCACTGCTTCAGGAAAGCACAAGGAAAAATTTACGATCACCTTTCTCCTTTTAAGAGACAACTTGCGGAAACTAACTCAACTGAAATGATTTCATTTAGCAATCCGAAAAGTTTAACAGGTTCCGTCAGTAAGTTTACAAACCAGGCAGATTCAGCAGACTAATCTTTCGGTTTTTGGGTAAAGCAGAACATAATTTCAACATCGGCTTTGCCAATTACTAGCTCTGATACCTGGGGTACCTTGTTTAATGTCTCCGAGCCGCAGCTTTCTCCTTGTGAATACATGGGCATTGCCTAGTGTCATTTTAATCATTTAATGAGTAAATTGGGATAAACCACCTGACAGAATGTGGCTTATTGAATAGCAGTTGTTTTTATTAACCAAGTGAACTGAATCAACATGATTTCCAATCTCTTCATATTGTATAAAAAAGCTATATTAGCTTAAATCTGATCTAATAGGTGTCTGTTGAAGTTTGTATGTATGTCTTTTTTTAAAAAAAAACTGTGATTTTTAAATATATGAATGAGAAAGTCCTAAATCTTCTGTAGAGAAGGTAAAGGTAAAACACGTAGATTGAGAGCCTCCAATGTTTAGAAGACCGTGCTTTTCACCCACTCCTAGCGGATCGTATACATAACAGGAGAACTCAGAAGTTCATAATAAAGAAATACAAGAAATATTATACATGTTTGCTACTAGTTACTATCCGTAATCAGACGGGACTATCCAGAAGCACATTAACTGATTATATTTCTAAGTAGTTTTCATAGGAGTGAATATATAAACGACTAGTCAATGAGATGTAAGTTAAATAAGGGAGCAAATATTTGCTCATAGAAATGCTCATCAAAGATTCTTTTTTCTTATTTTATACAGAAATGAAAATTATAAACAATGTTGAATATATTGTAGTAAATTCACTTAATATACTATACGAAATCTATTAAAGCTACTGTAGAAGGAAAGGACATTTCTGCAAAATCATTTATACAATATAATACCACCAAAATAAACATGTAACTCCATGTTTGACATTTTTGGAATTTTATGTCAGAATGTTATGAGTGTTTATCTTTAGGCCATGTAGTTACATCTTTCTTCATATCTAGGTTTTCATATCAATATATATTTTTTCTTTAATTAAGTACATGATTAATAAGAATAAAAGAAAATATGCATTCATCTGTTGTGCATATGAAGTTTCTCCCCTTTTCAACACACCAAGAGTGAAAAGTTGCTCTCTCAGGAGATTTTTTTTCCCCTGTAAAATATTTATAAGGTTCCTCCTCTTTGCAGAGTCTCCCATGAGTCTATATAAATTTGTTCATAAAGATGTAAAAACACTAAAGTAGTCCTTAAAACGATCATCATTAATCATGGAATTTCTCTCTGCTGTGGGTTCTTTGAACTTGAGGGTATGATCGCAAACAAAACCTTCTTTTTAAAATTTATTTTATTGAAGTATAGTTGATTTACAATGTTGTGTTAGCTTCTGCTGTACAGCAAAGTCATTCAGTTATATGTTATATATGTTCTTTTTCATATTCTTTTCCATTACGGTTTATCACAGGATACTGAATATAGTTCCCTGTGCTCTACAGTAGAACCTTGTCTTGTATCAATTCTAGACATACTAGTTTGCATCTGCTCATCCCAAACTCCCAATCCATCCCTTCCCCACCCCCCTCTCTCTTGGCAACCACAAGTCTGTTCTCTTTGTGAGTCTGTTTCTGTTTCTAAATCTTTCCATTCCTCACCAGTAAAAGGCTGGTTGGAGCTGTAATTTCCCTAACACGTGAGTGAAAGCCACAGTCCACAAGAGTGTAAACTCTTGTGGGGAAAAGAGCCAAAAAAAAAAAAAATTCCAATAAGCATTCTTTTTTAGAAAGCACTCTGATAGCAGTCCCCAGAAATTGAAAATATTCAGAAGCCAGGCAAAACAAAACAAACAACTGTGTCCCTACCCTGATTTAGTCTCAGGTGTATTTACTGTGTACTATTAAACATCTTTTTAATTAGATTCCATAATGATAATTTAAGGTACGCTAAGTATCTGTTGGTACGTCTAGGACATGTTTTATAATGCAATAAATAGAGATAAAAATGTGGCTCATAAGTTCCACATAGCTTGTACCTGATCATAATGAAGTGTACTATACACACTCCAAAACGTATTCTAAAGATATTTAATTCTTCATCCATGTTAGACTGTGTCACTTACAAGGAAATTCTAATAAAATTTCAAAATGCATAAATATGTCTTCTTTCATAAATGTACTGAAAATTTGCCTAAATAGAGAGGAGAGATGAGGATAAACTTACAGTGTACACTGTGAATAAATCTTGTACGACACTCTGCTATTTTCCAAATTTATGTTGTCATAAGCTGTTAGCCCTAACCCAATTAAGCAACATACATAGGATTGGTAAAGCTTTCAAAGAGGCAATATATATATATATATCACCAACAGGAATTTTATGTGGTAAAAATGTATTATTGAGTGTTTCACATTGAAACGAAACCAATAGCTGTGTTTTTACAGCTGGAAGGTCCATTTTGACGTAACACTCCAGGTATCTACTAGGAATCTGTTTCCCTCGGGAGATGAGAACTGGTCAAAGAATGAATTAAATAAATTAAAATGAATTAAAAGTTGGGATCTCACGTTCCAGTCCTTTCTCAGTGACTAACTGGCTGTGAGACATTTGAACATTCCCCGTCTTATAAGGTCTAGGTTTCTTCTCTGTAGAATGAGTAGTTTTGACTATTTTAGTTCTGAAGTCTTTCAGCATTTTGTCTATTTGAACCACATTTGTATCTCTAGTGTTCAGAACAAGGTCTAATTGAATTGAAGTAATTCAATAGACTAATTCTGTACTAGATTCAATAAATCTAGTACAGAATGCACAGAAAAGCACCAGGGCTGAAAATAAAACCTAACAAAAGCACACATTGTACAGGATCTTGCATTATTTACCAAATAGTGCTGGTCAAAGATTCCAGCCTAAAAATTCTATGAGTCCAAATAGCCAGAATTGGAATCAATCTAAACATTCGCCTTGGGAAACTTTAATGATTTCAGATCACGATTTTTCCTGTTTAAAATTTCACTTGCATATTCTTGGGTAATTATACATTTTCTTTAGTGAAACAGTTTACAGCTCTTTCAACTCCCTGAACTGCCTCAAATGTCTTAATTATTATTATAGCCTTAGTATATCTTTTTTCATAGGTACACTAAAAGGTAAATTTCATCCCTACTTTAAAAGGTCAGGGGACTTCCTTGGTGGTCCAGTGGTAAAGAATCCACTCTGCAATGCAGGGGACGCAGGTTCGATCCCTGGTCAGGGAACTAAGATCCCACATGCTACGGGGCAACTAAGCCTGCGTGTCACAACTGCTGAGCCCACATGCCCTGGCTTGCACGCCACAACTAGAAAGGAGAAAAACCACACGCCACAACTAGAGAGAAGCCCATGCTCCATAACGAAGAGCCCACATGCCGCAACTAAGACCCAATGCAGCCTAAAATAAATAAAATAAAATAAATAATAACTCTTTAAAAAACTAAAAAGGTCAGTCCAATTCCTCTACCAATTACCTTAAATATAAAGTTGGCTAGCATTTCTTTCCTAAGAGTTGGTTCTGTGTTCAAGATGATATAAAGTGTTCTGTTTTTATTATGGATAAAGTATAATCATGAGGCTAGTGTTTAGGCTTGACTTTAGAAGTTTCTAAAATTTGGCCCTGATTTACCTAGGATCACCTACTAGGCACCTATCTTGTTTAGACTTGCATGAAACTCTCTGAGAGGGAAAGAAAATGAACTAATATTTACTGTGTCCATAGTATAATATATCCTGGAGCCTAAACACCAGAAGCTTCCAAATAGGCCTTGCTAATGAGGAATTACCTTCTCATGATCACTCTTTATTTTTTATTTTTTATTTTTTGCGGTACGCGGGCCTCTTCCTGTCGTGGCCTCTCCCGTTGCGGAGCACAGGCTCTGGACGCGCAGGCTCAGTGGCCATGGCTCACGGGCCCAGCCGCTCGGCGGCATGTGGGATCCTCCCAGACCGGGGCATGAACCTGCATCCGCTGCATTGGCAGGCGGACTCTCAACCACTGTGCCACCAGGGAAGCCCTGATCACTCATTTTTAATCTCTCTTTACATAAAGAATGATTTGCTACAGTATTAGCAAGTGATACCAGTTCACACTGTGACTTCTATCCTACTATGTGATGGTCTCCTCCCAGAATTCCAAGCAGAAAGTGGAGAACAAGATTCCCTTGATTTTGAACGCCTAAAATGTACCTGGGGTTCCTAATCCTCCTGAAACCCACTGGGGCCTTTCAAGCAGGAGTGACTGCGGGAGCCCAGGTCTCACACCACCCTCCATACCCCCAAGCTTTCTTCTCTCAGACCTTTTCATATCTCCTCACACCAGCCCGAAATCAAGAAGGGATTTTACACGAACCTCCTGAGAAGTGAGAAGAAACTGGCCTTTTTCATATTTTCCATCTTACTAATGTTCTGGATTGGAGTAAAACCTTCTACAATCAGTTCACCAAACTTCTCTCTTGGTACTTAGATACCAGACTTGAGAGTTCACTTCTCTGACGTTTTATATGGTGGTGGTCTGTCTTATGAGCTTTTAAAAGTCCATTTAAAAAGTTAAAGCTGAAAAGTGACTTCTCTGCTCCTGGCAAAGGGTTCTGTCTTTCCCACAAACCAATGAAGAATGGTAATACTTTGTGAATTGTACCCATGTATCTTACATTTTCCAGAAAGTCCTTGTTTCACAAACTCTGATATGCTTCTCTTAATAACAATATTTATTCATTAATCAGCCAATAATTACTGAGTAACGATTAGGTGTTAGGCATTTCTAAGTCCTGGGCTGTGATAGAGAATAAAATATACACAATATAAAACATTAAAAAATTAACCAAGCAATAAAAATCTACACAAACCCAAAAAGCCCTAAAGATTTTAAGCATGTAAGAGTCCAAATATTAAGACAAATAGTTGCCTTGTGGTGACCAATAATTAGAACCCTAGACTATAAAATTCCATGATTTCAGTGTCATACTGACATAATCAAGAAGAGATTTCACATTTACAAATTAGGCTAATCATTGCCAAAATGACTGTGCCCTCCCCAGCCATCCGCATTCCCCATGCTCTTATAGGAGGTTTGTGTATAACCCCTGTTAACCAACACTGGCCTCATTTCCACTACTTAAATATATACTGGTAGGATTTCCCTCTATATGTATGGTATTTCCTAGTCATACTGAATCCTGTATAAAAGTTTCATGGGAGGACCAAAGAGGATCATTCTCCTCATGTATTCTGTGTATATTGCTAATACAGATCTATTTAGGACATTCATTTTTTGTGTACTTTCCTTACCAGCTGTGAAAAAGAACAATTACTCATTCATGAAGAAGAGCCATATTTGATCATTAAGTCCTTCCCCAAATCTACTATCATGAATTATTTCTTAACTTATAATAGGACTCCTACGTTTAAAAGTTAATAGCATACTCATAAAATATGGAAAAGAACAATATAAAACAAAAGTAAATGCAGTTTCAGAAAGACCTGTGAGTGTTACTCTTTTTTCTAGCATTTCTGGATGCCTCTTGCTTCATGCAAGTGATGGGAGGTTTGGTAAAATTTAGTTTCCTTTCAAAAACAGAATTTATTTTTTTCTATTTCAGGCTTTTAAGAAAGCAAAGACAAGAGCTAAAATGACCTTTTCATTTCCCTTTCATGGCCATTCTTAGTTACATATCTAAATAATATTTCCCATTCTCCAGGGAGTATATAGGATTGTGACTCCCAAAACAGATGGAGTGTTCCCCTACATGTTCCAAAGATTTTTATTTAAAGTATACAGTTCATAGCCAAGCAATTCCCTCTTAAAATCCAGTCTGTCTGAACTGTCCATTTAGTAGCAAGTGTAGCTTGCATGGTATTATCCCAATAATCATTCTATGTATTTTATTAACCATTAATCATGGAAGGTGGAAAATAGAGGATACGAAAAAGGGGTGAAAGTGGGAAGAGTTAATAACAGAAAAAGAAAACTGAAGCAGTTATTCTCAGGTTTTCCTTATAGAAATTCTGTATTATGTCTGCCTTATTTAAATATGTGCAGGTCAATGACAAAATGTGTCATGAAGCCTAATAATCTTAGTAGAGAACAATAAACAATAGCCTCTCGATAGCTGCTTAACCTGTCACTTCTAAGCACAGATTCTCTGGAAACTACTGTTGAAAGTGGCAGAGGGAATCTGAGCTACATTAAAACAAAAGCAATGCCAAGGGGGAGGGGGAAAGAGAGGGAAGGAGTTTGGGAGTAGCAGAGGCAAACTATTATATATAGGATGGATAAACAACAAGGTCCTACTGTATAGCAAAGGGAACTATATTCAACTTCCTATGACAAACCATAACAGAAAAGAATATAAAAAAGAATGTGTGTGTGTGTGTACATATACACACACATACACGTATAACTGAGTCACTTTGCTGTACAGCAGAAATTAACACAACATTGTAAATTAACTATACTTCAATAAAACTGAAGGAAAAAAAAAAACAAAAACAGAGGGAATTCCCTGGCTGTCCTGTTAGGACTCGGTGCTTTCACTGCCGAGGGTGCAAGTTCAATCCTTGGTTGGGGAACTAAGATCCCACAAGCCATGCAGTACAGTCAAAGAAAAAAAAAGAAAAAAAGAAAAGAAAGGGAATCATTGCTTGGAAGTAAAATCACTAGGCACAACCAGCTGGAACCTCCCAAAACACCAGTTATGCTTCCCATTGGATGATTAAGTTTTATGAGTCAAGACATCACTGTTACTTAGGAAAGCTTTTCTTAACGTTGTCTCTAGAAAAGTTGCCCATTTGCACTAATGTTCGGAGAGGCATCTATTAAAACAGTCCCTAAAGACAGTTTGCTGCCCCAGAGATATAAAACGTGGAAAAGCTGTTGTTCTTCCTCTATAATCACGTGATTTGACAACCTTAATCCTTCAGATACAAAGGGATTTCTTATTCTTAAAATAAGGGCATAACTTGTTTTCAAGTCGCATGTATAAAATTGGGTCACAGATGACTGTGAATGTACATGCTGAATGTGTATTTCTGAGTCATGCTATCCCAGTCTTTTCCTGAAACTGCAATTGGAAACAGTCCTTTTATGGCTAAAACTGAATGAAATTCAGTCATCACAAAAATAGTTGAGTTTCAATTTTGTGTGTCCTGTTCCTTTTTGAATTTGGAGCACTTCCCATCCACTCTCAAGCTATTGTGTTGTCTACATCAACCGTATTGGTGTGCTCCCACAGTTGTGAAACGTCTCCATGAATTCATAACCAGCTGAGAGTCCCAGCTGAGCACTTACAAGCAGGGGGACAAAATTAAAGTTGGGTTATTGCTCATCTCACCAAACTCTTTCCCTTCCATTGTTTGGATTCTGTTGAGAGTCGTTGATGGACACAAGACACATCACCTGTTGCCAGAAAGAACAGACCCCTCAACCCTCCCTTTACTCACATGACCTTTAAACAAATTGTGAAAAGAAAAATCAATGAGTAGATTTAATAAGGACTTGGAGAGACAGTTCTCTGTTAAACTCACAGACGTTACTTATTTATTTATTTATTTTGGTACGCGGGCCTCTCACTGTTGTGGCCTCTCCCGTTGCGGAGCACAGGCTCCGGACGCGCAGGCTCAGCGGCCATGGCTCACGGGCCCAGCTGCTCTGCGGCATGTGGGATCTTCCCGGACCAGGGCACGAACCCGTGTCCCCTGCATCGGCAGGCGGACCCTCAACCACTGCGCTACCAGGGAAGCCCCATAGATGTTATTTTTAACCAGTAATTTACAGGGGCATTTTGTTTGAATAATTGCTTATGATTTGGCTTTTACATTCATAGATTGGCTAATGGTTGTTTGTTTATGGCTTATTCACAAATTGTGCAGTGATTCCAGTCTACAAAGGAAAATGTCTATGGTATGTGTACTCAAATCACGCTATTTTCACTTATGAATTTAGGTTTGATGTTTGCGTAATTAGCTTTGCTAACTCTTTAGCAACTAAAAATGTTTTCCTGAATACATTGTATTCATCTCAGAGATGGGTACAAGGGCTGCAGAGAACCCAGGAGACTGGAAATCACAGACTTTGCCAAATGATCACCACATGTGATTTTCATTTTCAATATCCTTCTGGGATAGTATGTCTCTATTATATGGTTATTGGTAGAAATCATTTTTATGGTGTTGAAGAAAGATGAACCAATTCAAACTTTATACGTATTCTGAACCACAACTTCCTTGGGGAAATAAACTACTCTTGCTTCAAAGACATTTGGGGCACTGATGTAATAAATGAACCAGTGCTAATGGCATGTTGGTACTGACAGCCATGGATACCCTCCTCAACCAAACTAGCCCTGGACTCCTCTGAGCCCTTTTAGATGAGCTGGCATCCTCAGGCACATCCTCAAGAGACCAAGTGCAGCAAGATTCTTGCTAAGTCAGTTTATGCAGAATCCATCGTATCCCCAACATTTCCTTTAGTAATTTTCTAGCCACTGACTCCACACTGCTTTTTAGCTATAAATCCCCACTTTTCCTTGTTGTATTTGGAATTGAACCTAATCTCCCTTCCCTACTACAAAACCCCATTGCACTGGTCCCTACACCTGTGAAGATAGTCTGTCTACTGTTTTAACAAGTATTGCGAATTTTGTTTTTTTAATTTGACAATGCCTCTTTGTAATTTACTTCTGCATGTTGCATGTGGGTACAAAACCTTGACATTTAAAAAATTGACGGAAATAAACTCAAAGTTACTTTAACTTCTACGGTATAACATTTCTCTGTGAATTATTTTCTGGAACATTTACAAAGGATACCAAACATCTTTTTAAGAATGTGAAGTTTCTTCCGAATGATCAGGTAGAGGACAAAACCATCTGTTTCTTCAACAAGTATTTATCATTTTCTTATGCTGGGGGCTATGGGTGCAAAAATAAAAGTAACATATGGTCCTTGCCTGCAGAGGGCTGCAAACTTCGTGATGGACAAAACAGCTGATGATAAAATATGCTGAGGGTATTGTTAGAGAGATGCTCAGGGTTTAAGGGGAGTAAAGACAAGGAGGGAACCCAATTCAGACTGAGGAATGGAGAAAAGAGAGAAATTTTCTAGAAATGATCCAGGGCTAAATCCTTAAAAAGAGAATACACAGGTGATGGGTAGACCAAAAACAGGTGGGTTAGCATTCCAGTAAGAGTGGACCCTGTTGTAGGGTCCTTCTCAATCCTGGGAGAAAACTACAAATCACTGGTTAACGGAGAGGGGAAGAGATGCCAGGTCACCCGGCTCCTGCTATGTCATGCTAAGGAACGTGGCTTTTAGATACTTGTAAAAAAAAATCATTTTGCTTTATCTTTATTTAATTTTGACCATGAGATAGTTGCATACTTAAGGTAGATTTTCTAATGGTTACACAGGGCACAAGCCTGGAGGCACGGAGTCTGACCATTTCTGTCAGTATATTCCAGCAGAACAAAATAACAAGGATGAGAAGCTGACCATGGGCACTAAAAGTAGAGATAAAGAACAAAGGATGGAGTTGAGCTATATTTAGAATGTGATACTGCAGAATCCTGTGATTAAACTGATAAGAACAGATACTACACGTAAGCTTAACCAAAAGGCCAAGAAGTTTCTGTCCCTTACCTCAGCCGAAGACCAGAAAATTATTTTCTGGACGAGGCAGATCTTAGGATCCCTGGACTTTACTACTTCAGGCCTCAGTGAGGGTAGGACATTCATTTTGAAAGTAGCAAAATTAAGGGAATGTTTGTACATGGAATCTTGAGACTCCCAACTTCTTCCTCTAACTGAATTCTAGAAGGTAAGCCTCATAGTTTCCAATTGTTCGTTTAAGATTAGGGGTGCCTTTTATTTACACTGACGGGAGGGCAAATTGTGAAGAGGCGGAAAGCACAGTGGAAGTCTGGACATTTATATCCTTTAATTCAAGATGTAAGACAGTTTCCATGTGGTATAACTCAATATATTAAACTGTATTCGTATTCATGATTGCACTAAATGATTTTACAAGTACTCAGATGAAATAACGTTTTTGCAACTGTTGGAATTTGGAAGCGGTTTCCAAAGACGCAAAGAAGCTCTTGGGTTTTGAATGAGTTCTGAGTGATCTCAGTAAGTACCTGTAAATAACCTTGGTGGGTGTCCCTGGAATGCCTCGTGTAATCAAGCATGAAGAAATCTTGAGTGTTGTCTAGAATTCTTTTATCTTTACAGCAATTCCACAACAAAGCTGTGCTTATAAAGCTTCTCAACAGAGACAGCCAGTGACAGTACCCACTTCCCCTGTTTTTTCAGATGCAGGTGGAGTCATGAGCATCATTGGTCTCTCATCTAATTGACGGTCAAGAAGGAAAATGTGGTGGTGACCTTGTACACAATTGTCTTTCTGGGGAGTAAATAGCCTAACATTTGAGAAAGATACAAAATGAATGGATCCCTTAGTTTTTAATGATCAATTCTAATATATAACTTGTTAATTATGGGAACCTCCTAATTCATGAAGATATCCAATTTGGGAGATTTGAGTTCAAAAGAGTAGGGTAACAACCAGATGGTCCAGTCCAACTCCATGTTTGTAGCGTAACTATTTTTTCAGAAAATTATCTTAGGACAAAAGAGAAAGGAATCAATGCTGTACGTCGTTAGACAGCATCACTATGGAAACCTGTATTGATGAACCTTAGTCTTCACCTGTGATTCGTAAGAGGGAAGTCCCACATCCACTCCACTTCAATTTCCTTCCTATTTCTATCACAGCAAATGACCTCACATCTGGCTGGGTACGTGTAGATAAGTAGGTGGTAAAGATTATTAGCTTAGTGTTTGAAGCCAACAGTGGAACACATTTGATTGAATGCCAAGATGTGTGTGTGTGTGTGTGGTATGAGACGGGTGTCTGTTTTTTGAGTTAGCTGCAGAAATGCTCTATGGCTCTCCTTTCAGGCCACATTCTGGCAGACAGTGTACTCCAAAGATGCTCACCACCACAACCCCTGACCTACAAGTTCTCGTGCAGTGTCTTACTGCCATTCCTGTGCCTTCTGGACCTGGGCAAATCCTGTGACCCACAGACTATGAACAAAGTGGCCGTTTGCCAAATGCAGGGCAGACAGGAGGGCAGGGGGCAGGGCACAGCCTTTGAGGGTACGGCATAAACTAGTCAGAGCCAGCCAGGCCCAAGATGGCAGAAGGTTTGACTTCCAGTAGACCTTGAGCCTCGGTATACACTCATTATAGTACACTAGCATCTAAATGACACACCCACAGGCATCATGACATAAAAGTGGGCAGTGGTGCAATTCCTGGAAACCCCTGCCCCTTCCCCAAGATAGTTAGAATAATCCTCCCACTTGTTAGCCTATGAAGTTAACCAGCCCATGGGACTTCCCTGGTGGCACAGTGGTTCAGACTCTATGCTCCCGATGCACGGGGGCCAGGTTCAATCTCTGGCCAGGGAACTAGATCCCACATGCATGCCACAACTAAGAGTTCACATGTCCTAACTAAGGAGCTGGCGAGCTGCAACTAAGGAGCCCACGATCCACAACTAAGGAGCCCGCCTGCCGCAACTAAGACCCGGCACAACCAAATAAATAAATAAATAAATAAATATTTAAAAAAAAATTACCCAGCCCATTAAAAACTAACCACCCTGAACCCTGGGGCCTCTCACCTTCTGAGATGGCCCACACTCTGTCTATGGAGTGTGTATCTCCCTGAATAAACCAGTTTTCACTCTACTTTGTCTCGCTATAGAATTCTTCCCTGTGTGAAGCCGAAGACCCTCACTTGGATGTCCGTCCCAAGGACTCTCCCAAGACCTGGGAAGTAACCATTCTTCCACAGCCCAATTTTCCTGCAACAGAGGGATAGTCCTCTACAGCAGTGGCCCCCAACCATTTTGGCACCAGGGACCAGTTTAGTGGAAGAGAATTTTTCCAGGGACTGGGGAGGGGGATGGTTTTAGGATGATTCAAGCACATGACATTTATTGTGCACTTTATTTCTATTATTATTACATTGTAATATATAATGAAATAATTATACAACTCACCATAATGTTGACAGGAGGTGGAGTTCAGGCGGTAATGCAAGCAATGGGGAGCGTTTGTAAATACAGATGAAGCTTCACTCGCTCGCCATTCACCTCCTTCTCGGCAGCCTGGTTCCTAACAGACCACGGACCAATAACGGTCTGTGGCATGGGGGTTGGGGACCCCTGCTCTACGGAACTGCAAGTTTCTTCCTATTCCTGCCTCACACTTACCCTTCACTTTTTTTCTCCTAAATTCAGCCATCACGCTATAAGAGGTCCATGTCTTCAGAGAGAAGACAGTGTAGACGCTTGGGTTGGAAGCCCCAGTGAACTCTCTGCACTGACTGACATCCATGTGAGTGAGCCATTGGGACACCCAGTCTTGTCCAGCCTTCAGAGGAAGTAGTCCCAACTACTTGACTACAACTACAGGGACCTGAAGCAAGAACCACCTAGCTCAGGACAGTGTACCCACAGTGCCACGAGAGATGGTAAACTTCTTACATTATGTTTGGCATTATTTTCTATGACATGCCAGAATAACCGCTGAGGGGACAGCTGACATTTTTGGAACATCTCCCTAAATTTGAATAGGTGCCCATATTTCTAAGTTGTGCCTTTCCAAGACAGAGTCCAAAAACATACATTTCTTAGTTTGCTTGTGGTTAGAATACAGACTTGAGATGTAGATTCACAGATGCCTACAGGCCTCAGTGTACAGGTGGGAAACTGTAGGAAAAAGTCTCCGTGGGAAGAATTGACTCTGCTGGAAGGGATGGCAGCTGTGGACATGCTGAAGATTTCAAAGGTGGACTAATAAAGCAGTAAGGTTACAGGATTGACAACGGTGTGCACATTAGGAGATAGCAGGAGGCCTATGCTTTAATGGTAATAATTGCATTATTCCTGCAATTTTATCCTTAAGTATATTTCTTTGGCCATCCCAACAGTTCTATGATTCATGTAAGAACCTCTTAAAAATGCATTTTCTACTTAAACAACTTTGAATGCATTCCTTTTTTTTTTTTTGAAGTTAGAAAAAATGGTGCATGCATGACTCAACCTGGCAACTTGAATAAAGCTTGTGTATGCCAAGACTTCTAATGGTCACCAACAGCACAATTAACAGAAATTCTAGTGAAAGACGTTACATCATTCTGGTCTGCAGATTAAGAAAAATGCAGCTTGAAACGGCACTTACATCACATCTGGACGTCTCTCTCCAGATGGTGTCAAAGCTTGTTACCTCAAGTGGGGAGTCAAGCACAGTGTACCATGACTCTTCCAGTGGTTCTAAATGTGATTCCAGCATCAGCATCACCTGGAAATTTGTGAAACATACAAATTCTCAAGTCCCAATCCAGACTTCCTGACACTCTTGAATTGGAGCCCAGCAGTCTGTTTATCAAACCCACCAGGTGAATTTGATGCATGCTTAACTTTAACAACCCATTTTATGGATACCTTTCACAGGTCCTCTTTAAAAAGAAATGAATTAGTGTGATATGGCTTAGTCTAAGAGAATCCATATGGAATGAAGCATAGTGGTGTTACTTCATCTGGGTTTTCACAAACCCAATAATTCACGTTTCCTCAGAGGTCACTGACAATATTTTAAGCAATCTAACTTGCAAATTTCTAACTCCCTATCATGTAAATTAACTGAGTTAAGTGCACTCTTAGGAATTCTTCAACCATCTTGGGTTTCTTTTCCTTTGTAAAAGTTAATCTCCTGGGACTTCCCTGGTGGTCCAGTGGTTAAGACTCTGTGCTTCCAGTGCAGGGGGCACGGGTTTGATCCCTGGTCAAGGAACTAAGATCCCACATGCTGCACAGTGCGACCAAAAAATTAAAAAAAAAAAAGAATGCTTATAAAAAAAACCCAGTTAATCTCCTGCATTTAGTTCAGAGCATGTCAATCCCAGAGTGTATCTTGGAAGCTGTTTTTATCATCTTTGTGAATTCATAGCTCTTCTTTTACACTTAATAGTTCATAAATAGTTCCGCTTAATAACAAAGCCTACTTAGTCTTGTTACAAATAACCACATTTTTTTCTGTAAGGTTTACTTCCTTTTACTCATGGACTGCTAATGAGACACACTCATAATGCTCTTCCTTCACGAAGCTGCATGATTCTTTAAATGTTTCCTGCCCTTGTCAGTTCAGCATTTCATATGCTCAGCTCTGCTACTCTTAACTCATTATTGACTGGGGGATTTTTGCAGAAACTAATGCCTGTGGCCAGCGATTTTTATTTTGGCTAGCCAAAAAATTAATTCCATTATTTCACTAACACTTTGTGGGTTATTACATTCAGTAGTTACACCTAACAAACCTGTAAAGTCTTCTAATTTTCATGAAATATTGTCTTCAATCCACTCTTGCGTAGAAGCAAAAGAGCATTCTCCAGCACCGTGAGTTTCATTTTCACTTTCCGTATCAGAATCAATCACTAAGGTTTTTTGTCTTTTTGTTTGGTCTAATATCCACGCTGTCTGAATCAGAACTATATTGTGAAGAACTGTCATCTTCTGAGACACTCGTATATAGGTCGCTTGTACAATCAGAGAAAGTATCTGCATAAAATTCACCAAAAAATTCTTCTTCACTAAAAATTTCACGATGTGTCATTTTTGAAAATTTTACGTTTATAATATACACAAGTTCGCAACAAAAACCTAACAGAGCAAAATGTGAATTATAACGACAATCATAAGTGGTATAATGAACGCTTCATCAATTTTAAGCTCTAACAACTTCGCATGGTGATGTTAATTGTATCACTCTCTAAAAACGTATTGATACATCTCTGGTCAGTAACAAAAGACGTAGTAATATGTCTCCAGTCAATAATGTGTTAAGCTACCTTGATTTTCCAAGTCTCGATTACCTTATATGTAAATGGTGTGCTTGTGGTCCTCAGACAAGGACCTTGTGAAATTCACATTAAACAGTATATCCAAAAACATCTGTAAACCAAAGAGTTCTACATCACACATAGAGATTTAGTCAATAGGACTCAAACATAGATTGACTTGATAAGAATCTAAAACACAAACTCTTTCAATCAACACCGACCAAGATTGACCGCCTTTTATTTTGTAAAAGTGTTCAGTATAATATGTTTAGACATATTTTAAGTACTCTGCCTAGGAGGACTGCAATTAAGAGAATCTGAATTCAGAGGCACCTCCAGATGTGAAGATTTCATGTACTATGGCTGGTTGGTGGGTGAGGCTATTTTAATCAAGCGTGTCTGTTACCCCCCGCCTCTCCCAAGTGAGCTACTGGAGAAAGTAAATAACCAGGATCATTCATGCTATTAGTAAGCTGATAGGAGATGGACATGTCCTTCGGGTCAGGCAGACATGGCTTTACATCCTGACGCTATTCCCTATTCTTTGTGTGCAATCTGGGGAGTACACAGCACTTCTCTGTACCCAGGTTTTGTTCTTTTTAGAGCAAGAAAAATACTATCTAGTAGTCATCAAAGTCTGACAAACAATGCGCCAAACACACATCTACCTTGCTTTTTAAATAAACTGCCCATCTCTATTTTAGGAGATACTGGGGGGATGGTTCAGCGTTTGCTGTAAATGTGATCATCTGAATTTATGTCTGTCTGATATGCCAAGAATGCATGCTGTCCATGGCATCAGCCAATTGACCCCTGACAGGTTCAGCTCTCTGGATCACTTACTTGCTGTCTCTAGTATCCCCTCCTGTCTCATCAGCAAGAGGATTGCCTGCTTATTCATCAGAATTCTTTCCACTGCAAGAAACCCTATTCTCCTTGGTTTATGGGAAAAAATGAAATAAAATAAAATCTATAGACCTAATTTGAGGCATCCCTTCCTCCCCATCTTTGACTTCTTTCCTTGGTGTGGATTTACTCCTGGCAGGCTCTCTCTACACCGCCCTCAGCATCCCCATGCCTGCCTCTTATCAGCCAGCAACTTGCTTGGAAAGGAAGACCTTCCTTCTTATTAGCTCAAAATTATAGGTCTCTCTCATTGGTTCAGAATTACCTTGTAAACTTCGTATGGTCGATCTTTGTGTCCAAAGTCTGGGTCAGATGTTCCCTTCTAGGACTGAAGGGAAAGGGTCAAACACAAGCCAACTACGTGGACGGAGAGTGGGGAAAGGTGGGTTTCGAAAGAAAGCCGACCTAACAGAAAAGCAGGGAATGACTGACGGGGAGGGAGAAACGGCAGCTGTCCAGTGTATTGTGAATGACAACTCCTGCCTGGACTGATAAATAAATAATGGCCAGCTCCATTATGAGTGACAGCATTCTGGTTCTGCAGACGCTATAAATCTGAATAAAATAAGCAATCCTTTGGTGAGATGATAGAAGAATCTATCTTCCGTCACTTCACCTACTCAGGGCAGACAGCAGCCTCTGAATTCTTGATTTGTGTGGCTGTGCTCTGAAAGGTGTCTACTGCAGTCACCAATGATGGTGTATAAAAAAGTAAGAAAAAGGTGGGATGTTGAAACCAACTTAAGATGTGATTAATATTCATGCCGTTTTCGTTAACCTTTAAAATATGTTCTGTTTTTAATTTTATAGATAATTGAAATTTAAAAAATATTTTTAACTCACACAAAGAATAAGTGAACGCAATCTCTGGAGGAGAAGGAATTGGTCAAATACGAAGATTTGGAGCTCATTTCTTTGGGAACTTGGCCATGAACACTTCAAAATTATGATGAGATTAAACAGCATAATTTAAATAGAAGGTTTTCTTCAGGCCTGAAAAGTAGAAGGAAAGTGGAAGGAACTCTGTTGTGTCCTGAACTGTTTCTGATGATAAAGGAATACAGGGAAATAGAGAGTCTTTATGACTTCACCTCCAGTGCTTATAAGAAGATGGCTAACAATAAAACGCTATTTTTTCTATATTTGTTTTAACTGCTAGACTAACAATAAAATATCCCTACCTATTCATCATGTCAAAAACAAGTTAAAGGTAAGCCAATGATCTTATCAGGAGCAGCAGAATTTCATTAGAACAGCTGCATTCCAGCCATGCTCCAGTCAAGACGCTTCTTTAATCTCTCGCTCTGCGTCATCACCGTACCCTCATCTTCTCTCCAATCTATGTGCCATTTAGATCCACATCCTGCTTGATGGTGGCAGAGCGGGGAGCAGACGCTAGGAGATTAACTCCTCTGGATGACGAGGTGGCTGTTCTTTTAGCAGCAAAGGATGATGAATGTTATATAGAAAGATCCTCTTCCCTCCTTTATCCCCCAGTAACCGTAATGATTAACCTTGCTTTTTATGTAAATGCTCCCTAGCATACACATCTCAATTTACTTATTAACAGATTACCCCCTTCACCTGGCTTAGTCCAAACTCCCAAAAACATCTGTAAAAAATATGATAGTCAATTAACTGCATATGCTTGACCTCTTCAGAGAACTACTTGGACAGGGAACCAGGATCATATCAGACCTAGGATCACCAGAGAATAGTATCAAGCCACCACTTTGCAGGAACTCAGATTTACAAAGAATGAGTTAAAGGTTAAAGATAGAGTTGAGATGTTACTGTGTTCCATCCTCTTAGACCAGGATAGAAAGACGTCTCTTGGCATCCCTTTGGCTTGGGAAGTCCGCCATTCAGGGAAGCAAACAGCAAAGTGGTAGGGTTTGTGGGAAAAAGGAAAAGGTGAAATAACGTTCATCTCTAATCCTCTCTAGGCTTTGAAGGAGAAGGAGAAGGTAGAGATGTTTGGTCCAGGTATGCAGTAAGGTGGGGTAAGGGAAGGGATTTGAGGTAGAAATTTAAGCTAGGTCACAAGAAAATTGACCAGCCTAACATCTTATATGTCTTTACAGAGAGCAATGTGGTTCTGTATAGGAAAGGAAATCTCAGACCCTGGATTCAGAATGAGTTACGGCAAATCACTCAACACTTTACACTTCCGCAGAATTTTCACAGAAGTGTTTTAAGTTGCAATTTAAGGGAAAAAAAAAGTACGTATGTCTCCCACTTTCATGGACATGTCTTACTATGATCTACATGACACTTGAAGATACTTGGTAGGAGAAAGAAATGGGAAATATTTCTGAAATGGAAAGAAACCTTGCAATATTCCAGGATACTCATTTTTCATGTGACGAACAAGCATGTGTTAGTAAATCTAACTTCACATTGAAATATTCACTTGTTATTTAAAGGTAATATGTAGAAAATGTTAATTAAGTCAATCTTCCTCTGTAAAATGCAATTTTTAAGTCATCTTATATATATGATTTTATTTCAAAACACAATTTGTATAAAACATTTGTGACTGGGCAGAATATATGTAATTATGTTCATTTTAAAAATGTAGAGGGCTTCCCTGGTGGCGCAGTGGTTGAGAGTCCGCCTGCCGATGCAGGGGACACGGGTTCGTGCCCCGGTCTGGGAGGATCCCACATGCCGCGGAGCGGCTGGGCCCGTGAGCCACGGCCGCTGGGCCTGCGCGTCCGGAGCCTGTGCTCCGCAATGGGAGAGGCCACAACAGTGAGAGGCCCACGTACAGCAAAAAAAAAAAAAAAAAAAATGTAGAAACATATCATAATTAGATAAGTTTTTCATGGAAATACAGATTATAAGTAGCAATGCTTCACATCCAAGACTTTTTGACTTCTCATCTAATGTGTAATCTTGGTAGAGATTTAAATACATTTTTAAGAAGTATGTTTATAATATATTAAAAATCCTAAGATAGAGAAAGCACACATTAAGTATGACATAAGATCAGTGAAGGTAAATGGACACAAAGAACATCATTTGCCCACACTCCCAAGTCAGAGCCTGAGACAAGGAACTGGATGCATGTAATTTGTTTTCTGAGGTGATGGCAAGATGTAAAAGCAAGGGAGTGAGGGGCTGGAGAAACAGAAAAAGGCAATATCAATATGCATTAATAATCCAGGAGGATATTATTGTAGAAATTAAAAGATCACACACACTCCCCCCCACACAGACTTAGAAAAACCAAAGCAAGCTTGACCAAAAAAAGAACATAGTTAGAAAGCTTACACTATCTGCTTTCAAGATTTACTCTAGAACTATAGTAGCTAAGACAGAGTGGAGCTGATAGAGAGCTCAGAGATAGACTCACACATGTACTTTTTGAAAAAGGTGCCAAGATAGTCCAATAGAGAAAGAAAAGTCTTTTTAACGAATAATGCTATAATACCTGAATATCCATTAAAAAAAAAAGAAGCTTATCCCCCAAGTCACACCTTACACACAAATTAAGTCAAGGTAGATCAAAGAACTAATGTAAAATATAAAATCATAAGCATTAGAGAAAAATATAGAAGAAAGACCTCATGACTTGGGTGTAGGCCAAGTTTTCTTAGACAAATCATAACAATCAATATGATAAGTTAGACTTCACACATATTTTAAAAAAGGCAAAACTTCCATCCATCAGAAGGCACTCTTAAGAAAATAAATAAGTCGCAGACTTAGAGAAAATAATTACACGATTATAAAACATGCAGTTGACGAAGGAATGGTACCTCAGATTTACAAAAGAACTTTTATGACACTAAGAAACTCACACAAATAGAATAAAAATGTAAAATATTTGAACTGACACTTTGCAAAAAGAAAATATTCAAATGCCCAATAAACATGTGAAAAATTGCGGCCCGTCATCAGAAATCAGAGAAATACACATTAAAACTGCTACGAAATGTACATCATTAGAATACCTAAAAAGAAAATAAAGAACTTATTATAACACGAAGTGTTAGCGAGAATGCAGGGCAAATGGAACATGCAAACATCGTTGGTGTGAGTTTATAATGATACATATACCACTTAGAAGAAAGGCCTGGCAGCCTCTTATAAATCAAACTTACACCTGACATATGGCCCACAAAGTCAAGTCCTCGGTATTTACAAAAGAGAAAGGAAATATAGAAACACAGACACACAGACACACACACACAATGTGTTTGGAACACACAATGTGTTCCAAAATGTTTACAGTGACTTTACCCATAAGGGCAAACACTAGAAACAAACCAGATCTTCCTCAATAAGGGAATAAGCACCCTGATTATATTCATCCAACGTAGTACTAATTGGCATAGAAAACCGTAAACTGCTGACACCCATGACATCACAACATGGATGGAGAGCAAGGGATTGTAGTTCCTTTCATTTTTTTCATGGTAATTCTTGACAGAGTGGATTCCAAATTTACAAATCTATCATTCTCATCCTTAGAAGTCCTTTCTCACCCCTCTTGTTGATAAATATTCCCTTAATTGCTTCTAGTTCTTATGACTTCATTTTGTACATTTGCAAACATATTTGCAATTAAGTATGGTGGACAGTCTGAGGAAAGATTCCAATTTCCTGTTTCTCTAAATAATTAATTTTGATTCTTCTTGGCATCATTATAGAGTAACTCTTTCCCTACTTATTTGTCATTATGCTTTTAGCATTTACAAAGTTCTCATCTACCCGAAGTCTATTGTTGGCCTGTCTTTTCTGTTCTAGTCATATCATTTTTGTGTGACAATAACAGGTTTTAGCTATGATGAGTTTATAGTTCACTTAGCTTCAAATAGCACAATTTTTTTTTGGAGCTCTTTCAAAGGATTTATTTGCTACAGAATTGCCTGAGCCCACCAACAAGATGAACTCAGGATTTCTGTGTTTAAAAGGATTTTGCTCACTGCTTTATTTTTACCAGAAATTCAACATTCAAAAAGCAATTCTTTTTGCCAGCATTTGGCATGCCTAAAAGAGGTTAGAAAAAGATGGAATCTATAGAATCAGATGTCTAAAAATAGGAAAAAAATCCCAAACATTAAAAAATTCCTAATTTGACTTGAGGACATGGGGAGGGGGAAGGGAAAGCTGGGATGAAGTGAGAGAGTGGCATGGACATATATACACTGCCAAATGTAAAACAGATAGCTAGTGGGAAGCAGCCACATAGCACAGGGAGATCAGCTCCGTGCTTTGTGACCACCTAGAGGGGTGGGATAGGGAGGGTGGGAGGGAGACGCAAGAGGGAGGGGATATGGGGATATACGTATATGTATAGCTGATTCATTTTTTTTATAAAGCAGAAACTAACACACCGTTGTAAAGCAATAAAGATGTTTAAAAATTCCTCATTTGGACAGGTCCTTAGTTGAAATTACATTCATCTGCAAAAAGAACAGTTTTAGGTCAGAAATGCCGTATTTTATAACTCCAGATCCCGACCTCAGACTTGCCTGGTGAGGATTCTAGGAAATGCATGAATTGACAAGGAGGGATGCCATTCCATTGGCCAATTCTGGCATGTGTCCTGGCTTGTGAAGCTTTATAAATCTCTCTTAAACCCAAGCCTCCTGGTTCTGTGATGCCAAATGCCTAAATCTGATTCTCAATACTCTTTTAAACAAAAAAACAAAAAAACTTCCCTGTAAGATCACACATTTAAATATTTGCTGCTTGCGGATAGATACAGAGAAACCAAGCACGTATAGATACAGAGAAACCAAGCACGGATGTGAGTTAACGATTCCGTGATGGAGCTGGGAAGCTCTGCGTGGCTACGTGCGCTGTAAGAAAAGTTCCTCACTGGACCTGCGCAGCCTGTGCCCCAGAGGTGACCGTCCAGGCAAGGGCAACCTGAAGAGGGTGTGAACCCCAGCACTGCTCGATGGGTTTAAATCGCCCCCCATCTGCCTCCAACTCTTCCACCAAACCAGCTAGCTTTCCTGTCCGAGCAACTTGCTGATCACGTTCCACCTGTTTGAGCGTAGATGCCACTTGGTAGCTGAAAACGGATTCGCAGAGGAGTCTCTCAGAGCCATCTTCGCGGTCTGGCATGTTCCTCTACAGCCCCACCCCCTTTTACTGCGACCAGGGCGGGCGGCCGCGCTCCCCAAACAGCACTATCTCACAGTTCCTCAAACTCGATACTAGACTTTTTATCCTTTTAGATGAATCAATCAGCCAGTCTTTCCTTTCATACATTTTTTTTAAGTATCTGTATTTTCTTGTCACAACCATTTAAAAGATGCCTGTCTTGTTAAAACTGCTGATATAGAAAAGAGGACTTAAACTACAGTAGTTTGATTCTAGGGAGATTTTTAACTTCCTGAAATGTAGTATACTACAGATTTGGTCTTAGAGCTATCTAATTCTGCAGAAGTGTCATAAACTATAATTTAAAATTTTACATAGGAGGGAAAGTTTTATAGGTGGGGTTGAGAATGCATAGATTCTAATCTTCTAATGGCTTTGCAGTAAAAAAGCAACTTGGATTTTATAGCTAAAAGTGATCTCAGAACCACCCAATTCAAAATCTTCATGTCACTGATAGGAAACAGAGATTCAGATGCAAAGTACTTTGTATTAATACAATGATAAGCCCCTTCCATGTGGCTGAATCAGAGGGAGAGCACAGATCTTATTCCTTTACTGTCTCCTTTCTACCCATCAGGCTACCTCAGAGAAATAGCTATATTTCAATATGGTTTTGTATAGGCATCTTATATGCAGGGCTGGGAAAGCTTGAAATCTTGTTAGAAGAAAGGCAACAGGAGGAAATTTAAGCCACCAAGGAGAGCAATTAAAACGCAAACAGGTTTGCTCCGTCCCAAGGCAGGCACTTTAAAGGTGCTCATTAACTACATCATCTGGTAACCACGCAGACAGAGCAGCAGTTCTGCACTGGGCCCGCCCCAAGTTCACTGCCAACAGCAGCTACTCTGATGATGAAAGCAGCTGAGCCCCTGGTAACCCCCCTGGCTGTCTGTCTCATTGTCTAGTATCTGGAGATGGAAGAAAGACATTCCATCATCTTAAAATGAATTTTTGAATATTTTCGGAGAAACAATTGTTCAGGAGCTGAACTCAATCTCTAAGGCTGTGCCACAGAGGGGAACTTTTCCATCAAAGAAAAGTGCACACGAAGGGGATGGGAAATGGCAAATTGGGAGAAAATTATAGCATTTGCTGAGATGAGTCTTCAAGAAAGTCATTGCCACAGAGAGAGCTTGGCCACAAGGGAAGAGCTGTCATTTCAAAATGCAAGATATAACCTACAGTTTAAAAACTTTTGAATGTGTATTGGAAGTTTGCAATGCTACCTGCAGAATCCCTGTTACTTTTGGGGAAGAAAATTTTTTCTTCCTGTTATTGTAAATGAAAATCTTTAGCTTAGCTATTAAAATCGCAGATTTTTCAATTAAATATACATATCATTTTATTATATATTATTTATAATTATATTTGCACACATATAGATATATAAACTTCTTCCCTTATTTTTCTTAAAAATGTTTTCACTTTTAAAATCTAACTTAATCCACACTCTTTAGAGAACGTTGTAGTCCTAATTTTACAGATGAGAAAACTGAGGTGGATCTGATCCTGTTTGTCTTAGAAAACTCAGCCCAGTGTTTATCTTTGATCTGTTCAACGTAAAAGAGAAAATTTGAGTTCTAAAAAATAAATGTCAAAATCTTCAGTTCTACAAGAGTAGATATGTCGATGTGTCCATGTAATTTTAAGTAATTATGTACCTGAATAAATTTGATGAGCCCTTTTGATAACATAGAGTATTTGAGCTGGGAGAAATTTTATGGGGGAAATGACTTCTAATCCTATATTCTACTGTACACTTTTGACTTCAGGCTGATTCTAACTGTCTTTAATGGGTAAAAAAAAAAATGAACAGGACCTTCAAGATGGCAGAGGAGTAAGATGTGGAGATCACTTTCCTCCCCACAAATACATCACAAATACATCTACATGTGGAAGAACTCCGAGAGAACACCTCCTGAACGCTGGCAGAAGACCTCAGACTTCCCAAAAGGCAAGAAACCCACATACCTGGTCATGGGGCTGACAGGGTCTTGGTGCTCCAGCTGGGTGTCAGGCCTGTGCCTCTGAGGTGGGAGAGCCGAGTTCAGCACATTGGTCCACCAGAGACCTCCCAGCTCCATGTAATATCAAATGGTGAAAGCTCTCCCAGAGATCTCCATCTCAATGCTAAGACCCAGCTCCACTCAACAACCAGCAAGCTACAGTGCTGGACACCCCATGCCAAACAACTAGCAAGACAGGAACACAACCCCACCCATTAGCAGAGAGGCTGCCTAAAATCATAAGAAGGTCACAGACACCCCAAAACACACCACCGGACACAGTCCAGCCCATCAGAAAGACAAGATCCAGCCTCACCCACCAGAACACAGGCACCAGTCCCCTCCACCAGGAAGCCTACACAACCCACTGAACCAACCTTACCCACTGGGGGCAGACACCAAAAACAATGGGAAATATGAACCTGCAGCCTGTGAAAAGGAGACCCAACACAGTAAGTTAAGCAAAATGAGAAGACAGAGAAACACACAACAGATGAAGAAGCAAGGTAAAAACCCACCATAACAAACAAATGAAGAGGAAACAGGCAGCCTACCTGGAAAAGAATTCAGAGTAACGAGAGTAAAGATGATCCAAAATCTTGGAAATAGAATGGAGAAAATATAAGAAACATTTAACAAGGACCTAGAAGAACTAAAGAGCAAACAAACAATGATGAACAACACAATAAATGAAATTAAAAATTCATTAGAAGGAATCAATAGCAGAATAACTGAGGCAGAAGAATGCATAAGTGACCTGGAAGATAAAATAGTGGAAATAACTACAGCAGAGCAAAATAAAGAAAAAAGAATGAAAACAATTGAGGACAGTCTTAGAGACCTCTGGGATAACATTAAATGCACGAACATTCCCAGAAGAACAAGGGAAAAAGAA
This sequence comes from Hyperoodon ampullatus, assembly GCF_949752795.1. NCBI lineage: Eukaryota > Metazoa > Chordata > Mammalia > Artiodactyla > Ziphiidae > Hyperoodon > Hyperoodon ampullatus. The sequence continues at coordinate 28,970,331 of NC_136933.1, forward strand.
AGGGTCTGAGAAAATATTTGAAGAGATTATAGTTGAAAACTTCCTTAACAATGGAAAGGAAATAGTCAACCAAGTCCAGGAAGCATAGAGAGTCCCATACAGGATAAATCCAAGGAGAAACATGCCAAGACACATTAATCAAACTATCAAAAATTAAATACAAAGAAAAAATATTAAAAGCAGCATGGGGAAAAAAACCAAATAACATACAAGGGAATCCCCATAAGGTTAACAGTTGATCTTTCAGCAGAAACTCTGCAAGCCAGAAGGGAGTGGCAGGACATATTTAAAGTGATGAAAGGGAAAAAACTACAACCAAGATTACTGTACCCAGAAAGGATCTCATTCAGATTCGACACAGAAATTAAAAGCTTTACAGACAAGCAAAAGCTAAGAGAATTCAGCACCACCAAACCAGCTTTACAGCAAATGCTAAAGGAACTTCTCTAGGCAGGAAACACAAGAGAAGGAAAAGACCTACAATAAAAAACCCCAAACAATTAAGGAAATGGCAAAAGGAACATACATATCGATAATTACCTTAAATGTAAATGGATTAAATGCTCCCACCAAAAGACACAGACTGGCTGAATGGATATAAAAAAAAGACCTGTATATATGCTGTCTACAAGAGACCCACTTCAGACCTAGGGACACATACAGACTGAGAGTGAGGGGATGGATAAAGATATTCAATGCAAATGGAAATCAAAAGAAAGCTGGAGTAGCTATACTCATATCAGATAAAATAGACTTTAAAATAAAGACTTACAAGAGGCAAAGAAGGACACTACATAATGATCAAGGGATCAATCCAAGAAGATATAACAATTGTAAATATTTATGCACCCAACATAGGAGCACCTCAATACATAAGGAAAATGCTAAGAGCCACAAAAGGGGAAATCGACAGTAACACAATAATAGTAGGGGACATTAACACCCCACTTTCACCAATGGACAGATCATCCACAATGCAAATAAATAAGGAAACACAAGCTTTAAATAGCACATTAAACAAGATGGACTTAATTGATATTTATAGGACATTCCATCCAAAAACAACAGAATACACTTTCTTCTCAAATGCTCATGGAACATTCTCCAGGATAGATCATATCTTGAGTCACAAATCAAGCCTTGGTAAATTTAAGAAAGCTGAAATCATATCAAGTATCTTTTCCAACCACAATCCTATGAGACTACATATCAATTACATGAAAAAATCTGTAAAAAATACAAATGCATGGAGGCTAAACAATATACTACTTAATAACCAAGAGATCATTGATAAAATCAAAGAGGAAATCAAAAAATACCTAGAAACAAATGACAATGAAAACACGACGACCCAAAACCTATGGGATGCAGTAAAAGCAGTTCTAAGAGGGAATTTTATGGCAATAAAATCCTACCTTAAGAAACAACAAACATCTCAAATAAACAACCTAAACTTATACCTACAGCAATTAGAGAAAGAAGAACAAAAAACCCCGAAAGTTAGCAGAAGGAAAGAAATCATAAAGATCAGATCATAAATAAATGAAAAAGAAATGAAGGAAATGATAGCAAAGATCAATAAAACTAAAAGCTGGTTCTTTGAGAAGATAGACAAAATGATAAACCATTAGCCAGACTCATCAAGAAAAAAAGGGAGAAGACTCAAATCAATAGAATTAGAAATGAAAAAGGAGAAGTAATAACTGACACTGCAGAAATACAAAAGATCATGAGAGATTACTACAAGCAACTCTATGCCAATAAAATGGACAACCTGGAAGAAATGGACAAATTCTTAGAAAAGCACAACCTGCCAAGACTGAATCAGGAAGAAATAGAAAATATGAACAGACCAATCACAAGCACTGAAATTGAAACTGTGATAAAAAATCTTCCAACAAACAAAAGCCCAGGACCAGATGGCTTCACAGGCGAATTCTATCAAACATTTAGAGACGAGCTAACACCTATCCTTCTCAAACTCTTCCAAAATATAGAAGAGGGAGGAACACTCCTAAACTCATTCTATGAGGCCATCATCACCCTGTTACCAAAACCAGACAAAGATGTCACAAAAAAAGAAAAGTACAGGCCAATATCACTGATGAACAAAGATGCAAAAATCCTCAACAAAATACTAGCAAACAGAATCCAACAGCACATTAAAATGATCATATACCATGATCAAGTGCGGTTTATTCCAGGAATGCAAGGATTCTTCAATATATGCAAATCAATCAATGTGATAAAGCATATTAACAAACTGAAGGAAAAAAACCATATGATCATCTCAACAGATGCAGAAGAAGCTTTTGACAAAATTCAACACCCATTTATCATAAAAAACCTCCAGAAAGTGGCATAGAGGGAAAATACCTCAACGTAATAAAGGCCATATATGACAAACCCACAGCCAGCATTGTCCTCAATGGTGAAAAACTGAAACCATTTCCACTAAGATTAGGAACAAGACAAGGTTGCCCACTCTCACCACTATTAGTCAACATAGTTTTGGAAGTTTTAGCCACAGCAATCAGAGAAGAAAAAGAAATAAAAGGAATCCAAATCAGAAAAGAAGTAAAGCTGTCACTGTTTGCAGATGACATGATACTATACATAGGGAATCCTAAAGATGCTACCAGAAAACTACTAGAGCTAATCAATGAATCTGGTAAAGTAGCAGGATACAAAATTAAGGCACAGAAATCTCTTTAATTCCTATATACTAATGATGAAAATCTGAAAGAGAAATTAAGGAAACACTCCCATTTCCTTTGTAACAAAAAGAATAAAATACCTAGGAATAAGCTTACCTAAGGAGGCAAAAGACCTCTATGCAGAAAACTAGAAGACACTGTTGAAAGAAATTAATGATGATACAAACAGATGGAGGGATATACCATGTTCTTGGATTGGAAGAATCAACATTGTGAAAATGACTATACTACCCAAAGCAATCTACAGATTCAATGCAATCCCTATCAAACTACCAATGGTATTTTTCATAAAACTAGAAAAAAATTTTCACAATTTGAACACAAAAGACCCCGAATAGCCAAAGAAATCTTGAGAAAGAAAAATGAAGCTGGAGGAATCAGTTTCCTGGACTTCAGACAATACTACAAAGCTACAGTGATCAAGACAGTATGGTACTGGCACAAAAACAGAAATATAGATCAGTGGAACAGGATGGAAAGCCCAGAGATAAACCCATGCACATACGGTCACCTTATTTTTGATAAAGGAAGCAAGAATATAGAGTGGAGAAAAGACAGCCTCTTCAATAAGTGGTTCTGGGAAAACTGGACAGCTACATGTAAGAGAATGAAATTAGAACACTCCCTAACACCATACACAAAAATAAACTCAAAATGGATTACAGACCTAAATGTAAGGCCAGAAACTATAAAACTCTTAGGGGAAAACATAGGTAGAACACTCTCTGACATAAATCACAGAAAGATCCTTTTTGACCCACCTCCTAGAGAAATGGAAATAAAAACAAAAATAAACAAATGGGACCTAATGAAACTTAAAAGCTTTTGAACAGGAAAGGTACCATAAACAAGACGAAAAGACAACCCTCAGAATGGGAGAAAATATTTGCAAACGAAGCAACAGACAAAGGATTAATCTCCAAAATTTACAAGCAGCTCATGCAGCTCAATATAAAAAAAAACAAACAACCCAATCCAAAAATGCGTATAAGCCCTAAATAGACATTTCTCCGGGAAGATATATAGATTGCCAACAAACACATGAAAGGATGCTCAACACCACTAATCATTAGAGAGATGCAAATCAAAACCACAATGAAGTATCACCTCACACCAGTCAGAATGGCCATCATCAAAAAATCTACAAACAATAAATGCTGGACAGGGTGTGGAAAAAAGGGAACCCTCTTGCACTGTTAGTGGGAATATAAATTGATATACCCGTTATGGAGAACAGTATGGAGGTTCCTTAAAAAACTAAAAATAGAACTAACATACGACCCAGCAATCCCACTACTGGGCATATACCCAGAGAAAACCATAATTCAAAAAGAGCCATGTACCACAATGTTCACTGCAGCTCTATTTACAATAGCCAGGACATGGAAGCAACCTAAGTGTCCACTGACAGATGACTGGATAAAGAAGATATGGCATTTATATACAATGGAATATTACTCAGCCATAAAAAGAAACAAAACTGAGTTATTTGTAGTGAGGTGCATGGACCTAGAGCCTGTCATACAGAGCGAAGTAAGTCAGGAAGAGAAAAACAAATACCATATGCTAACACATATATATGGAATCTAAAAAAAAGGGTCCTGATGAATCTAGGGGCAGGACAGGAATAAAGACACAGACATAGAGAATGCACTTGGGGACACAGGGAGGGGGATGGGTAAGCTGGGACTAAGTGAGAGAGTGACATGGACATATATACACTACCAAATGTAAAATAGATAGCTAGTGGGAAGCAGCCACATCGCACCGGGAGATCAGCTTGGTGCTTTGTGACCACCTAGAGTGGAGGGATAGGGAGGGTGGGAGGGAGACGCAAGAGGGAGGAGATATGGGGATATATGTATATGTATAGCTGATTCACTTCATTATAAAGCAGAAACTAACACACCATTGTAAAGCAGTTATACTCCAATAAAGATGTTAAAAAAACCACAGTAGCTCAAGGAGTTTAATTTCTGATAATAAAGTCACCTTGTTTGCTATATCCTAAAAAAAAAATAATGAACAGAAACAGATACTGAATTCATAATTCCAGGATTGCCTTTACCCTGTTAACACAGATTTCTCCACCCCCTAATATATTCTACAGTAATCTAGAATATATACATTATCTTTAGGATGGCAGGTTTTCATCAGCTTTCATGGTCAATAGATTATACATTACAGGTGAAAGAAAATGCATAGTACAGCAGGGTGGTAGTCAATTTAAGGCCCTAGGGTTATGTACATGACACGTCTAGATACACATGTATATATAAACTTCGTATACAAATATATAGTTATATATAATTTATAATATATATTGCTAATTCACTACAGCTGCAAGGTCTTAGGCAATGAGGTGACATTCTTGAGGCCTTTATTGCTAACAGATTCATAGTTTTTTTTTTTTTTTTTTTTTTTTTTTTTGTGGTACGCGGGCCTCTCACTGTTGTGGCCTCTCCCGTTGCGGAGCACAGGCTCCGGATGCGCAGGCTCAGCAGCCACGGCTCACGGGCCCAGCCGCTCCGCGGCACATGGGATCCTCCCAGACCGGGACACGAACCCGCATCCCCTGCATCGGCAGGCGGACTCCCAACCACTGCGCCACCAGGGAGGCCCCAGATTCATAGTTTTTAAAGATAAACTCTCTGGAGGCATGATTTTGATCCTCAGATCTTTTAAGCATCAACCCACAGCAGTGACCAAGTGTGTCCTGTTAATTATCTTTGCCCGATTCTAATTGATAGCACATGGCTATGCCGTGGACTAAATAAACACCTTGCAAAACCATTCGGAGGTCATCAAGGAGTGGGTATTAGTCTTATCAATAACTGGCCCATGATTATAGGATCCAGAGAATAGCTGTTCAGCATGGAGAGTAATCTAGCACTTGTGACCATGCATTTTAACATTTGAGAGTGGATCTTAATCTGATTTATGAACAAACTGGGTCTTTTTTTTTTTTAACTCTACACAGTTATTTTATAATCACTTGCATAAGGATAACCTAATGATGAGTCCAAAGAAAGAAAAAATATATAAACGAAAAATTCCCCTTGTTTATAAACAAATTCAGGAAGAATGATGAAGAGGAAGGAGGTAGAATAGAAGACTCTTCACAAGCCTTAATAATACCAAGCAACTAATGTGGAACCAAAATATTAGCACAATATAATGATATGACATGTTTCACAAAGTTCTTAGAATTTGAGTTCGCAGATTCTGTATTTTTTATAACATCACAAACGTGTGTATATTTTAAAAGTCTATTTACATAACAGTCACACGACTATAAAACAGAATGTTCCACTAGTCATAATATTTCAACAGTATATGAATAATTTAAATCTATGTGAGTTAGAGCATAGGTACTAATTTCTACATATCTCACTACTGGTACATGATAAGGACATATATCCACCTATAGTTTCTCACTAATGAAGAAAATGAGGTTGAAATTGAATTAACAGTTTAAGACTCTGTGGTTGGAAAGTTTCAATGCCAGGGATGAACTCAGGTCTTTTTGTTCCTCTTACATGGCTCTTTATAATATATGTTTCCTTCCCAAGAAAATGTAACACAACTGAAGCTCTGTTACGAACCACTGACTAAAAAAATAAAATACATTAAAATAATGTTACTGAGCTTCAGATGCCATCTTACTATGACTAAAATAATCCTGTACAATGTATAATCTTTTTAAAATCATAAGTCATCAAGTACCAGTAATTTATAAACAATGAGGCATCGTCCCATATTACATATATTGATCTGCTTAGGATTTTCTGTCCAAATGGAACTCAGCTATACAAGGGAAACGCTAGCTAATTTAAAAACAAAACCAAAAAACTTCAAATTAACTTGATAAGATAATGGACTTTTTTTCATTATTTTATCCAGTTTTACTGAGATGTAATTGACATAAAGCACTGTGTAAGTTTAAGGTATACAGCATACTGACTTGACTTTCATATATTGTGAAATGATTACCATGATAAGATTAGTTAACATCCATCATCTCATATAGATACAAAAAGAAAAAGAAAGAAAACAATGACTTTTTCTTCTAGTGATGAAAACTCTTAGGATCTAGTCTCTTAGCAACTTTCCAATTCACCACACAGCAGTGTTAATTACAGTCGTCATGTTGTATATTACATCCTGGGATTTACTTGTCTAATAACTGGAAATTTGTTTTATCGTATAACTTGGAAATAGGTATGAAACTTATTTTTAGTGAAGCAACAGTGCAACATGGGTGGCGGCTTTCAACCTAGTGTCCTGGGTCTTTCCAGTTTGATGCCCAGCCCCATCTCCAAGGTCCTCACTGCCATCTGTCTGCTGACTCTGGAAGAGGAGGAGAAAGAAAAGAGCAGAAGAGAAGAGAAAGACTTTCTTACAAGCCCTGACCCAGAAGAGAAACAAGTCACTGTCACTCTCACCTTCCTTTGCTGACAGTTTGTCACGTAACTACAACTAGATACAAGGGGCCTGACACATAAAGTCCCAAATCTTTTCTGGCAATAATGCTATTCTCTGAAAGGGGGGCATCTACTTTTTTGGACATCTGATCTTATCTGCTGTGTTCATGTTTCATCACATTTCATCAGGTAAGCTAATTGTCCCCAAGTTTCCAAAACCCTATTTCATGGTGATAAATAAAAAAACTGTGTCCTTCTATCCACAGGTGAAACTATTCTGCACGCCTCTAGAGCCGTGGACGAGAAAGGTAGTATATAACAAAAGTTTTAGAGGATCAGGGTTCAAAATCTAGTCTAAGAGTTGTGTCACCATGGACATATTATTCAATTTTGGACCTCTGTTTGCACCCGAGTAAAGAATTCTTTCACGTGGAGGTTAACCCGGGGGAGGGGGATGGATGTAATATCTGATAATAACTCTTGGTATAAAGCACATGACAGTTTCCACAACCATTTTACATGCTCCTCGTAACATTAGTAGGAATGGTTAATGAGAAAGTGTTTTATAAAAGACTGCGTGGTGATCAGCCCAATCCTGCCTGGGATTTTGTTAAGGAGAAAAATACTATGCAATCCTGCCCCTTTTGGATGGAGATTTTGGGGGACCATGAGAGGTGATAATGCTTATTAAAAACACCATGCAAGAATAAGCTTGCTGCTCGGCACTTGGTGTGTTGTAACTTAGTTACCCCAGTAGCTTTGTGAATGGGAATAACATACCCACGTTAATCAATAAAGAATTTAAAACTCAAGAGAGTCAGGTATACCCAGGATTCAAATTTAGGTTTCTCCGAATAAAAACCCTATTGTCTTTCTATTAGGCCTCAGATCTCTGCTCCATAGACTTCATGGGGCGGATGGTGATGCTACTGCTGGACCAGACTTTAAGAATTACGTCAGCTGCTACGAATGGAAACAGGGCTATTTGTCATGCACCCCAGCTGCATCTGAAGCTTATGCTTTAGATGAAAGTAGCGCGTACACTGCAGGCTGAACAAACTCAACTCCCTTGCTCACTCTTTCTCATTTATGAGATTTGTCCTTTTCCAACAGGTAGAACCCTTCTTTATTATTTCTGTGACTCCCTGAATCTCATCATCCACTATACTTTGGATGGGAGGAAGGCTAAATACAAGCATGAATAGATGGTATTTATTTAATCAGAAAATGAAAAGGATGCATTTGGGGACATAACACACATGACAGTGACCCAAATTACTTATGCCATCTCCTGTTTTTATGATACTATCTAATTTGCCATTATAATTCAAAGTAACTTCATTTTCCCAGGTGGAAGACAGGACATTACTGTAACTTATGATTTGATGGTAATTAGAGTGCGAACTCACGTAATTAGTGTAGCAAGATCACTCTTCTATTTGTTTCCCCAGTGAATCACATCCATCACAGGGGAAGCTCTTGAAGGGTGGGTTTAAAGCTTCAAGTGCTACGTATAGACTGGATGGCATCTCATTAATCACATCATGATCTTCTCTCCGTTTCCAGAGAATATTCTGAAATAGTCTCCCTGGCCAACCTGAGGAAAGATCTAAGTTTATGGATGAACTCTAGAAGCATGGATGTGCTTGGGACACTCAGGCTATATCGTGAAGGATGAAGAGAAACTCACGGCACTGAGAACACTGACTCATGCTTGGTCTCAAGATTTTCATGCATAATATTCATTTATTCTACAAACAAATTCCACTCTGAGCACAGGACGCACCTGCCCCGGGTCCTCCTTCCTAGTGTGGAGGACTGGTGACCGCACACTCACCTACACGCCTTACTCACATGATTTGACGACCACCTCCCTGCCCTTGTATCTTCACCCTTTTAAAGGGACTACCTTCTTCTTCTTTCAGTTTTTAGCATCAACTTGTGATTTAGTAACAACCTTACTAATGTCTCAAGTCCTCCTCTCCAGACCCAGCGTTTCTGCCTTAGTTACTCCTGGCTGCATCCAAAGTCTCCTTGGAAACACCCACCTGTAGAGATAATCACTCCATTCCTGTGCCCCAGGTATCCTTCCACAAACCTGAAAATGTCTTGGCAATGACATAGAGCAACAGGCACTTTCATACTCAACTCATGCAAACTTGAATTAGCCCCGGCATTTTAGAGATCGGTTTGGCAATACTGAGTCAAGCTGAAGATGATTATCTCCCACACTCAGGAAATTCCACTTATTATTTTTATATTAAGAGTAACTCTCAGAAACCTGCCCAGCGAGAAATGCATAGGAAAGGTCCTGGCAATATTGTCTCTAATATCAAGAATAAGAAACAATCCAAGGTCTTTCAACAGGAAAATGCAAAAACAAGTGGGTATTTCATACGAAGTAAAAATGAGCACCAGTTACAAGTTGGAAACTATAAATGACTGTCAGTTTTGGTAATTCAAGTGCATAAAATGGATTAAGGATATGTAAATTGCAGAGAAAAGTGAAACTTTCATACTTCTCATACAATATCAAGTAATATTTTGAATACATATAGAGTGAAATATCCAGAACATTGGCTGAGCATTATGTGCCCAGGTTTGTTCTAAGCATTTTGCTTTTGGGAAGCATAAACATGGAATTTATGAGAATATTTTTCTGTGCTGAGGGGTTCATGGTGGAGAGGGTGAGAAATAGGTATAGGAAAGTTGCCTAGGCTTCATGTATAATGTGTGTTTTCTTTTCAAAGGTATCTGCAGCAAGAAGGGAATTTTCCATATGTTGTCCTCTCTGCTATATTCTTATTTTTGATGTCTATTGAGCCTCACAAGTTACAATCATGCCACTGTTTTCTGAGAAAACCTTTGTAGATTAATCTTCTCTGAGTTTATGTTCTCTGTGTAAAAATGCTACTTGTAATAGGATGCCCAAATCTAACTAATCTTAAGCATATACAATCAAGAAGAATTAAGAAACTATCAAGGTGTGACACTGTCATGTTTCCTTCTAATTCAGTGGGCACCAAACTGCAAAAATATATAAAAATGAAGATAAATTATTGCCCATGGATGAAGTTTTAGGACATTTATTATACATGATAGCACATGAAATGTCCAATCGTATCTTTATTTCCAAAAAAAATAAGTTTTTCTTGAAAAGTCAAGTCAGACTGGGAGAAAATATTTGCAAAAGACACATCTGATAAAGGACTGTTATCCAAAATATACAAAGAACTCTTACAACTCATCAATAAGAAAACAAACTAACTAAAAATGGGCTAACCACCTTATCAGACACCTCACCAAAGACAATGGCAAATAAGCAAATAAGCACAGGAAAAGATGCTCCACATCACATATCATTAGGGAAGTGCAAATTAAAACAACAATGAGACACGACTACACACCTATTACAATGGTCGAAGTCCAGAGTGCTGACAACACAAAGAGCTGGGGAAGATGAGGAGCAACGGGCACTCTCGTTCACTGCTGGTGGGGATGCAAAATGGTGCAGCCACCTTGGAAGACAGTTTGGCAGCTTCGTACAAAACGAAACATACTCTTATCATATAATATATCAGTCATACTCCTTGGTATCTACTCAAAGGTGTTGAAAACTTATGTCCACACAAAAACATGCACACAAATGTTTATTGCAGATATATTCATAACTGCCCAAACCTGGAGGCAACTGAGATGTCCTTCAGTAGGTGATGGATACACTATGAAACATCCAGACAATGGAATATCATTCAGCAATAAAAAGAAATGAGCTGTCAAACCATGAAAAAATACAGAGAAAGCTTAAGTTCATGGGACGAAGTGAATGAAGCCAATCTGAAAGGCTGTATGCTGTATTATTCCAACTATGTGAGATTCTATAAAAAGCAAAATTATGGACACAGTAAAAGAACAATAGTGGTTACCAGGATTTGGGGGGGAGGGGGAAGGAAGGATGAATTGGCTGGGCAAAAAAGGGTTTTCAGGGCAGTGAAGCTATTATGTAAGACACTGCAATGGTGGATACATGTCATTATACCTTTGACCAAACCCATAGAATGTACACCACCAAGATGTTGTAAACTGATGTAAACTATGGACTTTGGGTGATAATGATGTGTCAAAATAGGTTCATGGGTTATAAAATAATACGTATCAGCTGGTGGGGTTGTTGATAATGGGGGACGCTATGCATGTGTGTGGGGACAGGGGGTGTATGGGAAATCTTACACCTTCTGCTCATTTTTGCTGTGACCCTAAAACTGCTCTAAAAAATAAAGTCCATTAAAATACATAAGTTTCTCAATTTTGTCAATTACGTTAAAAAATAAAGTCTCTAAAAATCCCCTCTAAACTCTAAATGCATATTGGATTACCAAACCAAAATATCTAATTAGGGTTTACAATATATGTCAAATCAAAATACATAATCATGGACTTCTGCTTTCCTGAACAATCATCTGTGGTAGAAAATGCTCTCTTGTAGAAAAAACAACTAGTAAGCTACACAGGATATATTAAATTGATTTTTTTCATTATTTGGGCAAAAGACAAATACAGGGTTATCATTCTTCAGAGAAAAGAAACCAATGATATAAGTCTTATGCCAGCCCCTTAAGGCTAGGAGAAAGCTTCAAAGCCAGAGTACATGGGGAAAAATAAAAACAAAACCAAAAAACAAAAAAGCTAAATTAATTGAGCCCAAAGTTCTCTGAGTCTAGGAGACAGAGATCAGAGTTCACTGAGGCAGGGCTTGTTAGATTTTGGGGATGAGAACATCAGAGGGGAGACAGGTGGACGGAAAGAGAACTTTAGAGATATGCAAAAGAATTCCTGAATTTTTGTCTGACTATTTAATCCAGCACATATGAGGTGAAATTCAATGATGCTAGACAAAAACCCCCAGAGCCACAAAGAGCTGGAAGAATTCTGTATCCAACCAGACAGAATGTAGAGACCCTGAAATACACACAGCATCTAGCGGAATTCTCCCAAAGACAGTAGCAGGCAACATTAGCTCCAGGCTGAAGCGTCCTCTGGCTCAGCCCTGAGGAAGCTTAAACTAAGCACTGCATGGGTAAAACTGACTCTAAGTTATCGGAATTTCTGAACAAAGCTCAACACCATTAAAGGAACAGAACAAAACTCAGTACCCAGCTGTGTAAAATCATAATGTCTGTCATCCAATAAAATATTACCAGGCATATGAAGAGACAGAAATATATGATCCATAACCAGGAGATAAATCAGTAATAAAATTAGAGAAATGACAGAGATGATAAAATTAGTAGATGTGGTAGTTAGCAAAGCCAGTGTAAATATAATCCATATGCTCAAGAATGTAGAAGAAAACATGAGCATGTTGAGGAAAAACATTGGAAAACATACTTATAAAAATCTAAGTTGAACTTCTAGAGATGAAAATTTAACATCTAAAATAAAAAGTACACTGGGTATGATGAACAGAGGATTAAAAACCCAGAATAAAACATTAGTGAATTTGAAGAAATAGCAATAGAAACTCTCAAAAATTAAACACAGAAAGAAAAGACTGAATTAAAATGAACAGAGTATCACTGACCCATGGTAAAACATAAAGCGGTCAAAAATACATACAATTTGAGCCCTAGGAGGAGAGAAGGAGCTAAAAACAAAAAATATGTATATTTAAAGAAATAGTGGACAGAAACTTATTTGATGAATAGTATAATCCTACAGATCCAAGAATTCAACAACCTCCAACCACAAAAACATAAGAAAATTCTACAAAGATGTATCATAATAAAATTGCTGAAGAACAGTAATAAAAATGAAGATCTAAAAAGCAGACAGTATAAAGGTGGAGGGGATAACTTACTTTTAGATTTAAAAAATAAGAATTATCACAGACTTCTCATGAGAAACTGTACAGGCTACAAAACAATGGAGCAACAATTTTTAGAGTACTAAAAGACAAAAGTCTGTATCTAGTAAAAATACATTTAAAAACCTAGTCAAAAGGGGGCATTTTTAGACACAGTAAAGCTGAGAGAAGTCATCACCATCACATGTACTACAAGAATATCATAAAGGGTATTCTTTTTTTTTTTTTTTTGCGGTACGCGGGCCTCTCACTGTTGTGGTCTCTCCCGTTGCGGAGCACAGGCTCCAGACGCCCAGGCTCAGCAGCCATGGCTCATGGACCCAGCCGCTCCGCACCATGTGGGATCTTCCTGGACCGGGGCATGAACCCATGTCCCCTGCATCGGCAGGCGGACTCTCAACCACTGCGCCACCAGGGAAGCCCCATAAAGGGTATTCTTCAAGCCAAAAGAAAAAGCTTAAGGGATGAAAAGTTGTAACTAATCAAAACATCATAAATATTTTGAATGTGGCTAAATATTATAAAATACATTCCTCCCCAGTTTTGAAATCTCAAAAAGAGAACTGACAATTTAATGAAAAAAATAAGATCAATGTATTATGGGGTTTAAACATGTGTAAAAATAGTAAAATGTTTGACAAGAATAGCATAAAGTATGGGAGTGGGGAAATATAAATATGCTTCTATAATGTTCTTACAATATATGTGAAATGGTATAATGTTATTTGAAGATGAATTGTGATTGGTTAAAGGGGTATATTATAAATCCTAGAGCAGCCACTAAAATACAACAAGATGAAACAAGGAAACAATTATAGCTAATAAGCCAATTGTAAAGAAAAAAACTGAAAATATGCTCAATCTACCAAAAAAGCAGAGAAAAAGAAAACAACAAAAACACTTGAAAAAATAGAAAACAGATAGCAAGATATGCATAAGTACATTAAATATAAATAGTCTATGCAACTCAACAAAATTCAGAGATTGTCAGATTGCATGAAAAAGCATATCTTAACTACTTGCTGTTTTCAAGAAACTAACTTTCCATATGAAGACACAAATAGGTTAAAAGGATGGACAAAGATGTAACCGAAGTACCCCATCTATATCATGATCCCTTTATTTGCTTGCAGACATACTACTAGGGAGAACCCAAGTCTTCACATTGTAGTTGATTGTCTTTCCAAGATGTGTCTAACAAAGGACTTGTATCTTATGTAAAAATCTCTTATGAATCAATCATGAGAAGGCAGGAACCCTGTAAAGAGTAACTCCTTTATTTGCTTGCTGGTCCACTGGAAGAGGTGCACAAAATGGCCAGGTAGAATTTCTTAGCTTTGAGTTCAATAAAAATCAAATTGCATCCCAGGGCAGAAGTACTCCTTCTTGGAAACCAGGAACTGTGTTCCAGACAGCCTACTTTTGTAGGTTCGAGAAACAGATTTTGGCATTGGATCACAAGATGTGGCCACCACATAACTAGGCTAATTGGTTCTCCTCAACAAAAAGAAATTGCTGTTCAGCCTCAAGGAATCTAGTTATTGAGGAATTCCAGATCTAGCACCTGTCAGAAGTGACCTCATGGTCTTCTGTGTCAGCTGGTAGACACTTATTGAGAACAGGGTGGGCTACACACATATATACTGCAAAATGTTTATCGCAGTACAGTTAATTAATACGTTATTTATGTCATGAATTACCATTATGTTGTCCTTGCTATTAGAGGAAGAACATCAAATCTCTTTCACAGCAACTTTCAAATGTGCAGTATTGTTAACTATAGTCACCATGCTGTATGTTGGATCCCTGGAACTTACTCGTCTTATAACTGCAAGTTTGCACACTGACCAACGTCACCACGTTTCGCCCACACTTCAGTCCCTGGCAACCACCATTCTCCCCTCTATTTATATGAGTTCAATGTTTTAAAATTCCACGTATCAGACTAGCTATCATACGGTATATGTATTTCTCTGTCTAACTTAGCATAATACACTCAAAGTCCATCCATGTTGTGATAAGTGGCAGGATCTCCTTCTTTCTTAAGGCTGAATAATATATATATATATATATATATATATATATATATATATATATATATATATACATTTTCTTTTCCATTCATTCATCAATGGACACATAGGCTGTTTCCATATATATATATTGGCTATTGTAAATAATGCTGCAATGAACATGGACATGCAGATGTCACTTTGACATAATGCTTTTATCTTCTTTGGATATATAACCAGACATGAAATTGCTGAATCACATGGTAGTTCAATTTTTAATTGAGGAACCTCCACAGTACTCCATAGTGGATGAACCAATTTACATTCCCACCAACAGTGAACCAAGGTCCCCTTTTCTCCACATTTTTGCAAGCATTTGTTATTTCTTATTTTTTTGATGATAGTCATTCTACTGGATATGATTTTTAATCAATAACTTAACCTTCAATGTAAAATAACAACAACAACAAAAAGAGCAAATTAAACACAGGGTGAGCAGGATGATGGAAATATAAAGGGGAATAACTGATGAAATATAAAGCATAAAAACAATAGAATAACAATCAAAACAAAAGGTGACAGATCAGTATAGTGGCTTATGGCAGTGAGTACTTTCTTAAGAAGAGCGTAAATAAACTTTCTCAATTGAGTAGAATATTCTAGGTCTTGATAAGGTGGTGGTTAACTAGCTGTATAAGTTTGTAAAACTTCATCCATGTTTAACAGCTGGGCATTTCACTGCATATAAATTTTCCCGGAATAAAACCAATAAATCTCATACAGGAAAATACCATATGAATGGCTGTTGATGTCCCATCAAAAACAATGGGGACAGTATATTCAAATTGTTGAAAGAAAGAGAACATCAACTCAGATTTATATATGCAGCAAAAATAGCCTTAAATAATGGAAATAAATAAGACATTGCCAAACAATGGAAGACAGACAGAATCCACTGCGGTAGAGTTAACCATTCTACCGCATTTTTGTTTTTTTTTTTGCGGTACGTGGGCCTCTCACTGTTGTGGCCTCTTCCGTTGCGGAGCACAGGCTCCGGACGCGCAGGTTCAGCGGTCATGGCTCACGGGCCCAGCCGCTCTGCGACATGTGGGATCTTCCCGGACTGGGGCACGAACCTATGTCCCCTGCATCGGCAGACAGACTCTCAACCACTGCGCCACCAGGGAAGCCCCCAGCGTCTATTTCTTGACCTTTCACGTATGCACCGCTGCCCACACACACACTTTGAAATGGAAATGAGATGAAATAATTGACAAGAAGAGTTATTTGATCTAAATGAAAACTGATGATGCACAGAGAGGTCCTTCCATATCTGTTCTTCTGCTCAACATGTTAACCATCTCTTCGGGCACAGACTTTTCAAAATGACCGCACACCGCTGAAGTACATGCTGCTGCTTCTGACTTGCATCTTCTGGATTTTAGGTGAACAAATGGTGTCAATCAGTAGGCACACCAGAGCAGACGGTAAATGTCGACAAATCTTTTCTGCAAGTTACATGCTTGTCAGGAATCTTCTTCGGTAACAAAATCATGACTTTATTTTTTCAAATTTAATACACATTCAGTTTGTTGTTTTCTTATTGATGCTGAAAGGGTTCCTTGGAAAGAGGAGTGGCCAATAGAGGTCAAGGGGTCATTGGAGAGTGGGTGGCGAGGACACAGCTAACAGGTGAGGATGTTTGCTGAGCCCCACCATACACCCTGGGGGCCACGTGGTCATAACTAAGCAAAATAGGTTTTGAAAAAAGAAAAAAAAGGTCAAAATTGGTGAATGAAAGTGAAAGCCTTCAAAGGATCAACTGCAGACAAAAATGTTAAGCCAGGATCAAAGCACGACCCTGTACTCCATCAAAAGTTCCACTCCTATGTGGCTTTCCGTGAGAATGCTCAAAAAACACCTCCATTAAGGGAAAACCCTCTGACTCATAAAAGGTTTATTTCCTCACAATAGACTGAAACGAAAGTCACCCAATTGATTTTTTAAGTTTAATACAACCTTGATTACAAAGCCAGATAGAGAGCAAAGATTCATAGCATAGCTCTGAAAAATCCAAAGTATAATATCATCTAACCAAATCCAGCAGTGCATTAAAAAGTAACAAACCATCACAATCAACATGAGTCTATTCCAGAAATGCAAGACTTTAATAAAACTTCTGAAAAATCCAACAACTGAATCCATCACTTCGATCAACTATATAAAAATCACATAATTATCTGAATAGATGAATACAATTCTTGGTAAATTTTAAAACTGAAATTAATATACAAGATATATATAAATTGAAAAAAATAGAAACTGCCTCACATGGAAAAAAAAAGCATGTACAAAAATCTTACTGCAATCCCACTCCTAGACATATATCCAGAGAAAACCATAATTCAAAAAGACACATGCACCCTAGTGTTCACTGCAGCACTGTTTACAATAGCCAAGACACAGAAGCAACCTAAATGTCTATCGACAGATGAATGGATAAAGAAGATGCGGTACATATATACAATGGAATATTACTCAGCCATAAAAAAGAATGAAATAATGCCATTTGCAGAGACATGGATGGACCTAGAGATTATCATACTAAGGTGAAGTAAGCCAGACACAGAGATATTGCTTATATGTGGAATCTACAAAAAAAAAAAAAAAGATATGAATGAACTTATATACAAAACAGCAATAGACCCACAGACGTAGAAAACAACTTATGGTTACCAAAGGGGAAAGGAGGAGGGAAGGGTAAGTTAGGAGGTGGGGATTAATTTATACACCCTGCTGTATATAAAATAGATAACCGACAAGGACCTACTGTACACCACAGGGAATCTACTCAATACTTTGTAATAACCTGAAAGGGAAAAGAATCTGAAAAAAAAAATATATATGCATAACTGAATCACTTTGCTGTATACCTGAAACTAACACAACATTGTAATTCAACTATACCTCAATTAAAAAAAAAGAATTCATGAGAAAAATCTTACAGCAAACCTCACAAACAATAGAAACAATTTGGTTGTGCTTCCTTTATTACTCAGAACAAAGCACATACTGTTACCATTATCATCCAATATAATAAATCTAGAATAGAAAAGCAAGAAAGAAAAAAATGAGAGAAAGAGACAAGTGAAGTTTAAAACAGGTAGGTGTATCCAACACCTAGTATACACCCTTCCTATCTCCCCAGCCTTTTCTGGCTTGTGTTCCAGCCATTGTCACAGTGACGAATTTTGTGTGAACTCCAACCGAATTCTCTCTGAGGAAACCTCACCCTTGCCCATGGGTCTCCTTTAATCAGTTTCCTCCATTTCTTTGGCCATACAGCTATTTTCTCCCCAAGCAGAGACTGCTAGTCCCCGCTCTGAATGAGCTGTGACTTGCCTCTGGTTTTGGCCAGGAAGCGGTGAGAAGCCGGGTAGCAAATCCTGAGGAAAGAAAGTCTGTGTCTCTGGGGCACACCCCTACGTCTGGAACTCATTGCATCGTCTCTGGGTAAGATGAGGCTACTTTTCTTTGCCAAAAATCAGTAGAAGGCTTCTACCAATCAGAAGTTTCAAGAGTATCTCAAGATTCACGACACACAGGTTCATCCACCCAGATATGGGTTCATCCACCCAAAATGATTCTCATTTTGCTGCACGTGGGCGTTATGCATGAGTCTCCCTTGAAGCCTCACCACCACAGTTACAAGGCAATTCTGCCCATGAAGTTTAGCACAGTCTGCTCCGCTCCTACAGACAAGAAAAGCTCTTTGAGTCAGTCATGAAACGTCCCTTGGATGGATTTCATGGTGCACCTCGTGATGGAAGTTCGCGGCCCCAAACCTATTATTTTCTTTTGTCCAAGATTCCAAACGTAGTTAATCTAAACCAACTCACTCTACAACCCTCGCTCTTTTCTTTGCTCTCCATGCTATTCAGGTGCCATTGTACACTCATGTTTCACTTCCTGTTTCTCACCACAACTAACCACAGATAAAAGCCTTCATAATTGCAACACTGCTTAATCCAGCAGTTATCACTGTCACATTTGCACCAGGATTTGGTTTGTGTGTAACGTTGAGATTGTTAAATAACACAGTTGCAAAATCCCGACATGACTGTGTGTTCTAGGGCCAAACATTAACTTCTGTCTTAGCTTTAGTTTCTCGGAAAGAATCTCAGGCAAAGGCTCCCATGCTGCTCCTTCACTAGGGAATATAATCTCAAAGAGGAGAAAATATGGAGAAGCAATGAAGTAGCTACTGCAACATCCTCCAAGAAGTGGAATAAACTGCATCTCTGGAGAGACTGTCTAGACGAGAAAAAGGAAGAATTTATCTTTTGGCTCCTACATCTCAGTAGTCAAGGGTTGGCCCATGGGACATGAAATAACCCACAGTTCTGAGTTTCACAACTGTCCTGCCAGGTAGGGTCCCATCATGTCCCAGCTTTGGCATCAACAAGAAACCGTGGGGCAGGACACACAGCAGAGACAGAGGGGAATTATAGTTTCTGCTCTGAGAGGAAACAGCTATATGGCCAAAGAAACTGAAGCAACTGGCTCATCGATACCCATGGGAATAGGAGAGCACATATGGATCACGAGGCTGGATGTTAAGGGTATTGAACTGAAGGTTAGAGACGTTTAAATAGGTTGCATTTATTGACACGGGGTATGCAGGTCACGGGGCACATGGTCAAGGGTTCGGCGTTCTGGCGAACACACCACGATACAATCCTAACAGTTCACTGAGCTGCTCCTTGAACCAACTCTGACACTCAAAGCCTTGCCCAGTCAATAAGGTAAATATGCCAGAAATTTCTTGGCACAGTATTGAGGGAAATATCAGTCATCTCAGGGAAGTGAGAATGTTAGAACAGACTTACTATGTAAGAACTGAGAAACTACAGCCAACCATGTTCCTCGAGATGGTCCAAGGACACGCCCTTTACTAAGGAAATAAGGAATATACTTTTGAGAGAAGTCATATAATATCTGAGGAAATGGAGGCTACTTTTTTTTTTTTTTTTTGAAGTACACGGGCCTCTCACTGCTGTGGCCTCTCCCATTGCGGAGCACAGGCTCCGGACGTGCAGGCTCAGCGGCCATGGCTCACGGGCCCAGCTGCTCCGCAGCACGTGGGATCTTCCCGGACTAGGGCACGAACCCGTGTCCCCTGCATCGTTAGGAGGACTCTCAACCACTGCGCCATCAGGGAAGCCCTGGAGGCTATTTTTTGTAGGCCAAGGTGGCTGTAGGATGTGCTGCCATAGACTGAGTTCCCTAATAGCACTGAGGGTGATAGGATTCCAAAAATGGCATGGCGACATGCAACACGTTCTGAGGCAAGGCGACATAATTACTGCAATGGCGAGTAAGGCTAATGGGCCGGCAATGGATATTTGACCATAGTGTTTTCATGGTTAAGAGAGATGGACAGCCAATTAGGGTGAGATGGATGATAAACTGATGGATAGATCTATCCTTCAGTCAATCTATCTATCCATCGATTGATTGATAGATAGAACTTTTCTGTGCTGATATGTCCTACACAGCCTGGTGGACTGAAGGCTATTATCAGCTGACAAATGGAAAATCATGGTTCTTCACCAAGTTTCCAGATCAAAATCAGTCCACAGACCAAAAGCTCTCTGCAGTGTCACCACAAGTATATGCCCAAATACTTCTTCAATTTTTCTCAAAGAGATCTATGACAATTTTCTGGGTAGCCGTGCCCTGGAGACGGAGATAAGGATACCCAGATATTTTGAGGATTAGCAGAATTGGAGCCTGAGCTGACACTGATACCAGGAGACAGTCATTACCACCGTGATCCTCTGGATGGAGTGGGGGCATCTGGAGCTTATGTGGTAAATGGAGTTTTAGCTAAGGCCTGTCTCATAGTAGGACCAGTGGATCTGAAGATCTACCCTGGGCTTATTCTTCTGTTTTTCCAGTGTATAATAGGTATATATGTGCAAAACTATCACCTGGCAAATAAAACAAGATAACGAACAACTCAATTCTCTTGGGGATGAAGGCTGGATTACTCCACCATTTAAGCAATGAAGATCAGCCAAAATACTGGTCAATGGTGAGAGAAAACCGAAATGGATGTTGAAGGGTTAGAGGATGAACATCAGTTACAACCTGTAGCTTGTTGCACTCTCTATTTTGCCTGAAATCTTTGTAGCATCTACATCTGGCTGCCATCTTGGAGGAGGCTCTGGGACAAACTGAACTTTTCAATCTCTTCTCAGAGAACGAGTGACAGCACCTGTTCTCACCCCTCTGGAGATCCCATATTGCAACAAGGGGGCCAGCTCTAGCGGAAGGAACAAGTGGTGCCCAGGAGGGGGTCTATCAGACACATTCCACAAGTCACATCAAATTTTCTTGGCCTTCCTTACCTACGGCCAGTTCTAGCCATTGCTAGAGATGGACTCACCTGTGATTTAACCAATTTCCACTCAAACACAGCTGGGGAGGGCTTTGTTGCTTGCCCAAACTGTAGTCCTCCCTCTTCCTTTACTGGTTATGATGGTGCATGAAGCTTGTTTGGTGCCCAAGGAGGTGAAATTTATAAGTTCAAGGAAGTTAATGCACATTGGTGTAAATCTTTAGCCAAGCAGAGGTGTGAGCCAGTGGGCTCATTTTTCTCCCTTCTTCCTCTGGATGCACTGCCCTAAAATGCAATTCAAACGACTTCTTGGTAAACAAAGTGAAGGATTAGCCTTGGGTTCCACTTGGGGGCAGCTGCTTGACTGAGTTCTCCGTCCTCTGCTTCCCTCTTCCCTGGCCCTCAGTCCTATTTCTGGAATTGTCCTCTCTAATATGTTATTAGCACATAAGCCACTGCATTAGCTGCTGCTTCCTGGGAATCCCAGGCTAGAAGAGAAGGGAATCAACAATTGGCATTATGTGTACACAACATGCTCACTGTTAAAGAAAACACAATAGAATCATCAGATAAACATGTTAAACAAGTTAGAGTTCAGCAAATTCATCAGCTACAAGATGATCTCCAACCATGAATTACAAAAACATCCTGAATAGAAGATATCATTCATAGGAACAGTATTAAAAACAGTGACAAATTAGCACAGAAAGAAGAAAACGTAACTGATTATATACAAAGGAAGGAGTTCCCATTCAGTCATAAATACAAAGGAAGCTTGCCTGTGATAGAGATGGCTTCAAAACAGTGGGGAATTTTTAATAATAGGATCTGAAAAATTATCTTTTTAATATATCATACATGGATTTCAAATGAATGCTTTGTGAAAACATTTTTATTTGATCATGACCTATGAATAAATGCAAATTTCATTTCCCTGTAGCCCCAGGTTTCAGGTTTTTGTTTTTTTATGGGAGCCTACTATAATTTTAATTTTGTTCCTTCAGAATAAGAGGCAAATGTGTCTTCCAGCAGTGTGGAGGAGGGCAAGAGAGGAAAACAGAGCTCTGAGTCGGGGTCACTGTGTCCCCACCAACAAAGCCCTGCTGGCTTGTCTGCAGGTGCAAGAGCATCAGAGTGTGAACAACAGCTTGAGCGTTTCAGGTGTTGCCCCTTTGGCTTGTAGCATCCACCTGCAGTTTAAGAAAAAGCCTGGCAGCGTACAAGGGGGAGAGTAAATCAAATTCTCTGTTGTCTCAATTTTCAAAATGATGGGAGTTGGAGCAATCTTCACACCTTTCTTGTATGCAGGTCAGCTGGGGGATTTAAGTGACATGGCACTTTCTGTGATGAGTTTCAGACACTCATCACAGCTGGCCTAAAGCCTAATCACAGACTCCCGGTAAGGGGACAGGCATAAGCCCTATGCTTGGCAGGCATTCCTGGGAAAGAACTTACAAGCGTTCTTCTGGAAACATCTTTACAATACGTGCATCTCCTGAACCCTATGGAGGCCCATTGCTGGGATCATCAGCGCACCTGCTTGCCTTGTTCCCTGGAGAATCTGTTATGCTATAAGGGAATCTCTCCCTGTGTGAAAATAGATGGATCAACCTCAGAATATTTCTAAAAAATGGGCTGTGCTTTCTGCACGTGTGAAAGTGCATCACAGGAGTGACAATACAGTTTGTAGCAATGGAGATGGTAAACATCAGGATGTGACCACTGGCCCTCGGGTTCTGTCTCCGTTGGCTGCTGTGGAAAGCCATCGTGAGAATCACTCCCATGACTGGATGAAGATGGTGCTGAGATGGAGGCCGGGTGGTGGTGCTGGTGTTAGTAGTTTGTAGTTAAGGCCACGTACCTACCGGACACTTACCATGAACCCCAAACTGACCTAAGCCCGTTATGAGCATGAACACATTCAATCCTCTCAAAGATACTATGAGCTCAGCACTTCTGTTATCCCATTGGGAAAATGTCATCCCATCTAACTCTGGGTACCATCTTCTCTCTGATGCTCATTTGTCTTTTATCCATCAGTTCCCTCTGACATGTAACAAAAGCCCAGGAACAGAGGTAGGAGAATTAAAGGAACATCACACATAGGTGTCACACCTACCTTATCTCCACGAAAACTGAAAGTCTTTACCACTTTCTGTTAGCGTCCTAGTACTAAGGGCAAACATAGGCATTTGAAAAAGAGCCCTGGATTAAGACCAATGAGGTATATTTACAACCTACTAAAAATATTAAAAAATGAAGATACAAGGGGAAAATGTAAAGGTGAAGCCTTATGTTTCAAAACAGCTTTCTTGAGTAAGGGAAAGTGGATACTATGCTCAATGTGTGGTTGTGTGGTTGTGTTTGTGATTTTCTCCTCTTCCTCACTTTCATAGTTTATCAAGGGAAGCATGTTCTGTAATTAGTGTCAACTCAGGGGCAGGCTAACCTTCAGGTCTCCAAATATTTTCCCACAGTTTCTGTAAATGGTAAGATGTCATGCAAAGGTTTAAAGTGCATGGTTCAGAAAGTAGTATTAGTTCTCCATACATGGTTTCTGCTCATAAACATAATTACTCACAGGAACATTTTTTCCAGGAGTGACTGGTGTGACTTTTCCGTTCGTACAAGAACAGCGCCTAACATCCAACTAAAATGCCAGAGCGAAGACCAGACTGTCTAGGAAGCCATACTCATCCCATTTTAGACAAAATGCCACAAAGTTTCAGCCTGTAAAGTTTGGATACCAGAGCAGGCAAGGCACTGGCCAGCTGACATGGAGGACTCAGGCCAGCTTTCTGGTTTGTCTCTGGAACTGGGCTCAAAGGAGACTTTGCTATTTGACAAAAGTCCTGAATTCCTTAGGGCTGTTGTGTTGGTGAACATTTTGGCCACATGAGCCCACCCTTTCCGTGTGACAGATTCTCAACCTAAAGCCTTCAATGAATAAGCTGGGAGAATGATTACAGAGCTTGTCAAGTAATTTACAAAGTATGGTTTAACATAATGCGTTGTTCCATTCTGGAAAAGTTTTCTGTCATTTTTTCATCTTCCAACTATATGCCTCTCTATGAAGAGAAAAAAAAAAGTTGTTTCTGTTGTTTGGTTGTCTGTCTTTTATTCAAGTTTGGATGCCCTGTTCTGGCTTCCACTAGCAAATCAGGCGGCCCAGTTTGGCAAATGACCCTCCATGAAGATACGAACATCGTGCAAGAAACTCAACATCGCATGCTTCTTTTAGGGTAAGCAACTTAATGGAAAACAAATCGAATGGCCACTGAAATAACACGAATGCAATTCCCAGCCCCGGCTGGCCCTGCAGGCTGTATGGATCAGTGAGAAAAGGAACAGGGGCGTTGCCGCCAGACACATCTAAGTTCAAACCGCCTTCCAAAATTCCAACATTTACTAAGTAGACAACTCTGGACATGTACCTTAACTTTTCCACACCTCTGTTCCCTCATTTGTTAAGTCACACAAAGTCAGCATCCCTTTACTCCAGTGTGAGAATTAAATTAATGTTCGAATTCTGGACACAGGATATGCTCAATAAATAACTTCTATCCTGCCGCTAACCCCCTGTCATTTCCACCTTATGTAAAAAGAACGTGATGACTTGGGTGGAAAGCAAAGAGGACTGGGACCGCTTTGATATCAACTTCTCACACAAGATCCGAGCTGGCGCTACACAGAATGTTAGGGTCGCTGGACCAACACATTTTGGAGATTAAATGGTTTGGGCTGAAGGAGAGCAAGGGGGTTCATTCTCTCAAAAGAGTTTTGAGTACATACTACGCGCAAGTCCCTTTTTCCAGCAAGCCCTTAAGAATCGTTATGAACCAGGTCCTGTTCTCAGCATGTGAAATACTTCATTTGAATTACCATAACAATCCCCAGAGGCATGTAGTATTTATGGTACCATTTCACAGATGAGGAAAAAATGGCATAGAGGTGACGCAGGAAATGTAGCAGGTTCCCAAGCTACAGGGCAGAAGAACACACAGACTACGACGACCATGTTTGTTTGGGTTTTTTTTTTGGCTGCTCCATGCGGCTTGCAGGATCTTAGCTCCCCCACCAGGGATCGAACCCAGGCCACGGCAGTGAAAGCGCCGAGTACTAACCACTGGACCACCAGGGAACTCCTGATGACCATCCATGTTTGTTACAACTATAGTCTCTGCCTTTTCAGTTACCAGGAGCTGCTTACTACACTGACTTCCTGTCTCTGGTGAGATCAGTTTGTAATTTTTCTTTCTGTTGAATTTTATTTGTGATTTTTTTTTTTTTACCTTTTACATCTGTCTCAACTGTACCAGTCTGCCCTAATTCCCTGCCTCTTGCTTAATTTGTTTTATTATTTTATTTATAAACAATAAAGTACTTTTGGTGCAGCTTTAATGGGTACTCTGAGTCTCTGATCTTTAAAGGGTTTGGGTCAGCCTGGCCTGGCCCGGCCCGGCTCATCCTGAAGAACCCTCGTCAGCTCTGACACTATTTATTTTGTTTTGTTTTGTTTTTGAATTTTATTTTATTTACTTTTTATACAGCAGGTTCTTATTAGTTATCTACTTTATACATATTAGTGTATATATGTCAATCCCAGTCTCCCACTTCATCCCACCACCATCATCTCCCCCCACCACTTTCCCCCCTTCCTCTTGCTTAATTTTTGTGAAGGTCAGCTAACTGCTGCATCTGCCTCTGACATTTTCATATCTCTATATAACCCTGTCACATTTTATCAAAGACTCTCTCCTTTTACCCAGGTAAATTCAAGTCAAATTTCTGATAAAAATGTCTGCACTGTCTCCTCAGTGCATGGAGCATAAAATCCATACACTTTATGCTGGTGCGTGAGACCATCCATAATTGTGCTTTGACGTACCTTTATTTTTTTTCCCGCATAATCCCATCCTCCCAAAACAATCTTATTCTTGAACCCTGGACCCCTTTTCCCTCTTGAAATGGACTCTACATTTCCTTCCTTCCCAGCTCATAAAGCATCCCTTCCTATCACCTCCACCTCTTAAAATCATATATATTTTTCTTCAAGGCCCCACTTAAAGGCATCTTCTCATAATCACCTCCTGAATTTTCCCAAGTAGAAGTATTTTTCTTCTTTTTAATGATTTGGGAGAGTTTGGCCTAAGTTGGATTCTGGATCTGTCACATGCATTGTGTGTGCCTTTGGATGAGTTATATCATCTCCAGGATTCTTGGGTCTTTATGTAAAAATCAGTGAGCCCCTCAGGAAACTCCAAACAAGATACCTGAAGATCTCTGGCCTCATCATGTTATGATTCCCACTTTTCACTGAAAGCAGATGAGGTCAGCACACTATGACTACATAGTGTCCTTAAGTGAGTTACACTTAGACCTCTGTGCCCGTCCTCACAGACAGACAAGACAAGGAAGAAAAGCAAGTGTCATCGCCAAATCTTCTGCTCAAATAATTTTTTTATTTGTGACTTTTGTTTTATTATTTTTATAAAAATTAGATAAAAGCATGTCTTCTAGTGTACCAAGTTAAGAAATGATTGCAAAAGCGACAAAAACTGAAGTAGGAAATGACCTCTTCTGTCTTTCTCCGAGCACAGGGGCCATGCCACGCCAGCTCTAAAGCAAATTATCCTATGGGTGGCAAACCCCACCCTCAGACTGATGACGGGGCCAGCAATACTGGACATTTCATTCGATAAGGAATCTTGTAAGTTACACCCTTCTATTTGTAACTGACTCTTACTGTCCTAAGGTTTCTCATTTATTGCAATCACATAAAATAAGGTAAGATCTTTCCCAAGAGGTGAGATAATTCTAAGGTTGATAGAAGGTAAGTTTTGAGCTCATAAGACTGCTGTGAAGATATAAATAAAATAAGGCATGTTGACTACCTAGCACACGACAAAGCATATATTAGACAGTCAGTAAAAATCCCCCTTCCTATTTTTTCTACTTTTTACCAACACTTTGTTATGCCCTAACAACATGCTTTTAAATTTGTCTTCTTTTTTTTTACATACAAAGACCTGGACCTCTTTAATGCACACAATTTGATGAGTCTTCTAATTGTGGTGGGCCATTCTTCTTTACTGTCGAAGACTGTGAACTCTTTGTGGACAAAACCCCCAACTTAGTCACCATTGCATATTTACCCAGCTTCTGCATATAGTAGTTATTAGTAAATGTTGGAGTTAAATTGACTCTGCTAAGTTTGATATACTGAGACTATGCTGATACTTTTAGCTGAAGAATGATTGGGGAACAGTTTGCACAGACTTTTCATTGAACTAATGAGTGAGTTCAATATGCAAATAGCTTAAACAGGCAAGACAGGAATTAACACAAAGACTGTTTTGTTGTGAAACTAACCAGGCATGAGTTTTGAGTTTAAGAGAGAAAGCCTTGCTTGCTTAGGCATTTCTAAAGACCTGGATGAATGTACTACATCATTTCACACTATCATATATTTTTGTAAATTTGTAAAATCACAGTTGATTAAAAAGCCTTTCTACTTCCTCTCCAATGTGTCCTTTGCCTCACTTTTGCTTTTATTGGGTAAATGGCAGTGGGTGCAGATACTTTCAGTATCCAATCAAGGGGAAGTTGAGCGGAGAACACATTTAATCCGATTACATGGTTTGCAGCTACTTCTGTGAACAACTCTTCCAGTATATAAATGGTTTCCAGTTACACTTCTTTAACCCATGGTGCCAACCTACACAGTACTGTGACAAATTTTCAGGGAAAGGAGATGAGTCACTGTTTGGACATAGCCTGGCATTGTAAATACGCGGGTAGTAGAGAAAAAACAAAGTTTGAAATGTGTGCATCCAACAGCTAGACTTGCAAAAGTCTTCTAATCATCAGATGTGTAAAAAACATAGACAGAAGACCTGAAGATACCTCCTAGAAGGAGTATACTTAGTAATCCAGTATATAAATCAATATAAATGCAGGTGGTGGACTGAACAACTAGCCTTATTTCTTCATGTCTCTATCCATCCACAGTTCGCTACACTCTCATTACAGGGAAATCACACTTGCTCAGCCATCTCTTCACTCTTCCAAGTGACATACTTTGCCCAAAGGAATGAGGTGGAAATATCAATGTGTCCATTCTGGCCTGGGCTTTCAGAGACAAAACATGGTTCTGCTTGCCTGCCTTACCTCTGCAACTGCCATATGCTAAACAGAGCAAAACATGCCCTGTTTAGCTCCCATTTCTAGAAGAAAAAGAGTACAGCCACCTGGCTGACCCACAGAACTTCAGTGAGAAGCTAGGCTGTCCCAGCCATCTAGCTGAGGCACCTGGACCAGCCAAGCACCAGGCAACCCACAGATCCATGAGAATGAATAATTCTTACCTAAGCCACTAAGTCTGGCATAGTTTGGTCATGCAGCAGTGTTATGGAAGTAGATAAATGATCCAATATGATCACTCCCTTTTTGGAGATTGTATGACATAAGTTTATTAGCACTGAAACGTTTGAGAACAGTGTAATTGGAGTAAAGTGTACTAAGTGTAAAGTTGCATGTTTTAGGAATCCAAGCATCCCCAATAAATTTTGACCAGTAATAGTACAGACTAAATTTAATCTCTATTTTCTCTATAGAAAATACAGCAAAATCAGTACCATACAAACACTTCAAAGAAATTGTAAAATACATAAGAAAGATGATTACTGTATATCAGAAATTATATATATATTTGTGTGTGTGTGGTATTTATGGACATGTTAATTCTTTAAATTTATTATTTTTTCAGATTTCTTTTTTAACTGCTTTATTGAGGTGTGATGGCCATAAAATAAATGGCACATGTCTGAAGTATATAATTTGGTATGTTTTGATACATATATACACCCATGAAACCAACACCATAATCAAAACACGAATAGGTCCATCATCTCAAAAACCTTCCTACCCTTGTTGAACCTGACTCCCACGCCTGCCTACCCATGGCCCCTTCACGAAGCAACCACTGATCTGCTTTCTATCACTATTGATTAGTTTGCATTTTCTAGAATTTTACGTAAATTCAATGACCTATTTGCTCATTTTTGTGTGGCTTCTCTTATCCATGTTGTTGTAGCAATGGCTTATTCCTTTTTTCCTTTTTTTTTTTTGGTAAATATCCCACTGTGTGAATTGGCCATAGTTTGTTTAAACATTCCCCTCTTGATGAACATTTAGATTACTTCCAGCATTTGGGTAACACAAACAAAGGTGATATGCACATTCACGTCTAAGTCTTTATATGGACACATGCATTCATATCTCTTGGGCAAATGCCAAGGAGTGGAATGACTGAATATTTGGCACGTGTGTATTTAGCTTTTTAAGAATTTGCTGATCCATTTTCCAAAAATCATTGTATCATTTTATATTCCCACCATCACTGTGAGAGAGTTCTAGTTCCTACACATCGTTGCCAAGACTTGGTCTGGACAGCCTTTTTCTTTTCTTTCTTCTTTAGTTATTCCAACAGTTGGTTAGTGATTTCTCATTGTGGCTTCATTTACATTTACCTAAAATGACTAATAAGTTGAGTATCTTTCAAGTACTAAATTGCTATCTGGATATCCTCTTTGGTGAAGTGTCTGTTCCAATTTTTTCCCATTTATATATAGGGCTATTTTCTTATTACTGAGTTTAGATCATTATTTACATATTCTGGATACAAAGTCCTTTATCAGCTGTCTGATTTGCAGATATTTTCTCCAAGTCCTTGACTTGTCTTTTCATTTCCAAGCAGAGTCTTATTAAGAAGAGATGTTTTCATTTTGATAAACTCCAATTTATCAATTTATTCTTTTATAGATAATTCTTTTGGTACTGTACCTATAAAATCTTTGCCTAACCTATAGTCATAAAGGTTTTTTTCCCTATATTTTTCTTCTAGAGGTTTTATAGATTAGTTATGCCATATTTTGAATTAATATTTTGTATATGGGACGAGATACAGAGTAAAGTTTGTTTGCTTGCTTGTTTTTGCCTCTGATTCTTAAAAAAATTATCTTCTTTTCCACTGAATTGCTACTGCACTTTTATTAAAAGTCAACTGACCATACAAACGTAGGTGTTAACCTGGAATCACTATTTTGTTCAATGATGTATATGTTTATCTTAATGCTAGCACCATATATATATTGTATTATAATATAAACTATATTATAATATATATATTATACATATATAATGTTGTATTAGATTTGTTGGAAATGTGTTAAAACTTTTTGCATCTATTTTATGAGACATATTGTTCTGTATTTTTCTTGTAATATCTTTGGTTTTTATATCAGAGTAATTCTGGCATCATAGAATGAACTGTGAATTTTCCCTTCTTTTTCAGTTTTCTGGAAGGTTTTTGTATAGCGTTGATATTATTTCTTCATTAAATATTTTATAGAATTAACCAGTGAAGACATCTGGATATACAGATATTTCAGGGGAAGATTTTCAGCAATAAATTCCCTTTCTCTAATAGTTGTAGAGTGACTCAGGCTATCTGAGCCTTGATAGTCTGTGTCCTTAGGAAAGTTTTCCACTTCATCTATGTTGTTGTATCTATCATCTTGAAGTTGTCTGTGATATTCCCTTATTACTCTCTTAATAGCTTATTAACATTTTAATATGTTTTATTGTAAATATTCACTTTTCTGATCATAACTTTGTATTCTTTGTCCAAAAAGTATTTAATCTTATGGAAATACATATTCTGGAAGTGCTCCTGTTATTAACCTGCATAATCGTAGAGGTGGCTGCTCTTCTCAAATGTACTTTGCTGCTTTAAGAATATGTGCAGGACCACCCTTCCCCAACTGGCCCACCATCAAGTCTCCTTCCACCAGAAGAGATAACTGGTATATTTTTGGAGGATATGTGGCTATTGTGACTAAGCTTTCTGAGCACAAATCCATTCATTTTCTAGAGTGTCAACTCTAAAATGCTGTGACTACTACTGACCAGAATTCCTTCCATCACGAACACCAGATATGATTTAGATACTATCGATCATGTGCACTAAACAAGTACTTGCATTAAGAATTTGCATAAAAGAAGAGGAGGAACTATCAGACATATGACCACCACCGTCAGCTACTGTTTACCTGTTCCTGATACCTTTTACAACAACAGTAAGGTGGAACAAAGAATACACCATGAAAATAAAATATATGAAATATAAAGAACAAGAGATGAATGACTAATCATTCAATGGGACTTCTAGGTCTTTTGTTACGATTGTCAGCTGTGCTAATACCTGAGTTTTTAGCGCCTTTCTATTTCTTTCAAAATATATTATTGAAGGTTGTTTCCTTATTTAAAAGGCACTTTAATGTTTTTCCAATTTCATAGATTACCTGTCCATACCATGCTCTTTGAACCATCTCTCCACCTCCGCACTCACACACACAATATAATGGACTTCTTTTACCACTGATCCTCAGGGAAAGATAATTCAAAACTGTCCATAACCATTTAATACAACCCCAAATGTGTTTTGGGTACATTTTTATCCAATTGAATACTTAATCATCCATGTCTTACTGGCTAACTTGGTATATTACCATTTATTACTCCATATTGAAAAGTTCCTCTATCTATAGAAACATATACCTAATGGTCTTACAGGATTCTTTCATTGCAAAATTTTCAGAGACATTAAGAAAATCTGTTATCCATAACATTCCTTTTCAAATCTCTGTGTCAGGTTTTATTCTACTTATCCAAAAACTGATGACTATGAAAGGTACAGGATTTAATATGTCACACCAATTTCACTCTCGTACAAAATTCCTTATATCCACATCACACTAAGGAAACCGTCATAGACCAGGTGAGGAATTTTCACGGAGTAAATGAAAGAATCAGTATTTTGAAGACAGGGTCAGCTCCCAAGTGGCATCTACCTGTGATATATCCATGTATTCACAATACTCAGGAAAAATGGGACCTTGTTTTTGATATAAAAGTACCAAGATTATGAATGGTCATAGGGGTGGGTAATTAGAAAGTTTGGGAGAAATGCTCAAGGACTGAAGTCAGGGCAAGTTTTAGTTCCTCAGCAGAACTGGATTCTTGAGTACTGGAGACACAAGAGCTGATGCCATTATAACAGAGCCTCATGAACAGAGGCAGTGTAGCTTCGTGGTTAACAACAGACTCGGACCACACAGATCGAAACTGAAATTTTCACCCCTCTTCTTCATGTCCTCGGGAGAAATGTTTTTAATCTCTCTAATTACAAGTTCCCCAATCTATGTAATAATAGAACTTACCTAATATTCTTACAATAATAAATAAATATGGACTAATGAAAAAAGTTAGTACAAAACTTGACAGAGGACAAAAATGTTAGTGCCACAGACTGAGTATCTGTGTCCCCCCAAAATTTATACGTTGAAACCTAATCCTTAACGTGCTGCTATTAAGAGGTGAGGCATTTGGGTGGTGAATAGATCATGAGGGGTAGGGCTATGGTGAATGGGATTAGTGCCCTTACAAAAGGCACCCCACAGAACTTCCACATCTCTTCTGCCAGGTGAGGACATAGAGAGAAGACAGTGTTTATGAAGAAGAAGTGGGTTCTCATCAGATACAGATGTGCTAGCACCTTGATCCTGGACGCCCCAGTCCCCAGAACTGTGAGCCATGATTTCTGTTGTTTATAAGTCATCCAGTCTCTGGAACTTAGTGACAGCAGCCCAAGAGAGTTGGCCTGTATTATCTTAGCCTGGTTTAGAAACAGGGGCACTGAGAGTTTAAGAACAGCCTAGTTTCCACCCCAAGTAAATAGCAGATTCCGCACTCAAGCCAGGCTCCCTCACTCCAAGATCTCGAGAAGTATTCCTACTCTCCTACTGTCTTATTCCATCTCCACTTTTGCGGAAGCCTATCACTTGTTACTATATTCTTGC
This sequence comes from Hyperoodon ampullatus, assembly GCF_949752795.1. Lineage (NCBI taxonomy): Eukaryota > Metazoa > Chordata > Mammalia > Artiodactyla > Ziphiidae > Hyperoodon > Hyperoodon ampullatus. The sequence continues at coordinate 29,003,671 of NC_136933.1, forward strand.
AGTGGACATCCCAACATAAGTACTTAAGGTATATGCATGCCTGCACAGTCCACAGAGATGACGTGAACCTATGTCTGTGCCTGGAAACCCACAGCATCCTTCCATCTCAACGACGCACAGCACAACAACCAGAGATGTGCAGTCACAAGAGAAAATGTAACGTTACAGAGAGCAAAGGCAGAAAAGGACAAGGTGAGTGGAACGACTCAACCCTCACAGACTGAGAGAGTTAAAGAGACAAGAAAAAAGACATCTAGTAAGGATGCTCGCAAGCATTCAAGACAGTCCACCTAAAACAAGGAAATGAGACAATAAACAAGGTTGGAACTGGGTGAAAAGTGATTTGGTGAGAGACTGTTGTTTTCACAATAATCAGTCCTATAAATTAGACTTTTTAGCATTGAAGTATAGAGTAAAAATTACAGGTGTACAGCTTGAGTTATTATCTCAAAATTGATACACCTAGGCTAAGAAATAGCCACAATCCAGAATAGGATTATATGTATATATGTATACATATTCATACATGTATATAGATATATGTCATTACATGCATCTATCACTTGGATTTCAAATGTTCTATCGATTTAGTGATCTTTAACTTGATTATAGTTATAGGATATTTATTTACTTTCACCAATAGGATAAGTTTTTCTGAAAATTATTTTTCAAATAAAAAAATTCAGGATTTCATACTAAGAACATGAAAAGCCCGAATCCTTCCTGGATTCAAACTAAGAAAATCATAACCCAAATCCTACCTGGTAACATTTCAGATGGTTTATGACTATTTTCCACAATGATATACCAAGTGAATCTCATATTTATAGTTGATTCCAGTGAAAATCACCCTTCATTAAACAAAAAGGACAGCAAGGAAAAGATCGTATCTTTTGCATCTTTTTAGACCAGGAGAGAAAATGCATTTACAAACGACAAGGTGTTTTTTGTTTGTTTGGATATTTGTTTGTTTTTCTTCCTTCGGGAATACCACTTGGACCTCAAGAAGAGCTACTTGTGAAGTTCTTGAGTCCAACCAATAAGAGCCATGAGTCCGATGCCATCTTCTAAAAGACACACTCTCATGAAAAGACTGCACTCTTGGGTGCATAGTCAGACTTGTGGCATTCAGTCTTAACACAGAAGGAAGGTGAAACTGTGCATCGTCACACCAGATTCTAATTGCAGTCACTCTCATGGGTGGTCTGCGCCCAGAGATGGAGAAGGAAGCTCCCTAGCTTCTCTCCTGTGAGCTCCCACATTGAGGCTGATAGAAGTTATAGGTGTGAAATGTGCTGCTTCTACCTAGAAAATTCTACGTCCCAGAAGTGACCACCTCTCCACCTCAGGTATTTGTTAAAACACAGGAAAGGGAAGAAAACACTGAGTCTTAAAGAGATGAGTCCCATTCTGCCCCTGTGACGATCGATGTATGTGTCAACTTGGTTAGACTGTGGTGCCCAGATACTTGGTCAGACACCAGTCGAGATGCTGCTGTGACGGCATTTTGTTAGGTGTGATTAACATTTAAATCGGTAGACCTTGAGAGTACACATTACCCTTTAAACTGTGGGTGAGCCTTAAGAGCAAAAGACCTTCAAAGAAAAAGACTGAGCTCTTCCAAAGGAAGAAGAAATTCTGTCTCCAGACTTGGGCTTTGACATCCACCTCTCCCTCTGCCCCCGGCCCCGCTGGCTGGCGCTGCAGAATGTGGACGTGCAAGCCTCTCCAATCACGGGAACCAACTCCTCAAAATAAAAACCTCTGTCTCTTGGATTTGCTATAACTGTATTTCCATCTATGAGAATAACGATTGCATCACTTCTTCTTTGCATGCAATTTATATGTAAACCGAGTTTATTCAGCATGACAGGTGAGGTCTTCCTGACCTTCACTCACCCTGCACGGCTAATGTAGGGTGACGGGAACCTTCTCTTCCTCCCTGTCATCAGGGCTCATGGTGACAGGGGATCTATCTCATTCAGTGCATCCACTTATTAAGGTGAATTGTGCACTGGCTTTTATTTTTTATTTATTTATTTTTTGTGGTACGCGGGCCTCTCACTGTTGCGGCCTCTCCCGCCGCGGAGCACAGGTTCAGGACGCACAGGCTCAGCAGCCATGGCTCATAGGCTCAGCCGCTCCGCAGCATGTGGGATCCTCCCGGACTGGGGCACGAACCTGTGTCTCCTGCATCGGCAGGCGGACTCTCAACCACTGCGCCACCAGGGAAGCCCCTGCACTGCCTTTTAAAGTATCTGCCCAGAAAAGACTCAGGTACTTTTGTTCATATTTCACTGACCAAAATATGACATTATTTCACTTAATTTCACAGAAGGTTGAGAGGTGCAATTCTATCATCTACCCAGAAGAAAGAGAAATGATTTTTTGTGAGCAACAGTAATAAAAAGCAGTGTGTGGCCTTCTGAGTATTTCCTTTATGTCAGATACGCTCATCATGTTCCCAAGGGTCATCGTCACTCCCATCAGGCCAGTGTGTCAAGGTCACAGTCTGGGATCTGAACCAGTGTTCTGTTCTCATATGATATTCTACGGGTGCCGCTCTTGGTAGAGAGGCGCCGAGCCAAAATGAAAAGAAACCTCCCGTGCACTCATACAGCCCATAGTAATAGAACAGTAACAAGATCACCACAACAAACACCTCCCTTTTGGAATGGGGAGAGATGTAAGAGTCACAGATATCACCAGTCCCTGGCAGTTATAACATACCACAGGGAGACACTGCTGGGGTGGAGAATGTTCTCTGGTTACACCGGATGCTTACCTTCAGGGGACCAGGGTCTGCCCTCGGGAGAGGCCTTACTTTTCCACGTTCATCCTTGGCCACATCTGCAGTAGACGACAGAGAAGAAGCTCTCCTGGGGTCCGAGCAGGTGGTCCAGGCTGCTTCCTGCCAATGGAACACGGGAAGACTCAGTTTTGCTTTGCAGACTAAAGAGTCACAAACACGTCTTGAGACTAAGATTTTGGTGTCTTGAGCAATAAAACTCTCTTAAGACAAATCTTCTGTATTTGATGACCATCAATCTTTACTAAAGATTTTTTTTCTTCAACCAAAGACTCACTTCTTCCATTTTGTTTTTTTATGGAGATGCCTCGGAATGTAAATACCACTGTATGTGGGTAGTTTCCCTAAAATGGACAGAAATTTCTTTCCCTGCCCTTATTTCAGAGAAAAACTGATATAAGTAAGAGAGATAAACCAGATGCAATTTTAGTAAAAGAAAACAAAGAAGCTAAATGCAGGACAATTAACTCTGTGAACAATAAAACCAAATATCAATCCAACTTCAATCACAAGATTCATAAGTTGATGATTTCAGAGAAAGTATAACTAAATACGTTCAAGAGCATAAACTTTTATGATTTGAAAAGTAATTTTCTCTCACATTATTTGAATTTTAACTGATAACGACAAACAACTGTGACCATGTTGAAGTGACAAAATATGTGTTTATTTGCAGAACTGCACAGGACGGAATATAACCTTTTTGTGTGAAAATGGGTATAAAATTATAAATCTATTGTCCTGTGAATGCAGATAATGCAACATCACTCCAATAGGGTCTGACCTTTCAGGATTCCATTTTATGAAATTATACAATTAATGGAGCAAACATTCCATTATAATATTAGGAGAATAAGAAACTAATCTTTTCATATCAATATTTTTCTCTTAGTAGAGAAACTACTTACTTTGAAAAGGGAGATCAATGTGACATGAATGCCCCCCATTTTATTATTTTTGAATGCATTTCAAAAATATATATTCCATTGGGATTTAAAGAATAAGTACATATATGTCCATTTGTTTTCAATATTACTCAAATATTAAGTGTGAAATTAAAGAAGGCATTTCTTAGGTTTTATTTAAGAAACATGTGATTTTAGTAGAAATTTAAAATTGTGTGTAACATTCAGGTGAAAAGCACATACAACAGTGCTTCAGAAACATAACTGTAAAGATGGAAACTTAACCCCTGTTTAATTTAAAACTAAAAAGATAATAAACACATGGAAAAATCTAAATGTTTGGCAACTAATCTTGATCAAGTATTGACTTAAATGTGAGTTATGCTAAAATATGAGCACTTTAAAAAAGCCTTCATGTTAAAACACGTTAAAAGTTTGTCTAGTAAAGCAAAGTAAGCTTTTATTAAATTAAACTTTTTACATGAGCTAGTTGTAGACTCACATGCAGTTGTTAAAAATAATAAAAAGAGATTCCATTTACTCTGTATCCAATGGTCATATCTTGTACAACTATAGCACAATATCATAATTAGGATATTGACATTGATGCCCTCAGGGTGCAGACACTTCCATCACCACAAGGGTCCTCCATGTTGCCCTTTTAAAGCCACACTCAATTCCCTCCCACTTCCCCCTCACCCCCAGGAACCATTAATCTGCTCTCCATTTCTGCAATTCCTTCATTTCTAGACTGTGTAAGTGGGTTTATCCAACATGTAACAACCTGATATTGACTTTTTCACTCAACGTAATTTCTGGAGATTCATACAAGCTGTTGCCAAGTAACGTTTCATGGGATGGTTGGACCACAGACTGTTTAACCATTCACCTGTAGAAGGACATCTGGGTTGTTTCCAGTTAGGTCTATTCAGAAAGCTGCTGTAAACATTCACGAATTTTCTAGTTTCTTTTTCGTATGAACATAAGTTTTCATTTCTCTGGGATACATGAATGCAATGGCTGGATAATGTGGTAACTGCATATTCAGCTTTTTAAGAATCTGCCAAACTAGTTCCCGGAGCGGCTGCATGATGTTACATTCCCACCAGGAATGCATGTGTGCTTTGGTTTCTCTGCCTCTTTGTCAGCGTTTAAACGTTATCGCTATTTTTTATTTTAGCCATTCTGATAAGCGTGTGGTGATATCTCACTGAAGTGGTGCTTTGCGTTGCCCAAATAGCTAATGTTGTTGAATATCATTCTCCGGGCTTATCTACAATTTTTATGTCCTCTTCATTGAAATGTCTCTATGTATTTTGCCCATTTTCTATTTGGATTAATTTTTTTTAACTATTGAATTTTGAGAGATATTTATATATTCTACAGACTGGTGCATTGCCGGATATCAAATATTTTCTCCCAGTCTGTAGCATGTCTTTTCATCCTCTTGACAGGGTCTTTTGCTAAGCAAAAGTTTTAAATTATGAGGAAGTCCAATTTACCTGTTTCTTTTTTCTTTTATGGATTGTTTATGCGGTGTCAAGTCCAAGAGCTCTTTGCCTAGCCCTAGATCTTAAAGATTCTTGTTTCCTTTCTCCCTAAGAGTCTTACAGTATTAATTTAAGTCTGTGATCCATCTTAAGTTAGTATTTGTGTAAAGTGTGAAGTTTAGGTCCAGGTTTGTTTTTTGTTTTGTTTTTTTGGCCCATGAATATGCAATTGCTCCAGCACTGTATTCTGAAAAGGCTATTCTTCAATTGAATTGTTTTAACCCTTTGGTCAAAAATCAGCTGGGCATATCTGTTCACATCTATTGCTGAGTTATCTATTCTGCTCTACTGATTTATATTTAACTCTTTTTAAGAATTAAAAAATATAGGAGCAATTATACTCCAATAAAGATGTTAAATATATATATATATATATATATATATATATATATATATATATATATATATATATATATATATATATATATATATATGGACTTCCCTGGTGGCCCAGTGGTTAAGAATCCGCCTGCCAATGCAGGGGACACAGGTTTGAACCCTGGTCTGGGAAGATCCCACATGCTGCGGAGCAACTAAGCCCATGCACCACAACTACTGAGACTGCACTCTAGAGCCCGCGAGCCACAACTACTGAAGCCCACACACCTAGAGCCCATGCTCCGCAACAAGAGAAGCCACTGCAATGAGAAGCCCGTGCACAGTAATGAAGAGTAGCCCCCGCTCGCTGCAACTAGAGAAAGCCTGCGCGCAGCAACGAAGACCCAACACAGCCAAAAAATAAGTAAATAAATAAATAAAATAAATTTATAAAATATATATACATATATCATGAAGAAAAGTAGAGTATTTAGTAGTTACTTCCTTTTGTTAATTGTAATACAGAACAAACTGCTCTCATATTCCATTTCCTCTCTCCTCTGCAGAGTCAGCCTCTATTGCACACAAGCGAGGCCATAGTAAATGAGTCAGATCCATAGACTTTATGTATGGAATGCCCCTTACAGTCCTGGCTCCTAAAACCTCTTTGGTAATCCTACATGCTTTCACTTTCCCATCTATTGGGTTGGCCAAAAAGTTCATTCCATTTTAAGTAAAAATAAAAGACAGTTTTCATTTTCACCAAGAACTTTACTGAACAACATATTTACTGACCAAACAAGCTTTTTGGCCAACCCAATACCAGCTAAAGAAGGACTACTCAATGACCATAAAGGAAAGTGGGGACACAGAGACAAGAATCCTGAGCTCCTGAATGACTGAGTGGAGGAGATCCCTTCCCCCAGCTAAACTCCAGTGCACGTGCAAAATAAACTTCCTCTGTGCTAAGATATGGAGGTTGTTCATAAAAGCAGAAAATATCCTGATTTTCTTATCCCCGCTCCCTTAATGACCTGGGATTCTACTTCTCTATGAAGCATTGCCACATACTCCAAGAAATCGTAGCTTTTACCCAACATCAAATAAAAACAAGAAGTCACAGCCAGTGACATTCTGTTTGGCCTACCTCTCCCACAGACACCAACGGCAACCCTCTGAGTCCACGTTATCAAGGCAGGACACATTTTGGTTTCTGAGTGACAGAAAAACACCAACTGCATATGTGATATGAGTTAGTATGGGTCTTTCTATTCAACAAACAAGGAAGTCTGGTCTAATTCAAAACTGCCTTCTTCAGGCATTCCGAGGAGGGAGGGAAACAAATCAAAACGGGAACACAACATACTAAAATGTACGGGATGCTGCAAAAGCAGTTTTGAGAGAGAAGTTTATAGCTAAAAATACCTATTGATACATTAAGAAAAATGAAAGATATATAAACAACCTAACTTTATACCCCAAGGAACTAGAAAAGGAAGAAAAAAATGAACCAAAAGTTGTTAGAGGGAGGAAATTACAAGGATCAAACATAAATAAATGAAACGAGACTAATAAGAATAGGGAAAACAGTACAGCTACATACAAAAGAAGCTAACTGGACGACTTTCTCACATTACGTACAAAACTAAACTCAGAATGGATTAAAGACTTAAATTAAGACCTGAAACCATAAAGCTCCTAAAAGAAAACATAGGCAGTATGCCCTTTTACATTGGTCTTAGCAATATTTTTTTTGGATATGTTTCCTCAGGCAAGGGAAATAAAAGCAAAAAATAAACAAATTGGACTACATCAAACTAAAATGCTTTTGCACAGCAAAGGAAACCATCAACAAAATGAAAAGGCTGCCTACTGAATGGGAGAAGATATTTTCAAACAATATATCTGATAAGGGGTTAATAACCAAAATATACAAAGAACTCACACTACTCAACACCAAAAAACAAGCAACCCAATTTAAAAAATGAGATGACTTAATAGAGATTTTTCCAAAGAAAATATACACATGGCCAACAGACACATGAAAAAGCACTCAACATCACTAATCATCAGGGAAATGCAAATTAAAACTACAGTGAGATATTACCTCACATCTGTTAGAATGGCTATTATCAAACAGACAAATAGCAAGTTTCGGCAAGGATGTGGAGAAAGGGGAACCTTAGTGCACTGTTGGTGGGAATGTAAATTGGTGCAGCCACTGTGGAAAACAGTATGGAGGTTCCTTAAAAAACTAAAAATAGAGCTACCATATGATCCAAGCAATTCCACTTCTGGATATTTTTCCAAAGAAAACAAAAACACCAATTTTAAAAGATATATGCACCCCTATGCTCACTGCAGCATTAGTTACCATAGCCAAGATATGGAAGCAACCTCAGTGCCCATCAATAGATGAATGCATAAAGAAGTGTGGAAATATATACAATGGAATGTTACTCAGCCATAAAGCAGAATGGAATCTTGCCATCTGCAACAACACAGATGGACATAGAGGGTATGATGCTAAGTGAAATAAATCAGACGTACACTGTATGATTTCACTTATATGTGGACTCTTAAGAAACAAAACAAAACAAACAAACAAAAGCAAAACCAGCCATAAAAAAACAGAAAAAGAGTCATAGATACAGAGGACAAACTGGTAGTTTCCAGAGGGAAAGAAGGTAGGCGAGGATGAGTGAAATAGGTGAGTGAGATCAAGAGATACAAACCAAATAATAATAATGATAATAAATAAATAAAATTAAAATAATGGAAAAGCTCAATGAAACTAAGAATTTTTTAAAAAGATAAAATTGAAAAACATTTATTAGCTAAATGAACCAAGATTAAAATAGAGAAGATTCTAATAAACAAAATCAGGAATGTAATGGAGGCATTACAACTGATAAAGAAATACTAAAGATCATAAGTAAAGAGCACGAAACATGTTATGTCAACAAATTAGATAACCTAGAAGAAATGGATAAATTCCTAGAAACATACAACTTACCAAGACTGAATCATAAAGAAACAGAACAGACCAATTACTAATAAGGAGATTGAATCAGTAATCAAAAACCTCCCAACAAAAAAACATCCAGGACCAGATGGCTTCACTGGTGAATTCCACTAAACACTTAACAAAGAACTAATACCAGTCTTTCTGAAACTCTTCCTAAAAACAAAATAGAAGTAAATACTCCCAAACTAATTTTATGAGGCCAGTATTATCCTGATACCAAAACCCGACAAGGATGCTACAAAAAAGAAAATTACAGGCCAACACCCATGATGCACACAGAAGCAAAAATCCTCAACAAAATATAGCCAACCAAATGCAACAGTACATTACAAGGATCATGCATCATGATCAGGTGGGATTTATTCCTGGGATGCAAGGATGGTTCAACATAACGCAGATCAATAAATGTGATAAATCACATTACAAAAATGAAAGGCAAAAATCATATGCTTCTCTCAATAGACACAGATGAAGCATTTGACAGAAATCAACATCCTATAATGATAAAATCTCCCAGCAAACTGAGTATGTAAGGAGCATACCTCAATATAGCAAAGGCCATGTATTACAAGCCCACTGCTAATATCATATATTCTATAGAGAAAATTTGAAAGCTTTTTCTCTAAGATCAGGAACAAGACAAGGATGCCCACTCCCACCACGTTTATTTAACATATTACTGGAAGTCCTAGTCAGAACAATAGGATAAAAATATTTCTTAATATTACAATTACCAAGTATTTCTTTCAGAGGTGAATTTGAAGGGATGGATTCCCTTTTCATTCTGCCTATACTTACAAAAAATAAATGTTTTAGTTAAAAACAATAGACTATCTCAAATTAGACAACAGGAAACAGTTTCAAACTGGAAACATGAAATCCAGATCAGGGAGTATGACCATTAAATTTGTAGCCAGCTTATGATTATTATATATAATTTTTCACATAGGAAGCTAATTTTATAAATAACACAAAAATAGCTTTTTGAAACTATATTAGGTTGTATCTAAGGAATGTATATAGTTCCACCATTAAATATTAATTAAATGTCCTATTTTTTCTTCTAATATAAACCTGTACATTCTTTTTTATTATTTTTAATTTTTTTTTTTTTTTTTGGCTATACCATGCGGCATGTGGGATCTTAGTTCCCCTACCAGGGATCAAATCCATGACCCCTGCAGTGGAAGCACGGAGTCTTAACCACCAGACCGCCAGGGAAGTCCCTAAACCTGTAAATTCTTAACATTGCTTCATTTTTTAAGCTCTTTTGAGGTATAATTGACAAATAAAATGGCATTATATTTAAAGTCTAAATATGATGCTTTGATACATGTGTACATTGTGAAAGGATCTCCTCCATTAGGTTAATTAACACATCCAGCACTTGACATATTTACCTTTTTAAAAATTTTTGTAAGGATGCAAATTATACTCTCTTAGCACATTTCAAGTATACAATACAGTAGTATTACCAACTAAGGTCACGATGCTATTCTCTATCACTGCACCCTTTGTAATTCATCAGGATCCTTGTCTAAAGGCTTACACTCGTTTGATGTTCCTAGAACATAACTCCTTAAGGACAGAAATCAGAGATTTTACAGAATAACGTTAGCACAGTCCTAGAAGGAATGGGGTGTGTGTGTGTGTGTGTGTGTGTGTGTGTGTGTGTGTGTGTGCAAATATATAAATATACACATATATAAAATTTAATTAAATGCCTGAATGAGTGGTTGGCACCCAGTTAATTTCAGATAAATGAGTAATGCAAGACAGCCCCCAGGAGGCCAACAGAGAAATAATAGAGCGTTTGGAGGGTTTATTTCCTACAAATAAAACATATTTGACATGAGACAAACCAGAACTATTGTCATGGGTTCAGGAAACACAAGAGGTCTAGGAATTTCAGTATTCCATGTCCCAGATAGAAAAGAAACTGGACTTTGCTGAAAAGCTGCAATGACTACTACAAGAAAAAAAAAATGCAATGAAAATATTCTTCATAAAACATTTTGCTTTTCAAATTACATTTAGTGACCTAAGGTAGAAATTATACTTATATTTCTTTCTATCAGACAGTGTTTATCAAACTAGGGTCCTATATAATAATTTGAACATTTGTATTTTGGTTTAAAATAAAAGTTTAACCATAGTTAGAGTTTACCCTTAAGGACTGAATACTGTACCCCCTCCCCCAGATTCACATGTTAAATCTTTAATCCCCAGTGTGATGGTATTTGGACTTGGGGCTTTGGGGAGGTGCCTAGGTCAGGAGGGTGGAGCCTCACAATGGGATTAGTGCCCTTATGAGAGACAGGAGAGAGCTTGCTTGCTTTTTTTATTTTTTCTCTTTCTCTCCACCATGCAAAAAAAAACCAGGAATAGAGCTCTTACCAGAACCTGATCATGCTGACACCATGATCCTAGAGTGCCAGACTTCAGAATTGTGAAACGTAAATGCTTATTGTTTAAGCCACACAGTCTATGGCATTTGCTACAGCAGCCCAAACTGACAAAGACAATTACAGTATAGCTAAGCACTGTTACATGATTTCAGTCCTAGATTTGCCTCACATTTGATGCTTTTATGGGGCCAAATGATTACTTAGAGATTGTTCAACTTGTAAAGTATTGGGTGGTGTGTTAACTGCCAGTAAGTTGTCACATCGCAATGTCAAGATGACAACTCTGTGGCATATTTATAAACAATATTCTAAGGGATGGGAGAGCATTAGGTGAGCTAAATTAAATTTAATTAATTAGATTAAGAGTCTCCAGCATTTGGAAATCCCATTCCTGGATGGCATAGACATGATAGGACTGAGGTCTCTGAAGGCACTAGGGTGACAGGGACCACTGTGCAACCCTGCCTTCTAACTTTTGACCCTCTGTTTTGTTTTTTTCTTGAATGGAGTAAAGCCAAAAGTTCTCTGGAAAAGTGGCTCTCTTTAAATTTCATTAAATATCACTGAAGATATTTGGGGGTCCCAATAAGCTTATTGTAATGAAATTCCATCTGTGTAATCTGTACCCTCTGCCACGTTTGAGACATTTTCTCAGACTCGAAATTTTAGCATTCAGTAGCTATGAATTAAGAATAACCAGATTAGATAACTGACAGATTTAAATATAAACACACACCTGCACCCAAGTGGAATAGACAGCATGATTTCCATACTATATAGTATCTGGATTAAATGTTTCTCCAAGATTACTGAAAGAAAAGACCACAGTTTCATTCAAAAACTACTGTTTGACTATGCACTGATTCATTCACCAAATAAGAATTTATTTCCCACCTACTTAAAGAAGGACACTGCTAGGTAATGTGAGAGATATAAAAATTATCTCTTTCCTCCAATAGCTTATAGACTGATGTATTGGTATGAAACTGCATGGTAAGATCTGCAGTGGTGGTATCCTGCCTACATACAAATTCCTCACATTTGAGCAAGAAATCTCTATCTTTCTTGCTACTAACTAGGGCAAAACCTACTAAATCATGCAAACTCATGATTTTCTCCCCTAAAAATCTCTATGTCACAAAGAAAATAATTTGGTTTGATTATGTGAAAAATTACATTTTCTAAATAAAAGTTTATGTAAATGAACAAAATTCAATTTTAGACCCATTTTGGAATTCTGAAGCACTCCACAGGATTTTAAAGTAACATAATACAGAGATTAGAGGGAAAAGGCAAAAGGTCTTTTATCCTTGGTTGCCAGCAGAGTACCAGGTCAGCAAACAATTTCGTTCAAATAGCCAGAAGTCAACTTATCAACATTCAATGAGGAAAAAAAAAAAGCCAGTCTATCTATTTTAAAGTTTCCTTTAACTCTAGAAGTCCTGAGTCTCTGTTTTCAGTTCACTAGAACTCACACCCACTGTTCCATGCAGTCTTCAAATGCATCATCTTTGTCTGATACTTGTACCAAATTAAGTTTTCCTGATCATAATAAAGGATTTCAAAGTGAAGGATCCAACCAGAGTAGTCATAATATTTTGGTAGTTTAAAAACTATGTGAATTAGATGGTTTGATATCCCATAATTACTTTTGGAGGAACAATTTCTGAAACACACAGTTGGGCCCAAAATGTTAATAAAATCTAATAAGGCATCAATAATGAAAACTAATCCTTGTGTGTGTGGGAAGTACTGTCCTGAGCATTATATATGTTGACTTATGTAATTATTAACATGACTTTACAAAATATATGCTATTATTATCTCTATTTTGTAAATTAAGAAACCAAGATGGGAAGAATTTTAAGTCACTTGTCCAAAGCCACAGAGTTAAGCAAATGGAGTGCTGAGTTTAATATCCTGTCACCTGGATTCAAATTCCATGCTTAGAGCTCCCAACCACCAAAACAAAGATGATTTACCACCTAAGTTTGATGTCAACAAAACAACAGCACACAAACATATACATGGCAGAAGTGCTGCCTCTTGAGCTTAATCATGTGATGAGATGATTTACTTGACTTAAATTCAGATTAGTGCTAATCCTTGAGTAGATTTTTGTGGGTTTTTGTTGTTAATCATACAAAAAACTGTTTAGCTGTAATATTATTTGAATCTGTGTGAATAGTTCAAGGGCTTCTCAGATGAAGTTTACATTAACATATGTGTCTTTGCATATATTTTAAAATCAGCAAAAATCCAAGGATACTCTCTAAGGAGAGTGAGATTTTAAAAACAGAGTTTTAAAAATATTTGTAAAAAATATAAATTATTGAATATGGTAACATAGCTTGAGCTCCACATAAATGACCAAGACAGTGCAGCAAAAGTTAAAGGAAACAAGCTATTCCTATAGCTTGAAGTAGTTAGGGTATCCTTCACATGAAAAAAATTAAATTGAAAAAACCCTTGATGGATGGACAAAATATATGAAACTGAATTGGCAGAATAAATATTTTCCAAGCAGTTGAACACTGTGAGCAAAGGAAATGAATAAGACTCATGATGTTTTGTGATGCAAACCACTGATATGAGTCCATATGTATATGATTATAAGTCCTTGCATCTCTCATAATACAAGATACTTCATTTACTTTCAATAACTAAGTACTATTTGAAAATTTCATATTAGTGTGACAGCACCCAAATTGATACTAGCTTTTAGTAAATTAAATGCTTATACATATCATCTGGTAGAATTCCTGAAAATAAACAAAAATGAAGGGAAAGTATTTAATACAAAGTGAGTAATAAGGGGCTACTGACTACACAATGGTAGTGATGGGTGTCTTAGTAAATAAGTTAAAAATAATACTGTAATTGCTCAAAATGTGGACATCACACATATATCTTTACATGATAAATATAAAATTATATATAATTATAGGACATACCTAAAACAGTTTATTTCCCTGAAGATGGATATTTATGAATTAGAAAATTTCTGCATATCATCATAGTTTTAAAAGATGAATAGAAATAGTCTAGAATAGTTTCATAAAATATGAACCTACATACAGTAAATATTTGGCATTCTCTATGTCTAACCAGGCTCATAGAATAATCTCTCCTTTACTTGCCTGTATACTCTTTTTGAAGTTTCTTCAACTGTTAATATTTTGCCATTTTCACCACATCACATCAAGGGTACACAGCATCAACATGACTCATCACAGTTGATGTTTAACTTGATCACCTGACTGAAGGAGTGTTTGTTAGGCTTCTCCACTGAAAAGTAATGCTTTTTCCCCCCACTTTCCATACTCCATCTTTTGAAAGAAAATTACTATAAACAAGTGAAATTTATGGAATGAGGAGTTATGCTCTACTTCCTTTAGGGCAGAAAATATACATAAATTATCTGGAATTCTTCTGCATGGGAGAGTTGTCCCTTTTTCAGCGTGTATTTTAATTCTTTGATCCTTAATTTATAACAGTATGGATGCAAAGATATTTATTTTATACTTGAGGTTATCCAATGATTATTATTATACTCAAATCATTCCAGTTGTAGCACTTCTTTCACTTGGTAATATGCATTTAAGGTTTCATGATGTCTGTTACCAGATAGCTCATTTCTTTTTATCACTGAATAATATTCCATTGTATGGATATACCACAGTTTGTTTAACCATTATCCCATTCAAGGACAATTTCCACTTCTTGATGCTATTGTAAATCATGTTTTAGTAATTTCAAATTCAAATAGTTTATCAATGATATTTAGGAAACTAATTGACTATTATATATTATTTTGTGTATCTTGTGATCCTACTGTACTCACTTATTAGTTCCAGAATGTTCTGTGTCCATAGCAGCATTATCTATAATATCCAAAAGGAAGCAGCTTAACCCAAGTGTCCATCCACAGATGAATGGATAACCAAAATGTGGCAAACACACACACACACACACACACATACACCCACACATGCACACACAAACATCAGAATATTATTCAGCCTTAAAAAGGAAAGAAATTTTGATACACACTATGATATGGATGAACTTTGAGGATATTATACTAATTGAAATAGCCAGTCACAGAAAAAACAATATGAGGATATTATACTAATTGAAATAGCCAGTCACAGAAAAACCAATACTGTATGATTTTATTTATACAAGGTACCTAGAGTTGTCACACTCATAGAGACTGAGTGTAGAATGGTGGGTACCAGTGGCTGGTGGGAGAGGGATTGGGAGGTACTTTTTAATGAATATAGAGTTTCAGCTTTGCAAAATGAATAGAGCTCTGGAGATTGGTTGCACAACAATGTGAATATACTCAATCAGTCCTGAACTGCACACTTAAAAATGATTAAGATAACCTTTATGTGTTTTACAATTTAAAAAATGTTTTAAATGAAAAATATTAAGAAAAATAAAACTTTTACCTTCACTTTCCTTTCTGATGCTCTTCCTTTCTTTCTATAGATCTGAGACTCTGATCTATGTAATTTTCCTTCCCCCTAAAGAACTAACATTTCTTTCCTGCAGGTCGGTTTTATTTGTCTAAGAAACTCTGCTTATTTCCTTCTTTTTCAAAGTTTCATTTCACTTGATAGAGAATTCTCATTTGTTTTTGTTGTTGTTGTTTTCTTCAACATTTTCAATGTTTTAGTTTACCCTTTTCTTCCTTGTATGGTTCTGATGAGAGTTTGCTATTATTTTTATTTTTGGTCCTTAAAAAAAAAAAAACTACCAGTTAAGTCTGGCTTCTTTACATTTTTACATTTTTTCCTTTGTCTTTTGACAAAGACTGACAAAGACACATGCACTGAATATATGCTTAGGAGTATATTTCTTTTACGTTTCCGGACTGGTATTCGTTGAGCTTCCTGAGTCTGTGGTTTTGTGTCTGCCATTAATTTTTAAAATTCCTGTCATGATTACTTCATTTTTTTTTTTTCTGCTCCACTCTTTCCTACTTCCCCTTCTGGTATTCTAATTTTGTATATGTTCTCCTTTGAAATTGTACTACTGTTCTTGGATGTTCTGATCTTTTATTTTTTATTTTTTGGATTCTTTATTCTCCTTGTGTGTTAAGTGTGAGAAGTTTCTATTGACTTATTTATCCTCAAGCTCACTGATTCTTACCTTGGCTGTGCCTGGTCTACTGATGAGCCCAGCAAGGGCTTTCTTCACTTACGTTTCAGTGCATTTGATTTCTAGCATTTCCTTTTGATTCTCTCTTAGGGTGTTCATTTCTTAGCTTACTTAAATCCATCGGTTCTTTGATGTAGTCTACATGTTTTTCCATTAAAGCCCTTAACATATTAATCATGGTTATTTTAAATATCTGGTCTTACAATCCCAACATGCATGCAGTCTGAGTCTGCTTCTGATGTTGCTTTGCCTCTTCAATTTTTTTTTATCTTTTCTTTTATTTCAGTATGCCTTGTAATTCATGGTGGAAACCTGGACATGATGTATCAGGCTATAGGAGCTAAGGTGAACAGGCCTATAGCACAAGGTTTTATGCTATTTTGGTATTTGTTCAATATTTGCCGTAGCTGTAGATATCAGAGACACCAACTTCCTCCAGTGTCCTAGTTTTCATCCACAATGTTGACATTTGCATACCCTCTTTCTTGGAGAATCTGTGTTTTACAGCTCTTTCAACTCTAACCCACTGTCTTATACTGGGTCCCTGTTGGAGGTTGGTGAAATGGGTGGAGGGGAAGGGTTCTATAATTTTACAACTAAATTTAGTCTTTTAATGGGTCTGTGCCTCTGAGCTGTGACCTTCGCAAGTGTTTCTCCACTGTCCTGGCTTTTCCCTCAGCCTCTACAGTGAATGAGGAAGGCTAGAGGGGGGTGGATTAGAAACAGTGCCCTCCCTCCAGCTGGGAGAAGGCTCCACTAAATCTCTTTCCCCAGAGATTAAGTCTTTGTTATAGAGAACACACTTGGTGTGTTTCACAATTATAACCCTTTCTCTCCTCCTTCCAGGGTCAGTTGGAGATTTCTCTTGGTTCTTCATTGTGAAACCCAGTACAGTTTCCAGAGGTAAAACCTACAAGAGCAGGGCCGCCTCCAGAGAGCACGGTCCCAGGAGTTCTTTCCGCACTCAGCGTCCAGCAGTTCGTCAAATGTACTCTTTGTGCCTTCCTACCAGCTCCTGGCTCCTGAAGCTCCTGCTCCAGGTAAGCAAACATCAGCCCTGATGCTTTGGGGTCCCCTGTGCCTCCAGAATGGTGCTTTACCTGCAACCACAGTTGTTTGATATGCTCAGGAATGGTCATCTACTTTCAGTTTGCTTGGTGTTTTCCTTTTGTAATGATGTGACTGACAGCTTCCAAGCTTTTTCCATGTCAGGAACTGAAACCAGACGAATAAAGAAATCCTGTGGATGGCAATATATGTGAAAAAGATACCCAGAGAGGCAGCATTTCAATTTAGTGGTGGATTCCGATACTGGATTGGAAAAATAATTCCAGCCAAATTTCACTGTCTGTTTAGCCTTAATTTACTCACAATTTGAAGAAATGGCCATTAGCTTAGGAGTATCAGACTTTGGTAGCAGTAGGCCAAGTGGCACTTGTTACCAACTACGTCCAGTGCCAAGATTTAGAATGCCTGCTTAGATACTATAGTACACAACTGTTGGCCATTGTTTTGGCTGCTGCCATCTGTCTTCCTTCCCAAATAAATTCTCTCCCCTGTTGACTGACATAAATAACATTCTGTAGAAGGCCAGCACACCAATTTCTGAAAGACATTCCCAAGCAAGGGCTTTCTCTGTCATTCACGGCTGCCAGGCTTCTGACGTGACTTGCTGGTGTGCTGATTTGTAAGGAGACTTCCAGGGGAGCTCCTGTGTGAAACGTTTGAGGGGCCAGATTATTTACTGCTTTCCTCCTACAGCCAAGGCTCATTCAGCCCTGGATTCCACGCAGTGTGATTCAAAAGTGGGATTAATAGAGCAGGCATGGTAGTTTGGTACCACTGCCCATGTGAAGCTGTGGGAAAAATAACCTCAGATGCATCACATTCACGAGCACAATACCATCATTGTGTTTCTCAGTGTATATCTGTCTAATCTCCCCTCCTCTTTAGAAATTTGTGAGTAACTACAACTTCAAAAATAGAGACATAGATAGATAGATAGATAGATAGATAGATAGATATAGATAGATATAGATAGATATATTAGCCTGTGGTAGAATTAGGTTTCCTGGGAACAGAAGATACTGGGTACTCATGGTAACTGACCACCATTGCCAAAGATTTTAGTTGGAAATAATCCCAGAACTTTCTATTTATTTATATTCTGTTCAACACTTCATGCTGTACCAGAGTTAAATGAATAAAAAATCTGTAACTAACTTTACCCATGATTCACTTATCTTTAAAAGAACTGAGATTCACCCTCCAGGTGTCCAATAAAGGGGCAGTATATTAATCCAAGGCTGGTGTTAATTCATGTACCAATTTAACATAAAATATCTTTGAGAAATGTGTGTCTCAGTGACAATTCAACTATCCTTCTGTTAGTGATGAAAAATTCATTAAAATTCACCCTGAGAAGCACAGGGAAGGAAGACCTTACTGAATTTCTAGAATATGAATTTCTTTAGCTCCCAGTCATCCTATTCTTCACATTGCTTTCAATTCTTAGAACATAGAAATGAAAGATGAGAGAGAACGACAGGGGGAGTTAAGATGTGTATTTAGCCTTAATGAAGGGTCTTAACGGTAATCTATCATGTTAAAAAATAAAACATTATATCCACTCCAACTTAATCTTCTATTCCTCCCTCAAAATAGTTTCATTATAATATTATCTACTTTAACTAGAAAACATTTTAAAAAAAGGAAACATATTAGGGAGAACCACAGGCTAAATCGGGTTCAAACCAAATGCTAACATTATATTGATTTAGACAAATGATTTTTTTTTAACTCGGAAAACCACACAGCCTAAATTTAAAAACTAACTCAGCCTTGAACATCATAGTGATAATGACTAAACACTTGAATGCACGTAAATCAGGAAAATGGGGATCATGAAATTAAAACAGCACTCTCATTTACTTCATTTACTTACAAATTATCTTTTAAATATCAGTGGATTTGGAATATGAGCCTAAATTTTCAAGGAGGTTTTTTTTTTTTTTTTTTTTTGCCAACAATATGAGAAGAATCTTAAAACAATAGTTATTCAGGAGGGAGGTAAGAAGTGATGTAATAAGATGGAAAGCACCTGAGTCTGGAAACTGGCACCTTGACTGCACATTTAGCCCTGCTTACTGCTTATTTGAGACCTTAGATAAATTGAGGCTTAGTTTCCTCATCTGCAAAATGGGAATAATAATAGAATATTCTTCTCACAGTCACTGTTAGGATTTAGTCATTGTCAGGATTTAGTCTACCTGTGTCAGTGAACACATCTGACTAGCAAAAGATATACAGGATGTATTCGTAAAGAGAAATCCAGGAATATCCCTAGAGAGGGATAAAATGGGATATCACTGAAAAATTACTACTTCTATAGCTTTTCCCTTAGGAAGACAGGCTTTTGTTTTACCTCCACCATTTCACTCCCCTGATTTTTGAAACTGAATTTAGACTGTGGATGTATTGAAAATGATGTTGAGAACTTAACTTTGAATCCTTGTGGTGCCATATTGTATCAGGACTCAACTACACTTTAATCTAAAATCCAAACTTCAGAGTCCAGCTGCAAGGAACCTACTTTCTCACAGTAAACAACTATAAAAACTTGACAACTTACATGAAACAACTGGCTTTATAAAACTGATCAGACAGGATCCGGCTCAGGGTGCAAAAACGAACATCATTATTCATTGCAATTTTCACATTAGGGCAATTTCCAAGGGAGAGAAGAAAGACACAAAGAAGGAGCCCCTAAAATATGTGAAAAGTTTCCTCTTGGGTTTCTGGCTGACCCTTAAGCTAGACATGGACAGAGAGAGCCGAGCAGAGATTTCAGCAGCTGTGCAGCGAATGGGAGATATCAGTGTTTAGACTTGGGCAGAGTTGATTCCCCATAGTGGAGACCACAGGTTTTCACTTAAGGTCCAAGAAAGATCATATCCTGGGCATAAGTGTCATGCTCTGAACACCCAGAATCACTTTTGAGAGATTCTTGTGTTATTAGGGAAAAGATTAGAGTGTAGCACATCAAATAAAACTATTCTAATATTGTGAAAGTTTGTTAAACCAAAAAAATAATACTGGTGTAATAAACGGTACAACTCCATTTTTCCTGTTGGGTTGGTAATGACTTTCAAGCCTCACCACCCCTCTTTCTGCTCCTCTCCACCTGCCCATATCTCAGCAAGCTAAAAAGAAAACCCTGGTTTTCCTCTTCCTTTGGCGCTGCAGGACATCCAACTGTGCAGACCCAGCCCCCATGTGGAAACCCTCCTTCCAGCCCCACCCTTTAACCACTATAAAAGTCCAAGCCAGTCCCTTTTCCCTGCTCTCTCAAGCCACTTCAGACCAGTTTAGAAGCTCACTGTGTTCTCACAAGAAAGACTTAACATGTAAATACTAAATATCTTGTCCCATGTGTGACATCATTGGTCTCCATATCCAAGTCGAACCTGAGGATTGGGGTTTATTCTATTATGTGGAGTAACCACAACAACTGGACAGAAGGATTTTATAATAATAAAAATTATAGTAATAATAATACAATATTTGAATAATCGAACATAAGGAGACAAAAGGAGATGTAAGTCAATAAAGATTGTTACTAATCTGTTTTCCGTTACTATAATTATAGTAAAACTTACCAGTTGCTTAGCTTAAATATGTGTAGTTTAATGTATATCAATTATACTTCAGTAAAGCTATTAAAACGATTGTCAGACTAGATTAATTAATATAACCCAATTATATAATATTTATAAGATATACTTTCAAATATAAAGATAGAAAAATTTAAAGTAAAAGTATGTAATGGTATATCATGCAATCTCTAAACAGAAAGAGATATCTGATGTGGCTGTATTAGTATTAGACAGAAAAAATACTTAATGCAAAAAGCATTAAGGTAGATAATGAAAATAATGTTAAGTGGCTCAAATTAAATATATATATGTATGTAAAATTGAGATATATAGATATATAGGTATAGCTCAATTATAAGTACAGACCCCTAATAATGTAACTTCAATATATAGAAAGCTGAAAGAAATTAAAGAAATAGACAATCCTCGTATTATATTTGGAATTTTTAACACACATCTCCAGTCACTGATAGAAGAGCAGACAAAAATTATTCATACTATAAAAGATTTAAACATAAAGAGTAACTTGAATTAATTGACATATATAAAGGGCTACATCCAACAACTGCAGCATACAAATTCTTTTAATGTGTAAATAAAATATTTACCAAAATGGACTGGGAATCTGACAACAAAGCTAAGGCCCATATATTTTAATTATTTAAATAATTCAGTGATTTTTTTTTAACTTCTGTAGAATTAAATTAAAATCAAGAATATTAAG
The DNA here is from genome assembly GCF_949752795.1 of Hyperoodon ampullatus. Taxonomy (NCBI): domain Eukaryota; kingdom Metazoa; phylum Chordata; class Mammalia; order Artiodactyla; family Ziphiidae; genus Hyperoodon; species Hyperoodon ampullatus. The sequence continues at coordinate 29,025,237 of NC_136933.1, forward strand.
GTAACTAGAAGATCAACAGATGATTGCAAGTCAACTAAGTAATAATGAGTATATGACAAACAGTCAAGCAGTGGCTTAGAAGAAAATGTATAGCTTAAATTGCATGTAATGGTAAAGAAAATTTAAAAATGCTTAAAATAAAGAATCTTGGCTTTCAGCTAAGGAACTAGAAAAATAACAGCAAATTAAATACACAGAAATTAGATGGATAAAATTAATACAAATAAAGGAAGAAAAAAGAAAATAGAAAACAGACATAGAATAGAAGCAAAATCCAATACAGACAGAAATTTATTCTTCGAAAATATTAATAAACTTAATAAACCACTAGCATAAGTAATCCAAAAAATATTAAAAGGCAAACAATCATTACAAATAGCAAGACTGAAAGAAAGCTCTCTACTACAGACCCTATGGACAGTTGAATGGTAATGGGATTATTATAGAGAACTTTATGACAATAAATGTGAATATTTTGATGAAATTTTCAGATCCTTTGAAAAATAAACATAAAACTGACACAAGAAGAAATATAAAACATGAATGACCTATATCTTTATGGAAACTGAATCCTTAATCAGTAACCTTTTGATAAAGAAAACTGCTGTCTCAAATGTTTTTGAAGTGAAGTCTCAAAAATATATGAGAGAAATAATACCAATTTTGCATGAAAACTGCGGAGGACAGTAAGCAGAGGGAAGATTTTCAAACATATTTTACAAGACCAGTAGAAGCTTTATATCAAAATCTCGTAAGACATTCCAATTAAGGGAAATAAACAACCAATATCTCTCATGAACATGGATACAAGAATACTAAGCAAAACGTTAGCAAATGGAATCCAATTACATACATAATAATGGAAAAAAAAGATTCAAGTAATAAGATTCATTCCAAAAATATAGAGATGATTTAATATATTTGAAAATAATGAATATAATTCATCACATTAATAGAATAAAGGACATAATGATCACTTTAATAGATACAAAAAACATTTCATAAATTAAAAAAAATCTTAATTAAATTTGTAGCAAATCAGGAATAGAAGGGGACATTCTCATCTAATAAAGAACACGCTATAAAAGCTACAGGTAACATAATATCTAATGATAAAGTTTTGAAAGCTTTTCCCTTATAGTTGAGTATAAACATGGATGAGTACTATCACCGTTTCAATCCAACATTGTACAGAAGCCCCTAGCTAATGTAATAATGCACATGTACTTAATGTGGTTCCTGGAAACAAAGTCAGCAGAAAAATAATCAACTTTATTTCTATATGCTAGCAAGACAGAGGAAGGCAAAACAAAATATAATTTATGATAGTATTTAAAAAATCAAATATCTAGAAATAAATCAACTAAATTGTTTGTAAGACTCACACACCATAAACTGCAAAATGCTCTTGAGTGAGAACAATGGAATATTACTCAGTCATTACAAAAGAAAAAGAATCTTGCCATTTGCAACAACATGGATGGACATAGCGGGCATTAAGCTAACTGAAAAAAGTCAGAGAGAGAAAGATAAATACTGTATAATTTCACTTATATGTGGAATCTAAAAGAGAAAGCAAATGAATAAACATAACAAAACAGAAACAGACTCATAGACACAGAGAGTAAACAGATGGTTTCCAGAGGGGAGGGGAGATTAAGAGGTACAAACTTCCAGTTGCAAAATGAATGAGTCATGGGTATCAAATGTACGGTGTGGGTAATATAGTCATCAATATATTGGGTTGGCCAAAAAGTGCCTTTGGTTTTTTAAGTAAAAATAAAAGACACATTTTTTTCATTTTCACCAAGAACTTTATTGAACAATGTATTCACCCTTTTGTTCCATTACCTTCTGCCATTTTTCAGGCAACTTCATAATTCCATCTTCCCAAAACTTCTTATCTTTTTGAGCAAAGAACTCTTCCAGGTGCCTTTTACAGTCTGCCCAGGGAATTGAAATTTTTTCCATTAAGAGAATTTTGTAAAGACCTAAATAAATGAAAATCTGAAGGTGCAATGTCTGGTGAATAAGGCAGATGAATCAGAATTTCCCAGCCAAGCTGTAACAGTTTTTGCCTGGTCATCACAGAAACATGCGGTCTTGCATTATCCTGATGGAAGATTATGCATTTTCTGTTGACTAATTCCGGATGCTTTTCATCGAGTACTGCTTTCAGTTGGTCTAATTGGGAGCAGTACTTGCTGGAATTAATCCTCTGGTTTTCAGGAAGGAGCTTATAATAGAGGACTGCCTTCCAATCCCACCATATATATAACATCACCTTCTATGGATGAAGACCGGCATTTGGTGTGGTTGGTGGTGGTTCATTTCACTTGCCCCACGATCTCTTCCATTCCACGTTATTGCACAGTATCCACTTTTCATCACCCGTCACAATTTGTTTCACAAATGGAACATTTTCATTACATTAAGTAGAGAATCTCATGTGGAAACCATGGTCAAAAAGGTTTTTTTTTGCTTAACTTATGTGGAACCCAAACATCAAAGCGATTAACATAACCAAGCTGGTGCAAATGATTTTCAAGGCTTGATTTGGATACTTTGAGTATGTTGGCTATCTCCCGCATGGTATAAGGCTCATTGTTCTCAAGTAATGTCTCGATTTGATCACTATCAACTTCAACTGGTCTACCCGACTGTGGAGCATCATCATATCTAGCAAGAAATCTCCAGCACAAAACTTCGCAAACCACTTTTGACATGTTCAATCAGTCATAGCACCTTCTCCATACACTGCACAAATCTTTTTTTGCATTTCAGTTGTGTTCTTACCTTTCTTGAAATAATAAAGCATAATATGCTGAAAATGTAGCTTTTTTCTTCCATCTTCAATATTAAAATGGCTACACAAAAATTCACCAATTTCGATAAGTCTTCTTTTAAATGCACACTGATATGACAGCAGTCACATACAATCTAACAAAATTTTTTTGAATTAAGTTAAAGACAACTAAGTGCTACTTGAGCCATCTTAGGGAAAAAGACAATGGAAACTTTTAGCCAGCCCAATATAATATCTTTGTATGGTGACAGATGGTAAGACTTATCTTGGTGATAATTTTGAAATGTATAGAAATATCAAAACACTATATTGTGTAGCAGGAACTAACAGTTTCTGTAGGTCAATTATACTTCAAAAACAATCAATCAAACAAACTCATAGAAAAATAGATCAGATTTACGGTTACCAGAAGTGGGGGGATAGGGGAAGGGGGATTGGATGAAGACAGTCAAAAGGTCCAAAATTCCAGTTATAAGATAAACAAGTACTAGGGACATAATGTATAATATGACAAACATAATCAGCATTCCTCTATGTTATATATGAAAGTCGTTAAGAAAGTAAATTCTAAGAGTTCTCATTAGAAGGAAAAAAATTTATTTCTCTATTTCTTTTATTTTGTATCTATATGAGACACTGTTCACCTGACTTGTGATAATCATTTCATGATGTACGTAAGTCAAATCATTATGCTGTACACCTTAAACTTATACAGTGCTGTATGTCCAATGATGGACATACAATAAAACTGGAAGAAAAAAGATCAAACATCTAGAAATAAATCAACTAAAGCATGCGCAAACTCCTACACTGTAATTTGGAAAATGTACTTGAGAGAGATTTAAGAACACCTAAATCAATGGAGAGAGCAATGTAGTTTTCATAGACCAGAAAACTTGATATATATCAATACTTCCAAACTTACTGTCAGATTCAGTGCAATGTCATTCAAATCACGAGGATTTGAGTACATTAACTTTCTTACTGTAAAGCTCATACAGAATCACGAAGACCCAAGGAGAGCTACAGGTAGCCTTAAGTTGGAAGCTACAGGTCTTACTCTACCAAATCTTCTACCAGATGATAAGACAGTACAGCTTTCTGGAAAGCCCCAGAGCGGGAGAGCATTTGTTATTGACGAATAGACTAGGGGACAGAATAGAGGGTCCAGAAAGAGATTCACTCACAGAAGTTAACATGATTTCAGAAAGGCATAACTTCGTATCAGTTCAGAAAGCATGGTCTTCTCAATTAATGGCACTGAATCACTTGCACAATTATTTAGAAAATTAACAAAATTTAACTTGAGATGGAGTATGTATGTAAAAGTGAGAGCTAGAGTTTTAGAGCTTCTAGAAGAAAACCGAAGAGAATCACTTCGTGATTAAGGTAGATTTATTAAACAGAATTCAAAAAGCACTTTGCATAAAATAAAAATTGGATACTTTTACTTCAAAAATAAAAGCTTTCACCCATACAAATGTCATATAGTAAGTAAAAAGTCAGGCCCCAGATGGGATAATATATTTGTAACATATTTATTTAATAGACTCACATCCATCAAAATATAGAACTATTTCAAATCAATTATAAAAAGAGAGAAACTAATTAAGATTGGGTAAAATGCTTTACAAAGGAGACTATCAAAATATCCATTCACATATGAAATATGGTTAAACATCGTTATTCATAAGACAAATGGAAATTAAAAATAACAATGAGATACCCATTAATCCTACCATAATTGCTGAAATTTAGAAGACTGGCAGTACCAAGGCTGTGGAACCATGGGAACCTTCAGACATTTCTGATGTGAGATGAGTAGTTAGAAGCATTTGGAAAAATGTGAGTAATGTCTACTAAAACACTAAATATTAGCATAACCTACAGACCAGCAATTTCACTCCTGGCTATGTGATACATGACAAATGATTACATCCATGAAAATGCAAGATGTACAAAGGACAAGAATGCTCATACTAGCTTTATTTGTCATGGTCCCAAACTGGAAATAATCCAAACAATGATCAATGGTAGAACAGCAAATCATGGGATAGTCATACAGTGGAATAGCAGAGTAATATACTAAAGCATAGAACAACATGGATGTATCTCCTAGGTATACTACTGAGTACAATAAGTAAGATACAGAGTGCATACCATGTGCTTTTACTCATATATAGCCCAAGAACAGAAAGAACTAATCTACTGTAACAGGGGTAAGAGTGACGCCCCATGACACCCACGGGGAGGTTGTACTAAGTGGGTGTGGGTGTGAGGGAGCTTTCCTGGGGGCTGGAATTGCCCCATATTTGGTCTGAATGGTGATTATAAAGGTCAATACCTGTGTGTAAAAATGGCTGAGCTGTACACCTAATTATGATAAGGGCATTTGCTGTCAATGATTCCCCAGCTTAAAACATGGAACTTTAAAAAAAACTTAGTGTGTAATACTGAACAACCTATTTAAATTCCCTCAGAAGTGACTCTTTCATGTGCAAAATGAGATAAGTAATACCAACCAAAACATGAGATTATTACAAATATTCAATATTAAATGAGTTAATGAATCACACAATCCATTATGTAGGAAACATGGTTTGCATTCCCATATGAAGCTAGCCTTCGATTTTTTCTCACTCCATTTAATTCATTTGCTGTCAGTTACATTGACGTTTTAACTCTATCTACTTAAATGCCCATGGAATACAAATTTCTAAACATCATATGCAACACAAAGCATGTATTTCTTCATTCATAAAAATAAAATGAAACATCCCAATTTGAGGGTACCATTGCTTTCATATCAGAAAAGGAACACAAAAATTTCAAGTAATAGGAAAATATTTTCAAAAAAAGGAATAGCAGGCATTTTAAAATTAAACATGTTTTTACATTTTATTTGCAACTGGGGGGCAGTTTTTGCCTCCCCAGGGTAGACTGGGCAGTGTCTGGAGATATTTTCATTTGTTACAAGGCAGGTGTGCAACTGACATCTGGTGGGTGGAGGCAAGAGATGTCGCTAAATATCTTATGATGCACAGGACAGACCCCACCAACAAAGACACATTGAGCCAAAATGTCTATAGTGCCCATGTTAAGAACAATCTAAACCCTGGCTCAGGACAATGAATATCTACTATTACTGCCTGCAGACTCTGGCGGAAATCAGTCTCATCTTTCCTCAGACAGTTTTCACAAATTATAGATTTTGAAACTCCATATAAGTTTGGACCAAAATTTCTTACTCAAAATTATAAAATCCAAAACATTCTGAAATCAGAATTCATATCATCATGAATTGACTGGACCTGTTTTGCTCTGAGGCTATTTATTGCCTTTATTTATCCAATATAATGTATGTCTGCCTTCCATTGTAGACATAATAATGCATGTGATTAAAGGGTACCGTCCCAGACATATTTGGGGGGGTTATTAGAGTTTTATATGATATATACACTGTAGTGCTTTCTTGAAAGTCAAGAATCCTGAAAGGTATCTATCCCCAAATGTTTAGGATAAAGAAGTGCTGATCAATATTAGATCAGGGCATTATAAGGAAATTAGAAAGCAGCATTTTTTCCCTTCTCCCAACCACTCCACTTATTAGCAAACTAATTCTACATGGGTAATTTATCCCAGGTTCCTCACGTAAAAAACATAAATAATAATAACACCTAAGTAATAATAATAACACCTACCTCGTAGGTAGAGTATTAAATGAGTGAATATTTAAAATGACCACAATAATTCCCAATATCTAGCTGGTGTTCAATGAATGACAGCTTTTCTATACGTCTTTTCTCTGTTACTATTTATTATTTTATTAATAAATGAAATATATTGCTTTTTAATACTTGAATTGAGCACTCACAAATTAAGAAGTCTTTTTTAACTGTCTATATATATATATCCATATATATGCTATATATATATATATGGATATATATATATAATTAGAGATGATCTGGGCACACCACTTGAAAACCTGATTATATTACATCCCTACTTGAATCTACATGGCTAAAAGGTCAGAGCCACCTGCTAAAGGCATAGCAGCAGAAGCTCCAATCTGGAGCATGGGCTCTACTGGGGTGCTTTTCAAGAATGGGGATTGACTGTGCATGAGGCAATAATGTGTAATCTGTGGGCACGGTATGCACTGCATTCAACACCGATCACCTTCAATGCCTTTATGCAGCCATTAAGAAAAATCTTCACATACGAATAAATGGGGGATTGCAAGTGAAGTTGCTGACAAGTCAGTGAGTCAACGTGGATAAGCATTCTGTACTTCTCACCCCTGCAGCTGTATGTTCTGGAACGTATGTACGGAATATCTCACTATTCCAGAGTCCTTTGTTCCAATCCCCATGTGTTCCAGTGAAGGAGAATCATGTCTGCTTTGGAAGCATTAGCTCTTTTCAGTGAATAAGGGCAGTCATTTAGGACTAAGAGAACATATCATGGGTGTATTGTGTTTGTGTTTTCTCTAGTTAAAAACTTCCTAAGTATGGAAGAAACAAAGTTGAATAGGAATGTATACTGTGCGAAACAGACTCAGAAATAGAAAACAAACTTATGGTTACCAAAGGGGATAGTGGGACGATGGGAGGAGGGAGATAAATTAGGAGTTTGGGATTAAAAGATACACACGACTATATATAAAACAGATAAACAACAAGGACCTACTGTATAGTACAGGGAACTCTACTCAATATCTTGCAATAACCTTTAATGGAAAAGAATCTGAAAAAGTATATACACACACATATGTATACATATGTATAACTGAATCACTCTGCTGTACACTTGAAACTAACACATTGTAAATTAACTATACTTCAGTTAAAAGACAGAGTTCAATGGAAAAAAAAAAAAGAATGTGTGCTGTGGTGCTGCACCCAGATTCCCTCTCGCACTCACACTCCCCGACACTGAAAACATTAGCTGCTGACAGCTCACAGCTGCCTCTCCATGGAAAGTGCCTTCGGTAGCTTCACCCAAGATTACGTTTCCTCCAAGATGGTAGTCCATGCTGAGAACCAGCAAGGATAAATGGCCTGACCCCTTGCCTTAATTTGGGACCGTCCCAACTCCAGAGCTCCCTACAGGATTGGCTGAGGCCTCAGGTGCAAACGTAGGTCAGATCAGCGCTCTCCCCCGCCACCCTGCCTTCCTCTCGCCCTTCCAGATGTTCTTCCCAAGAACATTCCCCAATAGACCTACCTTCTGCTCACATTCTGTACTCAGAGTGAGGAACTCAAGCTGATACAAAAAATTATTTTATTTATTCAACAAATATTTATTAAGTATCTACTGCACAATGCAATGTGCTGGGTCCTGGAGATATAATGACAAAAGAGATTAAACAATTTCCCAGATGAGGTAAATATACTAACAGTTTGCACTGGTTTTTAACCAAGGGATGGATCAACCCATATTTGTACTTTCTTCCAAACACAAAATCCATTTCGAATGCCTTCTAAACTAAACATTAGGTATCGATTCCTAAATTTGATATATCTTCAAGTTGGTGGTGGCAGGTGCGTGTGGAGGAGTGTGTCAGGATTTTAAGTGTTTTTTTCTGAATGGTAAAGAGACAGAGAACAGTAGAATTCTAACCTCAGCTCTCCTCTTAATTTTCTGTATAAATTATTAAGTCACTTTGCCTACTTAAGGGTCATTTTTCTATCGTAGAATGAGGCTGTGAATTTATCTTTGAGATTAATATTAAATATTATTGAACTTCTATGCAATTAGCCACTGAGGTTTTCAGGTGGTTATAATGTAGGGGGAGACCAAGGGGACCCCATCTGAGTGATCGGTGTGGGGAAAAGAGCTATAAGTAAGAACTGAGAGAGAGTCAGAAAAGCCAAAGAATTTAAGAAATAATGAGAACTATGAACTAAATTTCTAGGCACTTCAGTGTTTAGACGTAATGGTTCAGATTCTCTAGTTTTGTCCTTTTATTGCCTATGTGACAGCAGATGTTAAAATGAAAGACAAAAATAAGTGGAGAATTAAAATTGAGAATGAAGCTAGACTTACTAAACTGCACATGAATTTATATGCTACAAATAGCACTTCAATGAAGAACAAATAACATACAAGCCCCTGTAACATGAGAAAATGTTAGATTTAATGTTTTACTCCTGATTTATGTGTATTACACAAACAGTATGCAACAATAAAAATAATGTTAAAATGTCAACTACCAACTTCCCTTAATTACAGTTTTTCATTTTCTAACACATGTCATGGAAAATAATGGAATGATTGGTCTAACTCGAATATAAGGAAGAAATATTTTCAACACAGCTAATTAGAATCTTGTAGCATCTCTCTTGTCAAAGGCATTGATTCATTTACAATATTCTTCTTTCATTTCTTCTCTAGTGCTTGCTCATGAGTGAATCACATTCCCACATTTTTATTTCATGAGACAGTAAATCTTAGCATCAAGTTTGTGGTTCGTTCTTACGAAAGAGAGTATATGGATCTAAGACCTTGTCCAAACATCAGGAATGTAACCTGCACCTACACTGTCAACTTATAAAAGTGTGCCTTCTTTATATATTTGATTTGGTATAAGATGACCCTTAAGAAAATGTGGGAGACGTATAAATCTGACTCAGAAGACTCCATAAATCTACTTTCCCTACTTCCTAGGAAACCGCTTTGGAGTACATGCCTTTTTATCAGCTAGGCTCCATATGGAACAATGGAACCCAGGCCAGCTTACTTACTCCATGGAGAAAATGGATACAGCTGGTATATTTAGTGGAAGAGCTAAAAACAGGAAAAAAGTGAAGCAGAACAGAAATAAAAAGTGGGAGGGGTACCCTGGGAATGCAGGGGGCACGGAGAGAAACTGGCTTCTGCAGAGTGCGGGAGCTGAGTGGCCTGGCCAGCACTGTGATCTTCAAGAAAAGGCTGCCAGGTGGGAGCTGGGACCCTAGAAGGAGGAGCTGACTGGTGGGAGTGGAAACCGGTGAGGAGAACCATCGCCTCCAGAAATACTATGAGAGACAGAGAGGGAGGGAGAAAGAGGGGTAGCTTCAAATTCTTTTTAGAAAAAGTAAAAATGTTTTGGTTCTCATAACGGAAATATTCAGGGGGTCAGAAATGCTGGGAGGAATCTTGCTAGCTTTCAAGTCTGAGCTCTGCTTTCCTCTGTGCAGCCGACATGTTGCAGTAGGGCTTCTTGTGTTTTTAGCAGAATTGTCTCCATCTTCTTTAGGGTTAGCTGGTCCTTACAGCTTGAGATCTCGGGAGCAGAGGCCGCAATCGCCTAGTGCCCACAGGGAAGATCCTGCCCCTCGGTCATGGGACCATCCCAGGACAAATGACTGGGTTCAAGTGGATGCAGCCCTCTGGACAGTTTGGGTCACGTGTTTGCCACGATGGAGAAGGGAGATGCCTCACATATGAGAGAGGGAGCCATAAACATACACAAACAAATTGGAAGCAAGACAGATGACAAAGTGGTATCCATAGCACTTGGTACTACGTTATTTTCATCACGTTCTCTGTATTTATCAGCATGTCACTAGGCACGAACTGGTTAAATGGGTCAAGGCAGTTTAGAAAGATTAACCATCTGGAAGTAAATTCCTTATTGAAAGTGCAAAGATAGGGGAGTGGACATACATGGCTCTAGACAATAAATACAATCCAGTTGGCAGAAATATAGGCAAATAAGGTCAGGAATAGCTGTAAGAACATGGCTAGAGATTGGACATCTGGTCTCCAAATCACAACAGAGACCAATGATCTGACTTGGGTCTTTAGCAACGAAGACGAGTTTTGTGCTTTTATACTAGACTTCCTTAAATCCCCCCTTCCTAATCTGACAGAGTTCAAGATAATGGGGGTGAAGCTATTCCCTACAGAAACATCAGAAAAGCTACAGAAAACATCAGAGACTGGTAAAATTAGTCAAGGCCTGAAAATTTCAGTGCTTTGAGAGGAACACCAACTCCTCTGTTTTTCAGAAACAATTTTTTTCTGATTTTCTCTTATACATCATCTGGCTCATATCTATTGTAGAATTTTCAACTAAGAAAATACTATTCAGGTCTCCTTCTACTTCTTAATTCATTTTCATCTCCTCTTATTGATTGAATAATGTAATTAAAGCAACAGCATTTGCTATATTGCCTGCAGTCATGATATTTCCACCATTTTTTTCTTTGGAGTTGTGTATAATTATATTAATCTGAAGCTTTTCAAACTAACTCAATCGATCTTCAATAGAATATTGAATTAGGTAATTGATGTCAGGAAAGTCTTGTTGTTGTTATATCTTATTCACTTTGAACTGAATGGCCCCAAATGTTTTTTACATTTGAATGAGTCCATTCATGTTGACTGTATATTACATACAACTCAACTTTGGTTCAAACCTCATTTATTTTTATTTATCCTTCTATGTATTTATACAAATGTTGCCTGTAGGTTGCCATGACCTTTCAGAGTTGTAATAATCTTCTAAAAGTGGACCATTCTTTCAGTGTTCCATATTATAATTTAAGGTATAGCATCTATTATAATCAATCATTCATAAAAACTTAATACTACAGAAAGCTAAATAGCAACCCCAAAATAACCTTTTCATCATTAAGAAAAAAATGGCAAATTATGCATGAATGCTAACAGTATAAGCTCTTAAGTGCATCTGATGACTGTTAAATATTGATGTCGTAGAAAAAGCCTCCTTTATATTTGTCAAGTCTTACTGGAACACCCTGATATAAAAGCCACAATTACATTTACGGTGACAGAGTTAATGTATTGTTAGCAAATCTACATTTGTTGTGGGGTCAAAAATACCTTGGTGTCTACATTAAACTTTAATACAGGAGTTTTTAGTGAATAATAATTACTGGTAGTATATGTAGAGCTGATTCACTTTGTTATAAAGCAGAAACTAACACACCACTGTAAACTAACCACCATTACACTCCAAAAAAGATGATAAAAAAATAAATAAAAATAAATTTAAAAAAACCCCAAAACAAAAAAAACCCCAAATATCTACTTTTAAAAGGGATACCTGGAGCGATCTTGTTTGGCTATGACCTCAAGCCAATTGTCTCTGGGATTTACAACCTTCTGACGCCAGTCTAGATACTTGTTACCTCCTGGGCTCTGGGTTCATTCTGAGATTGGCCCCTGGAAGCATTTCTACTTGGCCAGGGGGCTCCTTATACAAACCATCTTCTGCACTGAAGTGTTTTCTCAAAGACTCTAAAATACTCTCACTTCCCTTTCATGTTTAATAAAATTAGCAGGTGATTCTGGTTTCTCCATTAAGTTGAAAGATCCTTGAGAACAGAAGACTATGCCATGTATGACCAAATGGATGAATAAACTGTGTTTTACCCCATCAAAACAAATAATTACTGGTAAAGTAAAGCTCAAAGGAAACCTCTTGCAAACATGCATGTGTGAGATACTCTGTGAGTCCAGGCTCTTTTAGAAACAAGTATAGCGGGGACAGTAAAAAGCAAGAAAAAAATAGAGTGCAATTTAAAGACAGAAATCTGAGTCAGCAGTGGAGTCTAGCTCTGTGTTCCTTAGCAAAATGCATTACCGTCTTTTCCGTCAGAGCTAAAACATCAATACATCTGGGTGGGTCTACCCTGCTACCTAACTTACTGGAAGGAACTTGACCACTGCACGAGGGACTGCAGCGGCAGCATGAAAAGAGGGAGGGGGGAGAGAAGGAGTTATGAATGGTTCTGTTCTAGTCCTGATCTCTACTGCCCATTTTTATGATTCTTTCTTGTATCAAAATGCTTCAATGTATTATCTTATAGCATCACACAGTTACATAATTTACATTAATGGCCAGAAAAATCCTTACAGTCAAGATTCTTAACGGGGGTGGGGGGTGGTCCCAGATCTACATGTGGGCTTCAGACAGCCTTTGAACACTGAATTTTTTGTATTGACATTTGCAATTTGTTTCTGGAAAGGACATCAATGGGATCACAAATGATTTTTCACATGGGCTACAAAGCACAGTTTAAGAATTCCTGCTGTAGAAACTAGATTCAAATAAAGTTATTTTTGGGGGAGTGATGATGTTTTGGAGAGACGGTCCCCCATGGATCCCTTGTGTTTCTACACTCTTGCAGGCAGAGACAATGACCGTCTGTTCGGGACTGTCTTTACAAGGGTGACCCTATAGCAAGTCCTCTTGGAAGACGGAGATCTCCCTCTGGCACAAAGGGAAGGTTTGCATATAGACTTAGAAGATACAGGGAGTATCTCTCTCTGGAGCCAAAGGCCAATTTGCTTACTGCAATTATAGTAAACACTTTGGACCCCCTAATCTCAGGGTCCCTTTCTTGTAATGGAGGTCACTGCATGTTGCGAGTGTCACCTGAATCTCTTAGTGTCATCCTGCGGGGATTAGGACTCAGAGAACTGGGACAGGGAAACGCTGATCCTCTGGCTTCTGTGCTGCTCTTTGTAATCAAGTCCTTTGTCTTGACTCAGGAATATGATACCTTCAGCCCAGCCAGCATCCAGGAACCAACTGCAGGCTAACTGTACAATATCATACCTTCACAGTTTGGGCCATAAGCATGGAAATGCTGACAAAGGCATGCCTTTCTGGAAGAGGAAAAATCAAAGCCCTCTTGGACAGACTGTAACTGAGCAGGACCCTACGAGGTCTTCCCAGAACAGACCCCAACCCGTGTCCTCCACCTGCCTTTCGTCTGTAGAAAAACTTCATTCAAACAATAAATTTCATCAGAGGAGTGAGAAAATGCAGAAAGAAAGGAAAATAGTCAAACAAGACAAAATAATAATACTTTAGCTACTGAACAAAGTCAAGGACATTTAGCTCTTCCTCAAGGGCTGCAGATAACACTCTGAGCCATGTCCTTTGAGTTGTTTTGCAGATACTGAAACTCCCAGCAGGTGGAAGAAGTTAACCGCATGCTGCCCACCAGCACGTAGACCGCAGACCGGGTGGAGCCAGAAGGTTGATGATGCTGATTCCCCATTACCTCACCACCAACCAATCAGAAGAATGCCCACGAGCTGACCACGCCCTGCTCCTTGAACACTGTAAGACCCCTCACTACCCACTCCGGGGAGGACACACAGTCTTGAGGGCAGTAGCCCGCTGTGGCCCCCTTCCCCTGGCAAAGCAATTAAGTTATTCTTTTCTACTTCACCCAGAACTCTGTCTCTGCATTTCTATTCAGCACCGTTGAACAGAGGCTGAGTTTCAGCAACAAGATTAACAGGATTTGAGGGAAGTCCACGATCATCAACAGCAACCATACTGACCAAAATGCACAGTCAACTGGGCAATAAATGGTTCTTTACACCATGGCTGTTGATTAGTAGGAACTGGGGAGGCGACTGCCGGCTGAGTACCGTCAAGTAAGTTCAAGGACTTGTGTCCAAACAGTGCTCTAGTCATGGTTAGCTCTCCTAAGGAAGCGGCACTTCCTGGCCAGTCTGATGCCAGCCTTAGGTTTGCCCCATTATGAAAACTAATACTAAGATTCTTCCTGGGGGTGCTGAATTTTCCACTCCTTTTCAGACAAGAGTTGCGGAGATGCACAACCATACTGAATACGAGGGGAGAGACATGGCAACCACTGTGGGCAGAAACCAGGGGCAACGCGAGGACAGACTGTCCAGCTTGGGCAGGGAGACCATCGGGTACAGGACATTTTGTCAAAGAAGGACAACAACAACCATCCATTATGGCTGGACCCCTTCTGTGGTCTCTCAGGCCAACCTTAGATCATTCAGAGACAACAGTAAAAGATGCTAGAGATTTCTGCAATGGGTCCACTCAGCTACAAAGGAAGTTCAAGGCTTTAGGGAAGATTTCCCTGAGTCAGACAAACTCCCATGGGAACCCACAGAAGAGACTGACCCTTGTATGAGGCTCTCACTGCCCTGGCCTGGGTTTACATGGTAAAAGATGACCCACTAGACAATGAGACTGAACAAAGGGATTTCAGACAAATTATTTCAGTCATCCATGCATCCATGGAAGACTCTCCTAGCTCATTTGTTGAAAACGGGAAGAACTTAAGAGATGACATGGTAATGGAACATTGAGGTGGGTGGACGCCTTTAAAGGCGCCACAGTGTGAGTCCATCCCAGGTCAGCCAAAGGGGGCAAACCCTGCAACCCAGCAGCAATATGGGGAGGATTGCTGAGTCAAGAGGCTCCCAACGCTGAAACGGATGGTGTCAATAATGATGACCTTGCTACTCAATATATAAAACAGACGGTTTCAATAACGATGACCTTGCTACTGAAACACTGAATTTTGTTTGATTGAGTTGCTAGCAGTAGCCATGCCACTCAGAGACAAAAGTCAATGCGCCTCGTGAACTGGGTGGAGCCGAACTCTCCATTCATGACCCCGATGCTCAGACCTTCTCCGTTGCTCGGACCTCAGCTGGTGTAAGGAAAAAGATGGTTAGGGGTGAGGCCAGGATCTCAAACTTCAGGGACAGGGGGAACTCCAACCTGTATGACTTTGTTGGAGCCCCAGTCACTGTGTGACCAACCTACCTGACACTGTGGGGAGAAGGGGCATCTCCCTGTCCCTTAAATAGGTTTTACTGGTGTTCTCAATGGGAAGGGACGTGAAACTGACCTTGACCTTGGGAGTACCAGAGAGGGACCAAATCAATGTGCTTTAGTTGTTCCTACAACCAAGTATAGAGTAGGCACTGAGGTGCTGTGTACCTGTTCACCCCTGTCACGTAAATTCCAGGACTCTTTCAACTCCTCATGCGGAGAGGCGCTAGCACCTTTGGGACCCTGCGATCCTGATGAGCACTTTGAGCTGTAAGTTTCTCTGCCTGAGGCTGTTGCCAAATGGAGCCCCTGGCAAAGGAGGTGCTCTCCACACAAACACAGGCCTCCAGGGTTTTGGACTTGTTGCCCCCTTGACACAGCGACCAGCCACACCCCGCTTCAAAAGCAGCCACTGGCTTCCTAATGGGACCATGGGCTTTCATTCAAACCGAACACCTGACCCAGGAGGCCGTGTGACTGAAATGCTCATGTTGGGTGTGTCAACTCAGACTCCAGGACTCGCAATGTAAGGAAGACCCGAGGGCACTCACTTTTCAGATGGAAATGGAGTATTCAAGAAGGAACACCTCTGAGCCCTCTTCTTGACCTCTGAGCCCTCTTCCTGACCTCTGAGCCCTCTTCCTGACCGGGCCTCAGCCTTGACCTCCGAGAACCACAGACTCACATCATAGATTCTTTTGTTCCCCCTCCACACTGAGAGACTTGAACAAACATGTCTTAGTCAGCTCAGGCTCCTATAACAAAATACCATATTTTTCACAGTTCTGGAGGCTGGGAGTCCAAGATCAAGGTGCCAGCTAGCTGGGCTCCTAATGAGAGCTTTCTTCTTGCCTCGCAGACAGTAGGTCCTGGCAAGGTGGAGAGAGTGCTAGAGTCTCTCCCCCTTCTTATAAGGACACTAATCCTATCATGGGGCTCCACCCTTATGACCCCATCTGAACCTAACTGCCACCATAAGGCCCCACCTCCTAATATCAGCACATTGGAGATTAGGGTTTCAACATAGGAATTTCAGAGGGACAAATGTGCAGTCCATAACAAAGCCCCTGCATAGTTTTTAACAGCTTAAGGCTGTATCCTAGAATGACCCCAGCCTCAAGTACAAACCTGAGAAAGCTCAGAGCTGCCAGGAGAACTTACTGTTTGTTTCAGCCAAAACTCAATGATAGGCAGAGAGACTCCTTATCCCCTCTTGGATCAGTTACTTTAGAAAGGCTCGCCAATTATAAGTGCTTTCTCTGACCCTTTGAGATGTAAATCTTCTAAGATCCAGAGCTCTCTTCTCAAGGACCTGAGAACCATCTCTTTAAAACGCAAACACTCAAGTTACTTTGGGCTCCCAAATCTCAGGGTTCCTTTCTTGTAATGATGGTAGCCTTAATTAGATCCTGTATCAGGAAAATTGAATGGATTTCATCCCACCCTCTAGGTCCTATGAATCAGAATGGACAACGGAGTGCCTTAACTCTCAGGAAATGTTTTCAAAAAGCAAGGCAGCATAGAAATGAGTGGTGTTTATTATCAGAAGACAATTCCCTATGGGCCTCTCACATTTCTGCTTTTCTTGCAATAAAGCAGAGGTGCTGTCTTTGTTCCACAACATCTTTGTTCCAAAATGTCAAGGGTGTTTTCAGAGTGATCCGTCTTGGAAGATAGAGATAGCATCTCTGTCCAGAGCAAAGGGCAGGTTTATTTACTGGCCATTATGAAAGAGTTACGTTCCCAAAGCTCAGACTCCTCTCTGGTACCGTGACCCGCTGCATACATAGGTGTCACCAGGCAAGTCACGTTTCTCTGAGGGAATTAGGGCTGGTGGAAGCAGTTGCAAGAAAAGGCTATATTCTGACCTATTACTACTTTTGGGAGTAATAATGTCCTTTATTTCTGACCCAGGAATCTCAGGTCCCAGCCAGCATTCATGAAACTGGAGGCCCAGAATTTTAATTGCAAGTAGGGTAAATTAGTAGGCCCTTCACAATTCTTGACATATGTTTAATTTGTTTGCTGGGTTTTTTTTTTCTATCAACTCATTTCTATAATTTTTATTTATTAGCTCAGTTAGCATAAAAGAGTAATGCATTGGGGCTTGCAGAGAGATATATAATATTTTTTAAAATTCTGTTCATTAGCAGCTAACTATAGTTTAATACATTTACGAATCTATTTATTAAACAAATACTGATTGTCAACAATGCTTTAAAAGTTATAGGGATACATATAGTATGTCCTCATGGAGTTAGGTACACACCGTTATCACTTACTTCATTTTGTTAGAGCTAAGTTGAGAAAAGATAAATATGTAGTGCTTTCATGTTTATCAGACAGAAGGGAACTCTTCACTTCAGTCTGGTTGGGCAGCAGAGAGGTCTGGGGTTTGGGAGATACACCAGCTATCTCGTATGCCCACTTTAGATCCTCTGGCCTCACTTGCCTCTATTTTTCATTCCAGCCACTGCTGTGTAGGGGATTCAGCTCTTTTCCATATGCCTCTCACCGCCTTCCCTAGAGCTTCCCATGTGACACTGAGGCACACAAGACCTTGGGAAGCCACCTAACGGTCATGTGTGAGCAACTAGGTGTGCAGGTGGGATCATGCCCTATGGGGTAAACCTCTGACCAGCAGAGTCAGGAAAGGAAGCATACATTTGTTTCCCTTTCTCATATACCCAACCCCATGCATGGAATATCCTGAGATACCATAGCTATATACTCTGTTGGAAGATGGTTGATTAAGATTGAACAATTAGCTTCACTTGAGAGATAACAGGTGGTAGACCTCTGAGAAAGGTGCCTTTGTTTTTTTTTTTTTTTTTTTTTTTGCGGTACGCGGGCCTCTCACTGTTGTGGCCCCTCCTGTTGCGGAGCACAGGCTCCGGACGTGCAGGCTCAGCGGCCATGGCTCACGGGCCCAGCTGCTCCGCGGCATGTGGGATCTTCCCGGATCGGGGCACGAACCCGTGTCCCCTGCATCGGCAGGCGGACCCTCAACCACTGCGCCACCAGGGAAGCCTGGTGCCTTCGTTCTGACTCACTTTTTTCCCTGTCTCTTCTTTTTCCTTACTGTTGCTTCCCTGAGATTACACAGTAATAAAGTTATAATGCATAAGGTTATAACACACAAGGTAGGGGTTGTATTTTAGAGAACCCAGACAAAGAGAAGTCAATGAAGAACGAGGTAGAAATTAAGTGGAGCACAAAAATAGTCTAGATGTGTGGAGAGGCCATAAAGCCTGACACAGAAGGTCATCTAGCTGAAGCCAAGAGTAAAAATACTTATAATGGGAAAACGAAAGACGAAGCGTGCATCAGAAATGGCAAGTGGAATTTGATTGCAGGGTTTGTTGTAGAAACGTCGGCTGGGTGATTCTGTGCTGAGAGTTTAACAATTCAGATTGAAGGGATTTGTGGTCCCATCACAGAACCTACATGGCAGAGATCCCTGTAAGCAGGATGTTAAGAGCATCAAATCGAAATTCAAGCAAATGAAATAACTTAAAATGAAGACAGGTTATCAGGCAAGGATTAGTGCCAATGAGAAGAATCTGCCCCCTTCAAAACCCAACACGTTTTCTCTCATCTTAGGCTCAGCCTTGGAATTTTCGAATAAATACAAGTCTAGAAGTGCTTCTGATATAGATCTCGCTAGCCCCTCTGGCTTCTGTAGTTGTCTTCCATAAAGGCTGTGTTTACTGTGATCAGTCCTAGTGACACAAGAGGATCCACAGACTAGGAGGTCGTGTGGGCAGACATGTGGAGGAGGGCAGAATCTCCTCAGTGAGGGGAACTAGAGGGGCTCTACACCAACTCGCTTGACTGGCTTTTACTTGGTCACGTAAGGCTGAAGAGGGGAAGGGAAGTAAAAAGGACTCAAAGACAGAACGTGAGCAGGAAAGATAAAAATCGGGTATTTAAGAGACTACAGGGAAGACAGAAGATTCACTGAAGGTGCTTCCAAATTTAAACCCAAAGTTAGTGACACAGGCCACGGGCTAGGGAATGCAATGGGCGGCATATCGTAGAACAGGAAAAACTCTGCGCCACAGGGAAAACATCCTAAGAAAGTATATTCAACCTCGTTAGCAACCAAAGAAAAGAAAAGGAAACGTGCCTTTAAAAATAGTAGATTTCTGGGGCTTCCCTGGTGGCGCAGTGGTTGAGAATCTGCCTGCCAATGCAGGGGACACGGGTTCGAGCCCTGGTCTGGGAGGACCTCACATGCCACGGAGCGGCTAGGCCTGTGAGCCACAACTACTGAGCCTGCACATCTGGAGCCTGTGCTCTGCAACAAGAGAGGCCGCGATAGTGAGAGGCCCGCGCACCGCCATCAAGAGTGGCTCCCACTTGCCACAACTAGAGAAAGCCCTCGCACAGAAACGAAGACCCAACACAGACAAAATAAATACATTAATTAATAAACTCCTACCCACAAAATCTTCTTTAAAAAAAAAAAGGTAGATTTTCTAGTAATAGTTTTGGTAAGGTTGGGCTATTTTTGTCTGAGAGAGCCTTTCGGAACTGAGTTTTAGAACATAATTTGCTCAAATGTATTGGAAACTTACAAATACTTAATACTCAAAGAGATTATCCAACTCCTAGGACTATGCATCTATAGCACATTTATTGAGTGCACAATATATTTTAAGTGCTGAGCCGACTGTTTTCTGAGTGTTATACCTTTCCACTCTCTTGCACCTTAGAAGGTAGCTAATATTTTCATCTTCATTCTACAAAGAAATTGTGGATTGGTGATGCTAAGGATATTGCCCAAGTTTAAATAAATTTTAAGTGATAAAAACAGAATTAACTTCAGATTCTCACTTTTAATTACTCACTACACATACTCTGTTTAAACTACTCACAACATACACTTTAATCCTAATTTATCTTAAGGAAATATGGATATGCCAATGATTATAAGGATATTCCAAAAGCAAGAAACAAAGTTAGAAACAACCTCTTTGTTCCACAGCAGAAAAACTACATATGTATTTTATCTTGGAGTATTATGATGTCTTTACATATAATTTTTATGGAAGAACAACTAACAAAAATGATACAATGTCATGATACAGTCAGTTCTGTATAAAAACATGTTTTGAAAACATGACATTGTTCCAGTAGGATTGATACACTGGGAACAATTTGAGCATGAGGGGAGTTTTGTTTATTCTCAATTTCACCTTCAAAAGGACTAGGCAAGTGCAGGAAACTGCACTCAGTTGAAGTGAGCTGCAGAAGAATACACTGCCTGCACCCACATACACACGCACACCTCTTATATCTACAAGCTACCTCAGTTTACTCCTTGTATTATGAGCAACTCACATCTACCTCGGCTGTGTCAACCTCAGTTCTATTTCAGGTCATCCTCCTTTAGAACTTTGCCATAATTCACAAGCTCCAGCCTTTCTGAAGGGCTTCCACAAATAAGGTTTAGGTCTTTGTGAAGGCAAGGTACCGCATTTATCGTAGTATTATGTATCCTGTAATCATTTGACATGTATAATATTGTGCCTACTTTTTTATTAGATTCCTATCTTTTTTTTTTTAATCACTAACCAAGTTGTTGAGTGGTGTGACCCTAGTCCAATTTTCCCTTTACTTAAGCCCTGTGTTTTGTTTTATTTTGCTTTTATTGTGTGTTTTTTTTACACTATGTGGTGATGTTTAGGAACACACGTTGCATTGCAGCAGAACTGACTGCACAGTGTTGAGAGGGGAAGGATATGGAACTCTATTAGAGAGTGTATTACATCTGCATAAACAGTACAGTAGTGGAAGAAATTATACCAAAATATGGAGTGATTATTTCCTGGTGTTTATATTTCTATAAGATTTCATGGGCAGTGGTATTTCTGGTATTTCCTCCCTCTCAGGTCCAAATATGTTACTATGATGCCTTATACTTCATCTTTTTCCTTCCTGTGTTAAATTTGCATTATTTTCATTCTAAAACAAAAATTAAGATCGGCCGAGATCTTATTTTATGAAGTAAAATGACCTTTTATTTTCTAGTAATAAATGTAAAATGCTAAGTGACCCCATAGCTTAAAAGCCAATTGTACTTATATTCTGAATTATCCTTATATATATAGTTGTGAGAGAGAGTGTCATTACAAATTAACATTGGGTATGATAGAAAATATCAGTGATGCAGTTTTGGAAGATGAGAGTATAGGAATGAAGGAGACCTCAGCTGATTATAACAATACACATATAGGCTTATACATCCTTGCTTTAAAAATATTGCTGAGTTCTTAGCTATAAAAATTACAAGATTTCTGGCATGTTATCCTTAAACTCTGAGAATTAAACCTTATTCAATATATATTTTCCAGATTATCTGCTCGCAAGTGACTCTGCTGGGAATATTCTAAATTACCATAACTTGAAAAGAAATATTACACTGTGAAGCTTTTATCTGAACATTTAAAAATGAGGGGATTTTTGTTTTTTGCTTTTTGTTTTTAGAAGCAGTGATCTCTGAGGATGGGGGATTGCTTAAAATTCAAATAACATACTTTCAGGAAATAAAGCTTAATTGCATCACCCAGAGTTTTCACCTCACTAAAAATGCAATGAAAAAAATATGATATTATGATGTTCATGTAATAGGGAAGAACGAATCTGACTCTACATTAGATCTGTTCCTTTTGCTTTAACTTTTGTGCCCTGTGGCCTGTGCTTAGTCATGCTGGCTCGGCACCTTTTGTAAAAGAATGTTGCCTGTAGCCTGAAATATACAGGATAAACCCTTTCTCAGGGCTCTGACCTTCAAGAGTATAACACTTCTCCATTCAAATAGAGATAAAAAGTTGAAGAACAGAAAATAACATTTGTCTTGTTGGAAGTTTACAGGAACATCCTGACCTGACCTATGTGGACAGCTGTGAGAACAAAGGATTCTGACACCAAGAAGTTTGCAGCAACTAACCACTTCCCTCCCTCACCTTGCCTTTAAAAGGGCTTTGCTGAAACTCTTCAGGGAGTTCTGGGTTCTTTGGGCACAAGCCACCAGTCTCTATGTATAGCCCTGCAGTAAACCTCTTTTCTGCTCCAACTCTGATGTTTCAGTATTGTTTGGCCTCACTGTGCATCTGGCACACGAACTTGTGTTCAGTAACATTCACTCTGTTTTGCATTTTGCTAGGCTTTTATCATGTGTAAGTCCCTATTATTTGAGGTTCTGATGTTCTCAGAATGGATGGTGTGGTTCAGAAAATGCAATGTAGTCAGGCTTAAATCTTGAAGCCCTGACTTCAGATTAAATGTCTCCAAAAACGCACTTTATTAAATGCTGTGTCAGTAGCCCTTTAGAAGATTGATCTTTAGAGTCAGTTCTCTTATCATTTTATATGATGTCAAAAAAGTCTTACACATATCAGTTTTCCTTTATTTCATTTACAGGTAGTAGGTTGTAACCTTGATCCAACTGTAAACTTAACAACATTAAGATCAGAGAATTGTTATGCCCAGGTTTTATTTTTATGCTTCCTCGGACAATACAGTGCATGAAAAGGTGATCTTCATCTTCTCAGAAAGCACCCTACTGTTGCCAAATACGTACTTTCACCAGGCGTAGTTGCAGGACCCTTGAGGCAGGTCCTATTTCTCATGTAGTCACTCAAGACAAGTGTTAAATATAACACAAATCAACAATACCTGAGTATTGACTCAACATCTGGGTCAATCAAAAATAATTCTCTTGGGCTCTAAAAACTCATATAAAATGAGATAGCTGTCATCCAGTGTGAAGGGAAGATGAATCTGAGCGAGAACTAATAACACAAGCTAGTGAAATACAAATTCCAAAGAAGTTTAGCAATATCTGTGTTGTGTCATTAACTGGTATGAAAAAATTCCTGGTTCGTAAAATTGGGGTAAATAATCATAACTCCCAAGGGTGATATGAGGGTTAAATAAGAGAACTTTGTGAATATACTTAATGCAGATTGACGTATTCTGTTGATTCTGCATTTGTACATGTGGAAGAGAAGGCAGGGGTGGTCACATCAGTTTCAGGATGAATGTGATAAAATCAAATGAGGTATTGTCACTAAACTACAAAATGTTTCCACTCTAGGATATGTTTTTGTAGTAATTATTCCTAGATAGATTCATGTACTTCTACGAGCACTATCACTACTCCTAACCTAGACCCAGGGTAGAAATGAAAACAATAAGAAGTTATCCAGTTAACTAACTTGAATGAGTGCTTACCATATTCTAGACAAATTTCTAGGCACTGGGACTAAATCAGTGAATAAAACAATAATAAATATCTCCATTTGGGGGTTTAAATTCCAGTACACTGTAACCTAATACAAATAAGGTTACTTTATCATCCTTAAACAATGCAAACATTTCATGGATGATGTTATGGTCTGAATATCTGCATCCCTCAAAAATTCATATGTTGAAATCTTTTTTTTTTTTTAAAACATTCAGCTTATTTATTTTTTAGATGTTGGGGGTAGGAGTTTATTAATTAATTAATTTATTTTTGCTGCGTTGGGTCTTCGTTTCTGTGCGAGGGCTTTCTCTAGTTGTGGCAAGTGGGGGCCACTCTTCATCGCGGTGCGCGGGCCTCTCACTGTCGTGGCCTCTCTTGTTGCAGAGCACAGGCTCTAGAGTGCAGGCTCAGTAGTTGTGGCTCACGGGCCTAGTCGCTCCGCGGCATGTGAGATCCTCCCAGACCAGGGCTCGAACCCCTGTCCCCTGCATTAGCAGGCAGACTCTCAACCACTGCGCCACCAGGGAAGCCCCATATGTTGAAATCTTAATGTCCAAGGTGATGATTGTTAGGAGGTGGGGACTTTGGGAGGTGATTAGGTCATAAGGGTGGAGTCCTCATGAATGGGATTAGTGCCTTTATAAAAGAGGCCACAAAGAGCTTTCCAGCCCCTTCCACCATGGAAAGATACAAGGAGAAGTTGGCAACGTAGAAGAAGACTTTCACCCGGCTACACTGGTACCCTGATCAGACTTCCAGCCTTCAGAACTGTGAGAAATGAATTTCTGTTGTTTACAAGCCACCCAATGTACTGTATTTTGTTATAGCAGCCCAGATGGACTAAGACAAACCATACATACAAAACATAGCCATACACACAAAAGCAGTTACCAGAGCCACAATTAAAACACAGGCTCCAGCTTCAGAAATAGATCAGTGGCAGGTAAGCTTAACTCCTCTAGGATATTTTGGGCCAGGGAGGGTTTGGTGCAATGTCAGGATAAAATACAAAGCCACACCTGGAAGTCAGGGGCTGCATGTAGCACAGACCCCCATGGAGAAGACTGCCAGGAGCTGCCCTCAATACCTGGATCTACAGATCACTGAAAGACACATCCATTACAGGTAGAACCTGGCAAAGCCATGTGTTTGACTGTGTAACTGGATCTGCGATATCACTAATGTCCTAGCAAGATGAATTCACAAGCGGCCAAGATATGATCTGGTTTGAACTTTAGCTACATAGATGCTCAAATAATTATGTAAGTATGTATGATAAGTATTTAGTGGAAGAATTAAAAAAAAAAAAAAGAGCATACTTATACAGTAACTCATAACGTCCAAATTACTAACTGGAATGAGGAGGGAAAAAACAGTCATAATAATAATGATAATAATAATAATAATTCTATAATAACATATAAGCTAATAATTTAAAATTTTTGATAAAGTGGACATTTTCATAGAAAAATGTAAATTACCAAAATTGGTTTAAAAATAAAATGGAAAACCAGAATATCTTTAAATTACACAAATATTCCCCTAAAAAGTGACACATCAGGCAAAAATAATTTTTTCAAAGGTAGGATTTACCTAAATACTGAAGAAAAGATAACATTTGTGATGGTTAATTTTATGTGTCAACTCGACTGGGCCATAGGGTGTCCCAATATTTGGTCAAACATTATTCTGGGAGTGTCTGTGAGAGTGGTTTTGGGTGGGATTAACACTTGTACTGGTAGACTAAGTATAGCAGATTACCCTCCCTATTGTGGGTAAGCCTCGCCCAATCAGTTGAAGGCCTGAATAGAGCAAACAGACAGAGAAAAAGGGAACTCCTCTTTCCACCTACCTTGAGCTGGGACATCCATCTTTTCCTGCCTTTGGACTTGAACTGAAACACTGGCTCTTATTGGGTCTTGAGCCTGTGGGCTTTCCAACTGACACTACATCACTGATTCTCCTGGGTCTCCAGCTTGCTGACTGAAGATCTTGGGACTTCTCCTTAATTGGCATGATCCAACTCATTATAATAAATCTATATCTATATCTTCTTTTGTCTATTTATCTATCTATCTCTATTGAGATATACCCTATTGGTTTTGTCTTTCTGGAATACACTGATGAATAGTATTAATAGAAATAAATAGAAACAAATAATAAATAAATGGATTTGTATAATCTTTCAAACAGAAAAAAGGACAGTATAGTACATAGCAAAAAAATTAAATATGCTCGGGCTTCCCTGGTGGCACAGTGGTTGAGAGTCCGCCTGCCAATGCAGGGGACACGGGTTCGTGCCCTGGTCTGGGAGGATCCCACATGCTGCGGAGCGGCTGGGCCTGTGAGCCATGGCCGCTGAGCCTGCGCGTCCGGAGCCTGTGCTCCGCAACGGGAGAGGCCAAAACAGTGAGAGGCCTGCGTACCGCAAAAAAAAAAAAAAAAAAAATTAAATATGCTCACCCATGAACAAAATAGAAAACAAGATGCAAAAATATTAACTAAAATATTAACAAATAAAATACAGCAGAATGTGTCTATGAGTGTGTGTATTCCCAAACGTTTAGTACAGTTTCAAGCTTTTATAACTTCTGAAGTATAAATTCTACAAACTGTAAACATCACTTAAAGCGTAATTACAGTTGACCCTTGAACAACATGGGTGTGAACTGCGTGGGTTCACTTAAATGTGAATTTTTTTCAATAATTGCATACAGGACTACATGGTCCATGGTTGGCTGAATCCGTGGATATGGAGGGCCAACTGTAAAGTTATACACAGATTTTCTACTATGTGGGGGGTCAGCACTCCTAACCCTCACACTTTCTAAGAGTCAACTGCATTTATATTTCTTAATCACTTATATGAGTGATATTTTAATAATGCATCTTCAGTTCTTTGTGTGCTTTCATTTGGAAAATTTGAATTAGACCGTGTTTGAGTTTACTGATTCCTCCCTCCACTGTGTCATGTCCACTAATGAATCTTTCAAAGACATTCTTTATTGCTGTTACCATGCTTTTCTTTTCCAGCATTTCTAGTTAATTCTTTTCATTTCCATTTCTCTGTTGAAATTCTCCACCCATTCATGCATGTTTCCTACCTTCCCACTGAAGCCTTTTACATATTAATCATTGTTATTTTCAATTGTAATTTTAAATTTTGAATTGTATGATAGTCCAAACATCTGGGTCATATGTGAACCTGGTCCTATTTTTTTTTTCTTTGAATATCATGTAATTTTCAGGTGAAAGCTAAGTGTTTTATGTGGGACAAAGTAGACTGAGGTAAATAATATTTATGCCTGGAAATGGAATGTCTCTTCTCTTGCCAAAACTATAGTTTGTGGTGTTGAGTCAACCTGACTGAAGATAGGAAACCTTGAAAAAAATTAAAATAATTTTTTTTCACAATTAAAAAACTTCAAAATAATGCTTTTTAAAAATATGTACCAATTACACTTGTGAAGTTATAAAAGCTTAAAACTGCATGGTTATTTGTGTATACACACACACATACGCAAACACACACACACAGAGTACTGGTTTTGTCAGCCTGCCATAACAAAGGGTCAGCTTAAAACAACAGAAATTTTTCTTTATCAGTTCAGGAATCTAGAAGTCCCAAATCAAGGTGTTGGTAGGGCCATGTTTTCTGAAGAATCTAGGGAAGAATCTGTTCCATGACTTTCTCTTCCTAGTTTGTGGTGTTCCCTAGCTTATAGACGAGCACCTCAATCTCTACCTCCATCTTCACATGGCTTTTTTCTCTTGTGTGTCTGTGTCTCTGTGTCTCTTCTCCTCTTCTTACAAGTACACCAGTTATATTTGGTCAAGGGTTCATTCCACGCCAGTATGGTCACATCTTAAATTAACTAATTACATCTGTGCTGACCTTATTTCCAGATAATTAATGCTCTGAGGAACTAGCGGTCAGGACTTCAACATATCTCTTTGCAGGACACAATCTAACACATAACACATACTCACACATGCACAGAATTCTGACAGGGCTGATTGTACTCTAGGACTGCAAGGATGGTTCAATATCAGATAATACAGCATCATAATTCATCACATTAATATCTGTATAATCATCTTATTTGATAATGAAGGAAACATTACATTTAACTTTACCCATCCATTTTACAATACTACTTTAATCTAAAAAAGCTCATCTACTAGAAATCTTTCTTAAATAGCTTATTATTTATGAAACTTTAGGAATACTACCAAATGATCACAGAGGGAAATGATAGCCAATCTCCCTTTTACTATGATATTTTGTGCTGGAGTTCTTAACAACTTTCAGAAAACAAAAACAAAAACAAAAACAAAAAAAAACCAAACACACCAAAAAAAATAATAAAAGAGAGAGAGAGAGACTTGCATAAATGTTGGACAAAAAGAAACAGCTTTTTCATTTATTCAGATAATCTTATATTTTCCTAAAATTCTACATATACTTATCAAAATGTATAGCTAAATAGGTGTGTTTTTAAATGTTAATCATTCGTCAATAAAATAAAAAAAAACAATATTAGGAGCTTATGGAAAAAGAATGTCACCAAACAGTTCTTTTATTATATGTATTCTAAAATAATAAATAATAAAATCAAACCAGCTAGAAAAATAGAAACATAGTGAAGTTTCCTATTTGTTCCCAGTGTTTATTATTTATGTTTTTACTACCAGCAATGACTGAGAACTGGGATTCTGAATCACAGAATGCAAATCAGAGATGAGGGAAAATGTTCTACTCTAAATATCTATATCTAGAAATACATACTCACCAATATTCTAACTGGATAGTGTCGGTTAGTAACTCTGAATATCCTTTTATTTATACCCATATGTAATATTTCTATTTTATATATTTAAGTATAAGCACACTCTAAGAAATGACATCCATTTCATTACACAGATTTAATTCTTCACATCATTTGATACCCTCCTAAAGTCTAAAGATAAAGATCAACCATAAATATTGCTAAAGAGATAAACTGATCTTAGTAGATACAACTATACTTTCATAGCTACTATTCTAGTATACAGGTGTGCACTTTTAATCTGAACACACTGTGTGATACAGAACTCTCAATGTTTGACTTTGAATGGGTTCTACAGCTGCACAGAGAAGATCTAAGAGAATGGAAAGTGAACTTGAGCACAAAGACCATGCAGAGGCATCGGCCATGCTGAACACCAGCCCCTGTCATGTTAATTATCTGCAGTGGTCAATTACCCACACCAATGATCCCCTTTATGGCACTAGAAAATCGAAATTTCGATACTTTACTCAGATCACATACAAATCAAGTTGATCTTGGAGTAATAACATCCTTGAATATGAAGGACAAAAAAATAACCCTTTAATTACCATGTTTATGTCACCTTTTTTAGTTACCCACAGAACATAAACATGCTCAAGAGCATCATGGCAATTACTGCCTGCTTTTCAGACTGTTTAATTATGAGTGAATCAATCAATATGGCTCTATTCACTGCCTCACTCCAATGCTTTATACCAGTTTTGAAAGTGAACATTTCCCGTAGACTTGGACTTATACTTCCCCCTTATATAGTTAGCTTAACCCTTACAAAATGGCTAAATATAAAAGTGCATCATTCTCTTGTACTTTCCATGGCACTAGCTTTTTCTCAAGCTTTTTTTTTTTTTAACATCTTTATTGGAGTATAATTGCTTTACAATGGTGTGTTAGTTTCTGCTTTATAACAAAGTGAATCAGTTATACATATACATATGTCCCCATATCTCTTCCCTCTTGTGTCTCCCTCCCTCCCACCCTCCCTATCCCACCCCTCTAGGTGGTCACAAAGCACCAAGCTGATCTCCCTGTGCCATGCAGCTTCTTCCCACTAACTATCTATTTTACTTTTGGTAGTGTATATATGTCCATGCCACTCTCTCACTTTGTCCCAGCTTACCCTTCCCCCTTCCCGTATCCTCAAGTCCATTCTCTAGTAGGTCTGTGTCTTTATTCCCTTCTTGCCCCTAGGTTCTTCATGACCTTTTTTTTTTTTTTTTGATTCCATATA
This sequence comes from Hyperoodon ampullatus, assembly GCF_949752795.1. Taxonomy (NCBI): domain Eukaryota; kingdom Metazoa; phylum Chordata; class Mammalia; order Artiodactyla; family Ziphiidae; genus Hyperoodon; species Hyperoodon ampullatus. Next base: position 29,054,931 of record NC_136933.1, read on the forward strand.
TATGTGTTAGCATATGGTATTTGTTTTTCTCTTTCTGACTTACTTCACTCTGTATGACAGACTCTAGGTCCATCCACCTCACTACAAATAACTCAATTTCATTTCTTTTTATGGCTGAGTAATATTCTATGGTATATATGTGCCACATCTTCTTTATCCAGTCATCTGTCGATGGACACTTCCATGTCCTGGCTATTGCAAATAGTTCCCACATAGCAATTAATTTCTCCATTATGTTCAGCATCCTCTTTCCACTCACATGTTCCTCTCAAGAAATAAGCCAGGATTACTAAAAACAAAAAAAACAGAAAAACAAACAAACAAAAAAACACAAGAAAGAACAAGTGCTGGTGAGGATGTGGAGAAAAGGTAACTCTTGCACTCTGTTGGTGTAAATAGGTACAGCCACTTTGGAAAATAGTAATAAGGTTTCTTAAAGATAGAACTACCATATGATCCAGCAGTCTCACTTCTGGTTATATATCCAAGGAAATAAAATCATGATCTTGAAAAGATATCTGCATCCCCAAGTTCACTGCACCATTATTTACAATAGCCGAGACACGGAAACAACGTAGTATCCGACAATGATGAATATATAAAGAATATGTGCTATGTACATACAATTATTCAGCTATAAATAAGAAGGAAATCCTGTCATTTGCGACAACATGGATGAACCTGGAGGACACTGTACTAAGTGAAATAAACCCAAGACAGAAAGACAAGCATGGCATGATAGCATTTATAAGTGAAATTTTTAAAAGTCAAACTCATACAACAGAGAGTAGAATGATCATTGCCAGGGGCTGGGGTGTGGGGGAAATAGGGAGATATTGGTCAAAAGGTACTAACTTTCAGTTATAAGATGAATAAGCTCTGGGATCTAATGAAGAGAATGGTGACTATAGTCAATAATATTGCATTATATACTTGCAGATTGCTAAGAGAGTAGATATTAAATGTTCTCACCACATGTAAAAAGGGTTACAATCAATGTGAGGTGATAAGTGTGTTAACAAACTTCATTTTACAATGTGTTTGTACATGAAATCATCACATTATACACCCTAAATAGATATTTTAAAACTATTATGCTATTACAAATAAGTAAGCCAGGGTTAACAATGTTTCCGTGGGCACCAAGTTTGGGATATTCCCTTACTGGAGGCAGGCTCTCCTAATGAGCTAGAACTTAGCGTTTCTAAGTCTTTGAATTCCAGTCTTAGCCCTGAAATTTCCTGCTAGCCATGGTTGCACTCCTACCATGACCTGTCTATAATTATGGCCTCGAAATGGAAAGAGTGGATATTAAGAAAAGATAAATATTTGGTCTAATGAAGATATTTGCTTACTGAAATAATACAGCCAAGAAGGGCTTTTCCCCTTATATCCAGTGAGTGCACAAGTATGTTTTAGGTGTTTTTTGAATTCCAGTCAATAATAATAGCACTTCCACAGTTCATGACATTTGATTGATACTTGACTAAATATTTTTCTTGTCATTGTTCATTTTTTTGGTCCTTTTCTTTTGTCCAGAATCTTCCTTATTAATTGTCTGCCAGATACTAGAAGAAATGCAAAGAGAAGTGAACATCTTGTCCTGTTCTCCTATTTTAAATGGAGATGGGAAGCCTCAGATATAATGAGTACATTGTCAAGGTCCTTTTTTGCTAAATTCTCTGTAATTTGCTAGTGTAACCCCAAGACTAATGCTTTCCCCATTACTGTGTGGCTACATGCTTTCTAGAACTGACCTTATACAAATCACATGTCTTTGATGCGTGTCCATGTTTTGTGCACTGAAAACTTAGAGAGTTTTCAGTGAGAAACAATGAGAAAACAATGAGAAAACTCACACACAATGTATTCTCCACTGAGTAGTGCATGTTTGGGAAAATGTACTTGTGTGAGTTCTATGGGGGCCCAACAATAAAACTCACCTATCCATCAGGACAAACCAAAGGGTAGCAGAATTGCTTTTGTCTGCCTTCGCTTTTTTTTTTTTTTAATTGACGTGTAGTTGATTTACAATGTTGTGTTAGTTTCTGCTGTGTAGCAAAGTGATTCAGTTATACATACATATGCATTCTTTTTCATATTCTTTTCCATTATGGTTTATCACAGGATATTGAATAGAGTTCACTGTGCTATACAGTAGGACCTTGTTGTTTATCCATTCTATATACTAGGTTGCATCTGCTAATCCTAAACTCCCAATCCAACCCTCTCCCATCCCCTCCCCCTTGGCAACCACCAGTCTGTTCTCTATGTCTGTGAGTCAGTTTCTGTTTCATAGATAAGTTCATCTGTGTCATACTTTAGATTCCACGTATAAGTGATATCATATGGTATTTGTCTGTCTCTTTCCGACTTACTTCACTTAGTATGATAATTTCTAGGTCCATTCATGTTGCTGCCTTAGCTTTTGAAGTGATGGTTTACAGCACTGTGTCCATAAGAGCTCCCACTGCTCAACCTAACACCGTCTTCCAATAAATCTCCATTAGTTAAAAATATAGATAAACACAGATGTAGGACTTCTGACATGACAATGTCTAATTCCTCACTCACTACACAAAGCAAAACTTATTCACAAGTACTAACCAAATTGCTCTTGCTCTAGACAGAGCAAACTTTGTTAATGCTTTATTTGATTTAAAATCAATTTAAGAGCCAACCTCAAATTTGCTGTATTTTGAAAGGGTTATTGTGAATCCTCCCCAAATGCAGCAAATGAGCAAATAAATGAAACTCTCTCAGGAGAGAGTTTGACCAAATTCATGAAGAGAAGACACTGAAGATTTATGGTGAGAGGTTAGAGGAGTGAAGCCCAAATGAGTAAGCATTTGAAGTGGTAGAAATAATGAATGGAAAGTGATCCTTTGAGACAAATATTTTACTCTGTCCGTTATGTTATGTTATAGTTTATACAATAAAATTCACATTTTTAAGTACACATATGACAATCATAGTCTACAAAGCACATGATTTTAAAACTTTGAACTTTTTTCATATGGAAGACAATATTTGTTTTATCAAAATAATATTTTAGACATGTTTTCCTACTTAGTTTAAAATATGTTCAAGGATTTTTCCAAATTCAAACACACACACACACATACATTCTACTGTCTTCTACATTTATGCGTCTTTTTACTTGTCAAAGTCTGAGGCATTCTAGAAGCAAGAATCCTTAATTTTAAATTTCACAAGTTTGGACTTTGCACAAGCAAAACCCACATTTTTCCTGGAAAAATTAAATGTAATATTTTAGAGATGTAACATTAAAACAGGCTTTCTTTTTTGAATGATGACTGAATGAACATGTAAATGAGAGCCTACGCTGTACATGTACATACGTCCACAAGGGGTCACAAAATGATATAATGAAATCTGTCTTTATCTTTTGGCAAGTCTTATGGTATACTGAAAAAACTGAGAAAACAGTAGATTCATTAATAATGAAAAAATGTAATGACATGAATTAACTGTTTCACTGTATCTTTTCTTTTAAAAATAAACAAGAAAGAACGATACTGCTCTTAATTAATAAAAAGATAAATATTCCTTTGGGAAAGAAAAAGAGAAAGAAAATATAGCATTTATAAACTACCTTTTAATTATATAACTTAAAATGGTAATGCAATTTAGGTTTACCTTTATCTAGAACCATTCTGAATTAACATTGTAACAATTTTTTATATCAGTACCTGGATACTGCTCAGATAAACAAATCCTTCAAGTCTGGAAAAAGAGAGTGAGTCTAATAGAAAATGTCAGAAGAAAATACGTACAAAGGAGAGAGTGGTAGAATGCAAAATGTAAGAAACAAGGCAATAAAAGAGGATAATGATATGGCTGTAGGCAGCTATTTTTCATACACACAGTTGTAATTTTAGCCATGCAAAATTAAAGGCAAAAAAAAAACTTTATTGCAAAATGCAGTCTAGAAACAATACGTGTATGAAATCCGGGTTTTCTTATTTGGCTGGTTTCATCCATTTCAGTGAAGTAGTTCACAATGATGAGTAGAAATTGGGGGATAAATAATTTGTAACTTTGCTCTAAAATTGTGTGTGTTTTTTTTTTTTTAACCACTACTTGGTGATTTTACCATTTAAAAAAATTATATTGCTACAATTTTTAAAAGTGTCACAAAAGATGATGTGATCCTGGGAGGTGCCAAGAAATAATGTTGATTTAAAACTCTACTGTCTTTTCTTATCTTATACCTTCCTTCATTAAGAGAGAGGCGTAGTGTTTCCTCTCCTTACAGTTGTTACTTCAAAAGAGCTACCACAACTTTGACAGCTGAATACACTGCTCTTAAGAATCTACCGTTTCCAAAAAAGAGAAAATCACTATCTTATGCAAAATGAAGACATTCTGGAAAGATCTTTGGGTGTCTAAGAATCAAAAATCAAGACCTGTACAAGTATTCCCTAGAAAGGACTGGTGTCATGGGTGCTCCACAGAATTTAGCAGCAGAAATCCTTAGAGCTTTATACTAGGGCCCCATCATTAACCTGACTTCAATACATTCTTGAGTGAAAGGAATTCTGTGGACGGTTGCCAGGCAAACATGAGGATGAAGTAGTCTACACGGTGAGGGTCATGTAACGGAGACATGGATGCTGTGCTTTACCTTGAAGTTGTGATTCAAGTTCTCAGAGAAGAGGGATTGGCTGAGAAGCAAACTAAACGCTTCCTACTCTAATGCATGGACAGATATTTCACATCACATTGCCTCACTGAGAAGAAAATCATTTTCCTCATCTCTGTCTCCAGCCCTTTCCCCTGAGAAAAGCATATTCTTTCTTAAATCAGTCAAAATCCCTTCCTGACTTCAAAAAGATAATTACTTGAAATACCAATTGTAGTATTAAATTACAGAGGCTCTGGATCAGAGCTCTGGATCAGAAATATATTGAACCCCAGACCTAAGTATGCAGTATACTGGAACTTAAAAGAATAAAGTGAGGTAATTTCTTTACAGTGATTTCAAACATTCGCTTTTCTAATGAGAAATGTCAAATGGAGTTTGTTCACAAACCAGGGAAGGGGAACAACAGTCACTTTGGAATAGCTGTAATTTAGCCCTTTGAATTTTGAGAATTTTCTAGAAGCTAAATATATACAGCGACTCCATAATTACTTCTATCTCAAGGATTAGTCAAAACATGATTTGCAGCTAGTCAAAATAAGGTAACGGTTTTTTAAATGTGTTCGCGTACTTTAATAACAATACATCTACCATGTTATCACCAAAGAATGAAGTTCGTTTTTGACAGATTTTAACAAGTAAGCCAAAGTTTGTGTCAAATGTCTCATCAAACCGACTTACTCATAAATCATCAATCACTGCCAATATGGAGTAATGGATTTAGTTTAACATTTGTAAATCTTACAGAGAAAATAACTGCACACATTTAAAAAGTGATCTTCATTCATTTTTGAATCTGTACTTTGTATTACATAATTCTATTTAAAATGATATTCAAATTTATTCTAATATGACAACAGCAAAAGTATAACTCTGTAAGTATAAAAAAATCTGAACTGCTCCCCCAAAATGTCTAGGGCTGCCAAACAAATGGGGGCTTGGTGAATGGGCATGGTTGTGTTTCGGTCACTGTTTGATTTATATAATCTATATGTAATAATTGCTGTAAAGCCTGTCATTTCTACTGGCATGAATCCCTGATCTTCATCATATAAACAGAGAGACCTGGATCAACTAAGAAGGTGATTTACTGAAAAATCTTTCACTAGATAGCAGAATACTTCATACTCCTACTGGCTTCACAGGCCCACAGGCTTTTGATATAATCACCTTTTTATTTAAAAAAAGGGAAAAAAATCATTCTAATCTTGCTTTTTTTCTTCTCTGTCTCTTTCTGATTCACAGTCTCCTTAAAGAGAATATATTATGGTATATGATCCAGAGATGGCCAGTGAGTTCCTAAATCTTCTATAATACAACTCTAAGAAAGTAAAACATTTCTTTATGTAATCCTTATCAGATCCAGAGATCATAGAAAGAGCCAAAACAGACAAACAAAAGAACCCTGTAGCATGTGGAGAAAAAAGGGGCAAGACACTCATTCATCACACCAAGTTGCTTCCACGGGACCCTGATTTTACAGTAAAGTGAGTAAAACTCAAATCTTTGAATTTCTGCAGAAGAGGAAATATTCCTTTCCATATAATCCATGTATATTCTTCACAAGTCACAAGGTTTCTTAGGTGTTTGTAGAAAGAGTCAAGATTTTAGTCCCCTTTTTTTTTTTTTTTTGGATAATGAGTCCTTTGCTCAGTAATCAAGGCCTCACACAGGATCAGGACTCAAAGTTGTTAAATGTTTTCAAGTACACAGTAAAAAATATCAGTGTGTTCTATCCAAGAAATATACCTTGTAGAAATAACAAAGAAATGGTATATGCATTTCCATTCATATGTCTAAAAATTCTTGATAGAAGTATCTTGGACTTGGCTAAAACAATGCCTTAAAAACATCTAATGAGCAGATCATGCCAACTGAAAGCTCTCCCTGGGCACAAACACTTCCCTTTACCTTCACCTAGAAGACCTGGCTTTCACAGCTTTCCTTCCGTGCTGATAAATTCCCAATTGATCCTCAAAACTTACTTAAAATAACTCCTTTCTTGAAAAGCTTCACTTCTCTGCTTCACTCCTCAGGCAAGTTTAAACACACTCTTCTCTTTCACAGTGCACTGCTACGCCTCTGGGGCAGTGGTGGTGAAGTGCTGAAATGATGTGCTTGTTTGTCTCAACCTCCTCTTCCCAGACCAGATGAGACTCTTTGACCAGCAAGGCCCGCCTCTAGCTTTCTTAAAATACAGCCTTACTGAACAGCCCCATAGCTATGGTTGTGGAGGGCACAGCAGCAAGAAAAATAATAATATGTGGTAGGGAACATGCTAAGAGTTTACCCACATATAATCCTCAGAAACATGATCCTCTGTGAGGTCATCCCTGTTCTCTTACCCAAGGCAAAAAGGAGAAAATCAAACGTTAGGAATCATAGAGCTGGGAATCAATCCATATCTGTCTGAGCACAAACTCTCAATTACGGTGCCATATTGTTTCACGTTTTGCTTTTGTTTTTGTTGTTGTTGTTGTTGTTGTTGTTTGTTTTGGTTTTTTTGTGGTACACAGGCCTCTCACTGTTGTGGCCTCTCCCGTTGTGGAGCACAGGCTCCGGACGCGCAGGCTCAGTGGCCATGGCTCACGGGCCCAGCCGCTCCGCGTCATGTGGGATCCTCCCGGACCGGGGCACGAACCCGTGTCCCCTGCATCGACAGATGGACTCTCAACCACTGCGCCACCAGGGAAGCCCTGTTTCACAGTTTTTTAGAATATGTATCAAATGAATGATGATAGAAAGAACTTGTTACGTTGATTGATTTGACTCAAATGTTGAGGTCCCAGTCCAATATCATTTCCTCTGTCAAGTCTCCTTTCCCACCCAGCCACTTTTCCCACAGGAGATCCTAATTGCGCTTTCTTCGACATTGTTCATATGAGGGTATAACACCTGGCACGTGCTATTACAGTTATTGTCCTAGATTGTGAGACTCTTGAGGACTGGGGCAGTGTTTTTCTTCTTCTCTGGGTCACCAGAGAATAAATATTTGCTGAAATAATTGGAAAAATTAAGTCACTTACATAGCCATTCAAGTGCATGAAAATGCAGCTTTAGTTGTCACTGCTGGTCTCACTCATCTTTTAAGGTGGTAGCTGTGCATTAGAACTATCTAGAGAGGTTTTTAAAACACTAATTCTCAGACCCCATCAATGGGCATTCGGATCACATGGGTGGGGCCCTGAAGTATACAATTAAGAAAAACCTCAGTGCGAAATCAGGTTCTGTGACTGCTTGGCTTCTCTCCATTGCTCTCAGCTACTTTCTCTATCCATGTATATTCACTTTAACCCTAAAAGCAGGGGTGGGGGAAGCCAACCCCGCTCATATCAGAACTAAGTATTTCCTTTTTCACAGATTGCAATTATCTAGTTTTGTGTTAATTTTGGTACCTGTGCCCTGTATAGCAGCTGGTGCATATGGGCATTTAATGAGTATTTAATGATTTGCTAAGGATGATTTAGTGTACTGGACAGGTACTATAATGAATAATAGCTGAAAGTTTTGAGATGTGAACTACAACACTGGCCAACTTCTACCTAAGTAACTTTAATCATCTGTCAGAATTTGTCAAAATATATTATATATTTTTTTAAAAATAAAAGTTGTTGTGTTATTTTGTTTCATTTTCTGATAAAGTACATTTTCTCCATGTACTGTATTAGTTTACTGATGCTACATAACAAATGAACGCAAATTTATCAGCTTAAAACAGCACAACGTTATGATGTCGTGTTTCCTGGGAACAGGGATCTAGGCATGATGACTTGGTCCCAGAGGTAGGAGTCCAGTTATCAGGCTGTGCATCTCATCTGGGAGCCAGGGGGCTCCTCCAAGGTTATTCAGGTCAAGGGCACAATGCAACCCATTGAGGGAGCAGGATGGAGTCCATGTCTGCTCACTAGCTGGAGTTCACTCTCAGCTCCTCCAGGCCACACACAGAGGCGTCCTGTGATGCCCCCCACCCGCCATGTGCACCAGGAATTCCTGATGGGCAGATGTGAGCCCATCAAGTTGACTTCCCATCCCCCATCCAGTCTGCTCTCTCTATAACTTAATCATGAGAGTAACTGTCCACCACCACTTACTGTGTGAAGTAACTAAATCGAGGGGCCTGATATCCAGAAAATCCATATTCAGAGGCTGTGTCCACCCTCAAGAAGAGGGAATATGCAGGCTGGCATGCTCTGTGCCAGGAATCCCAGCGGCCATCAGAGAATTCTGCTTACCACACTTTCCTAGGGAGCTGCGTGACTCTAGAAGCTCAAATTCTATCTTTTCTCCAGACGCTCAAATTCTATCTTTTAGAGCTATTCCCCACTGAAGGTCACATGCCTGAACTTTACATCAGCACATTTTCTTCACCTTACAATTTTATAGGTAAAAAAATACGATATTCTATTTCATCCATGCCTTGGTTGCTGTTTTTATTTAGAGAGTCTAACAATAGGCTTTGTAGGCAGGCTTGGAGGTTTTGCATTCTAAATTACAGATCAATGACCTTGAGGCAAACTACACTGGGTTTTTATTTGAAACACAAGAGAACAAAAAGGGGAACGGCTGTTTCAGTGTTTTTCTGTAAGCCCATTTGCCAACATGAGAAGATATTAATCCTCAGGGTTATAAAGTCCCTAAATGGTTTTGATTTCTTTTTCCCGCAAAGAGGATGCATACATTAAGAGTTTATGTGATGATTCTCCATCATTATTATACTTTACTAACCTCGAGGGATGTTCTCACCTTCAGCATTTGGCTCTCAGCTTTTTTTCTACAACTTGTTCCGCTGTCATTCTTGTGACTTCTATGCTGAGGATGGTTCAGACTAAAGTTAGACTGGCTATATGGCCTCGTAGCACAGGACACAGGGGCAGGTTGCCTGGATTAGAATCCCAACTCTGACACCTATAAATCTCTCTCTGCTTTATGCATGACAGTAACAGAAACTCTTTTTTGGTGACTGTGAAAGATAAATGAGTATTTACGATACCTGTAGAGTATTTGGGACAGTGCCTAACACATTATAAGCATCATATAAGTGTTTACAGTTATTTTGAGCTTACATTCACATCCTCTTCACTTTTATCTAAATTCCACCCTGGCTCACCGCTAAACTGACCAAGCCTTATACCCTCTACTTCTGAGAAAGGACTTTAGGATTCCTGAATGTAAGAAGACCAGTCTCATTTTAATTTATACTTGTGCTCTTTTGAACACTGAATTGACTCTTTATCATCTTCTATTATCAACTTTATATCTTGGCGTTTTCTTAGTTAATCCTTGGAAGTAAATTCCATTTTATTCTCTTCCCAGCCCTCCATCTCTAAACTTAAAGTTTTCTCATCTCTGTATTGCCAATTCTCCAAATTTTGTGTTTGTCAAAGAATATTTTCCAATATCGAACACGTTATGATTAAAAAAAATAAAATGAACTCTAGGCAATATGTAAGAGCAGAAAGAAAAAGCCTCTTCTCAGTGATAGGCACAGTTTGCTTTTAGTCTACATGCCTAAACACAACTCTTATGTATGCATATTTATATTTATATGTAATCATATGATCTGCATTTCTGTGAAGGCTGCTTTTTCACTTAATTTGATTTTAGTGTCATTTTATATGAAATATAAAACTATATCATCATTTTAATTGTGGAATGGTATTTGGTTGTATAAGTGAACTACAATTTATTTAATAATCCTCTGTTAATTGAGTCATTTGCAATTTCTAACACACACATGTACATGCACACACACATTCACACACCTACACAAATCCAGATTGGTCATTCATGGACTATCCTATATCTTAGATTCCTCTTCATCTTAGATTAGTTCCTGAAAACCAATATTTAGAAGTGAGATTAAAACAACAAGGTCCTACTGTATAGCACAGGGAGCTATATTTAATATCCTGTGATAAACCATAATGGAAACAAATATAAAAAAAGAATGTATATATATGTATAACTGAATCACTTTGCTGTACATCAGAAATTAACACATTGTAAATCAACTGTACTTCAATAAAATTCTTTTAAAAAGAAGTGAGATTACTATAATGTACCTCACTAAGATTTTCTATACGTTACCCTATTTTACTAAAACATGATACCAATTCATGAGCTGATAACAGTATATGTGAGGGAGGCTGTGTCTTCTCTTCAGTGACAACATGGAAAATGGTCATTTGAATTAAGCTGTGGTATTCTTCCTTCTCAGCTAAGCCTTGTACTTTATCACCTACTTCTCACCTCACTAAACTTACTAAAACCTGTCAAGATGCTAAAGACAGCCACAAGTCATGACACAGAAGTGACAGACTGAAGGCTCTGAATCTTTTACAAAGTCTTACATTTACTTTAAGTTAAAGTGGTAACAAATAGAGGAAAAAATGATCTAACACCATTATCACATGTGTAGGAAAAGAATAAGTCAAATGTTGCAGAAGATTACTTATTTCAACATCTCTCTTAAAATCTTATACCTGAAAGACATGAGAGCATTGAAATAAAACGTCTGCAATGTGTAACACCGTAAATAATGTGCCATTATTATCTTTTTACATGAGAATTTTCCTGAAAAATGTTATGTCTCATTTTTCTTTCACACCTTACTCCTGAAATTTTTTGAGTACTTTTTTGTCATTTTCAGACCGCTTCTGGGATAGTGGTTTAAAGAATAATTTCCAAAAGTATGATAAGATAATATAGTTTTCTGTGGCAGAGAATGTGAATTTTAAGTATCTGCTTCTTTTCGCCTTAATGCAGATTCTTTACAAAATTTGCCTCAAAAAAGAGATTCTTGGAGTGATGTTAGCAAATGGCAAACTAGGGCAGCGGCAAGCTCTCGTTCTTGTACACAAATGCTGCATAAAGGAGCAGGATCAACTTCGCTGGAGCTCCGGAAACAGTCAAAGGTTTACAGCAAACAAAAGCCCCATCAACAATAAGCACCTTCAAAAGAATGAGAAAGATTTGTGGCATTTTCACTTGCCCCAGACCCACTCCCTCCCTGAGCAGTGGAAGCCCATCTCCCTGGTCCCTCCCTTGAGCCCGAGGGAGGCAGCAGAGGAGACTTAACTGCAAGTTGTCCTGCGGGGCTGCGCTAACCTGTCTACAGGATATCTGAAGGAATGAGGCAAGGTGGGTGTCTCTGTTTCAACTAATGAACAACTCAGTTTGGGAAAGCAGGAGGCACTGTTCATTTAAGCAAAATGAGCTCATAATACACTTTAAACCAAATAAGGTTATGAGAGACCAAGAAGGACATTATATATTAATAAAAGATTCAATACCTTAGGAAGATATAACAATTATAAGATATAACAATTATAAATATTTACTTAGGTAACAACAGATACATTACATAAAGCAAAAACTGACAGAATTAACAGGAGAAATGGACAGTTTTACAATAATGGTTGGAGACTACAGTGCCCCACTTTCAATAATGGATAGAATAACCAGACCGGAAGATCAGTAAGGAAATAGAGGACTTTAACACAGTAGGATGACTAAATCTCACACACACGTACAGAACTCTCTACCCACCCAACCATAGCAAAACTCACATTCTTCTCAAATGCACAGAGGACATTCTCCATTGTCTCAATGTACCCACTACTGGCTAATGGCCCAAACATAAGCTCTGGTTCCTGAAATTCAACATCCTCATTAAGACTTTGGCATAAGATTTAAAGTGAGAATATGTTCTGTCTTGATTCTATCACATCTTTGAAGACGCATTCATCAAAGTGTGCAGGAAATAATTAAGTGATTATAGCCTTAATTCTATTATCTTATATGATAAATTATTTGATATAAAACGTCAACAATAATGCTACCTATTTAATCAACTCCATTATATTTGGATCTACAAGTCTCCTAAAACAACTTTATTATAACATTTAATGATAGACATTTCCAAGTCTCTGGGTGGACTTAAAATTTTAGAAAAAGATATGTGTTTAGAAAAAGATATATAGGTATCTTGACAACCAAATCCTATGCCTATTCATGCAATAAGAAATTTTCCCAGGGGGAAAAAAAATGCAGGCTAGATGTCACCTATCACAAGTTGGCACTATGCTAAAATGAAATAACATATGTCACATTTTCTCCCCCAAATTCAAACTCTGGATTATCACTCTCCATTTGTTTCAACAAAGTAAACACAGTACACCTGCCTTGTATTGGTCAGAATTCAGCAGCAGAGGACAGATTTCACTTCAGCTGGTTTAAACAGAAAGAGATTAATTACAAAATATTCTATGGCATCCAGAAGTTCTGGGAGTGCTCAAGGGACAGATGCTGGGCTAAGTTTGCAAGAACAACTCCAAAACTCTTGTCACAGATACGTGTTGCCAGGGGGAGCTTCTGCTCTTCCACTGTTGGAGAGTAACCTCTGCCACACTAGAAAGCCAGCCCTGTAGCATCCAGCTCCAGAACACATTATCTTCCAATTCATATTGAAACGGAGAAGGACCCTATGGTCCTTGCCCTGCCATGTCCTCAGCCTGCCTTTTGTCTGTGGAAAAACTTTAGCCAAAAAATAAGTTTAATCGGAGAAGTGAGAAAATGCAGAAACAAAGGAAAACAGTCAAAGGAGACTAAATAATAATAGTTTAGTCATTAAGCAAAGTCAAGGACCTTTAGTTCCTCCATAAAGGCTATAGATAATATTCTGAGCCGTACCCTGTGAGCTGTCCTGTAGCTACAGAAACCAACACCAGGTGGAAGGAGTTAACTACCTGATGACCAGGCTGTAGTCATGACATAAGCTGCCGCAATTCCAAGAACTGGCCTCAAGGAAATGGGTACAAATCAACCCTGGAACCGAAGATTAACTATACCTAAAACAATCAAGATGACGCTGGTCAGAGCACCGATGACCAATTTCAAGATGGCCGTCAGAGCGGCCTGTGCTGTTTCTGCGGGTAGCCCCTCCCTCCGCCTGTAAAAGCTCTTGCCCGCTGATTGTCGGGGGAGGGGGAGCTGCCCTTTGGACAGGCGTCCGCTCTCCCCCCAACCCCCGCTCGCCAGCATCCAAAATAAAGCCAACTTTCCTTTCCACCGACCTGGCCTCTTTATTGGCGTTTGAATGGCGAGCAGCCGGACCCCACTTTTGGGGGGGTCCACAATATCATCACTTAATCCAGCTCTGAATTCAGCACCCAAGTAACATATGCAGTCTGCAAAGGGGTCTGAGAATTCTGAGAAATAAGTGTTTCTTGTTGAAGCCACCCATTCTCCGGTATTCTGTTACAGCAACCTAAACTAAGATGATATGCAAACATGCCATCTGCAAATAAGTAAAATAAGTACAGCTTTACTTCTTCCTTTCCAGCCTGTATGACTTTAATTTCCTCTTCTTGCCTTATTGCACTGGCTAAAACTTCTAACAACACTACACCAAATACGAGTGGTGAGAGCAGGCACCCTTGTCTTATTGATCATAGGGGAAAAACATTCAGTTTTCCAAAACTCGTATTTCTTCTCAAAATTCAAAATGAAATATCATGTTTGTTGCATGTTTTTTGTGGTTGCTCCTTATCAAGTTGAGAAAGTTCCCCTCTGTTCCTACTTTTTTGAGAATTTTTATCTTGAATGGATGTTGAATTTTGTCAAATGCTATCTCCACAATGAGTACATAAAAGTGTGAAAACAGAGTGGATTACATTGATTGATTTCTGAATACTGAACTGGTCTTGAATCCCTAGAATAAACTCTCCTTTATCATGGTGTATAATTCATTTTATGAAAGGGTGATTTCTAATTGCTAATATTATGTTAATGATTTGTACAAATACTTTCGTATAGATTTTGGTCTATAGTTGTTTCTGTGAGTGTTTATTTTTGTACTATATTTTTCTGGTTTTAGTATTAGGATAAAGGTACCTTCATAAAATGATTTGTGAATGACTCACCTTCTAATTTCTGGAAAAGACTGTGTGGAATTGGAATCAATTACTCTTTAAAGTTCTGGTAGAATTCTCCAGTGAAAACCATTCTGAACTGAGGATTTCTTTGTTGAAGTTTTCATTTGTTTGTTGTTTTGCTTTAAGTTAGGAATTCAAATTCCTTAATAGATGTAATAGGACAATTCAAATGATTTACTTCATATTGAGTGGGTTGTGGTAATTTGAGGGGTTTTTGTTTGTTTTCTTGAGGAATTGGATCATTTTACCTATTTTTTCAGATTTATACGAGCAGCATTGGAGTATCTCTTATTTTCCTATTGGTTTACACAGGTCTGATTCATTCCTGATATTGGCAATCTTCTATTTTTCTTTGACAGTTTTGCTAAACATTTGTTAATTTTATAGATCTTTCCAAAGAACTTTTTTATTCACTTTCTGAATTTTTTTTATTCATTTCTACTTGTCTTTATTTCTTCCTTTCCCTGTTTATTTTGCTCTTCTTTTTTATGTAATTGAGGTGGGAGCTTAGATCACTGATCTGAAACTTGTTCTTTTTTCTAATGTATGCATTTAGTGCTATAAGTTTTCCCATTTATACTGCTTTAGCATGATTTTTGATCCATTTTATTTTTATTTCAGTTATATATGTATATATATATATATATATATATATATAATTAAATATATATTTAATTTTCTTTGAGGTTTTCTCCATCTTTGGATTATTTTGAAGCAGACTGTATAGTTTCCAAGTATTTGGGAAATTTCCTGTCATGTCACTATTATTGATTCCTAATTTTATCTTATTGTGGTCAGAGAACATACACTGTATGATTTTAGTTCTTTTAAATTTGTTCAGCCATGTTCTATGACCTAGGATATAATATATATTGGTATTTATTCAATGGGTATTTTAAAAGAACATGTTATTCTTTTTTTTTTTTTCTTTTTTTTGCGGTACGCGGGCCTCTCACTGTTGTGGCCTCTCCCGTTTTGCAGCACAGGCTCCGGACGCACAGGCCCTGGATACGCAGGCTCCGGACGCGCAGGCTCAGCGGCCATGGCTCACGGGCCCAGCCTCTCCTCAGCATGTGGGATCTTCCCAGACTGGGGCACGAACCTGTGTCCCCTGCATCGGCAGGCGGATCCTCAACCACTGCGCCACCAGGGAAGCCTGAACATGCTATTCTTACATGGCATGTTTTATAAATGTCCATTAGATCCTTTGGTTGATGATGGATTCGTCTACATCCTTGCTGATTTTCTGTCTAGTTTCATCCACTGTTTATAGAGGATGTTTAATTATCTAAATATAATAGTGGATTTATCTATTTCTCTCTTCATTTTTATTAATTTTTGCTTTATATATTCTGAAGCTTTGTTGTTTGATGGATACAAGTTTAAGATTGCCATATCTTCTTGGTGGACTGACTTATCATTATATAATGTTTCTTACTGTATCTGGTAATTTTCTTTGTTCTGAAGTCTGCTTTATCTGGTGTTAATATAACCATTTTTGTTTTCTTTTTATTATGTTTTTATGATATATCTTTTCCAATCCTTTTACTTTCCAACAGCCAATATTATAAGTGAATTTCTTCTGGACAGTGGGGTCATGATTTTGGATCCACTGTACCATTTATGTCTTTTAATTGACATGTTTAGACTACTTACAAATTTGGAAAACAACAGAAGCCTACAGATTAAAGAAACTGAACAAACTCTAATCAAGATAAACCCAAAGAAATCCACATCAAGACAAACCATAGACAAGCTTTTGGAAACTAAAGAGAGTTATTATTTACTTTTCTTTTCAAAAGTAATTGATTTGTTTATTGGTTATCTATTTTAAATATAGCAGTGTATACATGTCAATCCCAAACTCCCGGTCTATCCAGTCTATTATTTACTTTTTAAATTTTAATTTTCATGTCATCTCCTCTAGGAATAACCCCAAGTCACTGTCCCCATCACAGACTAAAAGATTAGATATTATTCCCATGGGCTTCCTTCTAACCCTGACCATTCCTTAATATGACTTTCATCAATTAGAAATGACTGAAGTTCTAAAAAACAGAACATATGACTGATATTTGCTTAAGTAACAGTGACTTTTTTCTCATGCAAAAAAGTATAGAGTTTAGTAGTTTCAGTGTTGATGCAAATCTCAGTTATGCCAGAGATCTTGGTCATCATTTTGGCAATGATCTTGGCCATTGCCCTAGCTGCTAGATGGCTGCTGTAGTTGTGGTTTTTACATCTTTAGATTATGATTTCAAACTTACAGAAAGGAATGGTCAGAAAAAGAGGACTTTCTTTTTAACAGGGAGAAAAATATTTTCCAAACAGCCTTTCATCAGGTTTCGACCAATAACTCATCTAGCTTCCAGGGAGGTTGTCAAAGAAGTATTTCTTTTTTTCCTAGCCTTATTAAGGGAGGTGACAAGACACAGGTTTGAGAATGGCTTTTGGAAAGCCAGAAAAAGTCAGCCACAATCCTAATGATGCTACATTTAATTTATTTAGTAATTTATATTAGACATCAAACTTTCTTGAAAATATATATTAAGTACTTAGAATGTGGTTTTTAATAAATTTATAACAAGTATCTGAACATCAATAAAATATTTCTATCATTTATGGAATGATTATAGGCCAGACAATGTTAAACCTAAAAGATTAGAGTATAATATTTCACCTATCCTTAAGAGGTGTGCATTATCACTTTCATTTTTGTAACTGAGGCTGAATGAAGTTCATTAATTTATCCAAGGTTAAAGACATTAATGGAGAAGTCTTCTTTGAACACAGACGTGTGTTTTCAAAGGCATTTTTACTCTAGATCATTCATTTTGTCCCCAGAGCCTAGCACAGCACCTGCAGCACAAGAAGCCTTGATATAATTAATGAATGGTGGAAGTGGACTAAAAGTCAGGCATGGATTTGGATGAAAAGCAAAGGACAGAATGAATACAGAACATTTATTTTCACAGAATAATTACATTCTGTCTTCCTGTTTACCTTTTCATTTCCCATCATCACAATCACAGCTTATTTGTTCTAAAATAATTTTATCCTGTGTTCCAACCAATTCACAATGTTCCTCACTTTTCTTATCTCTCCCTAGTGCATACAGTTAATTACTACAAGGATAATTCAAAGAGCATTCTTGGTTGGTGGCGCTTTAGCTCGAGATAGAGGAGATCTTGTTTTTAGGGTGTTTGCAGCCTCATCCAATTCCAACTTCTATCCCAACTGTTCTCCTATTAAACCTGAGTGATTTTAGTTTCAAATTTGGATGATACAGTCAATCAACTGGTTCTGGTGTTAAAGCACTTAACCTAATAACTTCTCTTCATAAGAGAAATTAGATCCCTCTCTTTTATTGGTATTTTTGGAATCATTCAGTATATGTTAAAATAATCAAAATGATAAATTAGTTAATATTTAATTTCAATTTGCTTACATTAGGGGGTATGCATTTACAGCATGGCCATCTGGAGTAGAGAAATCACAAAACATCCTTTAACACCCATCTACAATCAAAACTATTTGAGTACTACCTTTCCTTAATTCATTCCGAAATAAGAGTCTAACTTGACTGAGAAACATAATTTTCTCTCCTTTATGACCAGTGATCCTCATTATGGTTCCATCTTACATGTGTCTAGCACTTTCCAAGAAGAATTCAGAGGTGCTAAACAGGATCACTATCTCCATGCATAACCTTTATTTTTTTTTGCAGTACGTGGGCCTCTCACTGTTGTGGCCTCTCCCGTTGCAGAGCACAGGCTCCGGACGCGCAGGCTCAGTGGCCATGGCTCACGGGCCCAGCCGCTCCATGGCATGTGGGATCCTCCCGGACCGGGGCACGAACTCATGTCCCCTGCATCGGCAGGCAGACTCTCAACCACTGTGCCACCAGGGAAGCCCCCCATGCATAACCTTTTAATAACATTTTCTTTGGAAGCCCAAACCCCTTTAAATTGACAAAGGCAAAATAACTGTCTTTCCTCTCTAGAGCATCATTGAACTAGTAGGTAGCTCTGTTTTCCATTTCCTCCCTACTTAAAAAAAAAAAAAATGATGTTAGCTCTATTCAGCAATATTTACCAGGAAAGCCCTTTTAAGAGCTCACTTGCCAAGTACAAATGTGTTAATGTTTTATACATGTTAAATGGCAACCAGCATACAGCCTCCCAAAGCTCCTTAGGCTGTGATCCATCACCTTCACTCCTCAGAGCACCTACACTGTCCTGGGATCAGCCATCACCTGATTGCTGGGGAACTCCCTCACTTGCTCCTCTCCCATCCCCTTTCCTTCAGAGAAGCAGTGCTTCTTACAAACCCCACAGCTCCATTAATTCTGCTCCGAGTGCCACTGCCTTCCAGATGCATGGATCCATTCTGCTGAAAACCCTTCTCTTCCCTCCTCTTCTGACATTTTGCCAGTTCCTTTTTTTGTTTCCTTTTGTTCTTTTCCTCTTTCATTCATCCTATTAGTGAGTGAAAGCAAAATATCTCTAAACCTTGCTAATTGATAAAGATATCCTTAATGATAAAATTCCATGATGTAAAAAGTAAAGCTAAAATTAATGAAATAAAATATTACACGCTACAAAACTAACCTTATCCATCTCTGACTTCAGAAACCAAAATGTTCAAAACTAACTGCAGTGTACGTAGGACCTATTTGAATTCAAATAGGAAATCACTGATACATGGACCCTAATGTTCATAGCAGCACTGTTTACAGTAGCCAAGACACGGAAGCAACCTAAGTGTCCATCGACAGATGACTGGGGATAAAGAAGATGTGGCACATTTATACAATGGAATACTACTCAGCCATAAAGAAGGATGAAATAATGTCATTTGCAGCAACATGGATGGACCTAGAGATTATCATACTAAGTGAAGTATAACAGACAGAAAAAGACAAATATCATATGATATCACTTATACGTGGAATCTAAAATAATGATACAAATGAACTTATTTACAAAACAGAAATAGACTCACAGTCGTAGAAAACATACTTATGGTTACCAAAGGTGAAAGGGAGTGTAGAGATAAATTAGGAGTTTGGGATTAGCAGATACAATTTACTATCTATAAAATAGGTAAACAACAAGGTCCTCCTGTATGGCACAGGGAACTATACTCAATATCCTGTAATAACATTTAATGGAAAAGAATATGAAAAAGAACTGAATCACTTTGCTGTACAGTTGAAACTAATACAACATTGTAAATTTGCTATACTTCTAATAAAAAAAGAATACAATATATCAAAATGGAAAAAATAACAAATCACTGAATTCAACAAGAAAAGTAAAATGACGTTTAAAAGTAGTGTAGTAAAGCTTTAATTTTAGGACTGCTTTAGCTTTGAAATAAGCCCTGGAGTATCATCAGCATTTTACCAGGAAATAAAGCATTTGTAACAACATTGGAATTTAGCTGGTGAAATTAGGCATTTGTTAAATCTTGGCTATGCACTTTGAGACAGTAAAACTTAGATAATTCATTTAACCTGAGAATCTTAATCTATAAAAAGATGAGGTTGTCATATGTAATCTCCCTTGTCCTTTTAAACTACTGGACATTAAACCCTTTGCAATTTTAAAACTATACTCCTAAACAATAATACTATTTCATTGCAAAGATATATGTGTATTTGTGTGTATGTATGTAATAAATATACATATATGTGCTTTTAATAATTTGAGGTCATTGTTCTGTCTAAAGTCAGAAATTATTTAAATTTGCATCAACACTTCTTTTAAAAAGACCGTTAAAAATATACATTCCAAAAAAATACATTCCTATAGACTTCATTCCATTATATTTTTGGAACATGTAAACATTCACGTTGAGTCTAAAAGGCTGAAATAAATAGCAGTGATTTTTCCTCCTGGGACAGGTGCTGGATTATTCTGTTTAGTCTAAGTGGTTCTGACTGCTCATCAAAGGTATCTATGTACCTCCAAGTTTGCATCCACTCATTCTGACCATAGCAAATGAAGGATTAATGAGGAAAAATTAATCTAATGGAAAGAAGAAAACATTATAAGCAAACAGACTGTAGCTGACAGTAAGCTGATAATTTACTCACAAAATCTTGCTTCATATGTCTGCCTGCTAAACATGCCAAACATAGCTACTGGGAGACATACCTCCTTATTTCCATCAGAAATAAGGAATTTATTTTCCAACCTGTTTTTAATAATACGCCTAGGAAATGACTGCTTATTGCTTTGTTTATTCACCACCATTTGCGCCTGTATATGACTTTCTCTGCTCTCCGACACTAACTCATTGAGAGGATAACTCAGAGTTCAGAAGGGGATAAGTATTTATCCTTAAGAGGACGTGCAGCTGTCAGGCACAGAAAATGTCTGTTTAGTCTAAATTAGAGGGATTGTGTTTAATTTACATGCTTCCTTTCTCAAGGAGCAAGTAGAATTTATCTTTAAAAAATGTTTTTAGTAATATTCCACTTTAGAATTTTAAAGTAGTTCACATCTTATTTTAATATCCTGATTTTTTTCTTATTTGAGAAAAATGGATCTTTCCACTGATAAATACAAGTTCAACACAAATTAGATGATAGGCACGTCAGAATTCAATTTGGTTCAGATATAAAATATCGTGAGAAATGTTTACTACTTGAAATTAGTTTAGAAACATATGTCCGTTACTAAAAGAATAAAGGAATTCTCATTTTTATTTCGTGGTACAGAAACAATCTATTAACAGTCATCTTCAAACAGTCCCCTTCAAAAACACGTGTGTGACTGGACCTAGAAGAAGCTCTGTTGTCATGATTTGGAAACTGATCCTCAGTCATTAGGACTCTGTCATCTACTGTGATTAGCAGGTTAATATGCCTCAATTTAGATGTTTTTCAACGCAAATTCTGCTTTTGATTAACTTTCAGGGGTGAAGTACCGAAAAATGACTCAAAGTTCATCTAAAGATGTCCAGGATGTAAAAGTAAGGAAGAAAAACACCAACTTTAATGCCAAATTTCTAATGTTTCAGCCTTTCAAAAAATCATTTCTTAGAGTTTTGTGTTATTCAATTAAACTTATAAAATCACAGTTGCTTCGTCTATTAGAGGTACTTTTTATCATTTTAAAATTAAATTAGCTTATTTATGTGGAAGGAACCAGCCACAAGTAATACTATAATTATGTTAGACAGATCAAAAGTTTCATTCATAAACAATTTATAACAGCTTCAGGAGCTAATAATTCACCCAAATATAGTCATAATGGAGGACCCGAAAGTATCGCTGTTATCGAGCTATCTTTTGTAAAATTTGATACTGTCTAGATTACTGACTTGCAAGATCAGAATTTATAGACAGGCCAGAAACCATTCAGTAGCGATTCTCAATATCTTAATAACCCCTTGATTATATTATTCCATTCATTAGTTATGTATTACTTATCGTTTATTTAGGGTCCACTTTAACTATGTATGAAGACTTGGACAATCCAAATAGCCTGATAAACATTAATGATCACACCAATAACACCTAAGGAATATGTCAATCTCATGAAAACCAATATAACACTTTTTAAAAAGGTTTTTTGTCCTCTTTTATTTCTCTTTTTCTTCCTGCATCAAAATGGCATATAATTATTTAAATCATTTTAAAAAGTGTCCACATATGAACACAGAAACTTGCTCAGGGTCATAAGAAAATATACAATTGGGAAGTCTGTCAATAATAATAACTTTAAAATTTTTCAATGTGTTTTCACCAGGCTTTCTCACCGTGTTCTCGCAATAGCTCTGAGAAGGATGGGGTGGGATTTTATGAACCACGGTTGTGGTTGAGCAAATGAAGTCATGGTCATGATCAAGCAGTCAGAGAGGAACTGGACACTCACCCTCCTGATTCCAGGTGTGGCATCCCCTAAACACACGAGAAGGACGGGCTGCTGGTTAGTCTGCTTTTAGTCTACCTTTGACGGTTCTTGCCTTTGCATTTATAAATGATTCACTACAAGTGGGTACATGCCAAGCTGTTTCATATCGATTTCCTCAGCAATATAATTTCCTCTTACCAGGTCTCCCTTCCTTTATTTTGAGCATTTATCACAAGTTGTAATGCAGCCTTTCAGGGCCCAAATGGCTACTCTTGGAAGGAGCAGTTACCAATATTTCAGAATCATAATTCGTTTAAAGAGAAGAGAGCCCATGGAAGGATTATTTGACTACTAATCTCTTTAAATATCAATAGATTAATATGTGTTGAAGCAGCCATTCAGAATCCTTTTTTGCAGTTAGATGACCATGATTTTAATACACGAGGGAAGAGATGGAGTTTCCAGGGGTGGAGATGTGGCTGATTAATACTTGTATGGTCTTACTGTCATCAGTTGCTGATGCTTTCTTTCGTTCACTCATCATGCACTACTTTATTTGTTTAGAAGCAATTGTTTACTTGGACCTTAAGACGATTTAGGATTCCTTTCTTTGCCATTTGTGTTAGCTGTTCCTCTCTATTTAACATTTATATTGCATTGCCTGTTAAATAAATAATTTCACAAGTGTAGTGATTCTTAATTTATGGACATATCTCTTCTGTTATATTTTTCTTTTCTTCCACTTTTCTTACTGATAATTGATGTACAGCACTGCATAAGTCTAAGGTGTACAGCATAAGGATGTGACTTGCATACATCATGAAATGATTATCACAAGAAGTTTAGTGAACATCCGTCAGCTCATATAGACACAAAATTAAAGAAACAGAAAAACATTTTTTTCCTTGTGATGAGAACGCAGGATTTCCTCTCAACAGTTTTCATATGTAATATAATACATCAGTGTTAACTATATTCTGCATGCTGTACATCCCCAGAACTGACTTGCAACTGGAAGTCTGCACCTTTCGACCACCTTAGTCCAGTGCCCTATCCCCCCGCCGCCCCCCCGCACTGTCTCTGACAACCACAAATCTGACCTCGTTTCCTATGAGTTTGCTTGTTTTTGAAGAATAATTGACCACCAACACTACGTTAGTTCCTGTTACACAACGTAGTGATTCGATATGTCTACACATTTCACACTATATTATATACTATACTAGATAGTTCTATACGAGACCATAATGTCTAGTTCCAATATTACACCATACAAAGAAATTACATAGTTATTGACTATATTCCCCACACTGTACATTTCACACCCATGACTCATTTATTTTGCAGCTGTACGTTTGTACCTCTTAATCTCCCTCACCTATTTCTTTCCTGCCCTCACTCCCCTCCCCTCTGGCAATCACCTGTTTGTTCTCGGAATCTATACCTTTGTTTCTGTTGTGTTCTGTTTGTTCATTTGTTTTGTTTTTTTAGAGTCCACATAGAAGTGAAATCATACAGTATAGGTCTGACTTATTTCACTTAGCAGAACACCCCCTAGGTCTATCCATGTTGTTGCAAATGGTAAGAAACAGGGCACTGAGGAAGGATGGATTCAAACACCAGAGGTGTTTGGGGTCATGAAGTTTGGGATTCAACAAACTGGCTGTACTATGATTTTTAGAAGAGAAACTTGACTCCCCTGCTTTTTCATACATAAAATAGCGGAAACACCAAATCCTTGCTTTCTATTTTTCTTTGGCTTTATATTTTTTGGTTAATTAAATTAGATAATTATGTTTGTTAGTTTGAATTATTAAAATGTTATATTTTCATTACGTATACAAATAATATGCATAGGGGTTTTGTTGTTGCTGTTTGCAGCTGGCAATAGAAATATAAGACAAATAATGGTTTTTTTTTTCTTTTGGGACTAACATAAAATAAATTACTTTAAAAATAGATGATTTTTATCAAGTACTTGTTATATTCCAGACATTATACTAGATTTCTTCAAGCGAATTAGTTCAGAGTCAATTATTCTTTCACCTGGACATAATTAGCTTTGCAATGGGTTTTCAATCTTTTACACATTCACTATGGTCTAAAATATCACTTGCCTTTATAAAATGAGGTCCCCATTTAAAAAAAATAGATGTCTCTCAAACCATCTTAGGATATTTATAGATCAGGTACAAGAATATGGTTTAGATGGACCACTTTCTTCAGTACGGTAGAGCTTTCTTTAGGGAGGCATGTTCTTTTAGTCATTCTAAGAATCCAAGAATTTAGGAATGAAGTTTTGTACAGTAATGTACCAAGGATGTTGGATCTCATGGAGGTTTTTTTTTTTCCACAATAAATGAGCCAAAAAATATATATTTTCCAGTGATGTTTCAGTTTTTCTTATGTCATTAAAGGGTAATATTATGACAAAACATCCTAATCATTATGACAGAGGTTCCTTTATATGCATTCAAATCAACATGGGTGCATGTCTAACTCGATCCACTGACTTGACCCTGTTTGCTTTACTAAATGCTTATATTCTTAGGAACATAAAATCTGCTTGACTATAATTTCAGATTCTTCCAGTAGGTGAATAGGAGACTACTGATGTATATAATAGGATTCATTGATCATTTCTGAAACAAACAAGCAAAAATTGAGTAATCTTAACCTAAGTTGCATTGCCTTTCAAAAATCAGCATCTCAAAATTTCTTGATTAGAAAATGTGCTTAATTTGCAGAAGATTTTATCATTTTATGTATGAAAATCTTGCATATATTCTTAAGAGCATGAAATTCTTCTATTTGATTTCATAAAAGTAAAGCGTACTGAATATTTTAAAATATCATGTACTTTATGAATTTATACATATATATGAGATTATTTTGTAACATGGAATGAAAGTAAATGAATACTCAACCGAAGCAATAAAGTCCAAACTCTGCATTTTTGAAGTTTACCATCATTAGTGATTTGGGCTCATTTTAGCTACTCAGTAAATACAGTTAATTTTAGGAATAGTTGAATGAATTAAAGAAATCTGATGCAACTAGAGATTATCATACTAAGTGAAGTAAGTCAGAAAGAAAAAAAACAGATACCATATCACTTATATGTGGAATCTAAAATACGACACAAATGAACCTATGTACAAAATGGAAACAGAATCACGGTCATAGAGAACAGACTGGTGGTTGTCAAGGGAGGGGGTTGGGGGAGGGGTGGAGTGGGAGTTTGGGGTCAGCAGATGTAAGCTTTCATATATGGAAGGGATAAACAACAAGGTCCTACTGTAGAGCACAGGGAAGTATATTCACTACCCTGTGATAAACCATCATGGAAAAGAATATTAAAAAGAATGTATATATACATTCTTTTTTAATACATATTCTTTATATATATATATATATATGTATAACTGCATCACTTTGCTGTACAGCAGTAATTAACACAACATTGTAAATCAATTATACTTCAATTTAAAAAAATAAAAATAAAGTTCCAAACCTTAAAAAAAAAAAAAAAAATCTGGAGGTCTTTCCATCATATGTGTTAGGATATGAGAAAGTCTGAAGACAAATTTATTTCATCTGCTTGGAGATGACTGAGAGAGAGAATTTATTGAGTATTCTGACTCCAGAAATCATATTTATGGAAGACAAAGTGTGCTGGGGCTAAAGATTTTTATAGACATGCAGTGGAAGTGTGCAAATTTGGTCTTGAAATCCTAAAGGCTCAGGCTTTTCCTTATTAACCACTGGGGCTGAGAAGTCCCTGCCATGCTATTTGCAATTCGAGAGGAAGTCCTGTACAAGAGCACAGTGCTGTGTTCATTATTCATTTAACAAAATCACTGTGTGTCTCTTAAATCAGATTTTCCTATTACTCACTTTCCATCGGGGAGGCAATTCAGCCTGAATTTGATTAGACAAAAATGTGACCCACAGTGAACTCTGCTAACCTGCCAGTTAATGAAAACATACTTAGAGCCAGGTAACTTACACAACTATAATCTTACATTCAGTATATATACAGTGTAAACATCACGCACTGTTTACCCGATGACAGTGCAAGCTAATGATAGTGACAGAGCGGAAATATTTTGACTCCTTACTAAATTTACTGCTATTTTTAGAAGAATAAACACATTACAATAGAGTTTTAGGCAGGTTGATGCACTGCTTAAATGCAGACTATAGGAGATAATTTGATTTGCAAAACAAATGCAACACGGTAGTATATAGCATGCAAGGGCATTTTAAACCCACCGTTTATAAAATCCCAAAGAGCAGTGGCTCTTTTTTGCCACATGGTTCTCAGCAAGGAACCTACATTTTTATTCTGTTTCTGCCAATATCATAGCATGGCCTTAGGTTGTGGTCCAAAAGGCATTCTAATGATCTTTAGATGACAGGATGAAAGAAGAGGAAAATCAATTTCTATGCCCTAAAGACATAACTACTACCACTGAATTTCACCAGACCTCAGTTGCTTCACAGGACCTTAAATAAGAACCCAAAACTATTGAGAGTGTAGGATTTACTGTATAGGTATCCAATAATCTATTTCTTGAAAATAGCAAAAATAAAATGAATCACAAAAAAGTATATAAAGGAAAAAGAATTGAAAAGAACTCAAAAAAGCAAATTTTTTTTTGCTAATTTTATTGTGGACTATTTTCTAATCTCCTCCAGTACAAGGCATAGAGAACATCTAAATAGATGTTCTGAAGCAGATATGCTTGGACTTTAGACATCTATAATTATGCCTTGTGCATTTTTCTGGATTGTTTTTGAGATACCTTCAATTTCTTAAGTAGCCATTGAAAATCTGGGATCATTGCTTAATGTTAAAAGAGAAGGCCGCTAATATTTATTAACGATCTACAACCCGTCACCAATTTGGGAAACTTTTTCCGTGATTAATTTTCACAATACCCCTATGAGGAAGATATCATCCAAACTTGAAAAGACCAATCCTCAATGACTTGCCCAAGTTCTCACAGCTAGGAAAGGATGGCACTAGACTTTATCCTACCCTTGCAATGCCAAGCACAATGCTCTGTTTTTTAATATCTTCTCAGAAACCACATATAAGGTATCATTTCCTCTTTGTATTCTTTTTTCAGTCTCTCCTATTTATACACATGGATCATATCTGGACCCAAGCCAGTGCCCAGCTCATAGTACATATATGCTCGACGCTTTTGGAATAGATTTGTACATATGACCACATGTGTACTCCATGAATGCATATATCCACAGAGAAACTACCTGTATCTATTCTCACTTCACAGCTTCTCAGGGACACAGACATTATTGATTGATGTGGCTGCAAAACTATGTTTTTAAAGACAGAAGTGGATAAATTACAGAGTTGGAGCTTTTAACACTAGAAAAGCACTAATGGATCATGTAAAATATGCGACATATCACCATCTTTTTAGAACTCAGAATTCTAAGTAGACATAAGCATATATATATATATATATATATATATATATACACACATACAGCGTTCTGACTAGAACCAACCACTAACTGTAAAAGCACTTTATTCCATTTAGCACTTTATACTTTCAAAATCCTTCTTAATCACTTTATTATTTATATCATATCAGGCCAAAGCATATTAAGAAATAGTGGTCTGGAGATTTTGTGTTTTTAATCCATTAATGCCTCTGCCTATAAAACAGAATGCTGTAGACAGTGTTTATGGGAATTAAAAATTAACTCTCTCAGCAGTGTAAACCTGATCCAAAGGTCCTTTGACAGTAAACTATATATGCATATGGGATGCATGCACCCTCTCTGAGGCCCAGACACCAGTGTGTGATTCAGTAAATTCTATTTGCTGTACGCCTAACGAGACACAGAAGGAGTAGCAATGCTATCTTGGGAAGGGCTCTGATGACTTGCACACTTCCATGGATGGAGTGAACACTTTATTAAACTTTCCCCTTTGAAGTATGAAGAGTTTGAACGTAGAAAAACTCTCATTGGAAAAATAAAAATCATTCAAATTAGTGCAACTTCATAGGTATGACCACCATTTAGCTCTGAGTGTAATGACTTCAACCTTATGTAATTTTACAGGAAATTTTCTAGAATGTTTTTATTCCTGGAAAATAGTGATTCCTAGGATGTTTCCATTCATTTTCAATTTGATTTTGAACGATTTGTGTTTTTTTCTAAAATGTCTTGTTATTTCAAGCATTTTTTTTCTCTGGGCAACACTTGGGGCAAACAGTTTGGAACAAAAACAACTCTATTTCTACTCTACCCATAATCCCAGGTGCATTTCTCTCTATTCATATTCATATTCCAACTAGTACCTGAACAAATAAAATACTTTTTTAAAAGTATCAGAGAATGTCTATCTCTGAACATTTAAAGAATGCCTCAGGAAGGTCAAAATTATATTACAAATTTACAGACAAACACTTGTAAATATTTACAATATTGTTTTCATAATTCAGTGCTGATAGTTAATTTTATGTCAACTTGGCTAGGTTATGGCACCGAGTTTTGGGGTCAAACACTACTTGAGATGCTGCTGTAAAGGTATTTTTAGATGTGATGAATACATCAGTAGGCTTTGAGTAAAACAGGTAACACTTCATAATGTGGGTGGGTCTTGTCCAATCAGTTGAAGGCCTTAAGAGAAAAGACTAAACTCCTCCAAAGGAAGAAGGCATTCTGCCTCCAGTCTGCCTTTGGTCTGAAGACTGAAATATCAACTCCTGGTGGAACTTCCAGCCTGCCAGACCGCCACGCAGATGTCAGACCTGCCAGCCCCCCACAAACGCAAGGGTCAGCTCCTTTAAGTCAATCTCTCTCTCTTGCTCACTGGTGCTATTTGTCTACAGAACACTAAAACAAGTGAGATATAAACCTTGAAATAAAAATCACATGCTTGTATTTACAGAGATGTCTTCACTCCCGAATATTCAAGCTACTTAAATTCACTCCCTAATATTTCAATATCTCAGTTCTTCCAGAAAGTAAAAAATTTATCATTTTACTGCAAAATGGTGACTTGAGATGACAACTTCTCAACGTTAAGTCCAAATCAAAACAAAGAGTGCAACAAGAAAATAGAGAAAAAAGTGTACGCATATCCAAACTTCAAAACGTACCTGTATACGTCTCAAATGTGGGAAGAATTCTTTTAAATATGATGCAAATTGACCAATGTGTATAAATACCTATACCTAACCTATATTACACTGAATATTTTCTTCCTGAGGATTCATCCCAGTCGACGGCAAACAAACAGTGTGTGTACTGGCAGATTCTTACTAACGTTCCTACTTTGGAGGAAGAATAATGAGCTGGGGGTAGAAGGGAATCATTTATTCTTTTTTTTTCATTTACTCTTTTTAAAAAATTTTTTTTTATTTTTATTAGTTTCTGCTTTATAACAAAGTGAATCAGTCATACATATACATCTGTTCCCCCATCCCTTCCCTCTTGCGTCTCCCTCCCTCCCACCCTCCCTATCCCACCCTCCCTATCCCACCCCTCCAGGCGGTCACAAAGCACCTAGCTGATCTCCCTGTGCTATGCGGCTGCTTCCCACTATCTATTCATTTACTCTTGAAATGTGTTTGCCACTAGAGATCCAGGGCCTGCATCAGCTGGTCCCTCTCAGGCTATGAGTACACACAATTGGAAAAGAGCCAAAGGTATCTGAATTCTACTGGATTCAGTAGGCAGCAACATTGTGAAGAAGACCAAAGACTGAGGTTAGACCAGACTGAAAAAATGGGAAAGAAGAGTGCAGGAAAACAAAAGTAAAGATAAATAAAAATAAGCAGAGAAAAACAAAAGCTCATCCTGGGATTTACCATACTCAGATTCCCCGAATGCTTTCTTCATAGTGCTGTCTGGTAGCACATCCATTACTGAAATTTTTACTGAGCTCTCACTGTATGCTCGCCCTTGAGCTGGTGGCTGGGATGAAAACCGTGAGCAGAAGTAGCCCTGGACACCTTAGCTTTGCCACATGTAAATCACGTGTGGTAATTTGCAATCACTCCCAGTGCTGGGAGGGAGGAAGGCTCAGTGCTATGAAGTGCGTGACCAAGGGCTCTGACCCGGTCAGGCAGGTCAGTCCATGTTCCTTTAAGTTATGATGCATAATTGCGAACTATGGATCACAGTGTACATATGCCTGTAGCAGGAGAACAGGGCACCAATCAGAGACTTAAATAAGTAAATAAGCTATTGTGCTGGGAGGCCAAGCAGGACAGTGGGGTGGGAGAGAAGGCCTGAGTGGCGGCTGGGGCCATGATGCCTAGGACCTTATGGGGCACGTTACTGGGTTTGGATTCGTTGCAAGAGTGCTCTGAAGACACCCAGCCATTTTAAGTAGGGACTGAAAATACTAGGCTTGAGTTTTATGAAGGTAATTTGAGCAGCACTGTGGGGGTGACTTGGCGGAAGGCAAGGCAGGGGCTGAGAGCCTGCTGGGCGGGTATTTCTGGGGAGCACCCTGGAGTCGCTACTGTCTTGGTGGGAAGTGGCAGAGGGGGTGCAGGGCACTGTGGGTGGTGCCGCTGCTGGAAGGTCCCAGTCACTGGACTTCACAGCGGGTGAGGCACAGAGCAAGGGGCTGTCCAGGGTGAAGGAGGAGAAGATGCCAAGATTAACCCTCTGGATTCCAGTCTGAACAACTGGATGGATCATGCTGTCTTTCAATGACACCAATAAAGCAGGAAGAACCAAGGAAGGAAGTGAGTTCATTTGTGTATTGTTGAACCCGAGATGCACCAAAAAGAAGATATAAATTAAGCAGTTGGATGTAATGGTGTAGAGTACTGAGAAAAACTGGGGGCTTGAAATGTATGTTCTGGAGTCATTTACACCACGAAGCAAAGGATCTGGTTGGTGTTCCTAAGCATGAGCGTAAGAGAAATGACCTTGGGCTGTCCTCTGATAAAATACAGTGTTCAAAAACTCACACTGTAAACAATGAAGGGATAACCCCAAAATGGAAAGGAGACAAGGGCCATGTTACACAAGAGAAACCAAGAAAAAAGAAAGCAATGCTGAAAATGTGGGAAGGGTTCAAGTACAACAGTAACGTTTACATGACCATTATATTTTGCAGGGTGACCAGCGCAAATGACCTTAGTCCAGGGTGTTTGGTTGAAATAGTGTAGACAGGATCCACAAGCAGAACGGGTAGAAGAAGCAGACGGGAAGTGTGTAGACAACCCTAGTACGAAGTTTGCATAGCTGAGAGAATACAGAGAGTGTGTGTGTGTGTGTGTGTGTGTGTCAACGTGCACTGGATACACATTTTGGCAGAAGTTTGAATGGTCAAATACTAAAATCAATATTCGATTGGAGCCAACAACAATTACTGTTACTAAAGGAACTTCTGGAATACACAAGTTAATATAATATAAATATATTAATTCATTTTACTATTAAAATAATTCATTCAAATGAAATTTTTTTTAAAACAAAGAGGTAAGGTATCTCTGGACTATAAATTGGAAGGTTGTACCTGAAAGTCATCAGGTGGCACACTTTTGTTTTTAAATATGCATTATATTAATGCAAATTTTAATTAAAGTATTATATATGTGTGTACACATACATCTAGAGAAAGTGATACAGAGAAGGAAAATGCAACTACTGTAAATGAAAATCTTAATTATGTTTTACAACATGAACATGACTGTGAAACCAGCACACTGCCTGATTCTAAAAGGCCAGAAGGCCCTGAACACCCTTCAGTCACTGCAGAAACCCTCAAGGTACATCCATGTACACAGCCAAGGGCCTCACTATCCTGACTGCTAACTCCATAGGTTTTTGTTGTTATATATACCACACTGTATGACTTTCATTCTACATTACGGTTCTGAGATCCATTTATTTGGCTACATGTAACTGTAATTTGTTTATTCTTGTTGCTGTATAATATTCCATTGTATGAATACCCTACAATATTTTTATCCTTTCTTCTGTTGTTGGACATTTGAGTTGTGTGCATATTTGAAACATTTCAAACAGTGCTGCTATGAACATCACTGTACCTGTTTTTTGGTGAATGCATGCACATATGTCAAGAAGTGGAATTTCTGGGACATAAGAGTATGTGATAAACAGTTTTCACAGACAGTGTCTATTGCTGAAAAATGTACACTTGATCCAGAAGTATATAAGAGTTGCAATTAGTCCTCATCCTCACCTTCACTTGTTAATCAGGCTTTTCAGCTATTCTGGTGGGTTGGTATCAGTATCCATTTGAGGCTCTCATCATTACAGGATAAGTAAATAAACATCAACAAAATGAAACACAGACCATGTGAAATAAGAAAACAGAGGATTTACAAAGCATTTGAGGTATTTTATTCATATTTTAACACATTTCTATTAAAAATATATTTAAGAGACAATCTGCTACTTAAAAATAGAAAATAATATAGACTTTATCCAATGATAAATGAAAACTGAAAATAAAAGACAACACATTGAGATAATAAGGGACCTAAAGGACAGAACAGAACAAAAGAGAGACAAAAACAGGAACAAACAGGGAAAAAGCAATGCTCTGAGTAATTAAAATTGCCTTGAAGTCAGTAAATCACACTCAAGTTCATGAAAGAGGGCAAACTTGAGAACTTCTTTAAAATTTTACCTAAAAATAAAGAAGACCTAGAATTGACTATGAAGACAGTGCTATGTCAGGAATGCAAAGAAAGAAGAGAGATGTGACATACAGATAGATCATTGGTTTCCCTTAAGTAAAGGTTGGAACATATTTCTGAATATTTAGTTCAGATTTTTATAGTCTTGAATGTCATTAATGACATCATTAATATGAAATGCAAAGTTGCTCTTTTCATTAAGCAGAAATATAGGACGAGAAAGTTCCCGAGACCCAGATGAGGGCATTAGCCCACCTCTGCTGACTTCCTCCCGGCCAGTTCCCTGGCCGCACATCATCAGTCCAAGAAAGAAGAGTCTTTATGGCCACTCAAATCTAGGAAGAGTTTCTACCAACATTCCAGAAACACTGAGGAATAGTGGCAAGAAATCTTGAAGTTTAAAGAAGAGGAGATCACTGGCTACTGAAATTCACCCCCAAGGGAGAGTGCAGCACATCATTCCCAGTGGGAACCCCATTGGCAAACTCTAGTCCAGTCTGGACAACGATTCTCAAGTCTCTGAACAGGCTCCAGCCTTTGCAGAAGAGACACAGTGGTGACACTCATGTGCCATCAGGTGTCAAGTGCAGGTGGGGAGGGACCTGGGCGTCGGTGCCTCCCACCAGTTGGAGAAACAGTCACTGTCCCTGCTGGGTCAGGTAAGGGTGGCTTGTTACTAACTGAAGCAGATGTTCTCTGCACCTAAAGCTCACTCCTGTGTGCACAGCTCTGTCTCACCAGTAGGAACTTTCACATATACAGGGCGGCAAAAAAGAAGCAAAAATAAAATTGTCAATATCTAAAGTCTATTTTCTCATTAGAACTAAACACTGAGAGTAATCTACATGGTTCCCACAGATACACTCTAAACTATAATATGACTAAAAGAACAATTGTCACCAGACTATTGAAAAGAAAAAAACAAAGAAGAGATCCTCAGCTCCAAACACTCAAGAGCTCGTCATACTGAAGTAAAATCATTCTGGAATCAGTAGAACATTTTTGTAATATTGTTTTTATAAATGATAATTAAAAGACTATTTCTTCAACAACAGCTTGAATCTGCTATCATGAAAAAGGATAAAACAGGCAATAAGAGAAGCTTTCTAAAATTGAAAAGTATCATTACTGGTACATTGAAAAAAATCAATGGAACTATTGATAATCCAAGGACTAAGGCTTAAAACTGAAAAAGTGAATTATAATCAGAAGAAATTTGCTTACAGGTATAAAAAAGGATTTCCAAATCTAGACATTGTGCTAAGTAACTCTCTACATTTTATGAAAATGTACCAGGAGCCACCATTTTGTGAACGAAAGTTTCCTGCTATGCACTCTTCATAAGTATGAACCAGAGAAGGCAACTTAATTAGGATTGTACATGGAACATAGGGGAATATTATGAGTTTCATCATTCAGGGTTTTATATGCATTTTTTTTTTTTGGTGGTACCCGGGCCTCTCACTGCTGTGGCCTCTCCCACTGCGGAGCACAGGCTCCGGACGCAAGGCTCAGCGGCCATGGCTCACGGGCCCAGCTGCTCCGCAGCATGTGGGATCTTCCCAGACCGGGGCACGAACACGTGTCCCCTGCACCGGCAGGCGGACCCTCAACCACTGCGCCACCAGGGAAGCCCTATATGCATATTTTTGACACTTTCATAAAATATTCTATATTACATGTATTTAAAATCCTCTCTAAAATTTAAATCACTATAAATGGCAGTGAGATGGAATTGCAGCCTCCACCATAATTTATTTGGGTACGACTGAGTGAAATATGATGTATTTAGGATGAAAATTAGGGCCAACGGCATGTGCAGAGGGCTTTTTAATAAAATCATAGAGACTTTATTTGATATTAACATGTAAATTGTGTACAGGATGATGATTCCCTAGTTAATTCATAAAGAAAAGATTGAAGGAAGAAAATATGTGTCTCCACCACTGGACAGTGCATTAACCTGATGTTCTCAAACATACATTTAATTTAGATTTCATCAAATAACAACTGTCAGTTCTCAGTTTCAAACACTTGCTCCTTGACATAATCATATCCATTAAAGAAAGATAAAAATGCCTGAAGCAAAATAGCTCATGGATTAAAAAGCAACACTGGAGGTTATAAGGTGGTCATTTATTTTTTCTAAATCAATAATAACACTGCATTTGCATATCAGAGTTTTTAAAGCTCATTCAAATATGTTATCTCATCTGAAACATTCATGAAAGTGTTTTGAAAGTTCAATAAAACCCTGTGATTTGCTCAGGAGAGACTGTTATCCCAATATTATTGATGAGGCAACAGATGAAGACTGAGAGAAAAAGTGGTTTTCTCAACTTAACACAGCTCATGGAATGGCAGATACGAACCTCAAAAGATGAGAAGCATCAGTGTTGTTTGTGGCATTCAGGTAATCTCAAGATCTTTAAAATATCTAACATAAACTAATGGTCAGGTAGATAGATACAGATAGGAGCATGGTTACTGACATATAGATATAGATGTAGATATGGATTTGGACATAGATATATATTAATGGCAACCTGTTCATCTAGAGAATCAATCTCCTGTGGTCTTGTCAGCCTTGTCAAAAATCATTTGACCATATATATACATAGGCTTATTTCTCGGCTGTCTATTCTGTTCCACTGGTCTATGAATCTGTCATTATGCTAGCAACACAGTGTTTTAATTACTGCAGCTGTGCAATATGTCTTGAAATCAGAAGTGTGAGCCCTTCAACCTTGTTCTTCTTTTTCCAGATTGTTTTGACAATTTGAAGTCCCTTGCGATATCATATGAATTTTAGAAATTTTTTCAATTTCTCAAAAAAAATACCATTGGGATTTTGATAGGGATTAACCTGAATTTGCAGATGGCTTTAGGGAGTACAGACATTTTAACAATACTGAATCTTCTGATCTATAAACATGAGATAAATTTTCATTTTTTTCAGGCCCATAACTAGTAAAGACATTGAATCAGTAATCAAAACCCTACTATCAAACAAAGGCCCAGGACTAGACAGCTTCACTGAAGAAATCTATGAAATATTCAAATAAGAATTAACACTAATCCTCCTGCAATTCTTCCAAAAAGTGAAGAGGAAGGAGCACTTTCAAATTTGTTTTATGAGGCTAGAATTATCCTGATACCAAAAGCAGACAAAGAAATTAAAATGAAACAAAATAAAACAAACAAAAAAACCCACTACAGGTCAATATCACTGATGAATATTGATACAAAAACCCTCAACAAAATACTAGAAATCTGAATTCTACAGCATAATAAAGGACTTTACATCATGGCCAAGTGAGATTTATACCTAAATGCAAGGTCGGCTAAATATATGCAAATAAATCAATGTAAATACCACAGTAACAGAATGAAGGACAAAAACCACATGATCATATCAATTGATGCAGAAGCAGCATTAGACAAAATCCAACATCCTTTCACAGTACAACCACTCCACAAACCAGGAATTGACAGAGATTATCTCAACATACTAAAGGTCATATATGAAAAGCCCACAGCTACTGTGATACTCAATGGTGAAAAACTGAGAGTTTTCATGGAAGATCAGGAATAAGGTAAGGATGTGTTACTCTGTCCGCTTCTATTCAACATGATACTTGAAGTCCTAATGAGAGCAATGAGGCGAGAAACATAAATTAAAAAAAATCCAGATTGGAAAGGAAGCAGTAAAATTACCTTTTTCTGCACACAACATGATCTTACATGTAGAAAAACCTAAAGATTCAAACAAAAACAAAAGCAAAACCGATGAGAGTCTAGTAGGCATTGTTTTTTTTTTTGGTGGTACGCGGGCCTCTCACTGTTGTGGCCTCTCCCGTTGCGCAGCACTGGCTCCGGATGCGCAGGCTCAGCGGCCATGGCTCACGGGCCCAGCCGCTCCGCGGCATGTGGCATCTTCCCGGACCGGGGCACGAACCCATGTCCCCTGCATCGGCAGGCAGACTCTCGACCACTGCAACACCAGGGAATCCCCACTCTCTTCTTTTAAAAGTAGGCTGTTAACCGCTCTATGTCTAAATAGTTTTGTTAACTTGAACATATTCTATGGCATTTGACTTTAAAATTTCATGTTACTTCATACTTAAGACTATGAAATTTGATAAAATTTTAGCTAAGAATTTCCCTGAAATTAAAGAAGAAAAAATCATGGTTTTAATTTGAAATAAAATGATGTATGATATATTAAGAAAATAATCATTTATTTTTACTGTACCAAATATATACTACATATAGAATATATAGCATTTAAATACTCTTCTAGTGACATCAGTATATTTGAAGTAGAAAAAAAAATTACACTATGTTTGTGACTTTAAACAAGTAAGTGATGTTTTGTTTGATGACATCAGAAATGTGAATTAAGAAATATTTAAAGATAGATATAAGCACGGCATAATTTAAAAATGCCTCATCTAGGGCTTCCCTGGTGGTGCAGTGGTTGACAGTCTGCCTGCCGATGCAGGGGACGCAGGTTCATGCCCCGGTCTGGGAGGATCCCACATGCCGCAGAGCGGCTGGGCCCGTGAACCATGGCCGCTGAGCCTGCGCGTCCTGAGCCTGTGCTCCGCAATGGGAGAGGCCACAACAGTGAGAGGCCCACGTACCACCAAAAAAAAAAAAAAAAAAAAAGCCTCATCTAAACAAGCAATGGAAATTATTTAAATATAATTTGACTGCTATTAAGAGCTGACAGCTATGAAAAATGCTTCTGAAATACAAGGTTTCAGCTAAAATTAGAAATATAAATTCATAACTGTGCATGTTTTAAAATCTTTACAAAGATAGGGATTTACCATTAAAATAAATATATATAGATTTTTAATATTGGTGAATTGGAATAGTACGTTTCCACATTCAATGTATCATTTGATATTATTTTTATAACTTTTTACATAAAAACAAGAATTCTGTGCAATGCTGAAAGTGATAATTAGGGAAAAAACGTTCCTTATTAAAGGTGCTATATATCATTCATAACACAGTGATTTAGCATTCGTGCATTGTTTTAAAAGCATATCATGCAGTCTATGGTATATTTATAGTTGCACATAAATCATATATTCTGAAAGGAACTTTGCTGATTTAGTCCAGTAAGTTCCAATAAATCTAAACAAAACAAAGCAAGGATAAAATGATCACTGAGAACTATCTGAATGGGAGAAAATAAAGTTTTAAAAAGTACAAACCCATATTTCTGAGTGAGAACTGAAGCTTCAAGAATTTTATTATGTACCTAATATAGTCATCAGAGGGAAGAAGACAGAAGTGGTCAAACCTGTATGGAGACTCAGGGTTCATATAATTTTACACATAAAGGATAAGATGAGGTTCCCAAGGCACACAGTATGGGGAAATGTGTCCAAGGCTCCAAGGCACGGAGCAATACTACTGGTGTAGGACCTGCCATCATGTCCAGATAGACAAAGGATTGAGTCTCCTGTTCACAACTCTGGTATCAGTTCCAACATGTAAAAAGCTTGGACGTCATTGTCCTATCCCTGTTCCTCAAAAAAAAGGCTAAAATATCAATATCCGTCCTTGGATCCATCAGTGAAGTGAGGTCACAGAGAAATCTGCCACCAAAATCTACAGAGACAGGTAAATCCAGAGTCACAGTTACGATGTGCTTCCCTGGGACAGGAGCTACTAGACCCTCCTTGTAGGGCCGGGTACATTGAAGTGGCAATTGGATGAATTACTGGAGACTTTATCTGGACTCTATGGAGAAGAATTCCTGGGGGCCTTAGTTTAGGGTGCCCGCACATTTTCAGGGGTTTTATCTGCAGGAACCCCACCAGGTTCCCCACCAGGAAACCCAGCCAAGAATGTTCCCTTTTGGCCTTGGCAGGGATCCTGAGAAAATCAGCCATGGTCAAATACACTCAGGGCACTCTCCATGACAAAGGCCAAGGCCGCCCAGTGGAAAGACTGGAGAGCAGTATTTCTCCCACTCCAGGCCCCTCTGCTTTCCTGAATCACCTAAGGGAAGAGGGAAGCAAAAGAATGTTTGTGAAAGTCACAGCCCAAGGACTGTGGCACAGCAACATACTGACATTTAGTTACCCGATTACAGAACCCTTTCCTTCTCTCACAGCTACCACTACATCAACAGGGCTCCAGTGGGTTATAGCTGAGAGAGTTGTAAGGCACAGACTCTCTCTAAGCAAAGTCCAAAGTCAGGAGGAAGGACAAAAACCAGGCACAAGAGGATTTGAAATCTCTGGCACCTAGAACTATAGCAAACAGTACACAGAGCAGAACTCGTTGCCAGATTAACATAAACTTCACACGGAAAGGCTACTTAGCTCAATTCCTGTTACTTAGTACACCTTGTTCAGCTTTCAACAAAAAATTGCAAGACCTATTAAAAGGTGAGAAAGCACAGTCTGAGGAGCAAAGGCAAATGTAAGAACCAGATTCAGATAACAGAGATGTTACAACTAACAGAATGGGAATTTAAAATAAGTATGATGAATATGTTAAGGGCACTCATGGAAAAGAAGAGAGCAGATAGACAGACAATGTAAACTTAGAGATGAACACTCTAATGATCAAAATAAAATGCTAGAAATTAAAAGCACTGCAACAGAGATGGAGGATGGCTCTACCAGGCTCAACTGGAGACTGGACATGGCCAAGTAAGAATAAGTTTGATGATAGGTCAATAGAAACTTCACAGACTGAAATAGAAAGAGAAAGAAAAAAAAAAGGTAAAATA
The DNA here is from genome assembly GCF_949752795.1 of Hyperoodon ampullatus. Lineage (NCBI taxonomy): Eukaryota > Metazoa > Chordata > Mammalia > Artiodactyla > Ziphiidae > Hyperoodon > Hyperoodon ampullatus. Next base: position 29,094,830 of record NC_136933.1, read on the forward strand.
AATAAATAAATCACAGAGGAGAACATGTGAGGACTGTGAGACATTTTAAAAAGATTTACATACACATAATTGGAATATCAGAAGCAAAAGAAAGAGAATATGGAGAAGAAACATTTTAGGTAATAATGGCTAAGAACTTTGCTAAATTAATGTCAGACACCAAATCACTAGATAAATGGCAGACACCTGATGAAAGAGGCTCAGATAATAACAAAAACTATAAATATCAAAATATCTACATTTGGGGCTTCCCTGGTGGCACAGTGGTTGAGAGTCCGCCTGCCGATGCAGAGGACACGGGTTTGTGCCCCGGTCTGGGAACATCCCACATGCTGCGGAGCGGCTGGGCCCGTGAGCCATGGCCGCTGAGCCTGCACGTCTGGAGCCTGTGCTCCGCAACGGGAGAGGCCACAACAGTGAGAGGCCCGCGTACCGCAAAAAAATAAAAATAAAAAAATTAAAAAAATCTACATTTGGATATATCATATCCAAAGTGTAAAAAACCAAAGACAAAGAGAAAAATCTTGAAAGAAGCCAATGGGGGCAAAAGACACATTACCAATAGAGGGACAAGGATAAAATGTAATCAGGGAAGTGAAATACTTTAAGTGCTGGAAGGAAGGAAGGAGGGAGGGAGGGAGGGAGGGAGGGAGGGAGGAAGGAAGAAAAGGCAACCTAGAATTCTACATCCAGGAAATTACCTTCAAAAGTGAAGGAGAAGTAAAGACTGTCAGACAAACAAAACCTAAGAGACTTTATTACCAACACATTTGTTTTGAAAGAAATGTTAACAGAAGTACGTCAGGGAGAAGGGAAATTATATAGACTAAAAACTGGGATAAGAAAAAGGAAAAATGTTGAAAAAGGACTGAAGGATGATAAAATAATAGTTTATAAAATTCTTACCTGATCTAAAAGATAACTCTTTGTTAATTGTGATAGTAGTAAAGGTGAACTGAGTGAATATAGCAGGAGGATAAATGACAGGAAGAACAGTGACCTGTATGTAAGGGGTGGGAGGGAGGAACTGGGAACATTGTTACACGGCAAGTGCCCTACATGTCAATTGTTATTTCAAGGTAGACTTAGATTAGTTTAAAATGTACATTGCAACCTCTAGGAAACCACTATTTTTTCAAAACAAGTATAACTTGTATGTAAAGAGAAGAAATAAAGTAAATTATATAAAATGCTCAATTGAAACTGAGAATGCATAAAAAGAGAAAAAAAACCAAAAGAAACACAACGAACAGAAATAGTTACAAACATGGGCGATACTCATCAAATCATATCAGTGTATTTTCTACTGCTTCCATAACAAACTGCCACAATCTTAGGGCTTTACAATACGAGCTATTATCTTACAATTCAGTAATTCAGAAATTCAACATGGGTGTCACCGGGTTAAAATTAAGATGTTAGCAGGGCTAGCCTAACTCCTCACTCCTTGAGTGCGGGCTGCATATAGTGACTTCTTTCCAAGTAGTTGAGTAGGTAAAAAGAGAAGAAGAGGAATTTCACTGTGCAGAACGCTGACAAACACTATCTCAGCTCAAAGTGATCAAGGTCAATGTTGACAGTGATAAATCATGTTGATAGCATGCATTGGTGATGTGGTGTGATGAAAGTAACACTTCACCTTTGTGGTCTCCTTTCCAAAGATTATAACTCCGGTCCGATATTGAGAAAAATATCAGACAAATGGCAATTGAGGAACATTCAACAAAATGCCTAACCAGATCTCCTCAAAATTGTCAGTCATAAAAAAAAAAAAAAAAAGTAAAGTGTAAGAATCTGTCATAGCAAAGAGGAGCCTAAGGACTCATACTGCATCATTACTTTAATGTGTCATGTATGAAATCCTGGATTGGACAGGACATTATGTAAAAATTAGGCGAATATGAAAAATGTGCATTTTAATTAATAATAGTGTACCAATATTGTTTCATTAATTGTAGCAATGTACCATGCTAATTGCTAATAGGAAAAACTGGGTGTGGAGTATGTAGGAATTCTCTACACTATCTTTGCAGGGTTTGTGTTTTTGTTTTTGTTTTGGTACCTCTAATGCTGTTCCAAAACATACAGTATTTAAATAAAAGGGGGTGCTAGTAGTGTCAGGAGTAAGGTTTGAGATTATAAAACGCCTTCTACCCCAAAACAGAAGATGCTAAATTTTATTCCAAAAAGTTTTAATCAGTGTTGAAATGTGACAATCCTTCTAATTAAGAAAGATAAAATGTAATTTCTAAGAAGCATGCTGGCAAAATAGCAGAATGGTCAAAAATCCCAAAAGGGTAAAAAATAAAACAAAACTACAATTTCCGAAACATAGAAATGGTCTAAAAAACTATAGCACCCATTTGATGAATTCTGGACAAGTACATTAATGATTGATCTATGCTGGATAAGAACATATAATTCTTTTCATCCTTTCTTGAAAAGGCAGTGCATTTTCAGGGAAAATTAATAGGAAAAAATATAGAAAACATCATCAGGAGCACTAATTCAGGGACCGAGGGCTGAAGCAGATGTAGACACTGGGAGAAATGGTAATCACTGCATTTGTTGCCTTGTCTACATCTGAGGATTTAGCTGTGGGACTAGAAGAAAAAAATCATATAACCACTATCATCTATTTACTCTGGCCCTACATGTTTTTCATGATCTAAGTCTACTATAATGTGGCAGGGGTCTTCTTATCTGGATAACTGAAATTTATGTGAGGGAAGATAATGAGTAAACTCAACCACATTATTTAAATCAACTTTCAGACCCTCAGAATAAGATCAGTGAAGTCAACTGTGCTGTGGAAATTATTCTTGTCTGGTGCCCTCTGAAGTGGAAGAATACATTAAAAAGTTAGAGGAGACCACCTAATAGGGAATGAGACTTCCATCCTCACGTAGAAATAAGTTTACAAAGCTTTAGGGAGGAGGACCAACAAGCACAAGGAACAGGGTGTACTAAATGTGTACTAAATGTGTACTAAAAATAGAAAAGAACTGAGCGGTATTTAGGTACCGTCTTACAGAATGACCCTGTGCCAACTGTGATGACTGTGGACATCAAAATTTATATGTACAATTTTAAGGAGACTGGAAATATTTGTGTTTACTTCTGTAAACTTGAACTCTTATATAAGTTCCTGTAAATTATTTTTCCTGTGTATTTATATATTGAAATATTTAAAAATAATCATGTATGATTTAATCAAAAACTATTAACATACCAGGGGTTATTTAGGGTTGATTTGTTATATATTCTTTTAGATTTATCTTCCACAACAAGTTTTGAATTTGCCGAACAACTGCATTTATTAAATTACTAAACAGCTTAAGTACTCTCCAATTCTAGACAATGTTCTAACATTAATGAATTTATATAAAGACAGACCTGTTAGAAATGAAAATATAAAATTGGGCAGTCTAAAGATAGCAAATATATTGTGGCTCATTTCAGAGATGTCAGTTTTTATCGAGCAGAGATGGTCATAGAGAAAAAAAATCTATTTAAAAATGGACACTCATGACTGGCAAGACATGGAAAACATAAAATTACACCAACACTAAAAATAGTAATAAACTCATTTATTTGAAAATGTCAGTTTTTATCTAGCTGTGCTGTTGATGCAAAGAAAATTACGATTTCCTGAGTACATTCTTCTTCGAAAACAACTTTGCGCTCGTTGAATCTATACCAAGTTAAATAACTCAAATAGAATACTTCCTCTTTAGCACAATTTCACATCACTATTTACATTATCTAACCAGATCTTTAGAAAAGTAAAATTTGGTCAAGTCATCCCAAACTATACAATATAAAATAAAATAGCAAAAAAAAAAAAAAGAAAAACCTGAACCTCACATTTTCTGATTCTATTAAGCAGTAAAAATATTAATGAAACTAGACCATGAAAATATTTTTTAAGCAAAGTGATTATAAAATAACAGCGTGTTTATGATTTAAAAGTTCTATGTTGGACTCATGGCATCATGTCCTGATATTCAAGGTTGGTTCTGAAATTGTAAATTAAAAAAAATTCCTACTTTTCTCATATTTCTGGGCAAAACAGAAGAACTTCCTGGTGTTGGAGTCAAGACAAAGGCATTCTGTGCCCTAAACTGTCTGCCCTTTCTTGGAGACAGTTCAGAGTTCAAGAAGAATTTCTGAGATGGAAAATGGCAGAGAGCATACTGCATTTTTTAAAGTTAAGAGTGAAAGCAAGACTGGTCTTACTATGTTTGTGATATATTCAGATATTTACCATTTACATGTAACTAATGAAATCAGGAAATACAATAACTGCAAAGTAGTTATAATATGTCCAATTATTAATACAATAGTTTCCAACACTATTAATTTTCTACTTTAAATAAATTGTCAGGACATCTGTTTCCAGCAATATAAAAGTATATATGGTCATGAGGTTTAACTCTTGAGATATGAGTTTAGTCAACAACTGTGCACTAAGTTTCATTAATAGAATAACGAATGAATGATGCTAACTACATGCTAGTTACTCAATATGTTTGCTGAACTCAACTCAGAGGATGAATAAACAATGATCTTTTGGGCTGTTTTCCATTTGAATCGAATCTTAAATACATATTCAGTGATCTCCTCCTCTGCTCGTAAGTCTGAGCCTGATCATTCTCTCACCCAGGTATATAAAATTGAGAATTACACATTTCAAAAATCTGATTAAAATGTTTTGCCTAGTTTTCAGAAATAATAACCAATTTATCACAGGAAGTGTTACAAAATGTCATAATACTCATGTCTAGTAGTGTGACATTGGACACTTTTCTGACTTTCAGGTATCTGATCTGCAAAGTGAAAATAACAGTCACTTCAATGGGTTTTTGAGATCATGAAATTATATAATAATATGTGAACTGCCTATCCCCGTGCTTGACACAATATAACTACTGAAAAATGTCACCCCCAATTTCCCCTTCCATGTAACAGGCCAACACTTCGTCCTTAGATTAGTTTATAGGTGTTTGAATTTAACTATAAAGAGGAATGATTTCTTTTTGTTTGTTTTTGTTTTTGTTTATATCTTTATTGGAGTATAACTGCTTTACAATGTTGTGTTAGTTTCTGTTGTACAACAAAGTGAATCAGCTATACATATACATATATCCCCATATCCCCTCCCTCTTGCATCTCCCTCCCACACTCCCTATCCCACCCCTCTAGGTGGTCACAAAGCACCAAGCTGATCTCCCTGTGCTATGCGGCTGCTTCCCACTAGCTACTATTTTACATTAGGTAGTGTATATATGTCCATGCCACTCTCTCACTTCATCCCAGGTTCCCCTTTCCTCCCATGTCCTCAAGTCTCTTCTCTATGCCTGCATCTTTATTACTGCCCTGCCACTAGGTTCATCAGTACCATTTTTCTAGATTCCATATCTGTGCGTTAGCATACAGTACCATTTTTCTGACTTACTTCATTCTGACAGACGCTCGGTCCACCCACCTCATTACAAATAACTCAATTTTGTTCCTTTTTATGGCTGAGTAATATTTCATTGTGTACATGTGCCACAACTTCTTTATCCATTCATCTGTCGATGGACATTTAGGTTGCTTCCATGTCTCGGCAATTATAAATAGTGCTGCAATGAAGATTGTGGTACATGACTCTTTTTGAATTATGGTTTTCTCAGGGTATATGCCCACTAGTGGGATTGCTGGGTTGTATGGTAGTTCTATTTTTAGTTTTTTAAGGAACCTCCATACTGTTCTCCATAGTGGCTGTATCCATTTACATTCCCACCAACAGTGCAAGAGGGTTCCCTTTTCTCCACACGCTATCCAGCATTTATTGTTTGTAGATTTTTTGATGATGGCCATTCTGACTGGTGTGAGGTGATACCTCATTGAGGTTTTGATTTGCATTTCTCTAGTAATTAGTGACGTTGAGCATCCTCTCATGTGTTTGTTGGCAATCTGTATATCTTCTTTGGAGAAATGTCTATTTAGGTCTTCTGCCCATTTTTGGATTGGAGTGTTTGTTTTTTTGATATTGAGCTGCATAAGGTGCTTGTATATTTTGCAGATTAATCCTTTGTCTGTTGCTTCGTTTGCAAATATTTTCTCCCATTCTGAGGGCTGTCTTTCTGTCTTGTTAATGGTTTCCTTTGATGTGCAAAAGCTTTTAAGTTTCATTAGGTCCCATTTGTTTATTTTTGTTTTTATTGCCATTACTCTAGGAGGTGGGTCAAAAAAGATCTTGCTGTGATTTATGTCAAAGAGTGTTCTGCCTATGTTTTCCTCTAAGAGTCTTATAGTGTCTGGCCTTACATTTAGGTCTTTAATCCATTTTGAGTTTATTTTTGTGTATGGTGTTAGGAAGTGTTCTAATTTCATTCCTTTACATGTAGCTGTCCAGTCTCCCCAGCTCTACTTACTGAAGAGGTTGTCTTTCCTCCACTGTATATTCTTGTCTCCTTTGTCAAAGATAAGGTGACCATATGTGCATGGGTTTATCTCTGGGCTTTCTATCCTGTTCCATTGATCTATATTTCTGTTTTTGTGCCAGTACCATATTGTCTTGATGACTGTAGCTTTGTAGTAGAGTCTGAAGTCAGGGAGCCTGATTCCTCCAGCTCCATTTTTCTTTCTCAGCATTGCTTTGGCTATTCGGCATCTTTTGTGTACCCATAAAAATTGTGAAATTTTTTGTTCTAGTTCTGTGAAAAATGCCATTGGTAATTTGATAGGGATTGCATTGAATCTGTAGATTGCTTTGGTTACTATAGTTATTTTCACAATGTTGATTCTTCCAATCCAAGAACATGGTATATCTCTCCATCTGTTTGTATTGTCTTTGATTTCTTTCACCAGTGTCTTGTAGTTTTCTGCATACAGGTCTTTGGCCTCCTTAGGTAGGTTTATCCCTAGGTATTTCATTATTTTTGTTGCAGTGGTAAATGGGAATGTTTCCTTGATTTCTCTTTCTGATTTTTCATTGTTAATGTATAGGAATGCAAGAGATTTCTGTGCATTAATTTTGTATCCTGCTACTTTACCACATTCATTGATTAGCTCTAGTAGTTTTTTGGTGGCATCTTTAGGATTTTCTGTGTATAGTATCACATCATCTGCAAACAGTGACAGTTTTGCTTCTTCTTTTCCAATTTGGATTCCTTTTATTTCTTTTTCTTCTCTGATTGCCATGGCTAGGACTTCCAAAACTATGTTGAATAATAGTGACGAGAGTGGGCAACCTTGTCTTGTTCCTGAATTAGAGGAAATGCTTTCAGTTTTTCACCATTGAGAATGATGTTTGCTGTGGGTTTGTCACATATGGCTTTTATCATGTTGAGGTTAGGTTCCCTGTATGCCCACTTTCTGGAGAGTTTTTATCGTAAATGGGTGATGAATTTTGTCTAAAGCTTTTTCTGTATCTATTGAGATAATCCTATGGTTTTTATCCTTCAGTTTGTTAATATGGTGTATCACATTGATTAATTTGTGTATATTGAAGAATCCTTGCATTCCTGGGATAAATCCCACTTGATCATGGTGTATGATCCTTTTAATGTGCTGTTGGATTCTGTTTGCTAGTATTTTGTTGAGGATTTTTGCATCTATGTTCATCAGTGGTATTGGCCTGTAGTTTTCTTTTTTTGTGACATCTTCATCTGTTTTTGCTATCAGGGTGATGATGGCCTCATAGAATGAGTTTGGGAATTTTCCTCTCTCTGCTACATTTTGGAAGCGTTTGAGAAGGATAGGTGTTAACTCTTCTCTAAATGTTTGATGGAATTCACCTGCAAAGCCACCTGGCCCTGGGCTTTTGTTTGTTGGAAGATTTTTAATCACAGTTTCAATTTCAGTGCTTGTGAGGAATGGTTTAACATTCCAATTCTCTAAATGGGAACTGAATGTGTTAATAGGGTTTTTTTTGCAGGGTGGTGATGGAAAAGGATCTGTACCTCAATCCATGGAAGTTCCTTATTCAATTAAAGTTGTGCTTGGTTTCTTAGAATCTTGAGTTTAGGATCCTGGGCAAAGTTCTTATCTCTTCTGATCACCTCTTTTTTCCTGTCACATAAATCTCAGTGACAGTGGAAAATTCATGGCAAGCAAGGTGCAGAAATTTATCCAACATTTTTTCCATGAAAGACATGAGCCCCAAATCCTCTGGCAGGTTGACAAAGTACACAATAATGCACACAAGCACACATAAATAAATGCAGCCATCATTTTCAATTATTAGTAAGAGACTATATATTCAGAGCATACCTCCATTTTTATTAGGTGGGTTTTGTGCCTTTTTTGTTCCTGGTGATTAACTGCCCTTTCTTGTGGGGCCCTGTTATGGATAATGATTGATATTTATATTTTGGTTCAGATCCTGGCTCTGTTTTTGCTAAATTTGTGATGTAGGCAAATTATTTTGCTTCTCTAATAAACCCTAGAGTTTTGTAAATCAGGTGAAACAATGCAACCTGTTTTGCTCAGAGCAAACAATACTTGGCAATACAATTGTGTAGCTCCAGATTCATGTAGAATATATTTGTAGTGCCTGCTAAGTACTAGAAAATTTACATACTTATGGAGACACTTTAAAGATATGTTATTTAAACAACATTTTAGAACTCTGGAAACTGACTCACAGATTAAGTAACAGGTACAAGATGAAATGTGTAGTTAGAAGGTATATGTAGTTACCTTCTGAACATATGGGTTAATATTCAGCTTCACCCTCACCGTGTTCATGTCAGTGTCAGTCACTGAGTAGCCCCTCAGAGACAGAATAATCTCCTGTTGACTCCTTCAGCAATAAATGCCCCCAAATCCACTTTGTGTGCTTCCACTTGTCTCAGGACTGCCTGAAGAGACCTGCAGTACCTGCCTCACCTTGCACATCCATGATTCAACTGGAGCCTCTGGAATGACTACAGTCATCTTCTGACAGAACAGAGATAATGGTTGCCCCAACCTTTATCCCCAAATCATTATAACACAACCTTTTTTAAAAAATTACAAACTATTATTTTAGAGCAGTTAAGGTAATGGAAAAATTGAGAAAGTACAGAGAGTTCCCACATTTTCGCTTCCTCCACACATACAGGGCCTCCCCCATTATCAACAGAGTGTATCATCCAAGTGACAAGCTCCCTGAAAGGACTCTAGCAACCCCTTGCCTGTGTGTCCAATCCCCACCAAGGATTCTTTTTTGGCCCTTCAGGTTTGTAGGGTAGTTGAGTATTCTACAAAGAACAGGGCATAGCCTACAAGATCACATGGCTGTCATCCATGTTGTCATTATCATCTCCTTATGCTGTGGGGAGGGGACAGAAATGGTGGCCGGTTCTGCTACCTCTCAACTGTTCCTTTAGGGGGTTCTCAGCATCGTTCCCTAAACCGGGGGCACCGGGCAGGGTAGAAAAGGGCAGAGAAAGATAGAAATGGAAAAACGATAAGAAACCAGATCAACTGCCACGTGCTGAGTGTTTTATACAATTAACTAATATGAGCCTTTTTCCTCTAAATTAGATGGTGATATGGAGAGCTGTCTCATAGGGTTTAACTTCATAACAGGTTTAATTACGGTAAGCTAAGTTTTCCCAAGTCATAGAAAAAAGTAAATTAACAATGAGAATTGGAAATCAAGGTCTGTGTGAGATCCCATTTCCCCCCTTTTTGAACAGGAATGCCAATTTTGGTTAACCTGTGTTTGCCTCATTGTTGACTGTTAGGTATGTGAGGAAGAGGAGATTGAGAAGAATTAAACTCTAGAATCTATACTTAGGGAACCACATCCCAGGGAACTTATCTACCTATATCTGATTTAGACAAAAATATTATGGACTTTGGTCTAATGTAAATGAGATGAGGCTTTTGAGGGTCTTGGTAAGGAGTGATACTGCCTGTGGGAGGGACCTGAATCAATGGAAGACAGAGGAGACAGCGGTGACCAGCCTCCAAGATGTCCCCTAATGATGGCAGCCCCTGGCGTTCATAGCCCCTCCCCCAGTGTGGCCCAAAGAATATGGCAGAAGTGGTGGCATACCAGTTCTGAGACTAGGTGACAAAAAGTAAGGCTCCTGCCAGGTTTTCTCCCTCATTTGGATCTCTAGCTTTAGGGAAGCCCAGCTGCTATGTCATCAGCAGCCCAATGGAAATGCCCATGAAGCTTATGACCAAGAGCCGTGAGGGTAAACTTGGAAGAGGCTGCTCACCCCAGCCAAGTCTCGGATTACTGCAGCCCCAGCTCACTCCTGGGATGCAGCCTCACGGGAGACTCAGATCCAGAAACACACCGCTAAGCCCCGTTTAATCCTGGCCCACAGATTTCATGAGGTAATGTGTGTGGTTTCAAACTGCTATGTTTGGGGTTATTTGTTATGCAGCAGTTGATAACTAACCTGCAGATACATATATAATGTGAGTGTTCAGTTAACGGTAAGATAACAGAAATTTCTGTTGTCATTCAGCACAGAAGATCAGGAATTTGCTGCATGATTTTCAATCAAGTTAACTAAAAGGTAAAATAAAATACCCGTACCCTTAAGGAACACATGACATAATTAGAAGTCCCTTAATGTATCATTCACAATGTGAAGAATACAATCCAAAATTATACAGTATAGGAAGAAACAGGAAAATCTAATCCGTATTCAGACTGATCCCAAGAGACTTCAGATACTGGAATAAGCAGTAAAGAATTTTTAAATAGTTATTACTACTAGAGTCATAAATGTAAGGAAAAAAAGCTCACAATGAATAAAAAATAGAAACTTAGAGCGGTTAAACAGAAACCCGAAGAAACAATAAAATGGAAACTCTAGAATGAAAAATAAATTTAAATAAAAAATTACACTGTACGGACTTAATAGCAAATTGGACATTGCAGAAGAGTTGATAAATTTAAAGACAGCTTAACAAAAATATCCAATTTGAAGAATATAAAGAATTTTAAACATGAGCAGAGGCCCAATGACATCTGTAACAATATCTAAAGGTCAAACAGAATGATTGGAGCCCCAGGAGAGGATGATAGAAGATGGGCATAGAAATATTGAAGAAACAGTGTCTAAATATTAGCCAAATTTGGGGAATGATATAAAGTTTAAAGTTCAAAGAAGATAAGTAAACCACAAGCAGGAAAAACAGAAAGAAAGTCTGACTCAGGCATATCAGAGTCAAACAGCTAAAAACCAAAGATAAAAAGAAAGTCATGAATGCTGCCAGAGACATGCAACATGTTACACAGAGGGAGATGATTTGAATGAGAGCTGATTTCCTACCAGAAACAAGAGAATAATAACTTCAAATCCTGAAAGAAGCTCAGAATAAAAGCCGCCAACACAGAATTCTATTTACTTCCAAAATATTATTCCAGATTGAAGGCAACATAAAGCATTTTCAGTAAATGAAAACTCAGAGAATTCATCAGCAAAAGCCCTATGATGTAAGAAATACTAAAGCAAGTTCTTCTGGCTGAAGAAATAAGTGCATATGATTTATGAAGCACAATGAGGAAGATATTTATTTGCAGCCCTCAATCCTACTCCAAAGGAGACTTTATAAGGATCAGTGTGATGAGATTTAAGGTTATTTAGATTTAAGGAAAACAAAACTAGGATAGAGAACATCCAGGGAGGCTTCTGTGAGTAGACTGGCTTTGAGTTTATTTTTGAAACTAATATATTTAATTAAAAATCACAACCTTATGGGCACGTAGAAATCACATACAAATCTAAAGGAATCTAAATTAAGTCAGGACCACCAGGTATCTAAACAAACTACACGACAGGGTCACCATCCTATAATAGACTTTCTTAAAGCTTAGCCTATTTTTAAAAACTGAGTACTTTCTAAAATGTTATATATTTCCCTATGTACTTTTTTCCAATAAACATTTTGCAACTTGGTACACTTTATATAAAGTTCAAGTACATTAATCATCCTCTAACTTGACGGTAAGTTCATTGAGAACGGAGGCTATGAATTTTGAGATGGTTTGCTTTACCTTCCATAAATGAAATAAAATTGGATTGTGATTAGAGGCTTGCACAGTTACCTCATTATGCAAAATGATCTGACTGCGTATTTTCATCAGATATGTATCTGGCCCTTCTATTTTCCATGCATTGTGCCAGGCACTGTGTTGTATAAATGAGCCAGAGATGGTCTCTGTATTTTAGCCCCTAGGTTACTTATTTCTTCACGCCAGGATAAGATCCCTTAGCTCAAAAACCTACTTGCACCAAACTTAAATTTTCTGCATACCTCAGAAAACTGCACCCGGCACCCACTAGACATAGGTAAGATAAACTCTGTGGCGACACAGACCCCAAGCCACTGCTGTCATTCAGAGCTCTGACTCAGAGACTCTGCCAAGATGCTGAGTGATGTCACCTAGACACCTAAGCCCCTCCCCAGCCCCCTCCTCTCTAGGAGTTCCCTAGCTTCCCTCCTCTTCTGGATGGTGGCCTCTGGACATGCTCATGCTGTGAGGGACATCGCCTTCCTGCAAACCAAAGCATCATTCAACAAAGCTCCTGTGTGCTACTGCCCCCTCGTGGTCTTACTGTTTTCCTTGATCAGCCCTGAGATCCTTGAACCCCTTACACACTAGTGATATGAAGACAAATACGTTAGGACCTGTGACTCAAGGACCACACAGTCTGGTGAGAGAGACTGAGTGATGGGCATTTAAATGTGACTTTTATAAACCGTCAAGAAAGGGAAAACACTTACATAACGAATTACATTTTTTAAAAAGAGCTCTTTCCAATTCTCTTTTTTACATGTGATGGGAGCGTTAGAGCCTATTTCCCACCGTGGAAGCAGCACGCAGAAAACCATCATTTCATATCAGATCACATCCATTGTGGGTACCAGGCTGATTGGATCAGTAATACCAATGTAATTCCAAAGTAGAGATTCAGAGGTTAAGACTATAGATACTAATACTTAAAAATATTCTTAAATTTTTTTGTTTTAACCAAATAAATCCCTAACTTCATGACAAGTTGAGAAAATGTAGAGAACTGCATAGATTATATTTTTCCTGTAGATTATTATACTTAATTTCATTACCAGAAGTCCCCTATTTAAAAATATATTTGGATTTAACTTTTACCGGTTGCTATCTTTAAACATTCACATGTAAGATAGACTAAAAATAATCTTAATAGTTCTGTTTACAGAGAATACATATTGATTTAAGGTTCACTGTATTGTATTCATCTGTAGTGAAAATATAATTCTGACATATTTTTCTTTGGGGAGAAATGGCTGCAATTCTAAGCAGCTAGGTTAGCTAATGGCATATTATTTAATTGCACACATGGCCTTTTTTCAACACATATACCCAAGAAGCACTTTCCTAATATATTAAAATAAAACATCCTTTACTATCATGTGAAATGTTATTATATTTGTACATTTTTTAAGAATTCCATAACTAATGTCAGCTTTCATAAATGCTGATTCCAATATTTGTTCATGTAAGTGTATTAAATTACATAGACAGCCATACACAGACTCTTTCTGTCCCATATTTTTTACCTGAAGCTTTAAGAAAAGGCTCATTATGTCAAGGTCTTATAGACAAATACCAGCTCTCCACCATTTTCTGAAGCTTGGGTATAACAGCCTAGGGAATTAGAGTAAGCAGTTCTTCTAAATCATTGAATCCCCCAAAGAGTCGCAGCCTTTGTGCATTCTATAGAATGTCACTGTGCAGTGTTAGCATTCGGGAAAATTTTTCCTCAATAGAATGCGTCCACACCACTCATTATTAATTCGAATCTCACAATATGTTTAAATACACCATGGTGGGTACTCAGATCTCCATAGAATCCAATAAGTATATCAAGATAAGGATATAAATGTACCAGAATTAAGAGACAAAGGAAGAAAAAGCTTTGTATGATATAAATAATACTCGGGATCTAATTGATGAAAGTGCTTTATAATAAAACAGGATATTTTCAAATGAAAAATATTGTTTAACAGCAAGTATTTACTGAGCTTACTGTATAAAATTCTTAAATATTTTGCCATCCTTAAATATAATGAAATACACACAATTCAAGAAAGGAGAAACGTAGGTATACTATCGTTTAAATAAAGACTATGCCACTAGTAAAAGGTAAGCATTACCTTCAAAAATAGCAGAGCGTTCAAAGAAAAATCACATGCTAGTAATTTTACATTCATGTCCTAATTTGGATTTTGATCCAAACAAAATTATGACATTTCTAAAACAATGATGGAACCACTAGGCATCTTGAAAATTTATGAAATGCCTACCAACAAGTATGACACACTGGGTCGCAACCAATGAAGAGTACAGACTTGGGAAGCACTAGAGGTGGGCACCAGAAGGGGGGCTAATAGGAGGGGTCACGGAATAGTTGGTATCGGGGCTCCACCTGGACAAATAGGTAAGATCTGGTCCTCTGGCTCTGAGGGATGAGATCAGCAGAGGACACGAATGAGTAAAGGTAGAGAACGTGAAACGGTTCTCGAAGAAACTAGAAAGGTGTACTGAATCCTATAAGGAACCTATAGGAGGACCTAAAATCCCCTATAAGGAACTTGGACCTTCTTGAATAGAAAATGAAGGTTTTTGTTTGTTTTTTCTTCTTGTTTTTTAAAGCAAAGCTGACACACCTACATAATGCTCTGAATGATTAATGAAGCAGGGGTAGTGATAACAGATTTTAAATGGAAAGAGAATAGAGGCTGGGAACTGAGTTTGTAGTGTTGGATTACAATCCAGCTGATCAAAAGTTTAGCTGGAAACGGGGAAGAGGTAGTGGGAGTGGAATGAAAGGGAGAAGAGGTCAGTGCGGCCAGGAATAACTGTGGTTCTTTTGGAACAGGAAGCAGGGAGTTCTCAGAGGACTGATAAGAAATTAGATCACACACATCAAGGTGTGATTCAGAGGAGACAGCTCTGCTTGTGTGTTTAAAGACGGCTGTGCTGTGACCGTTGAGCAACCTTTTGGTTTATTAAAAAAGGGGAAACTTTTAGACATTCAAAACCATAGTCATCCATTAAAAATGGACAGTCTATCCTTTGGAGAAAGAAAAAAGAATTCAGAGGTGAAACATGCTTGCACCACCCTCCCTCCCCAACTTGACCTTTTTAATGTGTATCTGTACTTTCCATCCAGAGAACTGCTCTCTCTAAGTGGATCAGATGCCGAGGCAGAGATAGGGCTTCACGTTTAACTTGCTACAGGCATATATCCTGTCATCTGCAACTGGGAAAACACACTGTAAGGGGGATTGTTTCCATTATTTTGGAGAAAACACTTCAGGCAAGAGTTCAGGGATAAGAAAACTTGTCAGTAAGAGATTCTATTCTTCTCCAGAAGAAAGCAGCTCAGAGAACAGAGGGTGCTCTCCTTGTTCTGGGAGACAGATTTGAAGACCAGATCAAGGGCCTCCCTCTGGTAAGTTTTCTAACTCATCACAGCAAAGTTCCCTGTAAAAATCCCTCCAAACTTCAGGGGAGTTAAGAGTTCGGAGCTAAATAATAATTAAATACAATATACTTTACTCCAGAACTTTTTCCACAGGACACTCAGTTAAAGTTGAATCTCAGATTTGTTTTTCCTAAAAAAACTGTGTATGTTTGTCCCATGCAATATGTGGGACACACTCGTACTAAAAATGTGTCTGCAAAACACAGAAAAGGCTTCATGACATTGGTTTAGGCAATGCTTTCTTGGATATGACACCAAAAGCACAAGCAATAAAGGCAAAAATAGGCAAGTGGGACTACATCAAACAAAGTTTTCTGCACATCAAAGAATATAATCAAAAAGGAAAAAAAAGAATATAATCAACAAAATAAAAAGGCAATCAGTGGAATGGGAAAAATATTTGCAAACCACATATCTGATAAGAAGTTAATATTTAAAACATATATGAAGATCCTACAAATACAGAGCAAAAAAAAAGTCCAATTAAAAATGGGCAAAGTGGGGCTTCCCTGGTGGTGCAGTGGTTAAGAGTCTGCCTGCCAATGCAGGGGACACGGGTTCGAGTCCTGGTCTGGAAAGATCCCACATGCTGCAGAGCAACTAAGCCCGTGTGCCACAACTACTGAGCCTGCACTCTAGAGCCCATGAGCCACAACTACTGAGCCCACATGCCACAACTACTGAAGCCCACGCACCTAGAACCCATGCTTCACAACAAGAGAAGCCGCTGCAGTGAGAAGCCCATGCACCGCAACGAAGAGTAGCCCCTGCTCGCTGCAGCCAGAGAAAGCCCGCGTGCAGCAATGAAGACCCAACGCAGCCAAAGATAAATAAATTAATTAATTTAAAATAAAATGGGCAAAGAACTTGAATAGACATTTCTCCAAAGAAGACATTCAAATGGCCAACAGGTGTAGGGAAAGATGCTCAATGTCACTAATCATGCAAAACAAATCCACAATGAGATACCACCTCACACCTGTTAGGATGGCTACTATCAAAAAACAAAAGATAAAGGATGTTGGCAAGGATGTGGAAAATTAGAATGCTTGCACAGTGCTGGTAGGAATGAAAAACGATGCAGCCACTATGAAAAACAGGACAGAGATTCCTCAAAACATTAAAAATAGAACTATCGTATATTCGAGCAATACTATTTGTAGGTTGTATCCAAAATAACTGAAATCAGGATAGGAAAGAGAGGTCTGCACTCCCATGTTATTGAAGCAAAATTCACAATAGCCAGAATGTAGAAACAACCTAAATTTCCATCAACAGATGGATGGATAAAGAAAATGTGGTATATACATACAATGGGATATTAGCCTTAAAAGGAAGGAAATCTACCATTTCAACATGGATGGACCTAGAGGGCATTATGCTGAGTGAAATAAGCCAGTCACAGAAAGACAAATACTAGATGATTCCACTTACAGGAAGTATCTAAAATAGTCACAGTATCTAAAATAGTCAAACTCATAGAAGCAGAGAATAGAACGGTAGTTACCTAACGGGGGACACGGAAAGGGGGACTGCTGTTCAGACTACAAAGTTTCAGTTACGCTAGATGAATAAGCAGATCTGCCTTAGAACGTAATACCTATAGTTAACAACACTGTAATGTGTACATAAAAGTTTACTGAGAGGGTAAATGTCATGTTAAGAGTTCTTACCAAAATAAAGAAGAAACAAAGAACATAGCCTTTGTCACCAAACCTGTCACCAAAAATAAACGCAAGCAAACTATATTAAAATACAATGGAAAGAAATTCACCGATTTCAATTACTCTGATTCAATTAGATGAGAAGAACTTAAAAATTCCTTTTTTATTTTTAATATTTTTCTACATTTAAATATATTTCATTCTTAATAATATTTATTACTTTGATAATGTAAAATGTTTATTAATATATCATTTTCAAAAACAGCTTTTGTGAAATTATAGATGATAAACTAAATATCATAGGCCTTTCTTAATTGTGTTAGTAAAAAATAAGCACTAAGAAATAGTATTTTTGTCTTATCTGAAATTCTAATTCAGCTGGCTGTCCTCTGTTTTATCTGGTACCTCTTCCAGGCTGACCCACAGTGGTATTAAAGGGGCCGTGATTTAGCTCCACTATGGCTTTCCCTGCCATGAACACTCCATCTCTTCCTCTGCTTTACCCTTTAGCAATGGAGTCTTCTATTCCTGTTCCACCACCTGCCCTCTTCTCAGTCCTACTTCAGCCTCCTTGGAGATCGCATCCATCCCCCTATTACGCCAACACCAAGATGCTGATAATACTGAATGCATGCGCCTAGCTCTTCCTTAGAGGGAAAGGACTAAGTTTCTTTGCACGTTCAACAAGGCCCTTTAAGGCGAGGGTCTTCAGCTCTGCTTGAGCCCTCCCACTCCCAGCACATACGCCGGAAACCCCAGATCAGCTGTGTTATTTCCCTGCCTGGTTTGGAGAGGGACCTGTGGAACACTTTGAACCACAGTGTAAGAACACACAGTAGGTATTTTTGAACCTATGAGGAAATATTTATTGAACAATTTTCTACCATGTATTCCATTAATGAAAAAGTGACAATAAGAAAAGAAAATTTTGCTTCCGTTGGGATGTCACAATTATTTGTTACTATTTATACAATGGGTACATTTATTGATTTCTTTATGCACTAATAAAGATAGTCTTCTCATGTAGCTGAATCAAATTTTACTCCAGATGACCTTGGATTTACCCTTAACTGTGCCTCTATGTCCAGGAGAATTCATTTGCTGAATATTTACCATGTGTCAGGCTGATATAGCAGAGATAATAATATTGTGAATAAGACAAAATTGGCCTCAGGTTTTACAGTTTTTCTGAGGGGGGAGGTGGATATTTCTGGATTGAATTATTGTTGAAAAAAGTTCTTAAAAGCACATCTAAAAAATTCTCAAACATATACCTAGGGTAATTTAGGCAATTAATAATTTCAGAATTACACATAAACTCTAACTAAAGATCAAACCCCAGAAGAATGTCCTAAGCATGAATAAACTGTCAGAAAAATCACTCAATTAGGATTATACTTCAATTTTCAATATTAATCAAATGGCTTTCTATGCAAATCATCTTGGCATTTAGAGTCAAAACTAAAGATTAATAATTATCCATCTGAATTTCAACACCACACAAATCTCTTATTTTTTATAAGAACCACAATCTCACAATTTTCACAACATTAAATTCCATCTGGAGTAAAAACACCTTTAGTAAAAGTAAAAAAATGACTATTTTCACACATGCACACACACACACGTACACATACAACATATACACACACTCTCATATTAACATATAGTTTCTATGTATCAGAATTGGAATAAAGGGTGAGTTACAGTTAAACTAATTTTTTGTCAAGTAAAGGTTAACTAGAAATTTAACTCTGTTTCAAATCCTCTGGTTTAAAGCATTTATTAAATAAATCGGTAACCACTGCCCTAATAAATAGTTATTTTTCTTTCTAATATATTTATCATTTGCTTTCTCTCAAATTCCCCAAACTTCATGCAGAATCTGTGAGTTGACTAAGAGAACTTTGTAGAAGTTTTCATTTTCTCTTGGACTCATCTTTATACTATTTATCTCCAAAAAGCTAGTGCTGCACAATTTTCAACCCCACTCAGAGGCAGCAGAAATGAACCAGCTTATTAAACATTGACATACACTTTTAGAATTCAAAAACCTGTTTGTTTGTATTTTTAAAAGCTCTAGGCTTAGTGTGAAGCTAAAGTTGACCAAGCCTCAGATATTTTGACAGTTCATATTCAGTCTATAACGAAATAACAAAGAATCTGAGTCTTGAAAGGACAAGAAGACTGGTGTGAATGTTTTCATTTCCTGAGGCTGGAAAAATACTTAGATTTAGAGTTGAATGTATTTAAAATAAAAACTAGTTTTATCATAGTCCCAAATGCTAATTTGCATAGAGTCCTTTACAGGCAGATCTTAAGAAAACCTGCTTTCTCAATATCTCATCAAACCTGTTCTAGAATACTCTTTGTGAGAGGCCGGATCACATAGCTTTATAAAGTGAGCAATGGAAAAGATTCCAGGCTTCTATTCCTGGCCCTAAAACTGACTCATGGTGTCCTCTCAGAGACGTGATTTCTCCTGGAAGCACCCCTCTCCAAGAAGCAGTCGTTACGAGAGGTGTGCTGTTCTCTGTTCCTTGGGATGGCATCTCGCTATTTTTAGAAGTCGAGAGGCTCCTTCCTACTGGTGCTGGTTCATCCAGAGGGGGCATTTTGGAAGATGTTCATACAGTTCCATGTGACCTGCTTCATTACTACTTCTTCTTGTAATTAGACTCACAAAAGATAATTTCAAAAAAATAGAGAGCTCTTTTATTTTTTCCTTTTAGACTTATTTTATTGACTTTCCTTTGCCAGTCTGAAGTCCAAGCTTCATAACAAGACATGAAAAATATCACCATGATCATTCTATGGCCTCCTCATTTACTGTAATGCAACCGGATATCATTATGACCCCATTACTTTCACCAATTCTTTCTTCCTAGATGTTTGTCAAACTCTTATTTATCTTGTGAAAACCTTTTTCAGAAACCACATACTCCTTAAAACTTTACCTAATATTCCCACTAAATCAGGCTTAATTATAATTTTCTCTCTTCTATTTTGTTACATATATATTACATATATACTTGTTATACATATAATAACTTTGCAATATAGTATCATATTTTAATTACATTGTTGTGTTCTATTATGTTTAATTTACTAGAGATCTAAACACCTGCAGAGCTTTTATTTTCTTGCTCAACACTGCGCTTGATTCACAGAAGGCAAAATAACTATATGCCCATAGAGAGCTCTTGATTTGAATGAGGAATTAAAAACATAGCTATGGCAAAATGGCCTAAAAATAGACAAAAAAAAAAGAAAAAAAATAGAAAGGTGACTGTCTTATCTTTATAGACCCAGCACTCAGTCAAAACTTACAACAGTAAACTTTTTAAATAAAGGAAAATGAACTAATAACATGAAGGGAAATTATTTTAGAAGGAAGGTAATATTTAGTAAGAAATTATGTAAAACAACCTGTTTTACATATTTCATATGAAATTTCCCTTTTAAACGTAAGAGAAAAAAATTTTTTTTTAATTTAAAAGCTAGGTAAGGGCTTCCCCGGTGGCGCAGTGGTTGAGAGTCCGCCTGCCAATGCAGGGGACACGGGTTCATGCCCCAGTCTAGGAAGATTCCACATGCCGTGGAGCAGCTAGGCCCGTAAGCCATGGCCGTTGAGCCTGAGCATCCGGAGCCTGTGCTCCGCAATGGGAGAGGCCACAACAGTGAGAGGCCCACGTACCGCAAAAAAAAAATAAAATAAAAATAAAAAAATAATAAAATAAAAGCTAGGTAAACTGAGACTCAGGAAAACAAAACACACACACACACACACACACACACACACACACACACTTTAAATCACAAATGAAAAAATGATGGAGCAAGCTTTTCAACCAGACCTTTCTGAAATGAGAGAGCATTCTTTCCACTATGCCGTACTACACTCATCATTCTATAGACAAAGGGATTATTAAATCTTAGTTAAGGTTTCTAAAGTTTTAAAACTTCTTTGCACTTTTAATGATATCCTTAATAATCCCCAACCTGTGGAAACATTAAATTATCAAGAAAACAAGAAATTACTTGGGTTTATCCAAATTTGGAGCACTCACCCTTGGACTAGACATGTCAGTTCATTCACCCCTACTGTGCCAAGCCTATACTTGATTTTCAAATCTCCAAATTAATGCTAAGAAATGTATACATGGCAACACTGACTCAGTCCAAGTCCTCAGAGATAAGAAGATCATGAGATCCACAGAGCAAAAGCACGAGAGGCTGAACTCTAAAATCGGTGCTTTCTAAGCACTAAGAGGTATAAACATCTCGTGGCCCACAGAGTAGGTCTACTCTGGCGTGGAGAGCGGGGCAGAGATGAGATGAGGGCGGTCCTAAGCAATTACCTTAAATCTTTACGTTTAACACTTCTCATGTGATTGTGATCAAACTTTCATCACGGAAAGAAGGTCCACTCTGTGCAGCTTAATCTATGACTTAACTGGTCAGAAGAAATGAGACAATGCCTGAAAAGGTTTGTAAGATAAAAACATTAAGGCAGCGGGGCTGGATTTAAGCAAAAGTCAACAGAACGATCTATGGAAGAGTTTCAGTTTCAGATGAGAAAAGACTGTCCACATCAAACATTTTGCAGACATTTTGGAGAAAATAGTGATTGAAGTATCAAATTATACCATGTGCTGCTGTGTACAGAGGACAGCACCTAGAACTTATGTCATTTCCTAGTTTTGTAACTTTGGTCAAGCTACTTCCCCATGTTAATTTCCTCTTTGAAAAGTGGGAGATTAATTAGATGACTGGAAAGGCCTCTTGCAACGTTAGACTTTTTTCATGTTTAATACGAGTTCCAAAGTGTCAGAAAAACAAGTTAGAATGGGTCATGGTCACACACATGTCAGACTCTGAACAGTCTAAACATAATTTGGAGATGCCAATTTATTTTACGGACAACTTAGACATTTTGGTTGGAAAAATAAAGACAGAGGGAGCGGGGGCAGGGAGGAGATTACAATAAGGGCACAGTTTGCTTCACTCCAGACATGGAGACTGGAGGAGAGATAGGATGAATTTAGTACGGCACCATGAAGGAACTGTAGTTTCAGTGGAATTATCCAAAGAAATGCATTTGGCAATGAAAGAATACAGTCGGAAGAGCCACTCATATGCAATTATACTAGAAGTGAGACTAGAGACCACTCAACTGCAAAACAACTAGAAATATTTCAAGATAAAAACACCCTACAAAAATAAATAAAGTCATGTAGCTCATTTGTATCTTTTTTGTTTAGATTCCACATATAAGTGATAGCATATGATATTCGTCTTTCTCTGTCTGGTTTACTTAGTATGGTTATAGCCAGGTGCATCCATGTTGCTGCAAATGTCATTATTTCTTATTTACAAAACAGAAATAGACTCACAGACATAGAAAACAAACTTATGGTTACCAAAGGGGAAGCGGGGGAGGGATAAATTAGGAGTTTGGGATTAGCAGATACACACGACTGTATATAAAAAGGGTAACCAACAAGGACCTACTGTATAGCACAGGGAACTATACTCAGTGTTTTGTAATAACCTATAAGGGAAAAGAATCTGGAAAAGAATATATATATATATGTACATACATACATACATTGAATCATCACTGGGCTGTATACCTGAAGCTAATATGACATTGTAAATCAGTTATACTTCAATTTAAAAAAAAGTCATGTAATTAGAGAAGGCTTGTATGTACCCACCTAGACTGATGAATTTATTGCTCAATCCACTCAAATATCTGAGCAACTAAGACAAGAATTACACTGAGCTACATCAAGTATATGGTCCTAGGACACATTGAAATTTATACACAATCACCAGCCTTCAAGGGAACCAGCTCTAGTTGGAGAGAGAAGATACATGTGTTAACTTACAGTAAAAACAAGTAATAGTAAAGATATCATGGGATCTTTGGGTGTTAATTTCTTGAAGTTCATGCTAAGTGCTCGGACTGCCCTTGCAGGGAGAGGATATGGCCTGGGTACCAGAGGCAGTGGCGGCCTCAGGAAGTGGACAGTCAGGGCTCCACGCCTGGCAGCCAGTAGTTCAGTATGGACCCTGAACTCAGATGGCTGAAGCCTGCCTTCCTGTACATGAGGAGAGCTGGGGTGCCTGGGAATCTCACTGCCCTCGTAGCCTTTACCAAAGACAGACATGCAGAGGTATGGATACTCCACTCTCCTTCCTAACGATCAGAACAGCTGGGAGGTGCGGCCACACTGCCATCAGAGTCCTCCCCTGGATGAAGCCGAGGTTCCTCTGCCCTGAGTGCAATACTGAACCCATGCTGGGCTGTCATCACTTCCCTGGCTCACTCCTTCACACCCCTACTGGCTTTTCCTGGGAATTCTAATAATTCACTTTCACAAGAAACTTACAGGTTGTCTTCTGGGGACCCAAACCTCTGATACCTTCCTAAGATCCACTTTTGGGGGAAGGGTAGGAACACGCACAAGTTAAAAAGCCCTATTTAACGGCTTCTATTAGCTGAATGTGGCCGAGTGACAGGATTCCAGCAAATGATACACAAGAAGAAACCTGCTGCATGTTGCAGGGGAAGGTCTGCTTTTCTGATACAGTGGTTGTCCCTTTCCCACCAGAGCATCCTTCCCTTGGGGAAGCAGGAGGCAGAACAGCCTAAAGGTGACCCTGAAGACCAAAGGGACCCACTGAGGGTCACAGAGCAGAAGGAGAACAGGACACAGTTCTGTGTCCGATGACCTCGATGGCAGTGCAGAGCGAGCGGCTCAGATCTAGACAGAGTCCCCCAGACACGTGATACAGCTACACAAACAAAACTTTGTTATTGTTTTTTAAGTGTGAACAGTTCTATTTCTATGCAACTGAGGGCTATCTCTAACAAATACACTGCTGATATGGACACAGAGGATCTCAGGACATTTTTTTTTTAATGGGTGAAAATTATACTCCATTTTTTCAGGGAGTCTGAAAGGCTTCACTTCCATGGATTGAGCTGGGCTGGCGACACTGTGATGTAACCTCGGGCAGTTTGCCTGATGGTCTAGCCTCATGTGGCATCTTCCTTCTCTTTAATAATGCCTCTTGAATTAGCAACCAAAACCTTTTCACCACCTCTGGAAGCCCTCTAAGTCAATCAAAATCAGAATGCCTGGAACTGAATCTCAGCCTAACCCCTCACTAGCTGGTCCACTTAGAGCAACTGTGCTTTGTTTCATCAACTGCAAAATGGGTATAAAATATCACCGACTACAAAAGTTGGCTGTATAGATTCAAAGCAAAGTGCTTAGAATCATGCCTGCCTCATGCTAAAGATTAAGGTAATTTTATAAGAAATTAAGTTCATTAATTTGAATTTATTTCAATTCAGATTTCTGGTTAGAACAGAAAGAGAAGGTTTTGGGATACAATAAAAGATACTATTTCAAGGGGAATTTCTGAACCTGTGAGATGTCAGAAAATTCAACATGTGATATATTCACAGATTGGTCGATTGGGGTTTTCCAAACTTCTTACTCATATTTAACTATCCCAATGAAAAGCACTGTCTTAGAAGACATAACGCTGACAATCAGCTGACAGCAAAGATCTTGGCAGCAGGCAGAGAAACCTTGTGAGGAGCACTAGGGGACCTGCCCTGCTTGCCATGAAGGTGGCACAGCTACAAAACTCAGCCAAGTCAGGCACCTTAGTCATAAACCACTCCCACCTGCAGATGGATACCTGAAGCATATTTTGAACCTTCACATATGCAATCCTTTGCCATTTGTTAGTGTTAATACTTTTGCTTACCTTGGTCCAAATATAAAATTTCTTGGCCACTACTTCTTTCCTCCATATGTCTACTATTCCTTCACTAGAGTGATACGGAATATTTCTGCCATAAAGATGCTGCTACAGACCCTATTTACTAATTTTTCCCTAAATGCAACTCTTTTGTTTGTTCTTCACTTTGTGGACTTCCAATTATTCAATGGCTCATAAAGCAAATAGGCTGTGTGGTCACTATCTGAGTCTGTAATCTCACCCTGAAGGATTTACACAGATGTGTTAGCTCTAGTATGAAACAAGACGACTCAATTTTTACATTTTGCAGTGGTTCTCCCCAAGGGGATGGTGAAACTTTTAGAGGCACTTGGAAATGGAGGCGCACACACCTCCCAGGAGAAGATTTAAGCATTTTGATCTATAGAACCATGAAAGACAAGTGCAAGGGATCACACGTAATGTATCTAAGAAGATCTAAGCTCACCTTGCTCCCATCTCACCAGGGTCGAGGTTCTTAAAGACACATCTGCATCTTGAAATAGGGACATAGTGACAAAAACCAAAGTGCCAAGTGTGAGCCTCTGTTCCTCGTGTGGGCTGTATTCTCATTATCCAGACTTGCTGATTGGGACTCATTATATAAACAGGTGATTTACAGAAATGAAGAGCATGTGGTTAAAATGATATACAAAACAGAAACAGACCCACCGACATAGAAAACAAATTATGGTTACCAAAGGGGAAAGGAGTGAGGAATAAATTAGGAGTTTGGGATAACCAACAAGGACCTACTGTACAGCACAGGGAACTGTACTCAATCTTCTGTAATAACCTATAAGAATATGGAAAAGAATATATATATATGTAAACTGAATCACTTTGCTCTATACCTGAAACTAACACAACACTGTAAATCAACTATACTTCATTTTAAAGAGATGATACTGCACATCAAGTTGTTACATAGCTAAGTGCCTCTATAGCATGAGCTGGATAAAAGCTAAGCAAGAATAATTATTTCCAAAATCCTAATACGATATTAATATTAAGAGAGTCAAAGGGCTAAAACAGTGAAAAAAATAAGTTAAAAAACATATGAAGGGAGATCTAGAAAAGATTTGACAAAGAAAAGTTGTGACTGAAAACTCCTAAACTAGAAATGAGAATTATAAAGACAGAGGGGTCTTAGGATGGTTCAGTTTCCCATGCAGACAGGCACTTCCTCAAGTCGACGGCTTCTTTTCTCAGGCTGAGAAGCTGGAGACAGGGTCCTAGGGGATTTTGCATTCAGGGACTCTTGTTATATACCCGTAGGCCTTCCAACAACCACCCTGCCTAGCTCTCAAAGCCCTGCCTAGATGGATGACTAAGCCCATCAGTACAACAGCCGTCTCCCTCTCAGCAGCCTTCACCTACGTGCTGTGGTCCAGGTAGTATTGGCAGGTACTGGACTCAGTTCTGGGGAAACAAAGCTGAACCAACTAGGAGACACCCCACACTTACTATACAAGCTCCTGAGGTCGAGGCTGTTGACTGGACTCAAACTGCCTGTGACATTTACTAGAGGTAGAGTCTTAGGCAAGTCATTTTACCCCTTACTCCCCACTTCTGCTTTCTTAGAGATGACGATAATCGCAAATGCCTCTCCCACAGGGCTCAGTGAGTATTAAATAAGGAAACTTAGGTAAAGTACTGCCCCAGGGAAGCACTCAACTCAGGCTGGGCAGACTTACTCCACTGTGGAGAAAAGGGGTATGCAAGTGAGGATGAGGCAGTGAAACAGGGAGTGTGGATTCTAAGAAGATGCATTGTACAGGGAAGAGGCATTGTGCTCAGCTATGCTCCATCTTCAAGGAAACCACCAAATCAGGGAAAGAAAAGTGCAGTAAATTATCATGCATGTGAGTACATGTGTGCAGGCATGTGTGTGTTAAAAAAAAAAAAGTGCATGGATGGGAGCCCAAGGTGCTGAAATTTATTGGTAGAATCTTTTTTTAAAATAAATAAATAAATAAATAAATTTATTTTGGGCCGTGTTGGGTCTTCGTTGCTGCATGCGGGCTTTCTCTAGTTGAGGCGACAGGGGGCTACTCTTCATTGTGGTGCTCGTGCTTCTCATTGCGGTGGCTTTTCTTGTGGAGCACAGGCTATAGACGCACGGGCTTCAGTAGTTGTGGCACATGGGCTCAGTAGTTGTGGTGCATGGGATTAGTTGCTCCATGGTATGTGGGATCTTCCCAGACCAGGGATCAAACCCATGTCCCCTGAATTGGCAGGCAGATTCTTAACCACTGCACCGCCTGGGAAGTCCCTATTGGTAGAATCTTATCTACTGAGACTATGCTTAGCATTGTCGCAAACCTAGAAAAATCAGGAAAGCTTAAAATTGAAAACTTTATTATTCACTTCAGATTTTAAGAATGCCCATTCCACTTCAGGACACAGTGTGGATGTAATACGTCCGCACATTTCTTTTTCAGGTACGTAATAATTTCCACTTGTAACTTGCTTTTAAACACTCAAGGCTTCCAAGGACACTACATAGTGCCAATAACAGTCCTGTTGAACTGTTTTATGGGACAATAATTTGGCATCCTGCTGGTGAAAACCAGCCAGTTAATTCACTGGGGACTTGTGTTATTGCCTCATAAAATATCACTGCTGTATTATTATGAGTAACAGCTAGGTAAAGCTTTTTGGTATTTCCATTGTGATTTACCAAATATATATATTTAAAGGATATCTGACACCATACCAAACACATATATATTTTTTTCTCTAGTAGGTTTAAAATAATGAAACCCCAAATGGAGCTGGAGTTTATGCCTCCATTAAAGGTAATTAAGTTGTAAATGCTGGTCTTGTTAATGCTAATGAGTGGTTTACTAGAAATAAATTGCACTTAACTGCATTTAGAATGCAATCCACATAATCAGAAATGACTGGTAAATTAGCACCAGTCAAAACCAGGAGCATACAGTAAGGATGGCAAATGAAAAAAAAAAAAAAGTTCTTGTTAAATTTATGCATGCATATATGAAAAGACGAAATCCTAAAATCTCAAGTTCTACAATGAGTCTAAGAAATTATTTACTTCATGCCCTTGCATTCACTAGAACAATGCAATTTTATCAGCTCTCCTGGCAATGCATTCTGGTGGCTTACGGCGTTGATAGAAGAATGTTCTTTTTTACGCCTAATCTAAATCCCCTCTGCTGTAATTTAAGCCAATCTCTGCTTTGCAGTCTCTCAGCAGAAGTGAACTTCAGTTCTTCACACCCTCCCTGAAAACCCTTCTCACTATCTCTAATCCAACCAGCCCTTCCCAGCCTCACTCAGTTCTGTATTTGAATGATACAAATGATGGAACCACAGTGTGTATGTTCCACACTATATAAAGGGTAGATTACAGAAATGCCAACAAACAGCTACTACTTTCTTTCACTCTTCAATTCCTTTGAATTTTAAAATATATTACTTAATTTTAAAAATAATTTGCTTCTGTTGTAATGTATGAAATGCCACAGAAATGGTTTTGCTTTATGTTGTTGCTTATTAAGATCTAACTATTTGTTTTTGCTGTTCTTTTTTTTAATTTTGCAGATCATACACATAAAGTGGATGGCTGAAAAATGTGCATATACAAAAGCAAATAGGAACAAAATAAGGGGCAAAGCAAAAGAAAAGAAGAAAAGGCAATAAAAATTTCCATTCTTCCTGGGAAATACTGGGTGATATTTTCAGATTTACCCTAAGCATTTAAAAAATTAATTAATTACAGTGGATTAATACATTTTTGAAACATTGACTCTCATATGGGAACTTGTAACAGAAAAATTTTAAACATTTTTATTATTTATTAAAATTGAGATAATGGTGAAGTTAAGCTTACCAACAATCAATCTCTCTCTCTCTCATGATTCACATTCAATAAAATGCATGGAGTGTCTATTATATACCACGTGCTTCTCAACAGCTTTTGTTCAAATGGAAGTCTGTGGGCCCTCCGCCCCCCCAGCCGGCATGGGAAGTAAATATCAAACAAAAGGGAGGGAGGCGCGGAGGCAGGAGCTGGCGGAGTGATGGGAAGCACGTGAACGGGGGGGGAACGAGAGCCGTGTGGCTGACAGTTTCTTGGTGCTCCAGCCGGGGGGCAGGCCTGAGCCTCTGAGGTGGGAGAGCCGAGTTCAGGTCACTGGTCCACCAGAGACCTCCCAGCCCCTCATAATATCAATTGGCAAGAGCTCTCCCAGAGATCTCCATCTCAACACTAAGACTGAGCTCCACCCAATGACCAGCAAGCTCCAGGGATGGACGCCCCATGCCAAACATCTAGCAAGACAGGAACACAGCCCCACCCATTAGCAGAGAAGCTGCCTAAAATCATAATAAGTTCACAGACACCCCAAAACACACTACCGAATGTGGTCCTGCCCACCACAAAGACAAGATCCAGCCTCATCCACCAGAACACGGGCACCAGTCCCCTCCACCAGGAAGCCTACACAACCCACTGATCCAACCTTAGCCACTGGGGGCAGACACCAAAAACAATGGGAACTATGAACCTGCAGCCTGTGAAAAGGAGACCCCAAACAGTAAGTTAAGCAAAATGGGAAGACAGAGAAATATGCAGATGAAGGAGGAAGGTAAAAACCCACCAGACCAAACAAATGAGGAGGAAATAGGCAGTCTACCTGAAAAAGAATTCAGAGTAATGATAGTAAAGATGATCCAAAATCTTGGAAATAGAATGGAGAAAATATAAGAAACACTTAACAAGGACCTAGAACTAAAGAGCAAACAATGATGAACAATGCAATAAATGAAATTAAAAATTCTCTAGATGGAATCAAGTGCAGGATAACTAGGCAGAAGAACAGATAAGTGACCTGAAAGATAAAACAGTGGAAATAACTACCGCAGAGCACAAAAAAGAAAAAAGAATTTAAAAAATTGAGGACAGTCTTAGAGACCTCTGGGATAACATTAAATGCACCAAAATTCCCAGAAGAACAATAGAAAAAGAAAGGGTCGGAGAAAATATTTGAAGAGATTATAGTTGAAAACTTCCTTAACATGGGAAAGGAAATAGTCAACCAAGTCCAGGAAGCACAGAGAGTCCCATATAGGATAAATCCAAGGAGAAACAAGCCAAGACACATATTAATCAAACTATCAAAAATTAAATACAAAGAAAAATATTAAAAGCAGCAAGGGAAAAACAACAAAAAACATACAAGGGAATCTCCATAAGGTTAACAGCTGATCTTTCAGCAGAAACTCTACAAGCCAGAAGGGAGTAGCAGGACATATTTAAAGTGATGAAGGAGAAAATCCTACAACCAAGATTACTCTACCCAGCAAGGATCTCATTCAGAGTCAACGGAGAAATTAAAACCTTTACAGACAAGCAAAAGCAAACAGAATTCAGCACCACCAAACCAGCTTTACAACAAATGCTAAAGGAACTTCTCTAGGCAGGAAGCACAAGAGAAGGAAAAGACCTACAATAACAAACCCAAAACAATTAAGAAAATGGTCAGAGGAACATACATATTGATAATTACCTTAAATGTAAATGGATTAAGTGATCCAACCAAAAGACACAGACTATCTGAATGGATACAAAAACATGACCCATACATATGCTGTCTACAAGAGACCCACTTCAGACCTAGGGACACACACAGACTGAAAGGGAGGGGATGGAAAAAGATATTCCATGCAAATGGAAATTTAAAAAAAGCTGGAGTAGCAATTCTCATATCAGACAAAATAGATTTTAAAATAAAGACTATTACAAGAGACAAAGAAGGACACTACATAATGATCAGGGATCAATCCAAGAAGATATAACAATTGTAAATATTTATGCACCCAACACAGGAGCATCTCAATACATAAGGCAAATGCTAACAGCCATAAAAGGGGAAATCGACAGTAACACAATAATAGTAGGGGACGTTAACACCCCACTTTCGCCAAAGGACATATCATCCAAAATGAAAATAAATAAGGAAACACAAGCTTTAAATGACACATTAAACAAGATGGACTTCATTGATATTTATAGGACATTCCATCCAAAAACAACAGAATACACTTTCTTTTCAGGTGCTCATGGAACATCGTCCAGAATAGATTATACCTTGGACCACAAATCAAGCCTTGGTAAACTTAAGAAAATAGAAATCGTATCAAGTATCTTTTCTGACCACAATGATATAAAACTAGATATCAATTACAGGAAAGAAACTATAAAAAATCCAAACACATGGAGGCTAAACAATACACTACTAAAGAACCAAGATATCACTGAAGATA
Source organism: Hyperoodon ampullatus (assembly GCF_949752795.1). Taxonomy (NCBI): domain Eukaryota; kingdom Metazoa; phylum Chordata; class Mammalia; order Artiodactyla; family Ziphiidae; genus Hyperoodon; species Hyperoodon ampullatus. Next base: position 29,126,061 of record NC_136933.1, read on the forward strand.
TCAAAGAGGAAATTTTTAAAAAAACCTAGAAACAAATGACAATAAAAACACGACGACCCAAAACTTATGGGATACAACAAAAGCAGTTCTAAGAGGGACGTTTATAGCAAAACAATCCCACCTCAAGAAACAAGAAACATCTCAAATAAACAACCTAACTTTACACCTAAAGCAATTAGAGAAAAAAGAACAAAACCCCCCAAAGTTAGTAGAAGGAAAGAAATCATAAAGATCAGATCAGAAATAAATGAAAAAGAAATGAAGGAAATGATAACAAAGATCAATAAAACTAAAAGCTGGTTCTTTGAGAAGATAAACAAAATTGATAAACCATTAGCCAGACTCATCAAGAAAAAAAGGGAGAAGACTCAAATCAATAGAATTAGAAATGAAAAAGGAGAAGTAACAACTGACACTGCAGAAATACAAAAGATCATGAGAGATTACTACAAGCAACTCTATGCCAATAAAATGGACAACCTGGAAGAAATGGACAAATTCTTAGAAATGCACAACCTGCCAAGACTGAACCAGGAAGAAATAGAAAATATAAACAGACAATCACAAGCACTGAAATTGAAACTGTGATAAAAAAATCTTCCCACAAACAAAAGCCCAGGACCAGATGGCTTCACAGGCAAATTCTATCAAGCATTTAGAGAAGAGCTAACACAGATGCTTCTCAAACTCTTCCAAAATATAGCAGAGGGAGGAACACTCCCAAACTCATTCTACGAGGCCACCATCACCCTGTTACCAAAACCAGACAAAGATGTCACAAAAAAAGAAAACTACCGGCCAATATCACTGATGAACACAGATGCAAAAATCCTCAACAAAATACTAGCAAACAGAATCCAACAGCATATTAAAAGGATCATACACCATGATCAAGTGGGGTTTATCCCAGGAACGCAAGGATTCTTCATATACGCATATCAATCAATGTGATAAACCATATTAACAAATTGAAGGAGAAAAACCATATGATCATCTCAATAGATGCAGAAAAAGCTTTCAACAATATTCAACACCCATCTATGATAAAAACCCTGCAGAAAGTAGGCATAGAGTGAACTTAGTTCAACGTAATAAAGGCCACATATGACAAACCCACAGCCAATATCGTTCTCAATGGTAAAAAACTGAAACTATTTCCACTAAGATCAGGAACAAGACAAGGTGCCCACTCTCACCACTATTATTCAACATAGTTTTGGAAGTTTTAGACACAGCAATCACAGAAGAAAAAGAAATAACAGGAATCCAAATCAGAAAAGAAGAAGTAAACCTCTCACTGTTTGCAAATGACCTGATATTATACAAAGAGAATCCTAAAGATGCCCCCAGAAAACTACTAGAGTTAATCAATGATTGTGGTAAAGTAGCAGGATACAAAATTAATGCACAGAAATCTCTTGCATTCCTATATACTAATGCTGAAAAATCTGAAAGAGAAATTAAGGAAACACTCCCATTTACCATTGCAACAAAAAGAATAAAATACCTAGGATTAAAACTACCTAAGGAGACAAAAGACCTGTACACAGAAAACTATAAGACACTGATGAAAGAAATTAAAGATGATACAAACAGGTGGAGAGATATACCATGCTTTTGGATTGGAAGAATCAACATTGTGAAAATGACTATAGTACCCAAAGCAATATGCAGATTCAATGAAATCCCTATCAAACTACCAATGGCATTTTTCACAGAACTAGAACAAAAAATTTCACAATTTTTATGGAAATACAAAAGACCCCGAATAGCCAAAGCAATATTGAGAAAGAAAAACGGAGCTGGAAGAAACAGGCTCCCTGACTTCAGACTATACTACAAAACTACACAAATCAAGACAGTATGGTACTGTCACAAAAACAGAAATATAGATCAATGGAACAGGATAGAAAGCCCACAGATAAACCACGCACATATGGTCACCTTATCTTTGATAAAGTAGGCAAGAATATAAAATGGAGAAAAGACAGCCTCTTCAGTAAGTTGTGCTGGGAAAACTGGACAGCTACATGTAACAGAATGAAATCAGAACACCCCCTAACACCATACACAAAAATAAACTCAAAATGGATTCAAGACCTCAATGTAAGGTCAGACACTATAAAACTCTTAGAGGAAAACATAGGCAGAAAACCCTATGACATAAATCATAACAAGATCCTTTTTGACCCACCTCCTAGAATAATGGAAATAAAAACAAAAATAAACAAATGGGACCTAATGAAACTTAAAAGCTTTTGTACATCAAAGGAAACCTTTAACAAGATGAAAATACCACCCTCAGAATGGGAGAAAATATTTGCAAATGAAGCAACTGACAAAGGATTAATCTCCAAAATATATAAGCAGCTCATGCAGCTCAATAGCAAAAAAACAAACAACCCAATCCAAAAATGGGCAGAAGACCTAAATAGACATTTCTCCAAAGAAGATATACAGATTGCCAATAAACACATGAAAGGATGCTCAACATCACTAACCATTAGAGAAATGCAAATCAAAACTACAATGAGGTATCACCTCACACCGGTCAGAATGGCCATCATCAAAAAGTCTATAAACAAAAATGCTGGAGAGGGTTTGGAGTAAAGGGAACCCTTTTGCACTGTTGATGGGAATGTAAATCGATACAGCCACTATGGAGAAAAGTATGGAGGTTCCTAAAAACCTAAAAATAGAACTACCATACGACCCAGCAATACCATTACTGGGCATATACCCTGAGAAAATCATAATTCAAAAAGAGTCATGTACCAAAATGTTCACTGCAGCTCTATTTACAATAGCCAGGACATGGAAGCAACCTAAGTGTCCATCGACAGATGAATGGATAAAGAAGATGTGGCACATATATGCAATGCAATATTATTCAGCCATAAAAAGAAACAAAACTGAGGTATCTGTAGTGAGGTGGATGGACCTAGAGTCTGTCATACAGAGCGAAGTAAGCCAGAAAGAGAAAAACAAATACCATATGCTAACACATATATATGGAATCTAAAAAAAACAAAAAGTTTCTGAAGAACCTAGGGGCAGGACAGGAATAGACTCAGACGTAGAGAATGAACTTGAGGACACGAGGAGGGGGAAGGGTAAGCTGGGACGAAGTGAGAGTATGGCATGGACATATATACATTACCAAATGTAAAATAGATAGTGGGAAGCAGCCACAAAGCTCAGGGAGATCGGCTCGGTGTTTTGTGACCACCTAGAGGGGTGGGATAGGGAGGGTGGGAGGGAGGGAGACGCAAGAGGGAGGAGATATGGGGATATATGTATACGTATACTTGATTCACTTTGTTATACAGCATAACACACCCCTGTAAAGCAATTATACTCCAATAAAGATGTTTAAAAGCGGGGAGGGGATTCTGTTGACTAGTATCACCTACCCACTCTTAGGATTAAATGAATTCCAAAGTTTTCTTATTTCTTGTATACGTGTGAGTGTATATGCATAACAGTTTTTTATTGTGTAATTTAGGTACCATAAAACTCACCTCATTTTAGTGTGCAATTCAATTACTTTAGTAGACTTACAGAGTTGTGTGACTCTCACACAACCTAACTTCAGATGTTTTCATCACTCTGAAGATAACTGTTTTATAAAGTCTAGAGTTTATTTTGCACTGCTTGTTTTGTACAACTATTTGGGGTTATTTTTGTTTTTTTTTTTTTGCTGTACGCGGGCCTCTCACTGCTGTGGCCTTTCCCGTTGCGGAGCACAGGCTCCAGATGCACAGGCTCAGTGGCCATGGCTCATGGGCCCAGCCGCTCTGCAGCATGTGGGATCTTTCCGGACCAGGGCACGAACCCATGTCCCCTGCATTGGCAGGCGGACTCTCAACCACTGCGTCACCAGGGAAGCCCACAACTATTTGTTTTTAATCTCTTTTCATTCAGGGGAAAATTTGGAGCTATCCAACATATTCATTCAGCATGGGTGATACTGAGTGTATTTTCTTATAAAAATAAAACAATTTTCACATCTATAAAAGTATCACGTAAAGCATACATGTCTTTGTCCATCTGCACTGCTGTGACAAAATTCTACAGACTGGTAGGCTGACAACCGGCAGAAATTTATTGCTCATGTCTTCGAGGCTGAAAGTCCGAGCTCAGGGTCCCAGCATGATCAGATCCTGGTGAGAGTTCTCCTGTATGGTTGCAGACTTGCTTTTGTGTCCTGATACAGCACAGGGGGCTGGGAGCTCTGTGGTGTCTCTTTTATAAGGACACTAACCCCATTCGTGAGGGCTCCACCCTCATGACCTAACCACCTCCCAAAGGCACCACCTCCTAACGCATTACCTTGGGAGTTAAGATTTCAACATATGAATTTTGGAGGGACACAAACATTCAGACCATAGCAATTTATTGAGATCACGAAAACAAAAACAAAATGCTCATTATTTCTAACACAACGCACTTCAAATAAAAAACTGGATATACATTCTGACCAAGGACAGATCAATGACATGGACTTCTTTACGCTAGAAAATGGGATCCAGTCTACCAGGCTCTCGGGCCCCCAACTGCACTTTCTCACTGACCCAAGAGTAAAACCCCACCTACACTTTTCACGTTGAAGTTTCCGATGCTAACCTCCATGGGGACAGACAAAAGGCAGTACAACTAACCCACTCGAGGACATTACATTTTCAGCATTGACTATGTTCTTAGATTCATGCTACATACTTTTTAGCCCAGGGCTCTCTCTTATTCAGATGTCCCCATAGCTTGTACGTGAAACTAAAGAAAGCAACATTACCGTGGTTAAACTGAAATTGCCTCTCTGAATGAGATAAAATCAAATATAAAGGATGAGATTGGGAATCTATAAAAATTACCCCAGGTGTTTTTTATATATACTTAAATTCAATCTAGGGAAATTAGATTGTGATTTTTTACTAGAAAAGCTCATATATATTTGCAATATCGTCTGCATTAGGAAATAATGCATTAATGAAGGGTGCAGTCTCAAGGAATCCACAAAAAGGAAGTAAGAGATGTCAACTTGGCACGTGGGTCCCTAGAACTACCCAGAGGCGAATGTGTCAGCAACTCTGTGTGGCAGGTATACCCTTCTGTATTAAAGGGGGCTGTATTCACATATATGGTTTGATGACATTGGCTAACAAAATCATTTCACTACCACTCTGATATCACTGTGTGGTCACCCACCAATCCTTTTTATAATTCACATTATTTAGTAGGCTTCTATAAGGAGAAAGAATATGTCTGTTGGTGAATAGAAGTCTACATGTGATAGTTATTCTTGTCAGTATCAATTAAGGAACAACATTCTCATACTAGCACTGAGGTTTGTTAATTTGGTTATGTCAAATCAAACTCTAGGACGGGACGATTTCAGGGCATCATGAATGATAAAATTCCCAAACCTAAAAGCTAACTAGCAATCCTTGGAAAATCCCTAAATGATCAAGAAAATTCCTTGGAATACAGTTACCATATTAAGATAATGCCACCTGATGGGGCTGGTTGGGGTAACATTGCTCCGCCCCCAGCAGTTTCAATGTGGTTTCATTTCAGAACTCAATCACTGAAGGGGGGCTCATTCACACAGAGGAACACGCAGTCCCTCCTGGGTACGTGGACTGGAGAGCTTAAGGCCATCAGTCCCCAACCCTCCCTGTGCAGGCCTTCTCTCTCCTAGCACTGTTCTGTCTGAGACTGTGTCTTCACTTTGTAGTTCTTCCTTGCAACCTCCCCTGTCAAATTTCCACTTTCAAAAGGAAGGCAGTCCTCTCACCCACCTGGAATCCTATGATGGCTCATTGCCTGGAGCGAAAAAAAGTACACAGGGAAACCAAAAAAGCAGACCTTACAGAAATGACTGTTCCTGAGGGACAGCCACTGAGAGGTTGAGAGGAAGACAAAGAGGGGCTTTGGGGAAAAAGTACAGAAATGGAAGTGGTTTATTTCATGTAAGGCTTAGGGTCCATACAGCCAATCATACATTCACTCGTTCAGCAAACATCCTGTATCTACTATTAGCCTATCTATTCTTAAAAGGATTTTAGGGGGTATCTTTAGCCCCAAGGTTTTCAATCTCTCAAGGTTTTTATACTTCAGGTATTTGGAGGAAAGTATGAATTGTGTCTGCCTCACAACAGATTCAAACACATTTCTGTTCCATAAGCATCTTATTTTAGGAAGAACAGACTTTTTACCATGAGGCTGTGTGCTAGTAAAATGTGTATATTTATTATCACTGCAAAAACAAATACTTTCACTTTCATTGCTAAACTTTTTAACTTAATTTATGACAGCACTTAGAATGTTTTTACATTCAACAGAATGAACTTCAAAAGCATTATTATTATTTTTTGGGGGGGTACGCAGGCCTCTCACTGTTGTGGCCTCTCCCGTTGCGGAGCACAGGCTCCGGACGCGCAGGCTCAGCGGCCATGGCTCACGAGCCCAGCTGCTCCGTGGCATGTGGGATCTTCCCGAACCGGGGCATGAACCCGTATCCCCTGCATCGGTAGGCGGACTCTCAACCACTGAGCCACCAGGGAAGCCCATGTTTTCTTTTTGATAAAGCACATCAGAGATATATAACAAAATATATGATAGTTCTGTGAGACATCTATACAAATTGAGATGGAAATCAAAGTTCTTGCATAATCATTTAATTAGCATCATCAGTTTTCTTTCTTATTGGTATATAGGCTTCTGAATTTTTCTCCACTTTTCTTCAGGTAAAGTGCCATTTTAAATTTTAAATCCTTTCTAATAAATGTGGACTCAATGTAGTATCTGCAATAACAGGAACATATAGACTTTTTATTCACAGTGCTTAGAATTGTCCCAGAAACACACTTGTCACTTAATAGAATGTTTCTTGAACTAAAACGAAGATGCAGTCAGGATTGAGCAAGAAATGTAAACTAGAGTTTGTTTGAATCCTCATTTCTTTTTATAACACTGATCTTTTTCGTGCCTTTGTATTTTTCTTCTACGTTTATCCCTTCCCCCATTTTTCCTTTCTTCCCTTCCTCTTCCTTACTTCATCTGTAATTTTCTGTAAGTTTGCAGTTTATAGGAAGCTGGCAATTGAAAATTCTGGAGAATCTACTGAATTGATGACGTGACAGTGTCCCCCACATCACACCAACCTCTCAGTACCTTTCCTCCTTGGGCTTTCCTTGAAGTGATAAAGAAAACTTCCACTTACATCCACATCAGCCAGTGAAGTAGTAATGGCAACTCACACTCCCTTGCCCACTGTTTCACATTGGGAACTGCGATCATAATTAACTACTGAATGTAAAACATCCTTAAGATCATACAACTTTATACATGTGCAAGCAAAACAGCTGCACTCATTCATATTACAATGTCACATAGCAAATGATAAATTTTCAGCGTTAACAAATTTTAGCCTCATAAGTCTACTCATCTGAATATATTTGAAATTGAAAAGTAAAGAAGACTCCTTCCTTGTCTCCTTCTCCTAATCAAAAATGAAATCAGGGCTTCCCTGGTGGTGCAGTGGTTGAGAGTCTGCCTGCCGATGCAGGGGACACGGGTTCGTGCCCTGGTCCAGGAAGATCCCACGTGCTGCAGAGCGGCTGGGCCCGTGAGCCATGGCCGCTGAGCCTGCGCGTCCGGAGCCTGTGCTCCGCAACGGGAGAGGCCACAGCAGTGAGAGCCGCGTACCACAAAAAAAAAAAAAAAAAAAAGAAGTCACCATGGACATGCTAAATACAGGTGGATACTCTAAACCCAGAGTGAGTATTGTCAAGGAATCGGACTTCAAATGGACCTGCTGGTGTATAAGAGAGTAAAACTGGAATACATCCAACACTTCTATAAAAACCGGCTAGCCAGCTGTTCAGAGTCAAATGATCATGGGCTGCTGCTACATAGAAAGAGAATGTTAACCTTGCTTCTGATGTCGCTCATGGAGCAGCAAAGACCTAAAAGGGTCAGCGTGTCAAAATCCATGAGGTGTATTTGCAGGAGGAATTCATCTGCTCAGAGAAAACAGTTTGACGGGAAAATTACCACAAGAGAAGGAGAGTTCTTAAAAAGTGAGAAGCCTTAATGGAAATGACCAAGGGAAAGTGGAGCTAAATGGCTGTAATTAGCTCTTCAGAAAACACCCTCCGTGTTCATCTTCTTCCTCTGCGACCTCCCCCGCCCCCCTTGTTCTCATTTCTCCCGGCTCTTCATTCACTTGGTTCGCCGTCCTAGTATTCAGATGCTCGCCCAGCCCTTCTCTCTCCTTTCCTTTGCAGAGAAAAATGACTTTCGATAATCTACTGCTTTTTGAATGCAGACAAGTGGGTATGGTTAACGGCGCCATACCCCTCCTGTCTGCCCCGCATGTGGTCCTCTCCCCCAGTCCTACTTTCTGCCCTGAGAATCCGCGAGCGGGTCCTTCTGCCCTCTTGGCTTCCAGCGGCGTCCCGCCAAGTGGAAGCCCCACGAAAAGGTCAGAGGTGGAGAGCATTTGGGGCAGGTCGCTTATCCTGCTGGCCCCTCCCATGAGAGGTTGCCTGTGGCCCCTGACTGAAAGCAGCCACGCCTCTCAGGGCAGCCTCCTTTCTGCACCTCTCCTTCCAGACTCCAGCTACTGCCCTGTCCTCCCTATATCTCCTCCAGGTCTGCCCAGGGATGGCCACAGCTTAGCTACTCATAGACTAGCTGCCTGCACTAGGTCTCATGGTTTCTTTACGCCCGTGCTGTTCTAAACATCATTCAGGAATAAAGGCTCCAAGTTTTCCCGGCTGCCAAGAGATCTGTTTCCTATTGGGAAACTGGCTGATACAATCAACCTTCTTCTAAGGGTACAGAACATGCCTTTAAAGCAAATAACCCTAGCTCCATCCTCCTTTCTCGCTTACCGGAGGAAATCTCTATTCTCAGTTGATTGTTTGCTCGTTCCTTACTTTTTAGTCTAATATTCATATTTCTATGGCTTACTCTGTCATGTGTTTTTTTACCTGTTCATAAAGAGAATCATACTACACGTATTTTTCTGAAACTTGACTTTTCTTCACTCAATTTTATATTCCAGATTTTCCTCCATGTTACTGCCTATAGGACATTTTCACTGCTGCATTTTTTTCAACTGCATCATATATACTGTACTTCATGAATCCTTTATACCGCTGACGAACGTCTATATTGTTTGTACCATTTCAGTGTTACACATTCTGCAGCCACAGATTCACTTCACACATCTTCTGAAGCAAGTCTCTTTAAGGTATACTGCTAGGACACTGAGTTACAGCATCTTCAGTGTTACCAGACAATGACAGATTCTTTCCCAAAGTAACTATACCATTTTTTTTTTAAACCACCGGAAGCACTTAACAATTCCAAGAACTACTTCTTTGCCAACACTTGATATTGTCCAACTTTTAAATTTCCACAAATTAGTATGTATAAAACATTTTTTATTGCAGCTTTAATTTGCAATTCCCTAGAGAATTAATTAGGTTGAAAATCCTTTCATATGATTTTTTTCAAGATTACATTCTTTATTGTTCATTTATTTTTCAACTGAAATATAGTTGATTTACAGTATTGTGTCATATAAGTTTTCTTTGAGTTTTCTGTCCTGTTTTTTTCTATTGGACTGTTGACCTTTTCTCACTGACTTATAAGACTTTTAAAAAGTATCCTAGGCATAAATCCTTCTGTAAATTATATGTGTTATAGAATTTTCCCCACTACGTGACTTCACGTTTTAACTCTCTTTACGGAAGCTTTTGATGAAGAGAAGTTCTTCGTCTCAATGTCATTGAATTTACAACTCTTGTTCATTCATAGTTTGGAATTTTTATGTCCAACTTAAAAATATATTTGCCAATCATGTGATCACACACATATTCTATTCTGTATTCTAAAATTTTATAATTTTGTGGGTTTTTTTGCCTTGAGGTTTCAGTGGACCCCACAATAACCCCTGCATACATTGTGTAGTAGAGACCCGATTTCTGTCACTCCTCTCCCAACCGGATAAATACTTTTTAGGTGGTATAATATTGAATAACCTTTTCTCTCTTCACTGGTGAGCAAAACACACCTTTGTCCATACAGGTTACATATGTGTGTGGTCTATTTCAGGGCTATCTATTGGTTTCAATGGCCTATTTTTCTATTCCTGCAACAAAATCACACTGTTATAAAAAAATACATTTTATTATAGGTCCTGATATATGGTAAGGCTAGACCTCTCAGCATGATCTTGGTGTCGTGTCTGTTATCAGAACGTCAAGCAACCGTGTAAATTTTGGAATCAGTGTGTGTCCTGACTCTCTCTCTGTCTCTCTCTTAATCTCTTAACCGGGATTTTATTAAAATCTAAAAATCCATACGGGAAGAACTGTCATCTGTGTTACTTCCCTAATCACTGCTCTTATTCCCTGTCTCTGCCTTCCTTTCCCATTATGTTCATACGCATCCCATGTAACTCCCCTCCCCTATTTCAGCCTACGTAATTATATTGTCTGACATCAGGTGAAACCCTTTCTGTTTTTCAACAACTTACAAATCCTCCACAGCTCCAATCAAATGCTGCCTCATTTATGAAATTATCCGTGATTCCTGTGATTTTTCCATCCAAAAATTTTTCATGTTATATTTCTAATTCTTCTCATGTAGCTTAGAACATTATTTTCATATTTATGTACATACCTAACATGGCAGAAAATAAGCTTTCACTTTTGTTTATTTCCTATAGTAACTTTTAGAGCACACCTTGAATATAATCGAGAATTCTAAAGGGCAAAAAGGCATAATAATAGGTGCTAAAGTATGTTTTATCTCACCCCCTCTTTTCCTGGATGCCTTATGATTTATTTGTCACTTTGCATATATTACCTTATTTACATATAGTTTTATTGCAATTATGATATAATTAGGTATTATTATGCTCTCCTTACATATGAGGGTCAGATGCATACACACAACAAGTGAGCAGAGCTGGGATTAAGATCCAGACCCAGCCCCAAAGTCCATTCACTTCCCGAACCACCGTGAACTGCAAGCAGCTGACAGAGCAGGGACCTTGCATGAGGTCCCTTGCACTGACCAAGATGGAAAAGTCAGAATAACCTAGTCATAGGGAAGGCATCTCAGACAAGGAGGTCCTACAAGATAAAACTGGCTTTTCTTCCATGCACACAACTGACTCCCATTCTGTCAGGTTCTTGACTCCCTGAGTAGATTTGAGAGCTAAGGACTAGATTTGGCTACAACTTCCAAGAGGAAAGTTGAACCATTAATGACGAATCACAGAATATCACGCCTTTTATGGGTCCCTAGTATTTGCTGAGGCAGAGAAAGAATTTAGCAACCATGCACTGTTTCAAATTGGAGACTAACTAACTGGATGACATATAATTAGAAAATCAATGTTTCATTTTGGAATTTATTGTTTATTGTAATATCTAGCTTAGGAAATTAATAGGTTAATTTAGTAAAATACACTAAAAACATGCAGGCACATGATTTGAAGGTAATTTAACAAATGGAAAAAAAGTTTAAAAAACATAAAGAAATCCTCAAGACATTCACATCTTCTACCACCTCCAATTTCCTCACCTGTTGATTAATTTTTTGCTTTAGCTGTCATGTAACTCAAAGAACTGGTTTTAGTTTGCACAAAGTGTGACAGTTACCAACAGTATAAAAAAAAAACTCTCCCTTAAACAACATGAGCACTATTCAAATCTTCTCATATAAATAAAAGGGGCAATCAGCCTTCATAGGCTGCCACCTTCCTGCTGACATTGACATCTAATTGTATTCCACAAAATCCCAAATAATTCTTAACTCAATTGTCTAAATAAGCTAAGACCCTTTAAGCTTAGTAATCTTAAACGTTACACCGTGACTGTCAACTGTGATTAAATTTTTCTAGACTTGATAATCTTCTCTTGATCAAAAAATATGACTTTTAACATAAAACTCTATTTGTGATAGACGAACCTGACCATATTAATTCTCAACCAAAAGTTAACCAAAGCCACCCTACAAAAAAATGGGACTGACACAGGATAGAAGAAAACATTACTAAGTTTTATAGAGTGGTAACCAAATGCTATTCTTTAAGAAGACTATTTTTTATTACTTATATTATTTAACCTTCATAACAACCTTAGCAATTCTATCATGCTATTTTGGTTTTGTTCTCATACTGTAGAAGAGAAGGTTGAATGTAAAACAATTAAAATAAAATCATAATATAATGCAATGCCTCCCCAATTATCAGAGTTATAAACAGTAGAAAGGAGTTTGGGAATCTTCTCGAACCTTTACTCATAGTTCTTTCCAGCACTTGCCTATTATATACATGTCATAATACAATGTAAACACAATATTATGAATGCATTTTCAAATAGCATTCATAATGACCTATTCATTTTTGTAACCCTGAGGTCAGCTAGGACCAACCCCCCAGGATTCAAATCTGTTTTCCATTGTAGCATACTGAATTCTGCATGAATAGACTATTGTTAGTTCTTTAAAAATGCATTAATCTATTTAAAGGGACCTAAAAGAGCTACTGGAGCAGTAACCAAGGTATGTGAAAACCCTGGGCTAAACTTGGGGTTTGGAGAGACAAGCTCTCAGTCTCAGTACTTCCCACAACACTGTGTAAGCTTCTGAATAGAAAATACATATTATGAGAGAATGGAACTATCTGCCCCCATACGCATGTCAGTTCTGTTCTCTTTCCACCAACGCGGTTACAATAAGCACCTGGGAGAGCTCCCCACTTCCCCCTTCCTTCTTCCCCTCCTTTCTGAGGGCTGTTGCGTGAACACCTCTGATTCCCCCGCCACTTGTCATCACTGCCACTGCTGCTTGGGCTGATCTGTGTCTCCTCACATGCTACTCCCTCTGCCCCGCCACTGAGACGCAGCCCCTCACGCCTGCTCCTCCGTGGTGGGTCAACTCACTTCTCATCCCATCTAGGAAACTGCTGGCAAGTCCATGGTACATGACTTACAATTGGACTCAATATCTACTATGAGAACGATAATTTTCTATTTTATGCAATGCAATGCATAATGGAGACTTAAGAAGGTGCTCATATTTTCCAAGATAAATTTCAGGATTCAGTACCTTAGCCAATTTTTTTTTCTCAAGATATAAATAAATTCAATTGTATGAGTTTATAAAGGTATTAAACTCAAACCACATCCTCCTATATGTATAATATAGTCCCTCTTTAGAAGCATTTATATTGTTGTACTGTCAGCTTATATAACCCTACCTAGGTTATAAAATAAATAGACCAGAATTAGGTATCATGAAACAACTGTTGAGGCATTCTGACTCTAGAATGAGTCTTTAAATTTGTTTTTATTTACTTAATAATGTTTTAGTATTTGTGAATATGTATTCTTTCTAAGTATCTGAGTATAATAACATATCCACAATATACAGTTATTTTAAAGATTAAATTGAGATCATACACGTGAAATCATGAGCACATTGTAAGAACTCAAGAAATGCTAGGTTTTATCAATATCAGCATGACTCCTCAGTAAATGTAGTTTTAACTCCCATATGAGAGCACGTGTTATAATAATGACGCATACAGATACACTATGAGCCATATATAGAACTTTAAAAGTGTACTTTAATAAAGCTGTAAGTTTAGGCTCATTATATATTTCAAATATCTGTACCTTAAACTCATTCAAATATTCTGTAATGTACTTTAGGTAAAAAAAAAATAAATAATGTCTTGCCTCTTTATCAATGAGCTACACAGTAATAGAACAGGCATAGAAACAAAATAGTGAGATTTTTAGGTGAATGGTCCACTCTCTCATTTTAAAGCCCTGTTAATTTAGATTCTATGGAGGTGAAATATTTTGTTCAAGGTCACTCAGATGGTTGATATTAGCATTTTGATTATAATCTAAGTGTCCTGATTCTAAAATCCATGGTATATTTTGGTACAAACATTTATAATTATGTTAACATATGTAGGCTATACAAAATATAACTGAGTTTTGGACAAAGAAAGTTCTTTATGGACCAAGTACTTCAGGGGTTTTATAAAGTCCTTTAAAACAGTCTTCTAACTACCATAAAACCAATAACTCAGAGTGTATTCTGCTGTCCTATTCATCCTGGGTTGCTTTGTAATCCGTCATGATATTTAAAAGCTGATAAATTATGTTGCAGTGTGAGTCATTTTGCTTTTGTGTATTATCTTCTGTACAGAGAAAGAAAATTTGTGTCACCCAAGCTTCAAAGAATAATAAATGTTCAATTCACAAAAATCCAAAATGCTGGAAAGGCTTCCCAAAATACTCAGGTTCTCCATCCCTGAAAAGACTGAGCCAATTCCTTTCCTTTTGTAATTTTTAATTTAATCACCAGCATACATAATGTACTCAAACCATCTACAACCACTTCTTCATATAGTTTTATAGCCTCTAACAGAATTGTTTCCTCCCAGTCTGACAGTCACACTACCTTGTAGGAGGAGTAGCTGGACAGCTGGATAAAATATACCCAGGCACTACAGCATCCCGAGAATTGCAGGGGTGCTGCGAACAGCCCGTGCACCGTGAAGGCTGCTGTGGTGTTCTTGTGATCAGCTCTGATTAGCGGCGCTGTCCATTCTAACTACTCTGAATTGCACACTCTGAACTCTGACACAGTGGCAGCAAATCTTCCTGTGAAGCCACTGAAACGCTGCGAAAGTTGTTCTGAGATTTAAGTCTTGGAAACACAGTCACTGAATTATTGTCTCAGGAGTCCAGGAAGGACTATATCTACTATCTGACTGGCAAGAGGCAGCTCTGTGCTCCCCCGCCTCACATCATGTTCCCCGTCTGGGCCAGGCTATTTCGACTCTAAGACTTCAGAGAGGTGGACTGAGACGCCCACAGATGCTCCCCGTCCACAGAAAGTTAAAGGACAAACGGACCCCAGTCTCTTAGGCTAGGTAAGACAGGAACATTCTAGTTCATGCCTCACCAGCATAAACTTTGTAGTGTCAGTATCTTATCAAGACAGGCTTTTCTTTGCCCAAGGAGATTATCACTTATATTTACTTTGAAACAAGCAACACCCTCCCCATTGGCAGATGAGCTGCCATTAGAGTCAAGGTGCCTGCATCATTTTGTGGAGAAGTACCTGGTTAAACACTGTCTCACACGGCAGCAATTACAAGCATTAAACAGTATTTGCCTTCAATGACTCATATCTTGGATGTTCAGCAAAAACCTCCAAACAGGTTAAATTATTTACATTTACTAGTTAACCCCTGAAGGGAGGAAAAAGGGCAGAGTCATATCTTCTCAAGAAAACTCTGAATTAAATATGATTAAATAATTGGAGAGAAGGAAGCAAGAAAAAATAGTGAGCAATAGGCTAAAAGACAATGTGAACAGTAAAAATTAAAATAAAAAACCAGAGGGAGCAAACATGCAAAAGTCACATACAACTTAGCCAGGTATAGTCTTTAACTCCACTTACTCAAACCTACAAACATGCAAAAGTCACATACAACTTAGCCAGGTATAGTCTTTAACTCCACTTACTCAAACCTAGAGTTGATTTCGTGTATCCATGTGCACACAGCGAATTTTCATATTTGGTTCCAGGTGCTCATGGCAGGTAGTAACAGCAATAATCTAGAGCAACGCAGGCTTGCCAATGGCCCTCACGTCTCAACAGGTATGTATCCACTACAAGGCTCTGTCCATTACACACGCCTCTACTGTCAGCAAGTGTCAGTTACAGGACCAAGTGGGAGGGGATAAGCCCTCCGCAAGTGTAGCTCCTGTGACCCCTGTCCAAAGTGTGCATGTCAGATGAAGAGTTTCTTCAAAGCTGTAATGAAATAAAAATGTCCTGAATTTGATGAATCGAGATGAGTTACTTTGAGGTGGCAGGTCTCTCTCGTTTAAATGCAAATCCTGAAGTTAATTTTAGAAATGTAAAGGATCACAGAGATCATATAATCAAATGCTCTCATTTTACAGGAGAAGACACTGAAGGTCAGAGAAAGTAAGCCTCTTGCCTAAAATAACACCAGTAAAATACTAACTGTAAGTATATATAACGAGTCTTCAACAGGCATCCGACTATGTGTCATTTTATCTATGTTTTCTGACCAATTTCTTCTTTCATTTTCCACAGCTCTTGCAGACTATGTATTCCTTTGGTCAAAAGCTCTAATGTTTCTCTTCTCATTCCTCACTGATGATCTTATCCACCACTACAGTGAAAACAATGGAAGCCAACTTCCTCTCCCAACTAATCAATCATGTCTGCCTGCCTATCTATCTATCTATCTATCTATCTATCTATCTATCTATGTATCTATCTATCTATCTATCTATCTGTATATCATCCATCTCTTCACCTTTGGCTGCATTCATTCTTTTTTCTCCTGACACCAAAAGCAGGTTTCACCTCTCTTATTTGGAGCTTTCTATTTACTATTTACTATTATTTATTATTTCCTTCTGCTCTCTGAAAAAAAAAAAATCTTACATGAGCAACTATGCCTTCTATAGTTACATGTATACTTACAGCTCATCATAAACCCATGATCTATGTCTTTTTCAAACATACAGACATATGCACAAAGTTTCCTTTGGGCCCATGTCCCATTCCAGATACCATAGTATATAGCACCTTCTTCTTATACCCAAGTTTCTTAAGTTTTAAATATTTTGCTTTATATTTCTAATCACCTACTCTTCAAACCACTCCCATATTCCTCTGATCCCATCACTCCAACGTGAGTTTCTGAGAAACAACATGAACTCCATGATGCTAATCCCAGTGAGTGGAGTCCTCATCCTACTCAAGTCCTCAGAGGTGTCCTGGACATCATCAACAATGCACAAATCACCCTCCCAAACTTCTGAAGATGCATGTGGCTTGAACCCATCTCCTTGTGTGTCTGTCACCTAATTTCACTACCCCCTTCCTACAAAAGTTCTAGAAACGCTGTGTATGCTTACTGACCATTTCTTTACCTAGTCTGCGTCCACCCACCATCCCATGCAACAGTGCTGCCCGTACTGCAGCCCTTAAAAGATGAAGAGGCGGGCACAGACACTGGAGTGGCCTATTCAGCTTTGCAGTTTTCCAAAAGTGCTTCCGATGGGGTGGGATGTGAGATTGCTGACGAAAGAGCTTTCTATCACCTTGACTGAGACTATTTAGGTGGTTATTGTAGTTGGTCTGTAGAGAAATGAAGGTGTCCTCCACTACAGCGGTGGGGGTTGGAATGAACATGAGGGTACACATGTGAGAGATGTACAGGAGACGCAATGAACAGGACACAATCGGATGTTGACAGAGAGGATGGAGTCAAGATTCTCTACCAGACTTCTACACTGAGCAACCAGGCAGTGTAGATGGCAGTGGTGTTTACCGAGATACTGCACAGAGGAAGAGAAGGAGGATTTCTAGGGATGGAATTCAGACACGCAGAATTTCATCACTGGAACAGTAACAGCCAGTAGGTAGTGGGATATGTAGAATCAGAGATCAGAAGAAAAGGCTGAGATGGAATTATATCTAGGAGTCCTCTGGCATCCATCTACTTATTCAACTATTACTTATTAAGTACCTACTTACTGTATACCAGGTACAGTTGTAGGCTCTAGAAGTATACAATAATGGGGGGGGAGAGACAAAATTATGCACCTTTATGGATTTTACATTGGATTTGGTGAAATAAAAAGAAGACGTATTAAATAAATAAATTATATACTGCGCTGGAAGATGATATGTATTATAAAATAGAAGTAGGCTGGTGTAAGGGAAACAGGGCGTACCTGACTAGGGTTATGTCTTTTTGACACATAGATACATAGATGAAAAGTGCAGCTGTGAAAATTCACAAGCTGAAATCTTTCCAGTGCACTGTGGGAAAGAAAAACCAGGGGAATGTTCATGAAAGTTCTTATACAGGAGGGGGTGGTCATAAGGGTATGAGAGCCAAGATAAAAATGTGTCTAGAGAGGAAGGAAGTTTCCACTATATGAAATCTGGAGGCAACACAGTTAAACTAAAGACGTGGGAAGAATAACAGGCTTCCCAGTGTTATCTTATAGTGGCGTTCAACTCTCTTAATGTGCAAGCTCTTCATCGACAAGATCTAGCCGCTGACCCCCTCCAGCCTCATTCCCGGCTGCCCTCTTTGTCACCCAATCCGGCTGTAACACACTTCCCTCAACATCTTAAGTGCGCTGTTTACTGTGCTCCAGACTCAGAGCCCCTGCACTTGTATTTCTTATGCCTACAATATTATTCAACCGCTGTGTGACTGGCTGACAGACCCACCTTACCTGTTAGCCTAGGCTCACTTCCGGAGCAGCCTTCTGACTCTCCCAGGCTGGCGGAAGTTGCTGTCACATAAGCCTCCAGAGCAATGTGAGCGTTCCTCCACAGCACTCGTCACTCTTGTGTGAATTTAGTTTCTACATCTCCCTTAGTATTAGGGCCCCTTTTGGGTTCAGAGTATTCAGCCACTTCTTTTCATTAGACCTACTTAATTATCTACTTATTTTCCTCCTTGAGATTACAGACACTGCTCCATCAACCCCTAAGATCTCCATGTGTCTTTCCTTCCAGGTGGATGCTTGCCTTCCTCTGTCCTATCCAATGCTTTCTGACTGAATTGTTTAGGAGAGAAGAGAGAAAGAGAGGGTAAAAAGAGGAGAGGAAAGGAAAGAGGAGATGGGGAGAAGGAAAGGGAGGGAGAAGTACAGGGAGCGAAAGAGGAAGACAAAGAATAGGAGTAAGAAGTAAAGGCATCCTTAATTATTTTTCATATAAAGTGTCTCTACTTTTTAAAGTACAGATTACATACAAATTTTACAGGCCCTACTTTTAATTATTTTCTTTTTCCTTTAAGTGCAAGAATCAAGCGTAATCACAAAAGACAATTTAATGAAGCCTGAGAGTATTATGAAATATTTCTACACATAATACTCTGGAATATGTGTATCCGGTTCACAGCAGGGCAAATAAGAACCATTGCCCAGTACCTCCTATAACTCTCACATAACTCAGAGGAAAAGGGTCTATTTCTTAAGTGAATGTCACCTCCTTCCTGCTGTATGGGACTTTCTGATAACCTGTAGCCTTTGCTGACATCACCTATGCCTGCTGGGTACCTTGCTGTCCACTGGATATAAGTAGCTGGGAAACACAGGTCATCGGCTTTTCAAAGATAATGTGGCCCTTAGACAGAGGAGTTGCTCTAAACAGGTTACAGGAAGGCCTCCAAAAAGTGATATTTTATAATTGAGCAACAACACCTATTTTTAATCCCTCAGCATTGAGTTCGAGCTCAGGGATCACCGCTAACATTAGGGAAAACAGCACTGTCACCACTGCCCAGACCCACACTTGATTTACACAGCAAAGGAGGGGGTGTACATGCTTTAACTTAAATATCAAGTGGAAATCTGGAAAACAATGTAACTCCTGGAAGAATGCAGGGCTGTTGTTTTCTAAGAGATCAACATTTTTCCAGAGACAGAATACATCCTTCTTGGACAGAGTGGGGAGGGGGCTCAGCCTCAGGCGCAGGTGCCCTGTGGCTCAGGGGGGCAGGCCTGTCTCTGGTTGTTATGAAACTTTCCTGAAGCTGGAGACAGAAATGCGCGTGTCCCTACCAACCGCATCGAACTACTTGAATGGGCCTGGTAGGAGTCTATAATTTCTTCGACTTACTGAAATTCTGCCTCAAAGGCACACATCACAGCATAACAGGGATTCATGTATGTCACAAAGGGCTAAAAACAGCAATGAAAAAAAAAACCCTGAAAAATCATTCAGATTAACTCTGTGTGTGCTCTGACACGGTGTTTCGTGCCTTTTGGACTGAACACGAATATCCTGCAAGAGTGAGGAAGTGTAGAAAAGCACACAGGCAACATGCTGGCTCTCTTTCTTCATCCCAGAAGGTGCAGACCTGGGATTCCGTTTCAATGAGGACACGCTGATGAGACAGAAATGCCAAGTACAGAGAGTCCAGAGCACGAGTATTTGACAGGACAACAAAAGCCCGAGGGGCCAGGATGGATTCCCCTGTGTCCTTGAGCTGAGTCTTCTTGACTCTCTCCATTTCTAGGAATTACAAATGAGCTCTACAGACGGCTATTTCCTTTTCCCTGTATCTGCAGGGCGTAACAGGCGTCAGAGAAACCTCAGTGTTCCCACCCTCTGATATTTACAGCCCCCACTCTCCAATTTTATTGCCTCATCCCTTCAGCCTCAAGACTTGATGTCACTTAAATGGAAACCCTTTTAATTAGAGGAAATATCCGGGGCTATTACCAATTGCAAATGAATGCTGATGATAATAGCTAGTGTTTGTACAGCACTTTCACATTATCTATTCCAATTAATCCTTTATAGAAATGAAGAAGGTGATGATGGTTTTATTTACTTTACAGAAAACATTCAGATCAACTGTAATTCCCCAAAGCCACTAACGGGCTGCAGGTGGCAGAGGCAGGGTCAGAATCTACGGGTCCAGGCAGTCCGGCCCCGACCCATCATGTTTTCAGTAGGGGATGTGCCTCCCGCTGTCGTCTGAAAAGGGTCCCAGAAAAGTCTTGATATTAGAAGAAGGGATGTGATTGGGAGTTAGTGAAGGAAAAGAAGCAAAAAGAGAAGTTGGAAATTATTTAATATTATCTCCAGAACTAGCTTTGTCTCTTTAATTACAGTAAAGAACGGATGTTGATGCTGCTGAGAAGGACAAACAAGAATAAAAAGACTGGGACTTCCCTGGTGGCGCAGTGGTTAAGAATCCACCTGTCAATGAGGGAGACACGGGTTCCACCCCTGGTCCGGGAAGATCCCACATGCCGCGGAGCAACAAAGCCCGTGCGCCACAACTACTGAGCCTGCGCTCTAGAGCCCGCGAGCCACAACTACTGAGCCCACGTGCCACAACTGCTGAGCCCACGTGCCACAACTACCGAGCCTGTGCTCTACAGCCCGTGCTCCACAACAAGAGAAACCACCGCAATGCGAAGCCTGCGCACTGCAACGAAGACCCATCGAGGCCAAAAATAAATAAATAACTAAATAAATAAATTTATAAAAAGAATAAAAAGACTGGGTGGACTCTGCCTCAAAGCATTTTAAAAAAATGGTATTTGGAAATAAGTTGAAGGATGAGTTGCAGCTGCAGGATGTATGCATATTTTAAAATCAACCCTTTCCATGCAGCTGATAGGTGACGACATTATGTAAATCGAACCAGCCAACAATGACCAAATCAACTGAGGGTCAGGGAGCTCGCTGTGCTGCCCATCAGATGCCCTCTGCCCGCATGTACTCATGGCCATGAACACATTGAAGCTGTCAGCGACGGCCGCGTGCTGGGCTACTGGAACGTGCAAATGTGGACACGTTAAAGACTTTGCTTCCCTACATTCTGTTCTTGTGACAGCGCAAAAGCTGTGTCAACTGTGGCTTTCCACTTGCTTTGCATGTAAGAAAATGAATATAGGAGGGACAATTATTCTATCATCTGTTGACTGTCAATTCTCACTGCTTGGAATGTAGAACTTACTCATCCAGAATCGGAAAATTCCACTGCTAACGTGATTAGAAATAGAAAATATGAACAGACCAATCACAAGCACTGAAATTGAAACTGTGATTAAAAATCTTCCAACAAACAAAAGCCGAGGACCAGATGCCTTCATAGGCGAATTCTATCAAACATTTAGAGAAGAGCTAACACCTATCCTTCTCAAACTCTTCCAAAATATAGCAGAGGGAGGAACAATCCCAAACTCATTCTACGAGGCCACCATCACCCTGATACGAAAACAAAGATGTCACAAAGAAAGAAAACTACAGGCCAATATCACTGATGAACATAGATGCAAAAATCCTCAACAAAATACTAGCAAACAGTATCTAACAGCACATTAAAAGGATCATACACCATGATCAAGTTTATGTGAGGAATGGATTCTTCAATATACACAAATCAATCAATCTGATACATCATATTAACAAACTGAAGGAGAAAAACCATATGATCATCTCAATAGATGCAGAGAAAGCTTTCGACAAAATTCAACACCCATTTATGATAAAAACCCTGCAGAAAGTAGGCATAGAGGGAACTTTCCTCAACAGAATAAAGGCCATGTATGACAAACCCAGAGCCAACATCATCCTCAATAGTGAAAAACTGAAACCATTTCCACTAAGATCAGGAACAAGACAAGGTTGCCCACTCTAACCACTATTATTCAACATAGCTTTGGAAGTTTTAGGCACAGCAATCAGAGAAGGAAAAGAAATCAAAGGAATCCAAATTGGAAAAGAAGAAGTAAAGCTGTCACTGTTTGCAGATGACATGATACCATACATAGAGAATCCTGAAGATGCTACCAGAAATCTACTAGAGCTACTCAATGAATCTGGTAAAGTAGCAGGATACAAAATTAAGGCACAGAAATCTCTGGCATTCCTATATATTAACAATGAAAAATCAGAAAGAGAAATCAAGGAAACACTCCCATTTACCACTGCAACAAAAAGAATGAAATACTTAGGGATAAACCTACCTAAGAAGGCCAAAGACCTATATGCAGAAAACTACAAGACACTGGTGAAAGAAATCAAAGACAATACAAACAGATGGAGAGATATACCATGTTCTTGGATTGGAAGAATCAACATTGTGAAAATGACTCTACTACCCGAAGCAATCTACAGATTCAGTGCAATCCCTATCAAACTACCCCTGGCATTTTTCACAGAACTAGAACAAAAAATTTCACAATTTGTATGGAAACACAAAAGACCCCGAATAGCCAAATCAATCTTGAGATAGAAAAATGGAGCTAGAGGAATCAGGCTCCCTGACTTCAGACTATACTACAAAGCTACAGTCATGAAGACAGTATGGTACTGGCACAAAAACAGAAATATAGATCAATGGAACAGGATAGAAAGCCCAGAGATAAACCCATGCACATGTGGTCACCTTATATTTGATAAAGGAGGCAAGAATATACAGTGGAGAAAAGACAGCCTCTTCAATAAGTGGTGCTGGGAACACTGGACAGCTACATGTAAAAGAATGAAATTAGATCACTCCCTAACACCATACACAAAAATAAACTCAAAATGGATTAAAGACCTAAATGTAAGGCCAGACACTATAAGACTCTTAGAGGAAAACATAGGCAGAACACTCTATGACATAAATCACAGCAAGATCCTTTTTGACCCACCCCCTAGAGAAATGGAAATAAAAATGAAAATAAACAAAATGAAAATAAACCTAATGAAACTTAAAAGCTTTTGCACAGCAAAGGTAACCATAAACAAGACGAAAAGACAACCCTCAGAATGGTAGAAAATATTTGCAAATGAAGCAAATGACAAAGGATTAATATCCAAAATTTACAAGCAGCTCTTGCAGCTCAATATCAAAGAAACAAAAAACCCAATCCAAAAATGTGCAAAAGACCTAAACAGACATTTCTCCAAAGAATATATACAGATTGCCAACAAACACATGAAAGAATGCTCAACATCATTAATCATTAGAGAAATGTAAATCAAAACTACAATGAGATATCATCTCACACCGGTCAGAATGGCCATCAGAAAATCTACAAACAATAAATGCTGGAGAGGGTGTGGAGAAAAGGGAACCCTCTTGCACTGTTGGTGGGAATGTGAACTGACACAGCTACTATGGAGAACAGTATGGAGGTTCCTTAAAAAACTAAAAATAGAACTACCATATGACCCAGCAATCCCACTACTGGGCATATACCCTTAGAAAGCCATAATTCAAAAAGAGTCATGTACCACAATGTTCACTGCAGCTCTGTTTACAATAGACAGGACATGGAAGCAACCTAAGTGTCCATTGACAGATGAATGGATAAAGATGTGGCACATATATACAATGGAATATTACTCAGCCATAAAAGGAAACGAAATTGAGTTATTTGTAGTGAGGTGGATGGATCTAGAGTGTGTCATACAGAGTGAAGTCAGAAAGAGAAAAATAAATACCATATGCTAACACATATATATGGAATCTAAAAAAAAGAAAATGGTCATGAAGAACCTAGGGGCAAGAGATGGGAATAATGACACAGGCCTACAGGAGAATGGACTTGAGGAAACGAGGAGGGAGAAGGGTAAGCTGGGACAAAGTGAGAGAGTGGCATGGACATATATACACTACCAAATGTAAAATAGATAGCTAGTGGGAAGCAGCCACATAGCACAGGGAGATCAGCTCGGTGCTTTGTGACCACCTAGAGGGGTGGGATAGGGAGGGTGGGAGGGAGACGCAAGAGAGAGGAGATATGGGGACATATGTATATGTATAACTAATTCACTTTGTTATAAAGCAGAAACTAACACACCATTGTAAAGCAATTATACTCCAATTAAGATGTTTTTAAATAAATAAATAAATGAAATTTCAATAGAGTATTTTGGGGTTATCAGTGGAGAACGTGAAAGTGAACCAGAATTGATTTTTTTTCATGAATAAGGGAAAATGGTTAAGATTTGAATAAATATAAAATAATATGGGATAAAAGTCAAAATCTTAAGGCAGCCTCCTCCAGATTACCACTTGGCTTTCTTCAAAGATTCAGAAAATCTACCACTATTACACTTGCTGATGCTTGTTTCAACCCAGGTTCCCAAGGAAAACTGAGGCAAACAGGTAATAATTGCTGAGACAGTATTTTATAGATACAATCCCAGGGCCTTGTTAATTAGGGAAAGAGAAGTGAGGTAGCAAACGTTAGGATGCAATTCGAGGTGCAGTTATCTGCTGGCTGCAGTCCACAGTAACCCAGAGAAAGACTCGCTTCATCACATGGCAGGGGCTTTCTGCTTGGCCACCTGCCGTCTCCAAGGAGCTGCACAGAGAGAGTTTGCCTCTGCGTATTTCAGGAGAGGGAGGGGCAGTCCACAGGAGGGAGAGAGGAAAGGAAATCTGTCTGTCAGCTTTGCCCTTTTTTCATATTTCTGATATTCAGATTTTTTAATGTATTTCAGGTGACATCATGGGTCTTTGGCACTGCTTGGGGAACCAGATTTTGTGTCCTGTGGTATGATGTTTCTCCCAAGTTCAGAAATGGCACAAGGAATCAGGATATCAGGGCACAAAACAGAAGTCAAGACAAAGGGCCCAGGCTTCCAAAATAAATAGTTGCTCAGTCCTGAGGGTAGGACTGTGTGAATATTCATGGGAGTGACGGGTAAATAGTCACATGCTACGTAAATGTCAGGTACTATTTTTATAAATTTCCTCTGATAATATTTATCTTCACTTTAAGACTCTAACTTACTTCAAAGAAATGCATCTACATCTATATCCTCGCATTACATAATAAGAAAGTCCTAACAGTGGGAAGTCCAAAGAAAAATGATAAAAACAAAATTTTAAAATAAACCCTTCAGACATCTGGTTTCAGCTGTAGTACGTTAAGAAGTTGAATGTCATCACTCCCATTCTCACAACAAGAAAAAGATAAACTGTGAATCAAGGACTATTTTTGGATGTATCAGTGGACTGAACTGCTACCCCCAAATCTAGGACAAGTGAATGCAGAGGCTGGCAGACGGTATCTGCTTAACTAGAGAAGATGCTTCTTGAGCCACAAACTGGTAAGAAGTACTATATGGTAATTTTGATGGATTTCTTCAGGCTGAGTTTGTACTAGCAGGAGAGAGAGAAACTTCTAGGGGCTACAGTCTTAAAACTCACACTTCTGTGGGAATTACCTCCAAGAAACCACCACGCCCTCATGGTGAACATCAGAGGAATATCCCTTCCTGGTTCCAGCAGGGCATGGGGAAGAGTAATTCTTATGAAATTCACCCAGAGCATCCTTCACAAGAAATGTCTACTCAGTAGGTGAAATGACTTTTCAAGAGCTTTATGCCAGCTGGAAGAATGGCACTGTCCCCATTCCAGCTCCCTCTAGACTTCCTGTCTCAGCAAAGGGGTTTAAAAAAAAAAAAACTATACCACAAAAGAAACAAGTATAAAGATCACAGCACTAAGGCGCAGTCCCACTAAAAGACTAAACTATAGTTATAAGATTAAAAAATGTTTCCCCTCCCCAATGTCTTACCACTGTACCAACAGGGATCCAGTATAATAACAGTGGATTACAGCTGGAAAAGCTAGAAAACACAAACTCCACCTGTGAACGTGTTCTTAGGGAACCTCAAATTCAACAAATGAATACGAAGACAAGGTCACTGGAGGAATCTGAAGGTTCTGGCTTCTACAGCAATCACAAACATTAAAAGCAAACCAACTCCCAGCCAGAAAAACATAAAATCTCACACTGAAGGCCTACCTACCTCAGTTCCTATTACCCCTTACATCATTCCAGCCTTCAACAAAAGTTACAAGGCATGTTAAGATGATGAAGAGACAAGGAAAGCATCAGAAACAGACTCAAATATGGCAGAGATTTTGGAATGATCAGACTGAGAATTTAAAAAAAACTATGATAACTAAGCTAATGCTGCTAGTGGAAAAAATGGAGAAGATGCAAGAACAACATGCAACTTTACTACAAATGTAAGAAGAGAAAAGGAAACTCTAAAAAAATTTAAAAGGATACACTGGAAATCAAAAACACTGTAAGAGAAATAATGTCTTTAATGGACTCATAAGGAGACTGGGCAAGACCAAGATAAGAATCAGTCAGCTTGAAGATATTTCAGCAGAAACTCCCCACACTTTAATGCAAAGAGAGAAAAAAAAAGTATTAAAAAGAACTGTCCAAGAAGCGTGGGACAATTTCAAAAGGTGTAACATATTATTAATCAGTGAAGTAGAAGGAGAAGAAAGTCAGTTGAGTAGAAGAATATTTACAGTAATAATGACCAAGAATTTGCCTTAATTAATGACAGACACCAAACAACAGATGTTCAGAAGTTCAGAGACTTCCAAGAAGGATAATCTGTCTCTCTCTCTCTCTCTCTCTCTCTCTCTCTCTCTCTCTCTCTCACACACACACACACACAAACCACCTAGGCATACTGTATATATTTTTTATAAATTTACTTATTTTGTTTATTTATTGTTTTTGGCTGCATTGGGTCTTTGTTGCTGCACGCGGGCTTTTCTCTAGTTGTGGCAAGCGGGGGCTACTCTTCGTTGAGGTGCGTGGGCTTCTCATTGTGGTGGTTTCTCTTGTTGCGGAGCATGGGCTCTAGGTGCATGGGCTTCAGTAGTTGTGGCACGTGGGCTCAGTAGTTGTGGCTTGTGGGCTCTAGAGTGCAGGCTCAGTGGTTGTGGCACATGGGTTTAGTTGCTCTGAAGCATGTGGGGTCTTCCCAGACCAGGGCTTGAACCAGTGTCCCCCAAATTGGCAGGTGGATTCCCAACCACTGAGCCACCAGGGAAGCCCGACATATTGTATTTAAAATGCAAAAAACTAGAGACAAAAAATAAATGTTGAAAACAGTCCAAAAAAATAATAATAGGGCTTCCCTGGTGGCGCAGTGGTTGGGAGTCCACCTGCCGATGCGGGGGACGTGGGTTCGTGCTCCGGTCTGGGAGGATCCCACGTGCTGTGGAGTGGCTGGGCCTGTGAGCCGTGGCCGCTGCGCCTGCGCGTCCGGAGCCTGTGCTCCGCAATGGGAGAGGCCACAACAGTGAGAGGCCCGCGTACGACAAAAAGAAAAAAATAATAATAATAATCTAATTTCTAGAAGAAGTGTAAGAATTACAGACTACTCATCAGACAACACACAACAAAGAGGAGAGTGGAGTAAAATATATACAATGTTGAAAGTAAAAATTAAGAACTAATACCCAAAAACCATCAACCTAGAATTCTATATCCAGTAAAATTATTCTTCAAAAAACAAGGAAAAATAAAGTGTTTCTCATTTCAACAAAAACTGAAAAAAATTGTAGTTGTAGATTGGTCTTTTAAGAAATGTTAAAAGAAACCCAAAGGGAGAGGAAAAAAATGACATAGATGAGAGACTCAAATCTACATAAAGGGCGTACAATAGAGAAGGGAACAATGAGTGTAAAATACAATATTTTACTTCTCTTATTCTTAATTGTTCTAAAAGGTAACTGTTTTAAAATAATAACTGTAAAAACATATTGGGTAATTATAGCATATAAATAATTAAACCAAATGAAACAATACCATAGGAGGCCAGAGAGAGGGACTGTCAATAATAAAAATACCTGTCCAACACATGAAGCAATATAGTGTTATTTAGAGGTTGACTTAGATCAGTTACAAATGTATACTGAAGAATCAGTAAAATGATTTTAAGTAAAAGCATAATTGACATGTTAAGAGAAGAGATCAAGTGGAATAATATAAAATGTTCAATTAAACTCAGAGAAGACAGAAAATGACAAGAAACAAAGAAAAAATACAGTGATTAGTAAACAAACATTATAAGTATTAATCGAAAAATATAAATAATCACTTTAAATGTGAATGGTCTAAATTCAGCAACGAAAAAACAGAGATTGTCAGAGGGAATTAAGAAAGAAAAAAAAGAAAACTAGAGCCAACTAAAAGTCTTTAAGAAACTTCCTTTAAATATAAATATTCAATAGGTAAATAGTAAAAGGACATATAATGTTTACATTAATCAAAAGTGACATGGAGTAGTTATATTAACCTCACATCTGAGGTAAAGAAGGACAATACACATGATGAAAAGGATCAATTATCCAGGAATATGTAACAATCCTAAACGTACATGCACCTAACAACAGAATGTGTAACAGGTAAGGCAAATCCTTATAGAACTGAAAGGAGAAGTAGAAACTACTATAGCAGGAGACTTCAACATCCTTCTTTTAAGGATTAGTAAAACAAGCAGGCAGAAAAAAAAAAAAAATCAATAGGGATATGGATGACCTTAAAAGCAGTATCATTCAATTTGATCCAAATGATATTTACAGGACACTCCATCTAACAACAATAGGATACATGCTTCTTAAAATCACATAGA
The DNA here is from genome assembly GCF_949752795.1 of Hyperoodon ampullatus. Classification (NCBI taxonomy): domain Eukaryota; kingdom Metazoa; phylum Chordata; class Mammalia; order Artiodactyla; family Ziphiidae; genus Hyperoodon; species Hyperoodon ampullatus. The sequence goes on from NC_136933.1 coordinate 29,155,092, forward strand.
ACATTCACCAATACAGACATGATTATGGGCTATAAAACACAACTTAACAAATTTAACAGAACAGAAATCATACAAAGTATTCTCTCACACCATAATGGAATTAATCTAGAAAACGAGAGCATATAGAAAACTGGGAATTTTTGAAATATTTGTATATTAAACAACACACTTCTCAATAATACATGAGTCAAAGAAGTCCTGAAAAACTAAAATATTTTGCAGTAAATGAAAATAAAAATACAATTTATCTAAATATGTATGGTGCATTGAAAAAGTGTATAGAGGGAAATTTATAGCACTAAATGTATATATTAAAAAGAAAAAATCTAAAACCAATAATCTAAGCCTCCTGTTTTGAAAATTAGAGAAATATGAAAAAGAGGAAAAAATAATAAAAGTTAAAGAAGAAATAAATATAATTAAAAACAGAAAAATAGATAACATCAGTATAATTAAAGTTTTATTTGAAAAGTCAGTAAAATTGATAAACCTCTAGCCACACTAACCTAGGAAAAAAAGATGTAAATTACCAATATTGGAAATAAAAGAGGGATCTTTCTACTGATCTCTACTCAACAAATGTGCAGTTAAAGCATAATAAAGAATATTACAAGCAAACTCATACCCATAACTTTATTTCGATAAAATGGACTATTCTTTGAAAGGCACAAACTAAGTCATACAAGATGAAATGAACAATTTAAATATACCTATATCTGTTAAAGAAATAAACAAAGAAATCATGAGGCTCAGAGAGTTTCATCAGTGAATTCTACCAAGCATTTAAGAAAGAGAGGATATCAATTCTCCATAATATCTTCCAGAAATGAGAAGCATAGGAAACACATTCTAACTCTGAGATCCAGTTTACACTAATATTAAACCCAGTTTCAAAGGTAGAAAAAGTTAATTTCTCATGAACGCAGATGTAAAACACTCAACAAAATATTAGCAATAAAATTCAACAATATATAAAAATAATTATACACCATGACCAGGTATCCTGTGCTTGTTCATCAATCAAAAATCACTCAATGTGTTATATCACATCAACAGGCTAAAGAAGAAAATTTATATGATCATATCAATTAATGCAGAAAACATATTTCACAAAATTCAGCAGTCATTCATGATAAAAGCGCTCAACAAACTAGGAATATAGGGGAACTTCTCCCACCTGAAAGAACATCCATTATATACCTACAGCTAACATCATAACAGAGAGCAAGAAACTGGACACCACCATGACCTGGAGCCTAGCAAAGATTCCCCTCTTACACTCTGACTCAACATCTACTGGAAGTCCTACCTACCACAATACAAAAGGAAATAAAGTTATACTTATCGGGAAGGAATAAATAAAATATTTATTTGCAGATGACATGACTGCCTATGTAGAAAACACAAAACAACTGAGAAAATAACTCTTGGAACTAATAAGCAAGAAGAGCAAGATTACAGGATACAGAGTTAACACACAACAGTGAATTGCTTTCCTATAGACCAGAAAATTTAACTACTGGAATTTGAAACTAAAAGATAATAATGAAACATTACTATTTACAATCACACCAAATAAAATGAAACACTTAAGTACAAAAATAATAAAATTTATACAGAATCTATCTAAAGAAAACTACAAATATCTCATAAGAAAATCTAAATAAATGGAGAGAGATTCCATGTTCATGTATTGGAAGGGTCAATATCATTAAGATGTCAATTAGCCCCAACTAGATCAATGGATTCAATGCACACTCACTTAAAATCCCAGCAAGCTATTCTGTAGATATTGGCGAACTTATTTTAAAGTTTATATGGAAAGGTAACAGCCCTATAGTAGCCTATTACTGAAGAACAACAGTTCAAAGACTCACACTACCTAAATACAAGACTCACTAAAGCTACATTATTCAAGACAGCTTTATGCAAGACAGCATGGTACTGGTGAAAGAATGGACACATAGAAGCAACAATAACATCTAACAATGAGGCCCTCTAGTGCTCAGATACTGGTTTATAATGTCACCGACCCATGAAAGGAACCAGGGTTCCTTGGAGGAACAGCTGATTCTAGGAATGGGGCCTGGAGCAACTTATAGTGCAGAAAGTAAGAAAGTACTCCCCTCAAAAGTCTAAATTGATGGGACTATGTCAAAGCGATATAGGAGCCAACTCAAAGAGGTCATAATGGCCAAATATGGAATAATTTTGGCAAAAAATTAACTAATTAAATTAAAAACTAATTAGAGAATGTAGTATTGGATGATATCTCAAAATATAAAATAAATATCCATGAGTCCACACTGATATAAATAAATGATTGAGTAATTAAATGAAGAGGAGAGAACAGACAAGTCTCTCGTGCAGAAGAATTCCAAATAATATAAAAAAAAGATACTCTGTCCTCAAGGAAGTAGAACAAAACTGCCATCCCTTAAATGTGGGCTGCAAAGATGGACCCCCTTCCAAAGTACACAGGATGGAAAATGGAAAAAAAGAGAATAACTTTATAGTCGAGAAACATGGTAAATACTACCTCAGCCCAGTAATTCAGTCAATACTACGATGAGGAGTCATGCGGATAGTACGCACTTCTGATAAGGTGAGATGAAAACAGCACTTTATCTCATGAAGTCGTCCTCCCCAAAGCCCATAATCCTTGTCTAATTGTGAGAAAAACATCAGGCAAATCCAACTGAGGGACAATCTACTGATACAAAATTCCTGATGAGTTACCTGCCATCTGTCAAGGTCATCAAAAACAAGGAAAGTCAGAAACTGTCAGAGAAAAATACTCTAAGGAGACATGAAAACTAACTGCAATGGGGTTTCCTGGAATCCTGGAACAGAAACAGTTAAAACAGTTAAAACGGTAAATAAATAAGAATGAAGCATGGACTTTAGTTAATAACAATGCATCCGTACTGGATTATTAATTGTAAAATGTACCATACTAATTAATACAAGATGTTGATAACAGGAAAATTGAGTGTGGGGCATATGAGAACTCTATGTTGTCCTCTCAAATTTCTGTAAATATAAACATATTCTAGAAAAAAAAATTTAAAAATAAATGATTTAAATGTGTTTATTAGCTTCATTCATGTTTAAAGTCAGATAACCTCAAATTTATTATATATTTATACTTCAGGAAGTTTCAGGGAGTAATAGAAAAAGCCCTATAAACTACTAGGTTTAAATTCCACCTCTATCACTCTTCACCTGTGCCATTACATGCAAGTCCCTGTCTCTTCATTTTCCACCTCGTGAAAATAAGTGGTGAAGTGTTTAGATCCTGTCTAACTTTCCTTCTAGCTCTGGAATCTGTAACTCCTTTCTCTAAAAATCACTGGAAGAGTGCTACTTTCATTTATAACCAGTAAATAGTCATCAACTGAATACTGTATTGTCTTTTATTCTTCATGAGGCCTGATGAATTGACATTATTAATATAATAAAACATTCTTTATACAGCTAATTCAAGATAATCAAAAGGGCAGGAAGTGATTTTTTTTTAAATCATAGAGTCAGACTATCAGGGTGGGAATGAGCTATTTTACAGATGAGCTGACTGAGTTCAAGAAAGAGAGGAAATTGTGAATTTATTTAGTTTGTGGTAGAAACCTACAGGCATCCGATGCATTCTACAATTTTAAATGGAAAATTAGCCATGCAATTTTTCCTTTAAAAATGTTTCATCATACACCTATTAAACTCTCTCCATTAAAATATTAAGAGCAAAAAGGATACCACTCTTCTTCTACAGTTACACAAACTATATATATGTATATATAAAACTATGTGTATGAATTATACATATATACTATATAATTTTGAATAGTTTTCTATGAAAACACTTGTACAATTTACTTATTTTACCTCTGATTATAGCATTCAAGTGCATGAAGCAATTACCTGCCCTAATTTTAGAGTAAACGTCCTTCATGGCTACTCAGAGCTGCTGAAGCATGAACATGATTTCAGCTCTGACCCTGGAAGGGACCTACTTCTAAAGTGCATGATTGGGTCCATGCCCCCCTGGGGAGGCACTCACTGGGTTTGAATACAGGTCAACTGTTGGGGGGCATGGGGCAGTATTCATCAAATGTGCTTTCCAACATGAACAGGAACTAAAGTCCTGAAGGGAATGAAGACAACAGAAGACCCATGTTTTCTCATTAATGAAAGCTGCTCACTCCCCACCAACCTAGAGAGCACCCATAAACACATACAAAGGACATGATTTTCAACTGCTGGAACAGTCTATTCCTATAATTAAGTGCAGTACAACAAAATTTCGAACAACTCACGTGGATCATCATTAAGCCTAGGTACACTGTAACGTACTGTTATCAAAAACGAAACTGCAAGGACACAATATTATTCCCAGCTTTAGGGGCAGAGAGGTGATACAACAGAGTAAACAGAAATAATTAATAGAACCCTGAGAAAGATCTCAGTGTCCACTTTTTTTTAGACCATTATAGGAAACCTCTTATTTTTATTATCAAATATGTTATCCCCTGGAGATACAGCATTTAACATGGTTCTCAGAGTCCGGCGCTGTCCAGTAGAACTCTCACTTTAAATGCCTACAATTAAATCGGCTAATAAGAATCATGGTAACGCAAAGTTGCCCATGCTTTCCTGTTGAGAAAGGATCTTCACATCCCTAGTTTATGGAGGTTAAAATAAAGGCGGGGGGGAGGACAAATTAATCCAATTACCTTGTTTTTTCCTTCCTTATTCCAAGGAAAAAGAGTGTTTCTTCACAATCAACATTCAGCACATTTCCCTAATTAACGCAATTTGATAAAATGAAACAAATTCATGATGTCATTAGCTGAGCTCTGCCTAATGAAGTTGGGTTATATGAAACATTAACTGCAGAGCAAAATCCATTTCTGCAGCCAAGGAAACACACATTTATCATTTCAGTACATTTACTTTGAAAGTACCAATCATGAAGGCTTATCACTACAATCATCATGTCTTGATAAATCAACATAAATTAGCATTTTGATCAGTGCCATCATTAAGCCCAGGCTGTGAAAGAAGGAACCCACAGCTTGGGAAAGTGGCACAAGTTAACTCTACCTCTTGACAGAATGACAAGGGACTGCCTGATGGACAACTGCTGTTTTCTCATTGGAAACTGTATTTATCTTACCAAGTTTGACAGAGACCATCAATACGCTTCGAATCATGGACGTTTGATTCCATAGATACACTGTGAATACCTTAAGGAGAAGACAGTTTTGGTCCACCTCATTTAAGCAGAAGGCAAAAGAGCTCAAAGTTACTAAAATGTATGTGAAACCCACCAATACCCACATTCCTTCAGCCTCTTTCATGTAGCCTTTTTACTTTCCAAGCAATGTATCCATTTCATATACAAGATTTATCTCCTCACTGGGATTATGAGAATGTTATTTAAATATTTTTAAATTCTTTACCTTCTAAAGGAAAAACAAATATTCTTACAAATTCACTTCATCCCTTGTCAGGTAATTATAAATACAATAAACTCAAACATTCCTTTTGCTTCCTTTTCTCTTTCTATTATTTAGTATACATGATGTTTCTAGCTAGTGGTTTATTTTCATTTTTATCATTTTTGGCAAAAGTTAATACCCTATTCAGTTTTTCTTTGTGTTTTTTTTTGTTTGTTTGTTTGTTTGTTTTGCGGTACGCGGGCCTCTCACTGTTGTGGCCTCTCCTGTTGTGGAGCACAGGCTCTGGACGCGCAGGCTCAGCGGCCATGGCTCACGGGCCCAGCCACTCCGTGGCATGTGGGATCTTCCCGGACCGGGGCACGAACCCGTGTCCCCTGCATCGGCAGGCGAACTCTCAACCACTGCGCCACCAGGGAAGCCCCAGTTTTTCTTTGTTTTTAATGAATGTTCTTCTGCTGTACAATCTCATTCAAGACATTACATCCCATTTAGCAGTCACTGTCACAGCCTCCTCTTCTCTGTTAACAGTTACTTGGAGTTTATTGGATCTTGGCAGCCTTGCAGAAAACTGGTTGGGTGATTTAATGAATGTTGAGATTTGTCTGGTCTTTCATCCGATTGGGATTTATTTGATGTTTTCCCCATTACTAGAAGGGACTTATGGGTTTTCAAGAGGAAGACCACAGAGGTGAAGCACCATTTTCATCACACCACATCAAGACACTGATACCCAGGACAACTCTCACTTAAAATAACTCTCATTGAACTGGTTAATGATAATCATGTTGACACAAAGTAGCTCATGCTTTCACACTGAAAAGGGACCAACATGATTGGTCACCATCAACATGCTTTACTACTACTGATGTTAACCTTGACAGCTGGCTGGGTTTACACTAAAGAAGCTCTCAAAGTTACCTGCACATTAGAATCACTAGGGGATTTATAAAATATACTCATTCCTGGATCCCACTCTGAGAGATACTGGTTTAACTGGTCAAGGGTGTGGTCTGGACATCAGTATTTTTAAATGTTCCACAAGTGGTTCTGAGGTGCAGCCAGTGTCGAGAACCACTGCCTGAAATGCTGAGACAGGCCACATGAGTGCAGGATTAATCCTCTTACTTGCCTACTTAACCTCACATGTAGAATGGCATTTGAGGCAGGTGACCTAACACTGACCCTCAAGGACCAACATGAACCCTTATTAGGGGTCTGAACTTCATCAGAACTTAGCTCTTTTGTGGTTTTGCTTATAATGAAATTTTGGTCTCACCCATGCCTCCTTTTGACCAGACAAGATGATAAAATATAACAGCAACAGTCTGCAACTTGAAGAAGCCCCATCTGTACTGTAGGGCACTTGCATATCTGCTGGTGACAACTGAATCCTGGCCTCAGCTCTGCGGGCTCAGGAGGGAGGCTGGCACCTGCTGCCTTCTGCCGAGGCAGTCATGCACTGTCCTGCTTCCTCCACTAAAGTTCCTTCCTAAAGATTAAATGTATCTAGAAGAATATCAAAACTGTTATAAAGCTGTGGTAATTAAAAGACAATTGTTTAAGGTTAGATCTGAAGATCACTGCAGTACACTAGACAAACCCTAATAATTCATTCCATAAATGGGAGCGTGTATGAAAAGATGTAGTGTCACCAATCAGCAGGGATGGACTGAATTGCCTAGGATGGTTTAGTTGACCGGATGAGTAGAAAATAATAACACTACTTCATATGACTCAGAAAATACATTCCTGATGTTTTAAAGATCTAAATGATAAATGTAAAACTTTAGAAAAATAATTGGAGGCAACAGAGAAAATACTCTATGAATATTCTCAGGATATGGAAGAACCTCTTGAGCAAAACAGAAAAAACACAAATAATGATAAACATGAACAAATTACATACATTAAAAAATATTTTCAACAAAATAAACATATTAGAAGCTATCTGAAATGCATAAGCCAACAAAGTATTAGTAGGATAAGTGAACAAAGAATTAGTAGGCGGATAAATTGGATCTGAATAGATCTTATGTTTTGTTTATATTAATGAAACAAAAAGCAAAATATCACAAAATGTAGGTTCAATGAGTTGCCATTTATCTTATGTGTCAAAAGCACACAAATGAATAATAAATATATTGTTTAAGAGGTAAATGTACAGTAAAAGTACAAAGGCATCTCAGGGAAGGATACATACTTATCTCAGGGAGAGTGAAGCTATGATGGAATTAGGGAGGGTTGCAAAGGATATTTTAATAATATATTTGAGTTTTAGTTGGAAAGTCATTATTTGAAGTAAATAAAGTAAAATGCAATTGTGTGAACTGCACAGGGGAATAAATGGTTTTATTAGTCTATATTTTTCTCAGAATATTTGAAATTATTTAATCATTTTAAAAGTGAATTAGAAAACAAAAAGAGGTGAAATCTATAAAAGGCTAAGGTGCATATCTCAGAGTGCTTAGATTATGGGTATTTATACATTTTCCCATTTAACTCCTATATTTTCCATTTGCAAAAAAAGATAACTGTTGTAACAAGAAAAATTTTTGTTTGAAAGTGTCTTTTAATTTTGTTTGAATGTCTTTTTAATTTTTTTCAATTTTTCAAATACACTGGAAAAACAAATTACCAAACTCTCCCTGTCTCTCTGTCTCCATATCTAACTCTATCATGTTTCTATCTATCAACTAACACCTATCTATCATCTATCCAACATCTACCCATCTACCATCTATCTACCTCTAAAAACAAATGCACAGAAAGGCTTATAATTTAAAGCATACAAATTTATTTCCTAAGCATTAGTGTTTTTATCAGAACAAATTTATGTTTCATTGCCCTGTTCAGCATTTTACCATAGGTCATTCCATGGATAAAAAATCTTGGGTAAAGTGACTTAGTCTTTTAGATTCTAGCAGTTCATTAATTCACTCATTGAGTGAGCCTGTACTGAGTATCTAGTTTTGGCCAGACACTGATCGTGTCTTATTTTTACATTGCAAGGTCTAAAACCCACATGCTCATTAATTATTTTTAAAAAAAATCCTTTTAGTGCCAAGTATGTTACTTTAGATTGGTAGACAGCAGTATTTAAGAAATGCTTAGACTGTCTTGAATTAAAGCCAAGGTTTAGACCGAGACCATATTCCTCATCTCTAGCTCAATATTCTATCCCATATTAACTCATCAGTTTTTATCTGGTCTCAATGGCAGATGCTTAACCACTGTCCATATATGTTCTTATAATTCCTGGGAAAAAAGGGAATTTATGATAATAGAAGACAAATAATTCTTCATAACTGGGTCAAATTGAATATAAAAACCTCAATACCTCTCTAATTTAGAGAGATTTTTTTCACTTACTAACACAGACTAGTTTACTGCCATCCTTTCAGCCTTACTAGTGATTTCTTCGGGAATAAATGGTTTTATTAATATATGATTAATTAATCTGTACTTCAAAGATAAGATAATTGTTTCCACAGAACACTGAAAGTCAGAATGACCTATGGTAAAATGCTAAACAGGGCAATGAAACATATATTTGCTCTGATAAAAACACTAATGCTTAGGAAATAAATTTGTATGCTTTAAATTATAAGCCTTTCTGTGCATTTGTTTTTAGAGGTAGATAGATGGTAGATGGGTAGATGTTGGATAGATGATAGATAGGTGATAGCTGATAGATAGAAACATGATAGAGGTAGATATGGAGAGAGAGAGAGAGAGAGTGGTAATTTGTTTTTCCAGTGTATTTGAAAAATTGAAAAAATTAAAGACATTCACTTTCAAACAAAAATTTTTATATGAATATATACAAGTCAGAATGTTCATCGCAATGCTAGTACAGATGTGTTGGAAATTAAATGCAGCACCCTAAAGCAGCTGCATATGAGAGAAATCTCATGTCCATCCTGGGCAGCTCAGTCTTTGACTGAGAGAGGTTTCTGCATCTGATGAGTCTCTCTGAAAACTAATACTACCTGGTTCAGGCAGGGATGGTGGCACCTTAAGGTTTGTGGAGAAAAAAAAAAGAAAAAAAAAAGATAGATTCTGTGAAAATGCCCGACCTCTTACTCTGAAAGGGACCTCTGTACACGTGATTACACTGCTCTCCTCTGTAATTATACAAGAATCATCACCATCTTTGCACAGAGGCCTGATGTTAATTTAGCTTCTCCTCAGTGGACTCTGATGAAACGCTAAGCTTTTTTTTTTTTTTTTTTTTAGCTATGAAGTGATTCTTGATATTGTACACTTCAGATTTTTCTTCTTTGTGGCAAATGCGGTTGATCATTTTCTGAGTGTTTACATCCTGCTTCCTATTGCCAGTTTCAGGTTGGTTCGTTAATTTATTGAGGTCTTTAATTATATTTTCACTCAGTCCTCACTGATTTTTTTTAACTAATAAAGATTTTTGAAAAATTATGGCAAGGGTGCTCACAAATGGAGCTGTTCAGAAAGGATCATTTGCTTCAAATAATGCTCTTCAGTTCAGGCAGCAAAATCACACCTGCCATTTGCTTTTCGCAGAAGTCGCTTTTAGCTCAGATCACGTGGCCCTGAATTTCTGCTTTGTTTTGAATGTTCTTTATAGGTGTTGTCTGTTTTGGGCCTTTGTTTTACACTTAGCATGCACTAAAGGATCAGACACTCCTAGATGTTAGTTCTAGGAACTCTTCCATGGATAAAAAATCTTGGGCAAAGTGACTTAGTCTTTTAGATTCTAGCATGTTCATTAATTCACTCATTGAGTGAGGTTTTATTGAGTATCTAGTTTTGGCCAGACATTGATCGTGTCTTATTTTTACACTGCAAGGTCTAAAACCCATATGCTCATTAATTATTAAAAAAATCCTTTTAGTGCCCAGTATGTTACTTTAGATTGGTAGACAGCAGTATTTAAGAAATGCTTAGCCTGTCTTGAATTGAAGCCAAGGTTTAGACCGAGACCATATTCCTCATCTCTAGCTCAATATCCTACCCCATATTAACTCATCAGTTTTTATCTGGTCTCAATGGCAAACTTCTGGAAAAAAAAAAAAAAAACTGTGATAAAGACAGATAGGCTTGGATGAGGGCATAATCAGCATGATATAATGAGGAGATGTATTAGGCTGGGACTCCGTGGCAAAAAAAATAATAGTAATGGAAGCAGCAGCAGCAAATCGTACTAAAATGCTTTTGGCTCCTATGACATGGGGAGGAATATTGGGCAGGAATAATGTCCTAATGCAGCGGTTCTTAAACATGTCATTTTCCAGACTCCTTTCTACATTTCAAAAATGATTATCCCACCTAGCCCCTTTATTGGTTTGGAAAATATTCTTCACACCCCCCAATGGTTTCTGTACAATTTTACTAACCCATTTACTTGACTTCAAGATTAATGTTAAGACTACACACCTCTTCAGCAAGATGAGAAAGTTAGAAAGAGTTCACTCTGCTCCTCCACAATTCTGGGGTCTAGCGTTTCAGCGCAGATGTGTTTTCCTCATGGTCACCACCGAGGTCTTTGTTAAGCGCAGGACGTATTAAGATGTAGCCGCGATTGTTGTTCTCTGGTTAATCCTGAGGGTTGGATCACTTGACCATCTTTCTTTTTTCACAACCACATCATTTATTAGTCTTTTCAAATTTTTATTAAGGATCACTAGTAAACACTTTGTGCTGTTTTCTTTGTTTTCCCTTATTCATGAGCAATATTGCGGTTAGACCTAAAGTGGTTAACTGAGGTTCGTCCCCTAGAGTCCTTGTACTTTGTGGGTTCCTGTTATTTCTGATAAGAAACATGCTGTCTGTTTATGCTTCCCTGCAGACAACCTGTTGGAACTGGCCATGGTGCTGTGGAACTGGCCATGGTGTTGGCAGGGAGAACACACTCACCTGGGGTTTTGAGGGGGTTCGATAAGGATTTGATGTGAGTGGGTAGGACTGAGGAACTGACAAGGGATCTCAGGACTCAAAAAAAAAAAATACTCTATCGATGTACTTCTGGTTTGCTTCTGCTAAAGCAGTAAGGATGTGACCAGTTCTAGAGACGTTTTTATATTTTTTTTAAAGGATGACTGCACCATGCCAATGCTCTGCATTCTGGTCCTTTGTGAGCTCACAGCACACTGGGGTTCCTTATTTCTCCCCACTTACTCTCTGTCTGGCTGTGGTTCCCATTTTCATGCAGTCTTCCTTCTTCTTCCTAGGACAGTGAGCAAATTTCCCTTTCTTCTTAGCTTCATGGACAAGGCAGCTCTCAGCGGCTCTAAACTTTAAACCTGGCATCTGTTCCAACTCCCGCCTCACACATACCTGAGGTCCCGTTCCCTGTACCCACTTCTGTATTAATACCACCTCCCCTACTTCCTACTGGTGGGACTGAAATCTCCTTCCACAGACACATATTTCTTTAGCTTTGTAGACAAACTTGAAAAATACACTTGAAAAATTAGTACGCCTTCTTCTGAACTCAGCTATTTTATATTTGATCAAGTATTTCTATGTATTTGGGAGAAAATGTGAGCCATCCACGCCCATTCAGTCTGTTCCATTACCTGTATCATGTGGAATTGACATCCTTCTTCCAAATATGGGGACAAGATACTGAGACTATTTTAAATAACTGTTTAATAAAGACTTTTTCTCTTATAAAATGACCCGCAGAATATGTGGGTTTGTGTTTTTAATAGGCAGAAAAAAGGGAATGGAATAGTTAAGCTTGTGAAGCTCTCCTGAAATGCCAGAAAATTGCTTGTTTTCTTCTTCACACATGGCTGAATTACCATTAACAGTGTGACTGATATTTCTGCTTTGTCTTGGGAGACACTGTACTAGGGAACAGTTCACGTTGATAGTTGATAATTACATCCAGCAGAATGTGTTTCCTTCTGTATGTGTAAGCCACAGCGTTCTGCTTTCTGTAAGTATCTGCTGAGTGGCGATAGATTCCTTCTATCAAACAATAAGGCTGTTCTGTGTAAGATCCATTCATTATGGTCCATGCACTTACTCCTTTCATTTCTTAGCAACTGATTTGTTATTATTATGTATTATTTCATATTGTCTTTGTAATATATGGATATGGGCATGCCACCTCCTGTATTTTTCAAGTGTAAGGATAAGTGCCTTATGTGTATTGATTACAATCTATAGCAGAACTCTGAAAGTTAGGCATTATCCAGATTTACAGTGAAGAAACTTGCTGCTCACAGAGGCTGAGTAGCTTTTGCCCAATTCACTGGTGGCAAAAATAGGATTTGAATCAAGTTTTATATTTTATAAATACATATAACTTCCATTGCCTTCAACTTTCCAGATAAATGAATTGCAACAGAGAAGTTGCTGTACGCAGTCTTGGCCAAAAAGCCAGCTAATGGCATTGGGATTTCAAATCAGCATATTTTCTACTTTAAATGCACTTCACAGAATTAAGGGAAATGGTCTCTTCACTTTGCCTTTTTTGAGACTCTGTGCCCAGGACATACACGAGCCTGGGAAGCAAATTATTATGGTTCCCTACAGCACGGTGAATTCTACATACAATAATTAGTGCATTTTAGTCATCATAAATTTATCCTCACCTTCATTCAATCAATACATGGTCCGTCTCTGTGCACTGGGTGACAGGAAATATGGCAGCAGATGAGAAGCTGGAGGAAGCTAAAGCTCAGTGCCTGGTCTTTGTAAACTCAACATCAAGAAGGAAAAGTGATAGAGAGCGTAGATTAAAACAGGATCCTATGCACACGGTAGAAGCAGGTACACAATGGAAATATGACAAAGACTTATTCCAGGAAAAAAAACTGATGAGGGGGTCGTCAGATTTCATCTTTAACAGAAGGGTTTCTTCACGTTAAATATTACAATATGGTATAAATTTCACTCCTCAAACCAGAGGACATATGAAGACATGTCACTTTTCAAACAGCCTTCAAATGCTTCATTCATTCACTTCTTCAAAAATATTATTGGGGGCCAATTTTATTCCAGGATATGTTAGGTTCTGGATTTGGCAAGGAAGGGCGTGATCCTTGCCCCCATGGAGCTTACAGTCTAGCAGGGAAGACTTACCATTAGTCAAATTAACTGAAATGTACACATGCCAAACAACTCTAGAAATGCAACTGTGATGACAGCTGTGAAAGTAAGGACAGGGCTCAGACAGTCAATAATGGTTTTGGAATAAAATAAAGCCATCTGCCCGCTACATGGATAGACCTAGAGATGATCATACTAAGTGAGATAAGTCCGACCATGAAAGATAAACACCATGTGATATCACTTATAATGTGGAATCTAAGATATGACACAAATGAACCTACGTACAAAACAGAAACAGACTCACAGATGTAGAAAACAAGCTTATTGTTACCAAAGTGGAAAGGGGGTGTGGGAGGGATAAATTAGGAGTTTGAGATAAGGAGACGCAAACTATTATACAGAGAATGGATAAGCAACAAGGTCCTACTGTATATCCCAGGGAACTATATTCAATACAATCAACCATGATGGAAAAGAAAAACATTAAAAATAAAATAATGGTTTTGTTTCCTCTTCCACCTGATCATGGGTGCGGTGAGGAAATTCTTCTCTGAGGAAATGATCTGAGATCTACGGAATTTGTAGGGATTATCTGTGAGAACTGGAAAGGAAAGAATGCTCCAAGCAAAGGGAGCAACAACTGCAAACACATGAAGTGATTCTGGCAAACACATGATACTGAACGAGGGCCTGTGTGTCACTCAGCCGAGGCGGGAAGGTTGGCACAAAGACAGAGAGACGCAGAGAGCAGCCCATGTCACCTCTGTGGTTCACGCTAAGGACTGTGCTGTCAGCTAAGGAAAGGGGGTTGACACATGACCGAACTGGCAACAATATGGAAAATGGGTTAGAACACTGGCCAGAAGGCGTGCAGTCCGAAGCCACTTCACAGGCTATTACCTTAGTCCAGGTGGGAGAGGATGCCAAGGAAATGGTTCACCCAGAAACCCTCAGCCACCAACACTAAGTTCACACAGGCATTTTTTTCATTCCTCACTAAGAAATCAGAAATTCCTTGTTTTCAGAAAACTGGACCCAGCCATTCTTTACCTAAGAATCTAGAGCCTTCTGCTCATAGCAGAAATCAATAGTTCAGAAACTAGATTAAGGTGCTTTGATGAATTATTCCACATTCAAAGAGGAGGACTATACCAATGAAGAAACACTCTGCTCATTTAGAATGTTACGCTTATTTCTGAAATGACAACAATTTTCTGAGAGGTCTTGATGTTTCCCTTAGAATAGCCATTCTGACCCTGAATAGACTACTAAGAGATTTGCTGATTTGTGCATTCGGTTTGTCAAGGAAACAAGGCCAATCACGGATGAGAAATTCAGAGAAAACTGAATACAGAGCCAGCATACACGGAGATTAACAGAATCAAACCCAAAATAAAACAACAATAGAAGCCTAGAGCTTGCCTACAGTAATATTAATTAATTACTTTGCTCCTTAATAACTCACTTTCTTAATTTACGAAAATTTCTTGGACTAAAATTCCCCGCGTAGTGAATTTCACTCAGCCTGCAGTGTGTACGACGTGTGTGTGTGCACGCACGCACACGTGTGTACCCTTGAACATCATTTGACCACATAATTCTCTTCCAAATGTCCTGGTCCTAGTCCGTGAGGGCAGGAGACAATATACAGGGCAGTAATCAATATGTCTGAAGAGATGGGGCTACTGGCCATACAGGTGGTAGCAGCACTGACTTGAGAAATAGTAACAGTGATGGCAGGTAAACAGGATGAGGACGAAGCAGTTAGGCAGGAGGCAGTGGCTGGGGCAGGATCGTGGTGGTAGGTGAGAAGCTCGCGAGAGGAGCACCAGCTGTGGAAGAGGAATTGAGGTTTTATATCTACTTCTCGAGAAATAAGCTGGCGACCAGGTTCAACAGTTCTCTGCTCCACCTCATACCTCTGTTACGTAATTTCTTCTCCATTGTTTAAAAAAAAAAAAACCCAACTTTTGTTTCCCTGCATGCCTTTAAAACAGAACTTCACACAAACATAAATGTATATTAACCACATATAATATAGTTAACTATATGAAACTTATATGGCAGGAATGAATTTCAAGTCAGATATGAATATGAAAAAAATATCACTGATGCATTTCTCTGCCACGGAAGTTAGTTTAAACCTCGGGTCATCATTTCTGTTTGGTAGCGGAAAACAATCTTAATCAAGTCAAGGTAAGTTCAGTCATTTCTAGATTTGTTTCATTTATTTTCCGGGTAAATATTTGGTCTATTCAGGAAATCTGTCCTTCCAATTTCCTTCCCGTTTCCTTGGTGCCAGGGAGAGAGTATCCTGTAAGTACATTAGTCACACTGATCATTTTTGTTCGACCAGAGCAAAGTACATGAGATTCTACTAAAAACTCGTCATGTTCAAACAAGATGAATTGGCAGTGGTTACATGTTAACTCAGTACCAACCAATTACTGTCTGCGGAGAAGTGTGTGTGTGTGTGTGTGTGTGTAAACCTAAATCAACCACAGTGATATGCCTTAAGACTGCAAATATTACTTTCATGGCACCTACTGTAAAGACTGTCCTATCATTTTATTCCTGAGAAGATGAAATTGATAGGAATGTAGTGAATTCTGAGACGCAAATGAAAATTTCACTCTATGTATCTCTGATTATCTGTATTCATCCACACTCTACATGTCTCCGATTCAATGTGCAATAACTGGACACAGCGTCTTCACTCACAGCCAAGAGTCACCAGCCTGTCCTTCTTAGCAGCTTTGAGTAAAGAAAAGAAAACACTGTCACTGTTCTGCCTCCTTCTAGTGATGTGAGCCTGGGAAAGTCATTTAACCTCTCTGTATTTCAGTTTCTGTTTCTTATTGGGACTCAACTTTCTCACCTCCCAGAGTTTTGGGTCAGTTTCATAACGTCATGTCTTCATGTCTGCCTCAAAATGCCTAAGGCAATTCCCACCAACAAGCGCAAGAGGTTTTGCTGTTTTTGTTGTTTTACTTGAAAAACAACCTTATCCCAAATTGACGTCCTTTCTTGAAAAGTGAATTAGGAGGAAACGTGCACCGATTATTACACAACAAAAATAACTGCCTCAGTAATTTTATTTTCTACTTGCAGAACTTCTTCAATCTGTTACAGTAAGTTAGTGCTACTCTTACAAATACCTGACATTCATGGAATGCTCATTGTGTGAAAAGTGTTCATCTAGATGTTTTAAATGTGTTACACAATAAATCCTCACAATAGCCTCTAATTTGGATGTTGACATTATCCCTTTTTCACGGATGTTGAAACTTAGGGCCACCCAGAGAGGATAAACCCTTCCACATGAGTTTCTAATGAGCTAAAAAAAAATCTTATTAGAAGGAAAGAGAGGGAAGTAAATGACTCACCAAATGGCCTACAACTAAGAGCCGAGCATCTCATTTTAAGCTCACTTCAGAAGTTAATTGCATGAAATTCCATGGACAGCATTTTTACCCTAGATGTCTCAGTTTCCTACTTAAAACAAAAATGATATGATAAAAATTTCTCCATTACTTTATGAGGCAGTTAGAAGCATCAAATTAAATTAAAAAAAAATGAAAAACTATAAACGGGTTCCATATATCTAAAAATCTTCTATTAATGCAAACTTAACTACCCTTAGTCTTTTATATTACCCACTCAAATGGAAGTACATGAATTTCACTTATTATCTGCATTGATGTTCACATTTGGAAGTAAAGTTGTTCTTTTACATTTTATATTATTTTACCATAATGATACTTACTACTTATCATGTGACCCCAATTCCTTGTCATTAAGAATACAAAAGGATTAAAACTTAGAGACTATAATAGGAGAGAATGACTCACTTGTACTCTGATTTACTTGAACGGAAAGGGCTACTAAAGGTCAATTTTTAAAAAATGTTTATCATAGGAGAGAATGAAGGAAATGAAAGAACTACTGAGTCTAAAATCTGGTAAATATAAAATTACACCTATAGCAAAATCCACACCAGTTAAACAAAACATGAAAGCCAACTCAATAGTAAAGGAAAATATAAGTGGGAGACATGCAACATTCTAGTTATTATTTTGATTTTGGTTCAATTGTGATGGAGTTTTGGTAGTAAGTAAATCTGATAATAACTTAGATGTGCTGATGAAAACTACCCTTTGAAATTGATAGATTTGACTTGCATAAATCTTTAGTACAGACATAGCAATCTGTGGTATGATTAAACAAACATTTACATATTCTTTATATTAAGAGAATACAGCCCCTGTGAGTATAATTTATAAGACTCTCAAATTTCTTAGCGGTTCTGTGAATGGTTACTACTATTGCTATATTTTAAGTCTAATTTCCTTTCCTTGAGTTCTTTTTAACTTTGCTCCACAAAGATATCATTAGGTTTAATAACACATTTTTCTGAACTGGTTCTTCTGGAAAGATTAATCTTTTTTTTTTCATTCAAAAAATGAGAGAGACAGAGAGAGAAGGAGATTCAGGAATTCAGATACGCAAACTTTGGAATTAGATTTTTATCTTCTTTTTCTGGAAGGATTCATAGCAGTTTAGTAATCTATTGATTATTGAATATAAATGAAACAGATGAATATACAAAACATCCAAAATTAATAATAATTATGAATATGGTTATTACATAGCCACTGCAAATATGGTAGTAAAAGATTCAATACAAACATTTATTAAGAAGGAGACAGCTGGATAAATACAGACTGAATCCCAGGTATACGATGTAATATCTCTGGGATTTTGTTCAGAACAGTGAGTCTTTCTAATCCTCATCACCTCATCGTGGGATTTTCTAGACTTGGTGTATTTGAGTGTCACCTGTGGAATATTCTCCCTGCCCCATAGGTACTATGGGAATATAAGAACTATGGAAGCTTTCTAGCTTTCCATTGAGGAATAAGTCAAATGTGAAATAATCATAATTATTTTATATGATCACATGATTTTACAAAATGTTATAATTATTGATATCATTACTGTAATTCTTGAATCGCCAATGTGCTATTTTCTAAGGCATTTTTAGCATAAGAAGCCTTTTTTTAATAGCAATATTTGTAACACAGCAAGGTTAGAGAAAGCCTGAGGTGGAGACATCGGTCTGGGCTAAATTACCTGGGAAGTTCTCCATGGATGAGGGGAAATTTGGGCAGAGCCCTGAAATGTGGGTAATGGAGAAGGACTGAAGGAAGACACCCATGCAAGCTGTACAAACACCACGGGTAAAGTCAGAGTGTCCAAGAAAAGACGGGGGACCACAGAAGTGTTTTAATCACATGGGTATTTAAAGACATGGTGTGCTCACACTCCAGCTTTTTTTTTTAAATTTGGGTTCACTTGCGTCTCTTAGTGCATTTCTTCCTGCAGCACAGACTTGATGCGGGGGGGCCTTCACAGACGAGCCCTCTGCATCTGGGAAAGGCGGCAGCAGGACAGAAGTGACCCCGAAAAGCCTTAGTCGCCCCAGCTCAGTACTTTACAGTAAGACACTGGTCTCAAGGGTGAGCAATGCATTCAACACACCTTAAATGCATAGATTTCCTTTTTGGTTCTAACTGATGTTTTGATTAAATGCCAGCTTGGCTGATCGGAGCTTCTGTTTCACTCCATTAGTGCACACAGTGCCTAGCCCAGGGCCTTGACTGGGCAGGGTTTCCATACACGCTTGTTAAATGCAGGGATGAATAACTAGGAGGTGACTACATTTCAAATTATCCTCCGCCAAGAACTTAATCAATCAACCCTACCTCATCCCCAGGACATCTCTATCTCGTTTTAATTCCCTGCACTTATCATTAGAGCATGGCCCACATCATGCTTATGCTGCCATGCTTATTGTCTGAATTTCATGCTAAAAATTGAGTTTTCATGCATTCAAGCCCATTGTGATGATATTCCCAAAGTGAGGACTCTGTTTCTTCATTCCGCTTCTAATCCCCATTCTCATCCTGAGGACCGGGGAGAAGCCATCTTAAGTTACCTTGATTTATCATCGCGGTTCTGCTTACTTCATGGAGTGGTGGTAAGAATGAACTGCCACTGTGCACGAAACTGCACTGTGCACACTACAAGCCGTAGCAAAATTACAGGACATAATTAATTTAGTAACCCCAGATGCAGAATGATCTGTCAATACACATTCTTATAGCTGACACAAGGAGATGGGCCCCTAACCTCATTTTTCAAGTCTTTCTGGGTGTGGGTCACCAATCAAAGAGGATCTCAAGGAGGAGGAAGCACATGGAAATGAGTGGAGATTTGGTTGCGAAAGACAGAAGAGCATCTCAGGCCAAGAGCCATGAACCGAGACAGGCAGGTGTGATACTGCACGGAGGTGTCCATAAACGCATAATGGGGGGTTGGGGTCCTGGCCTGCAAAGGTGAAGCTCGGTTATCAAAAGATTTCCACTGTGAGATAAGCAGTGGGAATGACTGAGGGTGCACATGATAAGGCCGGTTAAAATAACTGGCAGGGAAACGAAGAAGGGACTTGAATGGAGAAAGAAGAGCAGAAGGAAGACCTGTAGGAGGAACGATCACAGCGTGAGTCACAGCCACGGAAGGAGAGTAATGACCAGAGAACAAGCAGCATGACCCCCAGGTGACTGCCAGTCTGCCTGCCGTAAAACTTTCTTTGGTCCACGTGAAGGTATTTTTTTAAAATTATGTGTCATTATTCCAATATTAAGATATTCCACCTAAAATTTTATAGTTTCAGATTATTATTTTTTAAAGGTGGCAGGAGATACAGAGACAAGCAAATAAGGCAACACTGAGCTCTCTCTCGCCTCCCCGTGGAAACCATCGGGGCATCTGTGTTTCCCCGTTTGCCAGAGTCCTTGTTCTTCCCTTCCGTCCGTAAGTCCTGGGTAGCACACCAGGGACCATTTCCCAGCTCACCTTCGCCATCCACGCCCCCACTAAAATGTGTCCCTTTCATTGTAAGCATTTTTATTTTAGGTCCTTTGATTATCATCATAGAACTGGAAAAACTGAGTTACCTGTGAGTTATGGAAAAGAGAGAGAAAGAATTATTGACATTTCTGGTATCCTGATGAATGTGAAGAATATGAGATTGAGAGACTGGTAAGAAACGCTGAACAGCAGATCCAGGAGGGAGAACTTGAGCTTGACTTAGATATGTGGTAAATGCGTACGGATATATCTTTTGGGCAACTGTGGATTCTAGCCGTAACTCACACGAACCCTGGAGGTGCTGATTAACTATGGTGAATGATGAGCTGGTGTCAAGAGATTTCACAAAGCAAAAGGAAAAGAGGGCAAAGGATAGAGCATGAGGACATGGACAAAGCATATTTAAATGAGAGTCCTTAAGAAAATCAATTAATCATCAAATCTAATGAATGTAAGAGATGTGTCACTCCATTAGGATCAGCTTTCTGATATTCTGTTCATGCACACAAGGTATAACCATAAATTTAGCACATGTGTTCACTGAAGGAGAAAGCATTTTGCTTTCATTTTTTGTCCTTTCTCTTACACATAAAGGAATCAGTTTGGCTTAAGTAGAGTCTCAATTATTTGGCTTCAGCAGACAGGCACAGAATGTTTCCAGCCTTCAAAATATTCCCCTACACATCACATGGGTATCTAAAGTAACTTTATAGATGCTTCCTTTTGCTAGTTGAGGTGAGAAAAGAAACAAAATAACAGTAGTAAAACAGAAGAGGGAGAGCATCCCAGGGTCAGTGGCTCCCCAAGTGGGAAAGAAGAGACATACTTCATTCAGGGAAAAAAAGCCTATAAGAAGCCTTTGAGTCCATCTTTCTGAAGTTCCCTCCTAGATTATTTAAAAATGGAAACATGCATTTATTTTTCAAATATAGTTAATTACTTTAAAAAGCAGGAAAAACCTTGGGGGTACAGGAAGCATAAGATCCTTACCACTATCCAACAAAACTGTTATCTCCTCTGAGTATTTTTTGTTTCCATCTTCTCCCTAATTGTTTGTTTTTCACAAGGTCTAAAGTTGGTAAACTTCTTCACTGCCCCAAGCTTTTGCCAGGAGATATCTCAGTTTGTGACTGACCCACTTCAGACATCTGCACCTCTAATATGCCCAACTTTATGAGAGCCTGAGAAAGACATGCCCTTGTATTGTCCACCTTGATTTCAGTTCTTCTATTTCTTCCCCAAAGAGAAAAAAGGAAATTATTTAGAAAAACACTTCAATTTCAAAAATCTTGGATTCTACAGTTAATATGTTTTCTAATATTCTGTATGAAATTGGGTGAGCTGCTGAAATTAGACAGTGTTTCCCCCCCACAAATTTGGCAAGTAAAACCTTACTTTCTTCAAAATATAATAAAGATAAACTGAAAAAAATTTTTTTAAATTATTCAAAAATAAGAACCTGAATATTGGCTCTCATATTAGCAAGTCTCTGTGGGAGCCTTCTCAGCCAATGGATGACTTTTCTTTATGTCGTTTATGGCCCAGGGGAATTTTAGTTCCTCATCAGAAAACAACATATATTATCAAACTACAAACTAAAAAGCTTTAGACATTTGCTTCAAAGCTACTCTCAAGATTCACACCATGAAATAATTTAGGCGAGACTGAACTACATCTCATTTATTCTTCTATCGTGTTAAAACAGGAGCCAGAAATGGCACAGACGATTTCTTAGTGTTCTGTATAAGAAGTCTAAACTAGATAATGCACTTATGAAACTCAAAATAGGAATTTAGTCATGAATTTTGCCACGTGTTCAGACAAAATTTCATCCTGTAGTTACTTCAATCGGAAGTGATGCTGGGTATGTATGTATGAACCTGAAGTTGTTAGTAAGGACCTGTGCAGATATAAAGTGGTTCATAAATGTTTAATACCAGCTACAAAAATGAATTATACTTCATTAACATTTAACAGTCTCATGGTGTTCTTTAGTTCAAGAATCGTCTTTTACTACAACAACTATAACATGAATAATAAACCACTCAAATTTTGTACTTATAGATACCTTATTCCTTTTTTAAAAATAGTTATTATCTGAATGCAAAGCTCTGCTAGCTATTTGAATGTTTTACATTTAGCTGTTGATTTACGATCATATATAACTAAGTCTATGGGCCGGAGCTGAAATCTAGTTCATCGACTAGCAAATTTTTGAGACACTTAGACATCGATCATAAAAACTGGAACTAAGTCTCAAGATGTTTGGAGTAATGCTTTATAGATATAATTATAGATGATATAGTTATATAGTTTTTGATATACAGATACCTAGAACTATATGTTAGGATGGATATGCATATGTATGCATATACATATATATATCTCCCAAGTGTTAACATGAATAGTAACACAATAATGCACAGTTCACTGGGAACATCTATAAAAATAATATGCTCTTTGCCAATACACTTCATCACAAATAATAGGAAATATACATGGTAATTTTTAGAATATGTATAAAGGTTTTACCATGCCTCCACAAATTTCAGGTAAAATTGCTAAATTATTCACAACATTAAAACTCAAAAGGTTTCTCAAATTACAAAATAAATAGCAAAAAATAAGATGACTGAATATTACATTTTTCTTAATATCTGGAAATAACAAAGTTACTAGTGATAACTGCATTAATATTGCCAAAGGCAGCCAATACAAATCAATCTACCACCTATCTCTAAATTTGATTTCAAATTATATAGCCAAAGGTATAGATATAATTAATTGTAGATATAATTAATTGTAGATCCCAGAGATATCTACATATCAGAATCCCAGGGGAAGCTCTTTTTAAATATAGAATGCTAGATAAGTTGACTCAGAGATTTTGATTTTATAGATCAAGTGTCAATCCTGAAAATCTGTAGCTCTTAAAGTTATCTAACTGATTTTGATAAGTACACACACACACACACATATATATATAGGGGGAGAGAGAGAGAGAGAGAGAGAGAGAGAGAGAGGTAAATTTAGCACACCTATAATACCAGCTTTCATTTTTGTTAAGCACCACTAGTTCTTGGGAGAAAGCATCTATATAATCAGCGCTTTGTGCAGGAGGTAAATCCATGTTAGCTATGTCATCAGCCCTCAAGGTACAAGATGCTTATGATGTAACTGAGAAAACTATATCAAAAGATCCTTTCACATGTTTTCCCCTCCACCCTTACCATCCCTTCCTACCTAATAAACACCTCTTCATGCTCCAAGACTCAGCACCAATACCACCTCCTCAAAGACATGCCCCATAGCACTTCAGGAGAAGTCAAGCACTTCCGTTTCTGTGCTCTCCTAAATCTGAACAAAAAACCAAAGAATGGGAGCCCTCAAGAGCAGGCATCCTCAGGGTTCTTGGATGCAGTCTGTACCAGGTATAGAAAGACTTACTGTCTTATCTTTGAGGGGGATTAGTCAGAAGGGTCAGCGTGACTCACATGACTGATGAAATCCTGGAGGAGCGGGCTTGGAAAGTGTCAAAAACCAAGGATGCTACAGAGCCAGCAGGGGCATCTGTCTGAGAGAGGACCACCATGCCACCTTTGCACCCCACCTGAGGCTGCTGTCTGCTCTGGACACCAGCAGCCCCCCTGCTCACTGCTGCAAATGACTCAGAAGCCTTTACCACGACCTGGAGACTCCACTCATGCTCTGGCCCATTGAAAGGTTATACCTTAAGGATGCCCAAAAATGAACAGTCAATGTAGCATTTCCAAATGTGATACATGATGTCTAAAATATCCATAGGGGACCACCCCATGGTTTACCTCTCCAACAGTGATAAAGAAGCCACATGCCACAAATTGTTCCTCATTGGTTCTAAGATGCCCCAGATTACCCAATTCCCAAATCATGTCACTAAACAGCAACTCTCAATATTTTAGAGAATTATTTCTGAACCTTACTCTGCCTTTAACTCCTTCACCCCAGACACTGAACTCTTATTTTTACTTTCTTTCTTTAAGTACTTTAAGTATATAAGACCAACTATTTTTCTCTTTATCTTTCTGTAGCTCTGTTCACACATTCTAATATATGGAGTATTTTTTTAATTGTTATACTCTAGATATCCAATCATATGCCATTTTAATTTTCTACTTGACCCAAGTGCTATATAAGGAAAAGATTTTGAATTCCCAAGTAGTAGCATCAGTTTGTTTTCTAATTGTTATTATTTTTTAGCTTATTGAATTGTAATCAGAGAACTTGCCTTTTTTTTTTAAACTTTGTAGCCTCATACATAGTTTGTTGTTGTTTTTTCCTGAAAAGTTGATTGGCACTGTGAAAGACAGTGTACTTTCTGAATTTAGAGGGTTCATGTATAAATAAATAACATAATACTAATAATTTACAATATTAATTCTATTATTTAGTTTTTTTGTTTTCTTTCCCTCCCTATAGTGACTACCATAGGCTAAGTCTTCTAGACCAAGGTGGCCAAACTGTATCTATAAAGAGCAGACAGTAAATACCGTAGGTTTTGTGGGCCACCTGGGCTCTGTTGCAGCTACTCAATTCTTTACTTATAGCTTGAAAGAGGCCACTGACAAATAAGCAAAAGGACACAGTTGTGTTCCAGTAAGACATTCTTTACAAAATCAGATGGCAGAATGCACTGGCCTGTGGGCAATTGTTTGTCAATCTCTATTTTAAACTACTGACTTGCCATATATTTATTCTTATATTTCCTCTTATTTTTGCTTTATGACAATTAATATCATGTTCTTTTGGACTATCCCTAAATATGGACTTTACAATATTTCATGAAGTGCCCCTTCTTGATTTCTTGATCACTTTTTCTCCTGAATTCAACCTTTTATGGCATTAAGATTGTATTTCTCTGTTTTCCTTTTGTTTGTATTTGCTGGGTTTGCATTTTTCTTGTTTATTTTCAACACTCATGAATCACTTATCAGAGTGCATAGATAAATTTTACTTAGAGATATAATCTGGGAATTTTTACTTCTAATAGATAAATCTAGGCAGTTTATTTTTACAAATTGGACACATACAGTTGGTGTTAGTTTTATGAAATCTTATATTTTGTTCCTATTTTTTCTTTTAAGGATTTCCTGCATGATCTGTGTTTCCGTTAGTTTTGTTTTCATATTAGCTTTGTCTTCTGTTCTGTTGTTCTAATTATAGAAAGTTTATATTCGTTATATAATTATTTCTATAACATTACTTTTGTATGTTTATAATTCTTTATTTTCTCACATAGTATCTATTGAGTCGCTCTTGTGGTTAATGAGGATATTCACATATTTCTTTGCCTTTTTCTCCCTCTCTTCCTTCCACTCTGTCAATTGTATAGATATTTTTTTCCTAATGCTTTCCTGTTAAAGATAAATACGTTTATATTACCCTATCTCACAACTTCTTTTCCTTTTCATCTCTCAACCTATGTTAAGCGTTTTGTTATACACATTGTTATTTTATGTGCTCAGCTTTTGCAGCATTTGTATTCTACATGTAACATGAATGCCCATTTCTACTAGTCTTAACCCTATAGTTAAGTATTTTTAATGGTCTCCAAACTGTTACCCGTTATTTGTTAGCAAGGCTTTCCACCCTGTACTTTGTACAAGAAGAGCTTCTTGCAACTATATTTCAGAATTCTTTCAACGTTCTTGGATCAGTCTTTATAAAGGAACGACAATTTGGTTAGCTGTAAAATTATTGAGGGACACTTTAAGTGACGTTATTGTAAGCATCATTACCCTTCAAGTATTGAAGGTTACTGCCAAGCAATGTGAAGCAAGCCTAGTAATTTTTCTCCTTATAAGCTGATTATTCTTTTTGACTTGATGCCCAAAGAACTATTTAACTCTGAGATGCAACAACTTTACTAGAATATCTTTGCATTATTCTCTTTTTAATATATGCTGTGAAGGATGCTTATATTTCTTTACAATAACCTTTAACTTACAATTGTAGGTATTTTTGCTATGGCTTTAGTTCTCTATTCAGTGGACACCAAATATATATCTGATGAATATCCTTGGCCTGTCTTCTCTTTGTATAATTTACTCACAATATTTATTATCTCTATGTTTATTTTTAATTTGTCATATTCATATTTCTGAGTTCTTTCCTCTTTACCATGTGCTGTGTTCTCAGCAGTGTTGTTTTGTTTGTTTCCTTAGCTTTTGATGTGACTTCCATCTCAATGATCGTTCAATTTTTTCCCCTCTTGCTGAGGTCTGCCCGTTCATGTTCCAGTTTTACTTTTGTACCTTGTCTTCCCTAAGCGTTTGCACTGGGGATCTTTCTCTTACTTTACAAAAGTGATTGCTTCATTAAACTTTTATTCCCTTAATTCATAGCAATATATTTGGGACTGACTGTCATTTGCTTTCTGGCAAGAACTGCCAACTAAGTGCTCTCTGTTGCCAAGAGTTTTTCTGATTTCTTTCCCCTTTGGCTTGGTTCTTTCTATGTAGTGATTGAAGGTTAGCTCTTTTTTCATTTCTTTCCTAGCACTTCTTGAATGAGCTGTTTACAAAAGAAGATACGGGTGAGGAAACAGGGCAGGGCTGTGTGCCTGGCTAGAGGCATTTTGTTTCACCTTGAACTTCAGTAGACGTGAGATATTTTAACCTTTACTTGTCCCCATGGCTGAAATACAGCCCTGCTGGCTAGCTCACGATGCAGGAGCTCTCTCCCCCTGCCTTCCTTGAAAACATGATGTCCCAGGTGCTGTAGAATAAACGGCCACAAAGTCTAAGAAAGGTTCGCCACAACAGCCCATTTGCTCCACTGCATTGTTTTGAAGGAAGGCTGCCCCTCAGGGTCCATCACCTGCTTTGGAGAAACATCCTTTGCTGGATGTCTCTGGGCTGTAGCCAGAGACCATGGTTACCTGCTTCTTATATGCTTATTTGGCTTTGCTGTCTTAGCATCCTTTCCTGTAATGTAATGTATCTGGGACACACAAACTCAGCTGCCCTGGCTGGGGCGGTTTCTCACTCATTTCACTGCTTCTGGTTAATTTTTGAGAAGAAAAAGAAGTGTACTTACTTTTTATCCTTAATTTTTAAGCATGAAGTTTTTCCTTGTACTTTTTTCATATTTTATAGAGTTTTATAGAAAATGGCCATGACCTTGTTTTAAGAAAAGTAAAATAAATAACCTGAGACTGAAAGGTAGGTATGAGAGGGCAGTCTTTCTCAATGGTGTATTTATCATATCCTTAATATGCTAGTGTTTTAAAGATACTTCCCTTATGCTTAATATTTTTAAATTTCTTAATAGTTTTTGATCAATGAAGACCACTAAAAATGATACAACTAAAACACTTTGAAAAATACTAATTTTAAATAGTAAGAAAATATTCATAATAAAATTATAATTTTAATTATAGAATAGTATATAAACTATAATACAGTTATAAGTTTAAAATTATAAAATAAAAATTATAGCATTAACATATAATCCTTACCAGAAATGAGACATCAAAAATATCACTTAAGCTATCTAGAAAGAAACTAGTAAAATGGCTAAAAAGCCAATAATAGAAATAATTATAATACTGTTTTGAACAACTGGATGAATTTCCAATATGTTTAATTTTTATTTCAGTTTAGGAGAAAAATCATATTTTTGTTAATAATCCTATGTTCTAGCTATATACAGCTTTACAACATAAAAACTTCAGCTGTCATTAAAGTTGACATAATTTAAAAATGAATTATAACAGAAGAGTTGCATCAGCAAAATGATAGGATAGGCAGCTCCAAGCTCCTGTCCCCCACAAAAACATTTAAAAACAAGCAGAAACTGTCAGTACACAGTTTGTCAGAATTCTGAAAAACAGTCAGAGGTTTACAGCAACCAAGCAAACCCTGAATCAAGAAAAAGGCAATAGTAGCAAAGCTTTGTGACATTTTTACTCTTTCTAGCCCCACCCCTGATGGTTTAGCTGAAGTCTTGAAGACTGCAGATTGAATTTCCGGTGTGGGACCCTATCCCAGACTCCAAAGGCAGCAGGGCAGATCTTATTTACAAATTATCCCTTAATCTGTCCTGATCTGTCTGGGGGCTACTAGAAGGCCTAATGCAAGGTGTACTTCTCTGTTTTGCCTAAATCAGAACTCACCCAGTCTGGGAAAGCAAAGGGTATTGATTGAAAATATTGTAAACTGGATGAACAACCTGCAGACACCTGGGCTAAAAGATTACATTTGAGAAACACAATAGACTATCTAAGGTCTGGCAGAAAGAGCATGAGAGAGAGAGTTACTTTGGGAAACTAGGGCATTTAGAAGCAGCATAAACTAAAAGCTTTATGGACACCAAAGGCAAGATGCAAGCTCCTGAAAGTTCTAAGAAGTCCTCAGCGCAAGTCTGGTTAAAGGTGATGGAGAGCCCCAGCACAGAGCCAATCTGCAAAGGCTAGGAGAGGTTTGCTTTTTTTTCCTTTTTTTACTCTCCTGACATTCATGAAAATCCCTGTGAAAACACGAGCTGACCCCAAGCTAAGGAGCAGAGACTCAATGGTCACACATGAAAAGGAATGCAATCTCTGCAAAAATAGTTGGGAAAATGTCACTTCACGAACAGAATACTAAGTCCTTAAAAAAACAAACAAACACACAAACAACAACAACAAAACCAGAAAATTTTAGGGAATGGATCTGACTTTGAGAGCTGTCACATCATAATATTCAAATGTCCAGTTTTCAACAACAAAAATATCACAAGGCATACAAAGAAACAGGGAAGTATGACTGATACAAAGAAACAAAATAAACTGACAGAGACCATCCCTGAGGGAGTCCAGATATTGGCCTTACTAGACAAAGAACTAAAACAACTGTCCTAAATATGTCCAAAGAGCTAAAGGAAAACATGGAAAAGAACGAAAGAAAATCAGGAAAACAGTGAGTGAACAAAATACGACTATCAGTACTGATAAAGAAAGTATAAGAAGGAACCAAGCTGAAAAGGACAACCATTGAAATGGAAGATTCACTAGAGTGAATCAGCAGAAGACATGATTAGGCAAAAGGCAAAGACAATGAACTTGAAAACAGAACAATGGGAATCATCCAATGTGAGTGGTAGAAAGAAGAAGAATGAAGGAAAGGGAACCAATCCTACCGAAACTGTGGGGCACCATCAAGTGGACCAACACAGGTGTCACTGAGACCCAAATGGAGAAGAGACAGCGAACAACCCAGAAAAAATATTTGACAAAATAACATCCAAACACTTCCCAAATTTGATGAACATGAATCTAGTATATCCAAGAAACTCAACAAACACAAAGTAGCATAAACTCAAAGATTACTCTGGGACACATGACAATCAAACCGTCTGGAGCCAAATGTCATCTTGAAATCAACAAGATAAAAATGACTTATCATGGACAAGGGATCTTCAATATAATTAACAGCCATTTTCTCATCAGAAATCTTGGAGGCCAGAAAGCAGTAGGATGGCATATTTAGAGTGTTAAAAGGAAAAAAGCTGTCAGTCAAGAAATCTGTATCTGGCAAAGCTATCTTTCAAATTTAAGGGAGAAATTAAGACATTCTCAAACAAACAAAAGCTTAAGAGTTCATTACCACTAAACCAAACCTACAAAAATAATACAGTGAGTCCTTCAGGTTTAATTGAAAGGACATTAGCTATTACCTCAAAGCCGTGTGAAGAAATAAAGATCTTTGTTAAAGGTAAAGCTGGTATTAGTATATTTTTGGTTTGTAACTCCAATTTTTATTTCTTGCAAAGTTAAAAGACAAATATATAAAATCATTATAAAACCTTATAAATCATTTTAAGCATTATAAAATATTATAAAACATTATAAAATATTATAAATCACTGTAAAACATCTTTACAATGTAAAAGGTGTTATTTGCAACAGCAACATTAGTGGAAGAGAAAGAGTTGTACTGAAGCAGAATTTTTATACACTCTTGGAGTTAATTCGTAACAAATTATAATTAGATAGGTTATAAGTTTAGGAGATTAAATGTAATCCTCAAGGAAACTATAACACATTGCTGCAAGTAATTAATAAAGACAAATAAATGGAAAGATCCTGTGTTCATGGATTTGGAAGACTTGATGTTGTCGGATATCAATATTATGCAAAGCAATCTAGAGATTGAACACAACCCCTATCAAAATTGCAACAGCCAGGCTTCCCTGGTGGCGCAGTGGTTGAGAGTCTACCTGCCGAGGCAGGGGACACGGGTTCGTGCCCCGGTCCGGGAAGATCCCACATGCTGTGGAGCAGCTGGGCCCATGAGCCATGGCCACTGAGCCTGAGCATCTGGAGTCTGTGCTCCGCAACAGGAGAGGCCACAACAGTGAGAGGTCAGCATACCGCAAAAAAAATAAAAAAATTGCAACAGCCTTCTTTTTCAAAAATGGAAAACCTGATCCCTCAATGCATACGGAATTGCAAGGACCCAAAATAGTCAAAACAATCTTGAAAAAGAAGAATAAAGTTAGAAGACTCACTCCGCCTGATTTCAAAACCTCATACAAACTTACAATAAATCAAAACAGTGTGGTACTGACATAAGACAGACATGTAGAACAAGGGAAGAATTGAGAGTTCACCCCAAACCCCGTATGTCAATGGCCATCTGATTCTTGACAAGGGGGCCGAGGCCATTCAATGAGGAGAGATTAGTATCTTCAATAAATAATGCTGGGACAACTGGATCTCCACGTGCAAAAGAATGAAGATGGACTTCTACTTCACACCATATACATTAATTAACTCAAAATGGGTCAACAAAAATATAAGAGCTAAAACCATAAAACTTTTAGACAAAAATACAGGGATGAATCTTCATGACCTCAAGTTTGGCAACAGATTCTCTGATATGATGCAAAAGCACAAGCAACAAAAATTTTTTAAATGGGTAAACTGGATGCCATTAAAATGTAAAACATTTATACATGAAAGGACACTACCATAAGTGTGGAAAGGCAACCCACAGAATAAGGAAAATATTTGCAAATCATCTATCTGATAATGGCTTAATATCCAGAGTGTATAAATAACTACTTCAGGAACATCAACAAGCAAGCAGAGTTTTTAAAGGGGCATAGGATGTGAATAGATGTTTTTCAAAAGACGGTATACAAAAGGCCAATAAGCACATGAAAAGATGCTCCACATCATTAGTCATTAAGGAAATGCAACTCAAACCATAATGAGATACCACACCACATCTAAAAGGATGACTATAATTTAAAAATAAAGGAAATAGCCAGCTTTGGCAAGAATATGAAGAAACTGGAACTAGCATTCATGGCTGATGAGAATGTAAAATGATGCAGCCACTGGGGAAAACAGTTTGGCTGTTCTTCAAAGTTAAACACAGAATCACCACAGGATTCAGAAATTCCACTTCTAGCCCTCCTATGTATATATCCAAAGGAACTAAAAATTCTAGCCCTCCTATGTATATATCCAAAAGACCTAAAAATAAGGACTCAAGCAGCTATTTGCACACCCACATTTACTTCAGCATTATCCACAATAGCCAAAAGGTGGAAACAACCTAAATATCCATCATCAGATGAATGGACAAACAAAATGTGGTACATACATACAATGGAATATTATTAAGTCATAAAAGGAATGAAATTCCAATTTTTGCTATAATAGTGATACTCCTCGAAACATTATACTAAATGAGATATGCCAATACAAAAGGACAAACATGTATGATTCCATTCATATGAAATATCTAGGCTAATTCATATATTTAGAAAGTAAATTAAAGGTTACTGGGGACTTTGGGAAGGGCAAAGTGAGGAGTTATAACTTAATGGGTACAGTTTCTATTTGGGGTGATGAAAAATTTTGGAAATAGATAGCGGTAATAGTTGTACAAAATTCTGAATTTAATTAGTACCATAGAATTTTACCCTTAAAATGATTAAAATGACATATTTTGTTTTATGTATTTTACCACAATAAAAATATTATAAAAACAAAATAGAGTAGTTAGTTTAGTTTAAAAAATAATGAAATAAAGGCAATAATTTTAAGCCATGTTACTGTTATATGTAATCAAAAAATGGAATATTACATAAAGTTTTGGAATAGGTATCTTAAGACCAGTATCATAGTTTCATTATTACCATTAACCATAGCTATTCTCTCAATGTCCTTAAAGATGAGTTTCTTCATTTAGAAAATCAAATTATACTATTTCCCAACTAAATTCACAGGGTATTTTGTGAGACACAAGTGAAGTTCTTCAACTGATAAATCCTTTCAAAAAGTAAAAATGATATTCATTTTTAAAACAGAATTATTAACTACTTACTTATATGGCTTGTATAAATAGCAAAGTGTATTCTGTAAGCTCTACATAATTTTTAAGCAAAGTAAGAGTATGAACAAAAATAGGGATTTTGGAAAGAGCCAACAGAAATACATTTTGACTAATCTGAGTTAACCTTACAAAAAAACACCTTTTCTGCAAAAATTACATTGGTACACGTCCATAGTAATGATCCTTTGTGAATTACAATATCTAGCTAGAAAACTATGTCGCTAAGCATGTAGGAACCATTTGAAGTCATTTATATTTCTCAGAGTTCTTTGTTCTTTTGTGTGGACTTTTACTCCACACAAAATGATTCATGTGTTTCCAGGTTTAACAAATGAAAGTACCAGAACATTAAAAAAAAAAAAAAAAAAAAAAGTAGCTTCATCAGTTAACACCACGTATTACTTCAACATTACCCATAGTTCCTTTCTACCCGCAGTCCCACTTCACTGACACTTACCTTCTTTTCTAAGCTCATAACTTTACTTCTCCCCACCCCATGAAACAGTTGTACTTATATAATGAACAGGAAGTAGTACCAAAATAACTTAGGCATCTGGGGGGAAAATCCTTTTACGTTTCTTCTAAAATAATTTACCTATTTTTGAAACGGACATGCTGTGATAAATACAAATTATATTTTTAACTACTCACCTTTTAAAAGGAATCAAATCCTACCTATTTTTTAACTAGAACCCATTTTAAAAAGATTTACATCTAGGAGAAAAACGTTAAAAACTACTTTATTTGAAAAGGAAAATAATACATCCAAGGCAGCACTGTCAATGGTCACAGATGCACGCTGGAGGGACAAGAGGACAGAGAGAACCCGTGGGGTCTCGGGAATGGGCAACGGGAAACAGGAAGCACACACAGGATACTTCCGGTTGGTGGATGAAGACACGGGTGAATGAGAAGTGCTATTTTCTAGGACTTGGACAAAATTACCTTCAATCCCTGAAGTATGCTTTGAGTACATTTGGCTCTGAGGTGACGTACCAGATACAGCCCTTGTGTGCTGGCTCAGGTTCTCTCAACCATCTTCCTCTGTTGGTCAGTGTCTGACTACGGCAGGGCAGCCCCTCCAGTTCAGAGCGCTGAGAAAAGACTTTAACTTGGGGAGCGGAATTCACATTGCTGGGCAGCTGCTGAGAGACAGTCACAGAAGCTTGAAGTGGAGAGGAGCTTGCTTCCCACAGAGGGAACCCGGCCGAGGGGAAACAAGCAATGGGAAAACCTTACGCAGATAAACTCTTTCTTCCCTCTTTTCTGATCCACTCAAAGGTGGGACCCTTTAAGCAGAAGTCCTGACTCAAGACTTGCTGTGACTCTTTGAGGCTTGCTTTGAAACAATACCTAGCCTGGAGGTAGATCAAATTCATCTGTATATTTCTTTCCTTGGTTTGTTTATTTGTTTGTTTGTTTTCTTTTGTTCTTCCCCCTAGTGTCGCTGTCCTGGGTTTGCCCTGGGTTTTATTTCCCAACTAAAGTGTTAGCACTTAAATCTCTGCTTTGGGCTTTGCTTTCTACAGTAAGTAGGCTAATGCAGTTAGAACATTTAGATGATATTTGAAGACTTTAAGGCATCCAACAGTCACAAGATCGGTGTGTTTATTTCAATGTTGCTTCATGTATTTTAGGAAATTGTATGAAATGCCATTTAAAATTAAAGTTTGATTTATTAAGGAATGTAATTTCTAAAAGTAAGTGATACCAAACAAACAGAAATCAAAGAAGATCTAAATAAATGGAGAGATGTTCCATGCCCGTAGACTGGAAGATACAATTTGTTAAGTCATTATTTTCTAAATTAATTTATAGATTCAATGTAATCTCAATCAAAATCCCAGAAAGCTATTTTGTAAATATTGACAAACTGACACTAAAGTTTATATGGAGAGCAGAACTCTGGAATTACAGACACAATACTAAAGAAGAAAAACAAAGCTGGAGGACTGACACACCTACATTTCAAGACTTACTGTAAAGCTACGTTAACCAAGACAGTGTGGTATTGGTGAAAGAATACACACATAAATCAATGGAACACACAAGTCATTCCAAAAATATAGAAAACTGATCTTTGAAAGAAAGCACAAAAGCAATTCAATAAAGAAATTCTTTCCAACAAATGGTTCTGGAAAAAAATGGATATTTTTAAATTTTTATATTATTATTAAAAAATAGAGCCTACGCAGAGACCTGATACCTTTTACAAAAATTAACCCCAAATATGTGCCAAAAAGGAAACAAAGGAAGCATGCTGAATAAGAATCAAGGGAACAATGAGAAAGAGCTCTAAGGGCCAAAACTAGAACAATTTGAGCAACAGATTAAACAACAAAAATACTGGATTGTAACACACAGAATAAAACAGCTACACAACCATACTGAAATGAATAAATAATAATTTCCAAGAGCAAATTTTTCAAGAATCAGGAAAACAGAAAATGCCATTGGCCCTGTAATAACTGTTGCAAGCAAGAGCCACTAAAGGATGCCAAAACATTTGGGTGAAACTTAGAAGATAAACAATGTATTTACAAAAATCTCAGAAAAATAATAACTTTACAGTAGAAAACATCACTTTAACCAAGGGAATAATTTTATTAGCAGTAATAAAACATGTTCATATTGTGTGCCCTGAGCTGATGTATAAAGAAAGGCACATCAACATTGTCATAGTCTTGTCAAAAATGTATAACCTCAATGAAATCATTAGTAAACAGCAGACAAATCCAAATTAAGGGACTTTCTATAGAATAACTGGCCAGTACTCTTCAAAATGTCAAGGCTATAAAAGAACACTACCCCTCCCCCAAAACGACCAAAAAACAAAAAAACAAAAGAAAAAGAAAAAAATGAAGGAACTGCCATGGATTGGAGAAAACTAAGAAGAAATGATGACTAATATAATGTGGGATCCTGAACTGGATCCTAGAACATTAGGGGAAATCTGGTATCATCTGAATAAACTGTACCAATAATAAGTTACTGACTTTTTGATCATTATTCTATGGTTGAGTAAGATGTTTAACATTAATAAAAGCTGGATGAAGAGTATATGTGTACACTATATTATTTTTGATAATTTTCTCTAAGCCTAAAATTATTTCAAAAAAGTTTGAGTCAATCAAAAAATGTATGAATTAAATCAATAAATTTAATTTTTGTTTCAAAGACACTCTTCCAATAAAAAAGGGGTTATCTCTTGTTTTGGCCTTAGAAATTGATTTTTATTGTTAGTTCTTACTTAGTCAACATTTTCCAGAGAGGTATCAGAGTCAAAACTCTTTTATAAAATTATACTGCATCCCAAAAGGAGAAAAAGTTTAAGCATGTATCTTCTCACCCTGACAACTAAAAAGAATTTTCAGCTTGCAACCAACATTCACTGTAATCATTGACATCTTTTTTTTCATACTGAAACATCTGTATATCCGTCTCACTGGAAGTACAATATAATGCATCCCCTAATCTAATTCCTGACACCAAGTTGATGCGATGCAGGATGGGTGAAGTTGGGCCTCAGGGTAATTCCACATCCTGTTTTTTCCAGTTAGCTATATGCAAACACCTGCTAGATTTTGGCACTCTACAAACTCACTAAAAACCGTTATGTCTAATTATTATGGTAGCCAAGCTATTTTTCTCTGCAAAGAGTGAGGAGAATATTTTCAACACCATGAAGAATGTCAGTACATCCAGACAATATCTGAAATAAGGAACAATTTTATTGTTTTTTATAGGCCCCTTAATAGCCAAAAGTAATTACAGAAAAGTTCTGAGAAGCCTCCAGGGAGAATCTGAGAACTGAGTAAGTCTATGACTATTTATACAATGCTTCAAAATTTGGCAAACTTAAGCAGATTTTCAGAGTTGAAAATGGAGAAATTTTAAAGTCTTAATGCTGGTATTGTTTAGGGAGAGATAATACTTCTCAAGGCATTTTAAGCAACAAAGCAGGTATGGAAGAAAACAGCAGAGGAAAAATAGCAAGTGCTGGAATCCTACTGCAGCGTGGATTTTGACAATGGTCTCAATGCATCAGTGTAGGTGCCAATGATCTGTACACACCTTCTCTCTATCAATTCCACATACACTTAATGTAGTTTAAAAAAGTAAAATTGCAAATGATGCTCAACTTTGCTAATCATTAGAGAAATGCAAATGAAAACTACAATAAGGTATCACCTCACATCGGTCAGAATGGCCATCATCAAAAAGTCTACAAACAATAAATGTTGGAGAGGGTGTGGAGAAAAGGGAACACTCCTACACTGTTGGTGGGAATGTAAACTGGTGCAGCCACTATGGAAAAGAGTATGGAGGTTCCTTAAAAAACTAAAAATTGAGCTACCATATGATCCCACTCCTGGGCATATATCTGGAGAAAACCATAATTTAAAGAGATACATACACTCCATACAGAGTGAACTAAGTCAGAAAGAGAAAAAAACAAATATCGCATATTAACGCATATATATAGAACCTAGAAAAATGGCACAGATGAACTGGTTTGCAGGGCAGAAATAGAGACACAGATGTAGAGAACAAACGTATGGACACCAAGGGGGGAAGTGGCAGGGGGAGTTGGTGGTGGCATGAATTGGGAGATTGGGATTGACATGTATACACTAACATGTATAAAATGGATGACTAATAAGAATCTGCTGTATAAAAAATAAATAAAATTAAAATTAAAAAAAATGATACATGCACTCCAATGTTCATTGCAGCACTACTTACAGTAGCCAAGACATGGAAGCAACCTAAATGTCCATAGACAGATGAATGGATAAAGAAGATGTGGTACATATATACCATGGAAAAAAGAATGAAATAACGCCATTTGTAGCAACATGGATAGACCTGGAGATTATCCTACTAAGTGAAGTAAGTCAGACTAAGTCAAATAACATATGATATCACTTATATGTGGAATCTAAAAAAAAGACACAATTGAACTTATTTACAAAACAGAAACAGACTCACAGACTTAGAAAACAAACTTATGGTTACCAAAGGGGAAAGGTGGGAAGGGATAAATTAGGAGTTTGGCATTCACATACACACACTATTATAAATAAAACAGATAATCAACAAAGACCTATTATATAGCACAGGGAACTCTACTCAATATTCTGTGATAACCTAAAAGGGAAAATAATCTGAAAAGGAATACATATATGCAGAACTGAATCACTTTGCTGTACACTTGAAACTAACACAACATTGTAAATCAATTATACTCCAATATAAAATAAAAATTAAAACAAAATTGCTAATGCAGATTCATAAATCTTGTCTTCAGCTTGCTAAACTCTCACAATGTTCATGAAAGAACATACTTCTAAGTAGGTTTCTATCCTACTTTGTCTGGAACATGACACTATCAGGTATCCATTTTTCCTTGCATTTTCAACTTCATATCAGTTCTATTCTTCTCATGAGGGTTTGAATCTGCTCAAGTGTCTGCAGTTTTTTTTTAACCCAACTCTCTCTTGAGCTCACTTGTCTCTCCACTAACCATCCTCCCTTCTCCCTTTCATAGCCTTGCTTCTTCTCCAGTTAATTTTCTCCATTTCCACCTTCCCACTCAATTCTCAGCCCATCCAGTCTGCTTTCTATGTTTGCCGTCTTTTATGATTATGGATTTCCTCCATCTAGGAAGGTGGACAACATCCAGTGTGCATTCTGTGTGACGTTTCAGCAGTGATCACCACGGTTACCCACCTCCCTCTCCAGCCACTCCTTTTCCATCTATTTGAAGTTTACCCTCGTCTCTCAGTTATTCTATAATGAGTCCTTCAAGGCTCAGTCCAAGCCCACACTCTCACTGCAGGCTACAGTCTTTCTCCTGGCAAACTCATAGGTACCCATGGCTAGAATTATCACCGAGATGCAAAATACTCACAGAATAATCATCTCTTAATTCATGAATTATATACCGAGTGCTTCTTATGTGCCAGGCAGTGCTCTAGGTGTCAGAAAATCAAGTCATGTAAGGTCCTAGCCCTCATCTAAAAGTACAGCTTCTTCTCTGGGCTCCAGATCCATATACGTATCTGCCTTCTTCATATCCCCACTTAGATATCTCAAGGTGCCTCACATTTTACCTTGTAAAGCCTCTCAAAATGTACACATTCAATGCATCTTGGCCACAGGTGTTAGCAGAAAACACTAGAATTTCTTTCCTGTGTTATCCAATCATCTCCTAATTTGTATCCCTAAATCAATGTATGCCACAGCCCATAATGCCCTTCATGTTCTGGTCTGCATCATTCTGTCCATCCTTTCCTTCCATCATCTTCTCTCTCATGATACCTGCTCAACCCATAAAACAGGTTCCACGGGCTTCTGCTTTAGAGCATTTGAATTTGTCATTCCCTCTCCCTGGTACAAATCCTAACTTAATCATAATATCTTTAAGAACTTTTATTTAACTTCTCAATTAGGTCGAATCTACCTATATTATACACTTATCACCTAATATATTGTCTCTTCCTATCAATTAGCACAGTTGTAGTTTAGCAGTTTTTCACGTTGCAATTATCCAATTAATGGCTACCTCTTCTTATGATACCTTACTTTCATGATGGGAACAATGATCTTTCTTCATCATTACATCAACATATTTTAATACATAATAGAAGCTGAGTAAATTGTGTTGCTGGAAAAAAGTAAACGTGAGTGGATATGGTGACTATCATTTTGAGTTTAAAATTATACAAGTATCTAGATTTCACACCTTTCCTGCAAAATATCTCTGACTTGTGTCATAGATAATACTAAACTATTAGTCAAAAAATATTTTTTTGCTTCTGTGTCTCTAACAGCCAAAAAACTGGACTCAGTGAGATCTACCACAAAGTTTCTTCGGGTAACAACAACTAGAAGTTCCCCAAAGAACTACTAAGCTCATCAGTATGTAGCGTGTGGGAGACCTGAACTGAGAACGCAGTGCTGGGATCATCACAGACACAAATGCACCATAGATTTTATTCAGTCAGTTTTAACAAAAACTTGTTAAAACTCTTGGAGGTCAGCTTCAGGCAACAATGAACAAAGCAAACATGGAAATGAGAAAACAAATGCAATGTATCAGAAGTTCATGTCCTGTTTCAACATTATAAGGAAAGGGCTGAAATAAGACTTTCAGAATACCACGAGTTAAATAATGTATATTTTGGGGTTTATAGAAAATAATTATTTGAAAAGATGCTGTTATTGACTGTAAATTCAGCTAAATATAATGTATGTCGGAAGGAAATATGTGGTCTTATTTATGTCCCACTTTAATGTTATTTGTCCTTTTAAGTTATTCTAGATCAACTTACAGAGTCCAATCTCGAGACCTTTCCAATAAATACAACCTTAACTTAATTGTGATCTTTATGTAATTTATTTATTTAAAAATTTTAAATTCTATTTTAAAAATTAAACAAATGAATACAAATAATGAATAAAAGAATTTTAAAGGTTTGATACCTTTATTAAAACTAAGATCTTAATTTAAAACAAAGAAACTCAAACAGAGATCTTTAGTCAAGATATGATAGAAAGTAGCTGATACTTTGGTTCAGAAACTCTACTGCAGATGTTTAGTTTAACCCCTTAATAGTGAAATGTCTGGGGGGTTTGATGAAGAGGATCAGTGATGTTCTTTCTTTCTAGAGGTCAGTGTTGTCTAACAATATTGTAATTTTTTTACAATAGGATTTGCCCTAGAAGTTAGAGGGGAAAGTAAATAGGTATAATTAAATAGAATTTGGAAAGGCATACTCGAACAAAGGGATTCCTTACCTTTGAAAGAGCTATCTTGTTACATATAAACCAAAGTCCATGACACTTCTAGGCCTTGAGAGTTTCAGTCCCACAAGTTGTCACACTGAATGAGGACCTCGTTTGGCCAAAGTGACTACTGGTTTTTACACTGAGGCATGGGAACTGAGGCGGACATTTTGGTGTGTCTGTCTTTACCTCATCCCAGTAAGTAATTCCATAAAAGACAAAAATCTTGAGGTACAGATGCCCCATTTATCTGAAAGCTCCATAAACATTCAGATTTTTCAGAAAAAAATACTGAAAGGGAAGGAAAGCAAGACCAATGAAATAATGAGCTATACTGAAAACACGCCCATTGTTACCAGATGAATCTAGGGTTACTTTTTTCCTGCTTTGAAAGAAATTACTTCATAATGTCACTCGAGTGCTACTTATTCACACCATTTGTACCTACACATAGCCCTCGCTTTGGGATTGGGCTGGTTTCTAAAGCTAGTGCAGTTTTTACAATCACTTCAGAATTACCTTCATGGCATTTAGTTAAATAATACCAACCAATCAGCAGTACCTTTCTTAAATCAACAAAGCATTTATGGCATATCCCATATTCCGTACGAGATATACTCTTGGTCAGATTTAACACACGAGATCTCTAAGTGATGAATGTGGTCTGTATTAAGCAAAAGAAAGCTATTTCAATCTGGAAATCTTTTCTATACCCCGTTTTGTACCTTGGCTGCTCCATGTTATTTTCCATGGAATCATGCCCCATAGATACATGAATTTCAGGTTTCCTTCCCATAATCAACCCTAGAAAGGCCAAGTAAGTCATGCTAAAAGCGTTCCGTACTTAAAGACTTTCCTGCTAGTAACTGCTGTTTGCTATTCCGTGTCATTAGTATGACTGCAAAGTGATTTGACGAGGTTACTCTTCCTCCTTTCCTATAACTTACCCGAGGGAAGGGACACACAAGCTTTTGGTTTGGTCCACGACTAACTCTTTCCCAATGTACTAGGATGTACTACTAGCAGATTAGAGTAACCTCCACTTCCGTGCCCAAGTTTTACTTAAAAAGTATCATCTAAGAAGCTTAGTAAAGAAACAGGGATATGTCCCATAATAATGATAGTGTCTCAGGAACATTACCTAAAAATTACAGCTAAATGTACGAAGCAGATGCTTGACTACTGTGGATTTATAACAGAAGATAGTCTGACATGGAATATGTCAGATTACATAATAGTTTGTGTGGTCTCTTTATTATGAGAATGATTTATCAGTGGTGGAATACAGAACACGTATGTCATATATTCTCTTCCTGAAGAGGTGTTTTATATTATTTCTTTACACATGGAAGCTGGTTAAATTTGGTGAATTTGCATGCAATAAAATTAGTATGGAAAAAATTCCTTTCTGAGAGAAATATCCTCAGATGCTCTAGTTATTAAAACCTCCCTTCATAAATAATTCAAGGTCGCATAATATGGTAGGGTATGATTTAAAGCACCTGTTTCTGTCTGTAAAATATTATCCTTTTGCCACACTCCATTTTTCTAAAATTACTTCTTTATCCAGAAAAAGTTCAAGATCAGCCTGATAATCTATGATCTACACCGAGGATATTAAGAAAGGTTCAACAACAGTAAGTAAAATTAAAATGAATAAATAAATAGAAAGGGTGCCCATGCCCGTTGTCACCTGATGGCCTCTCAGCTCCAAGTGCCCCCTAAGGTGTCACACTCGTGACAGTGGAGCTGGAGAGAATAAACACCCCTCCTTTGCCAGCAGTCAGCCCTGGAGGAGCCCCACAGGGGGTGTCGGCACCCCCGTGCCTGCTGGGTTATTCTGCTGTCAAAGGCACACCCAGGGACATGCATCTTCCAAACTTCCCACTCCTGGCTCAAGTTCTCTATTTCCTATGATGATGCAAGTTTTCCTGTCTTCGGATGCCTGCCTGCAAACCTCAGCCTGCCTGCCTCCTGGGTATCCTGGCAGGGGGTCTCCCACCTGTGGGACCTGTCCCATAGTTTCCTTCCCTCCAGATGTGGCCTGCGGGTCTCCTGGTATTTGGGTTCCCTGCCTGCTTAGCCCGCTGGCAGCTCAACCAGCTTCAGCCCACCTGGGCCCCAGTGGAAGGCTGACAATCTTCCGACTCAGACCAATGTGTGTACACCAGCTGAAGGCAAGCCTGTGACCTTCTGCTATCTAGGGGCTGCAAATACACCTTCCCCACACGGGTCTGAATCCCAGTGTTGGAGAGGGACCCCTCTGAGCTCGTTCTATCCCAGGGTGTTCTCTCTCAGTCCTAGGGCATTCTTTAGTGTTCTGTCCAAATCTTCTTACTATTTCATCTCCTGTAAATAGTTAATAATTCTTTCTATTAAAACTTCCCTGTTCAAATCACCATGTAGCTTCTATTCCTGACTACCCTGATACATTTCCTACAGTGAGAAAGTCTCTTGTATCTATGAGGATAAAATAATGGCTAAGAGAACTTGAAGGGAAAAATACCCCATCCGTCAACTCTTTGCATGATGTGTGGTGTATTAAATTCACATTAAGGATTGTGAATCATTTGAGAGCAAAAATAAATTCAATAGTAGTGTACATAATCACTTTTAGAGGATCTGTCTACCAAATCCTATAAATAATCACTGTAAACAAGAGGTGGATTTGATTTCTTGGGGAGATTCACTTATGTAAAGCATCACAATCCCCTAATGTCAGGGATATTGGCCTATAAGCAATACCTCCATTTATGTACCGGGTCAGATTCCTCCTCAAATATTCGAGTAAGTCAAGCTGGCAATTTTCTCACCTTTCCTTTTTTGGGTAATTTTCTCATCTTATCTCTCACATCACCATCCGACTCTCTTCAGCAGGTCACCGCCGTCAGCAAACCAACATGCAGCAATATTGTCTATTTTAAGTATGTACTTTAGTTGTGAAAGCTGTCTTTTAAACTCTACCTCTCTCTCCACCCACCATTCCTCTTCTCTGCTCTCACGGTCGATATCCACAGTCTCAATTTCCACTCATCCCCACCCTTTCTCCTCTCTTGAATTTATTAGGCTTTCATCCTTCACCTGCTCCTACCCAGGTTCTAGACAATCTCCACTTTGCCAAAAAGCTAATAAACAATCCTCAGACCTCTTCTTGGGAACCTTCTCAGCATCCTTCACACAGTCGAGTACCCACTCCTTTTTGAAACACTCTCTCTTTGACCCAGAGGACACAATACTCTGTTCAATACAGTACCTGGTTTTCTTTCTTCCCCATTATCCACTCCTTCTCAGTCTATTACTGAGACTCTTCACCAACCCGTACATGTAGGAGTAGCCAAATTTCATTCCCAAGACTTCTTTTTCTCTTTTCCTTTTACTCACTTACAAGGGGAACACAATTAGTACTATGTAACCCAGACTCCCATATTTATGTCTTTAGTCTTGAACCTGTGTCTGATTTCCAGTCTCACGTGACTGTCCTATGAAATATATGCACTTAGAGGTCTAAAAGCACCCATTTATACATCTGGAGGAATCAAGTTCCCTATAACAACATAGTGGACACTAATAATAATCAAAAAATATGAAACATTTACAACCACACAGGCCATAATCCTGCTCGGCACACACCTAGCATCTGACCCTACAACTGAACATTCAACTTTATAAAATATTTGAGAATTTGGCTCTCATTTAATTGGACAATTATGAATTCCATAAAATCCTATTTTGGATGACGCAATAATGTTAGTCTCTCTGATTTCCAGTGTCCACTGATTAACAGTTCATGGGTAAACATTGGGTATCAGGAGAGAGCCTGTGGCATTGGTAAGTACTGCTGCCTGGCAACCAAGAGAGAGTAGAAAATAAAACTTCTGCTTACCCCCATGTACAAGAAGCTATGGATCTCTGTGCTTCTGTAAGACAAAAGAAAGAGAGAGAAATCAGAAGAGATTAAGCATAAAATTCACTCTACTGTGAGTTTTCCTATTCCTAGCTGTCATCTCCATCCACCTATAAACTGTCTATTAGGTAAGGTATTGTGACACATGGGTGGATGCGAGACTCTAAGGAATAACGTCTTATCAGAAGTACCGGAATCCTGAGTTCCACCATCCCTTTAAAAGATGACAAGTTTAATGCTGCAAAGATATTTAAGTAACTACCATGACCATAGGTTTGCAGATGGCTTACTAAGAAATATTCCTGGAACAGTCTCATCCTCACTTTTTCCAATTACCTATTGTTAAAAATCAAGGATTTATCTGGTGTGTATTCATTCACCATGATTTTGCTGATCACCTACT
Source organism: Hyperoodon ampullatus (assembly GCF_949752795.1). NCBI lineage: Eukaryota > Metazoa > Chordata > Mammalia > Artiodactyla > Ziphiidae > Hyperoodon > Hyperoodon ampullatus. The sequence goes on from NC_136933.1 coordinate 29,199,990, forward strand.
ATATGGAAAGTATTATGCTTATAGCTGTGTTAAAGATAGTTTTTTTTTAAAGAAAGTTTTTAAAAGGATATATTTTAACATAGTAAAATTCTGATTCCCATCAATATAACCCTTGGGAAATATAAATGTTTTGGATAAATTAAAAATAAGATAAAAATATTAGTCATGCATTTTCTGATTTTAATTTATTCAGTAGAGTCAATGCACCAAAATAAAGGGGGAGAAGATTTTTTAAATGTTCTCTTGATGTTGCATATAAAACCAGAATATCTCTTTGCCATATTTGTGCTCTGCATATGGGAAATAAAACATGCTCTTAACTCTACATGCCTAATCTGGTAAACATCCAGTGTAAAGAAAGGGTTTAACACTGCTGAGAACCAGGTACACAGTCGGCATGGAACCCCACTTCCCTGTTATGATTCATAGTCCCTCTTTCAGCAAATCAGGAAAAATATAAATATGCATAATAGAGCCAATTATGTAAACTCTATGGTGGGATTTAGGCAGACACTAACAAGGGTGAACAAAAAAAACTCCCCCTTCCCTCGTCACACACACAATTCCCACCAGAAGCGAACGGCCCATCAAGGCAAATTCTGATGAAAAACTATTGGGATGGTAAAACACAAAACATGCTCTTCTCCAGGTCACATCATCAGCTTCCACGGATGCTTCTTATGCGTTTTACAGCGTTGCCCTCATCAGGCTCTCCCTGACTACTAGTCTACTCCAACTATCCACTGATGCTTCCTTTCAAAGCTGCCTTCGTTTGCTTATTGAAAATTGTATAAAACGGTTGATTATTTCTGTCACTCTAAACTGACCAGAATCATCCTTAAATGTAAAGATTAATTATTGGAACCCAACCTCTCCTGCCTCCACCACTACCTGTCTGGCTGTGTCTTGCCTAAGTCCATGTGCCAAGGGAACCTACCCAGAGATGCCATTAGTGGCCCACATTACTTTGTCCCCATGCACCTTTCAAATCTGAATATATGCTCTTTATTTCTCATACGTAGTGAACTTAGCTGAGGTCCCAAGAGACTTGAGGCGCCATTTTTATTAAGGAGAAAAATCGAAAGACCTGAAGGAACTGGGCCTCAACTTTTATTTCTAACTAATTAGTATAGACCCAAAGAGATGCCCTCTTGCTGCATTATTAGAAGAGAAATATGTAAATCAAAAATAAAGTCTGCTTAAATTATTGAGCTATACCAAGGCTTCTGAATATGTTTTAGGCACTAAAAGCATACTTATCTACAATAACTGACTCAAATTGTTCTTCCTCATACATAAAACAATTTTAATGCATTTCTCCATTTCTTTGTTGTTGGTGAGTTTTTTTTTCTCTCAGATTTTTTTTTCCACTTAACTACATGACAGGACACTTTGCCAGTTATAAAAGTCTAGTGGATTGATTGATTCTGTTCCATGTTATTCTTTGCAGAGGCAAACAAAGAGAATCAATCAAACTTCCAATCCTAAATTCCATATTTGCATGAAGAACTCTGGGGACGTCGACACTTTCAAAAGCAGGAAGATAAATCTATTTTCACAATAGTCATATAACAAGTTATACTCTCCACATTTCCAGGGCACTCCAAGATGCTTTTTAAAAGTCCATTCTTGAACTCCAATGATTAGCAAACAAAATTCAAGGCTCATGAATATCAACTGAGCCATAAGTATCATAACATAAATCAGACTAGCATTCACATGGCTGGAAACTATGATCTTACCAAAAAAAAAAAATTCAGGAAAATCTGATGCTTTGCTATTTGCAAAATAAGTAAGTCAACAGGTCTGGTGCTAGCTCACTCTTCTTCCTCAATTCTCTTTAATCTAGAATGCCACAGTAAGAACGTGGATTTATGACTGAAAAAGAGGGGCCTGGGACCTGTTTGAACTTAGGTGATTGACCTTATATGTCAGACATTCAATTTCAGTATTAATAAATACCTCACAAGAATTGTTGAAGCAGCCATGAGTTGGCTGCACAATCACACTGAGATTGGTAAAGTATAAATCTGCATATATCAGTACATATATGTATACACACACATACATATACACACATATATATATAATTTCTTTTTACTAGTCAGAGATTTTCAAAGGAGAGACCTCATACTTTTCTCCCTGTGGCTCTACAAGATGCACTTGTGTCCCCTAAGGCTTTTTGTCTTCAGCGTCTGATCATTCATCAAATCTGCCCCTTTGAAGACCTTGGGTACTTGAAGAGGTGGAGGAAGATAAGAGTGAGGCTAAGGGTGAGGATTCTGGAGTCAGACACAGTAAGTCATTTTACATCTGAGTTTTGTGAGAAATTAGCTAAGACATATAGTACAGTACCTGGAAGAGAGCCGAGCACATAATCAACAGTCAGTAAATGTTGGCTCCTATGGCCTTCCCTGTCAAGGTCTTGGTTCGGTGTCCCACCATTTCTTACTACTGTGGACCACTGTAACAGTCTCCTAGCTGGAGTCATCACCACCTGTCTTGGTTCACAGGACTTCCCTGTGTGGAACCTGCAAAATCTTGAATCTGTTGGATGTTTTGTGAGACTCGGATTCTCTCTTCTGCTGCGTTACAGTAACTATTTAGGTGGTGGTCACACTTACTCTTTTTGTTCAGTTACAGTCTACTTATGTACGTGCACATTCTGAATATATAGCTCTTCTTTCCAGAAAGGACAGCCACTGCTTTCTTCATTCTTTTTCTACCTGAGCTCTTGAGAGTTTCCTCTAACAAGAATCTGATACTTAGCTGAACTAAAACTGTTTTAAGTTGACTTCCTATCACTAATGTCAAATAGCATGACTACAAATGTAATAAAGAATGCAAGCCAAGCTGAGACACCTAGTAGAGTAAAATCTATGTTTTTCACTTTATTTCATTCTGACTATGGCATTCAGACTGATATTTTCCACTTCACTTGCTCTAACTTCCATCAAGGGTAAAGTAAATTTCTCTTGTACTTGGTTCTATGAGTAGAACCTTGAAGACATTGGTAGGTAGCTGTTCATTCTCTGTAGCTGAATAATTTTGGAATTGGTGAATATTAAACAGAATCTCAGAAATACTGAGTGAGAAGGAACCTCAGAAACCATCAATTCAACTCCCTCATTTTACAGGGGAAGAAATCAAGTCCCAGAATGATGACCTCAAAAAGCCATTTGGAGATGTTTCTGCTTGAAGGAGACGGTTCCTGACGGTTCATCAGTGACAGTTCTGCTTTTCATTTCATTTTCCACTTCCACTTGTAGGAGACATTTGTCAGGAACTTTAGCTGAGCCATTTATCCACAAAAGATTGCCAATGGCTACTGGGTATAACGTACTACCAGGGCCTTTGGGTGAAACAGGAAAGTAGCTCTTTTTGATATATTTGTCATTTTATTCATATTTTAGGAGCATGACATCTATTAATTCATAATGTGGTTATATATTAAAGTTTTTAAAATCCATACTAAAAGGCACATGCACACATAACTACACTTCCTTTTAAAATTGAGAAATATAATATACATAGTAGACTCAGAATATGAAAATTAGGATTAATGTTACAGATCATCAGCTCAAATTTCCTCTGGATCCCAGTAGCCTCATTTTATGAAATAAAGGTGATGTGTTTTGTTACAAATGTTACACAGGAACTAAAATGATGGGCAGGAACACAAAAAGTGCTAAAGAGAAACAATAACAGCAAAAGGACAGGCAATACTAAATTGGCGAAAACATACTCTCAATTCCCTGGAAGAAATCTATGTGAAAGGCTCCTTTAAATGAATACACACATAAAACAATCTCAATTCCTGTGTGTTCTGGTAGCCACGAGACATAGTTCACAGTTTCAATCTAATTACAGTCTTGCCTGTGCCATTTTAAAAAAGAAAGAAAAACAGCCCTAAATAATGTAATATTAAGAATTTTCTGGCAACAGCTGAAATACAAAAAAAAATTTTTAAAGGGGAAAACCCCTATTCCTCTTACTTCTTTTCTTGCAACACAATGTGGGATCCCCAAAACCCTGAGGTGATATTTGCTCACTTATTATAAGTTCATTTTTATTTAGAATGATCACTTTTGAGTGTATTGGAGCCACAGTGAAAAACAATGTATGCATCCTTGTTTCAAAAAGTTAAATTTTGGCCAAAAATTAATCTCAGCCGAGATTCTGATTTTAAATAAAACCTCTGTGAAATATTACCTAAAGAAAAAATAGAAAGGAGGTTTGGAATGTGTCTTTATTTAAAGACTGACTGAAGACGTGGACATGTGCTTTTGCAGATGGTAAAATGCCAAACATCACACTGCACCCTTCCTCACTCTCTCCTCAATTTGGTTTTTATCCAAAATGTTTTGGATAAATAGCAGTGATGCCTGAAACAGCATAAATTCAGACCCATGAGGCCTCTCGGGGGTTTCCTAATGGAGCTGCAGCTGGTCCCCAGTTGTCTGGCCTTGGGTTTTTAAAGCATTTGCTAAAATTGACTCTGGAATCATATGCGTTCTCCCTTCCACAGCACGGCCATATCCCTCCTTGAATACTGAAGTAAAGAACCTCAGCTCCCTCATGCACTTCTTTCAATTATAACGTGGGTGTTTTGGTGGAGTCAGCAGAGAGAGAATAAATATTTGGCAGCAATGCAGTAAAAATGCATCATCCTCTTCCTTCTGGTTAAAAAAAAAAATCAGTAGCAGAATGTGATGATTACATCAGAACTACTATTTCATGCAAAGAAAAACTGACCCTTCCGTTGAGATTTCTTGCCTTTATTTATGTCTCAGTCTGAGTCTTCTAACACCGTGTCTTCAGTATTTTATCTTATCTTCAGAACACAGCATTATTTTGAGAAGGTAAAACTAGGGACCGGAGAGGAAGTCCAGAGATGATAGGGTGGGGGTAAAAAGCATAAAGTGTGCTGCTCATGCCACAGCCTTCAGAAAGAGGTGGAGGAGGTCTGGACCACCAGTGCTTTGTGGTAACTGTGGACAAGATGTCTTAGGAGGGCGCCCTCCACAAGACCTATTGACTCCTCACTTGGAACTGATATATTTCACTTCCTACCATCCCCAGCTTTCCTACTATTAAGGCTGCTCTCTAATTTGCTCTGGCGCTGACAGTCTATCACTAAAACTAAGATCCAAAACTGTGGTTAGACTTCAAGTTATTTGGTTACTTTTGGAAACACTGTTCTGCTTAAATGTATGCAAAAACACCTGTTTGCAAGACAGAGATATGAGATTGGGTATGATTTTCCCTCAAGTGGTACAGACAATTCTATGACCTAAATTAATATTCTTTTATCTCAGGGTGGCAAATGCCAGTGCTTTCTCACTATCCACAGAAATGCATGTTTAACTCAAAATAGAATGGAAAGGGACTGAACAGAAATATTGGCAGGCAAACTATTACAAGAATATGCAAGGAATAGTTTCTCTTCAAGTTACAGAAATTAGACAGGAGGAAATAAATCTGTGGCTTTAACTCATGAACAAGAAATCATGCTCAGCAAGAAGAAGATGAAACATTCCACCTCCTCCCTTTGATGGTATGTGTTCCCTCCCGCAAACATCCAGAATTTGTACTAAACAGAAAGCTTAGTGCTAACCCTCCTTTGCTCATTTCCTGGGTTTTGAATTGTGTAGAACATCTCCATGGCTGTTTCTCCCACATGTGTAAATGCACTGCAATGGTGGAAGTCTCAAAATACGACAGCCAATGATGGAAGCTAGAGGCAAGGATTTACAACAGCAGAAATTCTCAGCGCGAACACGTAAAGACTCAAAGCCTCATACTGGGGTTGCTGACACCCCTTGCAGGAGAAGAGACCTGTCTTAGGATCCAGGCACATCAAGTCACTGGCTAGTTGCACATCCAAGGAAATTCAAGCAATAGCACAGCCTGCCATTGAGGCAAGGGACAACCCACAGACCTATAACTGTGAAGAAAAAAATAATCAGTCCTATGATGATTTCAAATCATTTAAGGGCTATATAGAAAGGGAACAAAAAGGGAAGAAAATAGATATTTGAATGAGATTTGACTTAAAAGACAAGTGAGAAGTGACCCTAAAATACAAACTCAAAAGCCAAAATGTTACCTACCAATGACACAAAACTAGATGGTTTCAGATTTCTCTGTAACAATACACTGCAGAAGCTCTTCTTTGATATGATGGAAGAAAAACAGAAAGAAGTTCTAATTCATTGTGTGTGTAAAAGAGCTGGCTTTGCTATAAGGGGCTGTAAATGTATTGTTAGACAAGCAAGAACTCAGAAAGCCTATTCACATGATGTTTATGCTAAAATAGTACTTAAAGAGACCTTTCCACTCATCAAAAATAAAACTAAAAGATCCAAATGTTAAAGCTGTTTATAAAATGATTGGCAGTGATGGTGAGATCAGGAAAATGTAAGAAGCATGAATTTTTTTTACAAAATGTGGTTTGAATACTTGGCTTTTGTTTCCCAAAAAGGAGATAAGTAGCACAAACAGCTGGTCTCTCCCTTCTCATCTCTGCTGTGACCACAGAGCTCACTGTGGGGCTGGTGACTCCATCAGCCCAAACAGGAAGTGGGATGAAGCCTTGAGCAGGAGGGGCCCTTGGTTTACAGGACATGGAACCACAGAACAGTTGAAAATGAGAGTTAAAGTTTTTAAAAATATTATCTAGGGAGAGGGCAGACAGCAGAATCAAGAAGAACTACAATCCTGCAGCCTGTGGGAAAAAATCCACATTCACAGAAAGATAGACAAGATGAAAAGGCAGAGGGCTATGTACCAGATGAAGGGACAAGATAAAACTCCAGAAAAACAACTAAATGAAGTGGAGATAGGCAACCTTCCAGAAAAAGAATTCAGAATAATGATAGTGAAGATGATCCAGGACCTCTGAAAAAGAATGGAGGCAAAGATCGAGAAGATGCAAGAAATGTTTAACAAAAACCTAGAAGAATTAAAGAACAAACAAACAGAGATGAACAATACAATAACTGAAATGAAAACTACACTAGAAGGAATCAACAGCAGAATAACTGAGGCAGAAGAATGGATAAGTGACCTGGAAGACAGAATGGTGGAATTCACTGCCGCGGAACAGAATAAAGAAAAAAGAATGAAAAGAGATGAAGACACCCTAAGAGACCTCTGGGACAACATTAAACACAACAACGTTCGCATTATAGGGGTCCCAGAAGGAGAAGAGAGAGAGAAAGGACCAGGGAAAATATGTGAAGAGATTATAGTCGAAAACTTCCCTAACATGGGAAAGGAAATAGTCACCCAAATCCAGGAAGCGCAGAGAGTCCCATACAGGATAAACGAAGGAGAAACACGCCGAGACACATAGTAATCAAATTGGCAAAAATCAAAGACAAAGAAAAATTATTAAAAGCAGCAAGGGAAAAATGACAAATGACATACAAGGGAACCCCCATAAGGTTAACAGCTGATTTCTCAGCAGAAACTCTACAAGCCAGAAGGGAGTGGCATGATATACATAAAGTGATGAAAGGCAAGAACCTACAACCAAGATTACTCTACACGGCAAGGATCTCATTCCGATTCGAAGGAGAAATCAAAAGCTTTACAGACAAGCAAAAGCTAAGAGAATTCAGCACCACCAAACAAGTTCTACAACAAATGCTAAAGGAACTTCTCTAAGTGGGAAACACAAGAGAAGAAAAGGACCTACCAAAAAACCCCAAAAACAATTAAGAAAATGGTAATAGGAACACACATATCGATAATTACCTTAAACATGAATGGATTAAATGCTCCAACCAAAAGAAACAGGCTCACTGAATGGATACAAAAACAAGACCCATATATATGCTGTCTACAAGAGACCAACTTCAGACCTAGGGACACATTCAGACTGAAAGTGAGGGGATGGAAAAAGATATTCCATGCAAATGGAAATCAAAAGAAAGCTGGAGTGGCCATACTCATATCAGATAAAATAGCCTTTAAAATAAAGAATGTTACAAGAGACAAGAAAGGACACTACATAATGATCAGGAGATCAATCCAAGAAGAAGATATAACAATTATAAATATATATGCGCCCAACATAGGAGCACCACAATACATAAGGCAACTGCTAACAGCTATAAAAGAGGAAATCGTCAGTAACACAATAAGAGTGGGGACTTTAACACCTCACTTACGCCAATGGACAGGTCATCCAAAATGAAAATAAATAAGGAAACAGAAGCTTTAAATGACACAATAGACCAAAGAGATTTAATTGATATTTATAGGATATTCAATCCAAAAACAGCAGATTACACTTTCTTCTCAAGTGCGCATGGAACATTCTCCAGGAAAGATCACATCTTGGGTCACAAATCAAGCCTCAGTAAATTTAAGAAAATTGAAATCATATCAAGCATCTTTTCTGACCACAACGCTATGAGATTAGAAATCAATTACAGGGAATAAAACATAAAAAACACAAACACATGGAGGCTAAACAATACGTTACTAAATAACCAAGAGATCACTGAAGAAATCAAAAGAAGAAATCAAAAAATACCTAGAGACAAAGGACAATGAAGACATGATGATCCAAAACCTATGGGATGCAGCAAAAGCAGTTCTAAGAGGGAAGTTTATAGCTATACAAGCCTACCTCAAGAAACAAGAAAAATCTCAAACAATCTAACCTTACAACTGAAGGAACTAGAGAAAGAAGAACAAACAAAACCCAAAGTTAGCAGAAGGAAAGAAATCATAAAGATCAGAGCAGAAATAAATGAAATAGAAACAAAGAAAACAAGAGCAAAGATCAATAAAACTAAAAGCTGATTCTTTGAGAAGCTAAAAAAAATTGATAAACCATTAGCCAGATTCATCAAGAAAAACAGGGAGAGGACTCAAATCCATAAAATTAGAAATGAAAAAGGAGAAGTTACAACAAACACCACAGAAATACAAAGCATCCTAAGAGACTACTACAAGCAACTCTATGCCAATAAAATGGACAACCTGGAAGAAATGGACAAATTCTTACAAAGGTATAACCTTCCAAGACTGAACCAGGAAGAAATAGAAAATATGAACAGACCAATCACAAGTAATGAAATTGAAACTGTGATTAAAAATCTTCCAACAAACAAAAGTCCAGGAACAGATGGCTTCACAGGCGAATTCTATCAAACATTTAGAAAAGAGCTAACACCACTCCTTCTCAAACTCTTCCCAAAAATTGCGGAGGAAGGAACACTCCCAAACTCATTCTATGAGGCCACCATTACCCTGATACCAAAACCAGACAAAGATATTACAAAAAAAGAAAATTACAGACCAATGTCATTGATGAACATAGATGCAGAAATCCTCAACAAAATACTAGTAAACAGAATCCAACAACACATTAAAAGGATCATACACCATGATCAAGTGGGGTTTATCCCAGGAATGCAAGGATTCTTCAATATACGCAAATCAATCAATGTGATACACCATATTAACAAATTGAAGGAGGAAAACCGTATGATCATCTCAATAGATGCAGAAAAAGGTTTTGACAAAATTCAACACCCATTTATGATAAACTCTCCAGAAAGTGGGCACAGAGGGAACCTACCTCAACGTAATAAAGGCCATATATGACAAACCCACAGCAAACATCATTCTCAATGGTGAAAAACTGAAAGCACTTCCTCTAAGATCAGGAGCAAGACAATGATGTCTACTGTCACCATTATTATTCAACATAGTTTTGGAAGTCCTAGCCACGGCAATCAGAGAAGAAAAAGAAATAAAAGGAACATAAACTGGAAAAAAGAAGTAAAATAGTCACTGTTTGCAGATGACATGATATTATACATACAGAATCCTAAAGATGCCACCAGAAAACTACTACAGCTAATCAATGAATTTGGTAAAGTTGCAGGATACAAAATTAATGCACAGAAATCTCTTTCATTCCTATACACTAATGATGAAAAATCTGAAAGAGAAATTAAGAAAACACTCCCATTTACCATTGCAACAAAACGAATAAAATACCTAGGAATAAACCTACCTAGGGAGACAAAAGATCTGTATGCAGAAAACTGTAAGACACTGATGAAAGAAATTAAAGATGATACCAACAGATGGGGAAATGTACCATGTTCTTGGATTGGAAGAATCAATATTGTGAAAATGAATATTGTGAATATTACACAAATCTGAATCTACAGATTCAATGCAACCCTATCAAATTACCAATGGCATTTTTTACGGAACTAGAACAAAAAATCTTAAAATTTGTATGCAGACACAAAACATCCTGAATAGCCAAAGCAGTCTTGAGGGGAAAAAATGGAGCCGGAGGAATCAGACTCCCTGAATTCAGACTATACTATAAAGCTACAGTAATCAAGACAATATGGTACTGGCACAAAAAGAGAAACACAGATCACTGGAACAAGATAGAAAGCCCAGAGATAAACCCACGCACCTATGGTCAACTAATCTATGACAAAGGAGGTAAGGATATACAGTGGAGAAAAGACAGCCTCTTCAATAAGTGGTGCTGGGAAAACTGGACAGCTACATGTAAAAGAATGAAATTAGAGCACTCCCTAAGACCATACACAAAAATAAACTCAAAATGGATTAGAGACCTAAATGTAAGACCGGACACTATAAAACTCTTAGAGGAAAACATAGGAAGAACACTCTTTGACATAAATCACAGCAAGATCTTTTTTGATCCACTTCCTAGAGTAATGGAAATAAAAACAAAAATAAACAAATGGGACCTAATGAAACTTAAAATCTTTTTCAAAGCAAAGTAAACTACAAACAAGATGAACCACCCTCAGAATGGGAGAAAATATTTTCAAATGAATCAACAAAGGATTAATCTCCAAAATATATAAACAGCTCATGCAGCTCAATATTAAAAAAACAAACAACCCAATCCAAAAATGGGCAGAAGACCTAAATAGACATTTCTCCAAAGAAGAAATACAGGTGGCCAAGAAGCACATGAAAAGCTGCTCAACATCACTAATTATTAGAGAAATGCAAATCAAAACTACAATGAGGTATCACCTCACACCAGTTAGAATGGTCATCATCAGAAAATCCAAACAACAAATGCTGGAGAGGGTGTGGAGAAAAGGGAACCCTCTTGCACTGCTGGTGGGAATGTAAATTGATACAGCCACTATGGAGAACAGTATGGAGGTTCCTTAAAAAACTAAAAATAGAATTAGCATATGATCCAGCAATCCCACTACTGGGCATATACCTAGAGAAAACCATCTTCAAAAAGACACACGCACCCCACTGTTCATTGCAGCACTATTTACAATAGTCAGGTCACGGAAGCAACCTAAATGCCCATCGGCAGATGAATGGATAAAGAAGATATGGTATATATATATACAATGTAATATTACTCAGCCATAAAAAGGAACGAAATTGGGTCATTTGTTGAGACGTGGATGGATCTAGAGATTGTCATACAGAGTGAAGTAAGTCAGAAAGAGAAAAACAAATATCGTATATTAACGCATGTATGTGGAGTCTAGAAAGATGGTACAGATGAACCGGTTTGCAGGGCAGAAATTGAGACACAGGTGTAGAGAACAAACGTATGGACACCAAAGGGGGAGAACCGCGGTGTGGTGGGGGTGGGGGTGTGATGAATTGGGCGATTGGGATTGACATGTATACACTGATGTGTAAAAAACTGATGACTAATAAGAACCTGCTGTATAAGAAAATAAATAAAATAAAATTCAAAAAAAAGTTGTTTCCAAGAAATAATGTAAATATACTTTTCTATACCTTCCAATTTTTCAAGTTAAACCAAACCTGATTTTTGTGAGACTTTTTAAATGTTGGCCATTTAAACTATAGTTATTTTCTATATTGTGCAAGTTCAAATAAACATTTCTACAGATGAGAGCCAGCTCATAGGCTACCTGTCTATGATGTCTACCATAACCATTTCATGACAATATGAAAGAAAGAATAAATTAGGAGCATTGACCAATGTCTTGGCATGTTCATAGAGTTAGTTTTAAAATTTCCATTGATAAATCAAAAAGACACATATGACCAGTTGTAATATTTACCATCATCACACACACACACACACACACACACACACAATTCTCTAGGAAACTGATAAATCAACCAGATTAAAAAAAAAAACTCACATAGAATTTGAATAAATATAGAATTGTATATTTTACACACATATTACACATAATAAATACAAGTACGTATTTATGCATGTATAATATGTATACATATATGTGTACATATACAAACAAACATGGAATTTATACCTAATAAACAATGATTAACATTATGTTTGACTGTACATAGAACACTGAAAACTATAATGATGTAGCAGGTGAAAAGAAAGTCTAACTCTAAAGAATCATCATTCTGAATATGTTCTCTCACTACTGAAATCAGTAAAAAAGCAAAGTTTTAAAAGCATAAGCATAGAAAGTAACATACTACTGTAACATCCTTGGATTAAAAAAGAAAATCGTTAAAAAACACATAAAACTGGAATACTATAAAAATGCACCAAAAACGTGGTACAAAAATAGCCTTTAAAAGGAAATTTATAACTTTAAATAAATTTGTCAGAAAAATTGAATGAAAAAAATGTGCAAACTATGAACACAAAAACTATTATAGAATAGAAACTAAATAACTCAAAGAAGGAAGTGAAGATATAAGAAATATGGAGGAAGAAAGCAATGAAATAGGGGACATTGTTATGATCCAAAGTGATAAAAACAATAGATAAGGTTTAAAAAAAGATTTATAAAAGTATATTAATTGGAATTTTTAAAAATCTGAAAAGACTTCAAGAAAAAAACAGGGAATGAAGAAATAAATAAAATATAAAAGTTTAAAAGTTTAAGAATTACAGAAAAATAGATACACCCCAAATAATGTAACAAATACACATCAATATATTTTTGATATATATTAATAGACTATATCCCCAAGCAAAATACTAAACATCTTCATTTCTACACTCATACAAACATATCTTAAAAAATATGTAATTTGAAACTGCTTTCAAATGTACAAAAAAAATTAACCCCTATAAAATATAATTTATTACAAAAAAGTAACAGTTGTGTATTTATCCTACTTCTTTATACCTTAGGAATATCATACTGATTTTTAAAATAAGAAACATCAGAAATCATAGCCCCATTTCACTTTTGAACCTTAATGTGAATTGATAATATTTAACTTGGAATATTTTCATCTGACCTTGGATGATGAACTAGATGGTTAAATATATTCAAGAAACACAAGTAATTTAATATCTGGAAATATGTCAATGAAACCGAAAATACTAATGACAATAAATTACATGATTTTCTCAACAGACACAGAGAAAGCATCTGATGAAATTAACATTTTTATGATTAAACTCTCAAAAATAGCTTACTGGATAAATTTTACATACCAAGTTATAACAAAACAACCTCACATATACACTTTAGAATAACTCATGTCTTTTGAAAATGAGATCAAAGTGTATTTACTCTCACTGTTATTTTTTAACATAAAACTGAAGGATAATACTGTGCAATATAATGAAAACAAGAGGTATGAAAGGAAAAAGAACAATTCCATTTGCATATATTATCATCTAAACTGAAAATTTAGCAAATCCAGAAGCAACCTCTATAAATCAATAAGGGAGTTTATTAGCAAATCTGATGTAAACAAGATCACCTTACAAAAATTAATAGTGACTATTTATACCAGAAAATATACTATAAAATAATATTCATAAAATTTTTAATGTACTTATAAATTGGAAGTTAATGCAGAAGAATATTTTTGAAAATTAAAATTCTATTCAAAGAAAAAATGGAAACAGTTAACTGGAGAGAGATACAACTTTTATGGATAAGGTGATTTAATAAAGAAATATGTCAATTTCAACACTGAAAAGAAATACGTCGATTTCAACACTGATGTATCATTTCAGTGTAATTTGGATCAAAAATTCCACAGTAGTTTTTGAGGATTTAAACATATCTCCCAAATGTATATAAAGGTTAAAAGTCCACAAATTCTTGTAACAGTTCTGAAAAAGAAGAGCAAAGAGGACAAACTTGTCCTACCAGATAGCAAGCTATACTAAAAGGTGTAATAATAAGAAATACTGTAGTTCTAACCAAAGACAGGTGGTCATATGGAATAGAACCAATAGTTCAATATCAGATCCATGTACACATGAAAACTTTGCATATAATTTGCATATATACATATAAACTTAAATATATATGTGTGTATGTAATTGAAATAGCTAAATTATGGTGTTGGGATTAAAAACTGTAAGTGGAAAATAAGAGTGCATACCTACCTTACATAATATGAAAACATAAAATCCTCTTAAATAATACATCCTTATGTAAAAGCTAAAACACAAATACAGTAGCAAAACTGTCACTGAATATCTTGGTCTCCTTTGGTTGATAAATAATCTCTAAAATAAGATCCCAAACACATGGTTCATCGGGTAAAACACTGTCTACATAAAATTAAAACTATCAGTGCCACAAAGCACAGAGTTGTTTGAAAATTTAGGAGAAAGACTAGTTATATCAGAAAAGCATATACATTAAAATTATTTTAAAAATTATAAATTAACTGGAAATAATATGGGAGTAGAAAAATGAGCAAAGACTATACACAGGCTTTTCATATTCAGGGAAACTGTAATGTCTAATTTCATAAAGTGACGGTCACTCTTACTCAGGATAATTGAAAATTAATGATATTTTTGCCGTGAAGATTATAAAAATTTATAGTTAATGAATACCAGATGTTGGTAACTATAGAAAAGCTAGCCTCATGTACTCTGGACAAACATGAATTCCACTAGAGTCTTTCTGGATAACACACCAGTGGATCTTCAGGAACATACATCCAAGGGTTCACAATGGCTCAGCAATTCCATACATAGTACGGTCCTTCAGAAACACCCCTGCACACGTCCACGAGGAGACACGCACGTAAATGTTCACTGCACTATTGTCTACGATAGTACGGAGTTGCAAGTATTACATGTTTATCACCAGGAATAAAACTATAGACTACTGCATGCCAAGAACTGCTCAATTCCACATACATATAAACTGTTTGTTAGTACTATGGAATATTTTTCAGTTATTAGAAAGAGTTAGCTGGACGTTTAGAGGTGTGCATAGATTTTCAGTAAATATGTTGAGTTTTAAAAAATACGTGTGTGTGATTGTGCATGTATAATAATACCACTCATAAAATTTGATGACATGCATATACAATACCACAGAACAAGACTATGTATAATTTGAGTTACATAATCAAGTAGATGAACAAGGTACATGAGAGTGATCTTTAATGGCATATGGAAAGGGGAGTAATTACAGATAAAAAGGGAAAAAAGACAGAAGTAAAAGGGGGGAAGCATTTTTGAAATAATGTGGGGAGTTCAATATCTCCCCAGTGAAACAGTCACAGATAGTGAAAATCGTTAAAAAAAACAAACAAACAACCAAAACCATCTGAAGTGTCTAGACATTGCTCTAATGGCATACAGCAAATGAGCAAGCAGAATAGCATTTATTCAAGAAAATCTACTAAACCCCAGTCAGAACGGTCAGCGGCTATGGCATGTGAGCACTGACCCACTCCCTCCTCCTGTCCCCAGGCCAGTGCGACAGAAGCTCTACTGCGGGGAGAGAGAGAAGATGACCTCCAACTCTGCTGCCAGCCTGTTGCTGCTTTCTCAGAGGCCACGAGATCTGGGGCTCCCGTCTCTCACCCAGTCTCTACTTGTCGAATGGAAGCTGTGTCCCAAGCATGGCAGGCTGAGAACACTGGGACCCAACTGCCCCTGCCCCTGCTCACTAATTGGGTAAAATTTCCAAGATGGAAAATGAGAGACCAGAAGACAGAGGCTGCCATTCCCATCCCACTAACAGAACAAGGGAGTCACTTCACGGAAAGAGGGCTGACGTCCCTGTCCCCACATTTGGAGCACTGGTATCGCACAGGTCTGCTCGGGACGGGGGTGGAGGGGGTGAGGAAGAAGTCCACAAGAACAGAGAGCTCTGTACACCCCACCAGTGGGCTAACTGCATCTGGAACAGAGCTTGGAGAAGTTGAAGACTAAGAGCGTTGTTAAAATCAGTAGAGACCTTGGTGGTGGGCAATTCGGAAGAAGCTGGTATCTCTTTAATAACAACAGGTTTACTAGAATTTTAACAGATCACCGGAAGTTTAACAGGGAAAACCAGGGAAGAGATGGCTAAGGGCCCTTCTGGGGTGGGAGCAGCCTCAAAGACTGCCTCTGCCAAAGGGCCTGGCTTTAACTGGTTAACCTTATGGCACAACATACACTCAGAGCGTCGTTTAAAACCAAAGATCAAAGAAAACCCAGCTAAAACCACAGTAACCCTGGGGGGGAGGCACACATGCCAGACTGTGTCCTCTTAGAGTGACATCAGAATAACCAGCAAAAAAGAGCCCAGACTCAGAAAGAATTTAGTATCCAGAGTTGCTACAATTTATTAACTAAAATGCCCAGCTTTAACTGTCTCTTTCCCCATCTCTCTGTAAGCTTCTGGCTGCTCTGCCTTTACTGTTGTTACACCCAACTGTTGGTTTCCAATAAGTGCTGGGTGATTCAACCCATATCAGTTGGTTTAGCATCCAAAAGTCAAATCACGCAATATACCATATCAATGGGATAAAGGACAAAAACCACATGATCATCTCAATAGACAAAATGAAAAAAAGTCATTTGACAAAATTCAGTACACCTTGTGACAAAACAAACAAAAAATACAAACTAGGAATAAAAGGTAACTTCCTCAACTTTATAAGTAACATCTATAAAACAAACAAAAAAACAGCTAACATCATACATAATGGTGAATGACTAGATACTGAGATTAGGCAAGGAAAATGGACGTCTGCTCTCACCACTCATATTCAACATTGTACTAGAAGTTCTAGCCAGGGCAATCAACAAGAAAAATAAATGAAAGTCATCTAGTTTGGAAAAGAAGAAGTAAAATAATCTCTGTTTGCAGACCACATGGAGGTGTATGTAGAAAATCTTAAGAAACTCACTAAAAATGATTATAACTAATAAGAGAATTCAGGGAGGTACAGGATACAAGATCAATATACAAAAATCAATTAAATTTCTACACTTGAGCAATGAACAATTCAAAAATAAAATTAAAGAAAAAATTCCATTTACAATAGTTTGAAAATGGCAAAATAATTAGGAATGAATTTAATGAAGAAGTGTGAAATTTATATTCCTAAAATTACAAAATATTGTTGTAATATAAGGAATTAAGTAAATGAAAAGAATTAAGTAAATTAAGTAAATGAAAAGAATTAAGTAAATGAAAAGAATTAAGTAAATGAAAAGAATTCCACGTTCATTGGTTAGAATTTTTAATTCTGTTGAGAGAGTGATGGTCTCCAAATTGATTCACATATTAACGTTCAACATGGATGTCAAGATACTGCATTGGGTAAAGATCAGTCATTTTAACAAAAAGTGCTGGGACAACTGGATAGTCATATGCAAAAGTACAAAAAAATAGACGTCTTTCTCAAATCATATACAAGTATTAACTCAAAGTAGATCAGAGACCTAAATATAAGGGCTAAAATTACAAAACTCTTACAAGAAACCATAGAAGTAAACATTCTATTCTCGGGATAGAACAAGGTTTTTTTAGATGCGACATCAAAAGTAGAAGCAAAAGCATCCCCTGAACTAAAATATTTTTATGTCTTTCTTCATGTGTAAAATCTATTCATGATATATTTAACATTTAAACTTCAGCCCAGAATAGCTCTCACAAACCCTTCCCCTAATCACCCCACCTAGGTTAAACGCCAGCCATTAAGGTGTATTAATCTTGGTTTTTAACAATATTTTACAGTGTTTTGACACTTTCAGGGGCCTGGCTGTCTGAGAACAGACTGCCCCTCCCAGGTTTCGCAAATTCGTAGAGATAATAAACAACTCCTGAGAACAGGAAAACACCTTTCACACAAACCAACCATTCCCAAGTCCAAACCCCCAACCACCTTTTTTACGTAACTCTCAAACTCCAAGCCAATATTTTCCCTGCCCTAAACCAACCCAGGGCCAGGTCACAGTCAGGGAGAGGTCACCCGTACAGCCCAAAGCCTGCTGATGTTACGCAAACTAGCCAGCCCTGAGCTCTTTCCTTTTCTCTGCCTCGCCTTTCCCAGGAGAACACAATGAAGACTCTGGGCTCTGTGTCCTCAGGGCTCTTCCTGCCTCCTGGCTGAACCTGGTCTCCCCATATGGCCCACCTACATGCCTACCTGGGGTGGCGTTTCCCCCTCCTTTCAAGAAACATGAGTCATAAATTATTTTCCAGTGGCCTTAGCTTCCCCCTGTTGACCCTCAGTCACTTTCAAATTAAAATCCTGTGGGTAGGGCTTCCCTGGTGGTGCAGTGGTTGAGAGTCCGCCTGCCGATGCAGGGGACGCGGGTTCGTGCCCCGGTCCGGGAGGATCCCACATGCCGCGGAGTGGCTGGGCCCGTGAGCCATGGCCGCTGGGCCTGCGTGTCCGGAGCCTGTGCTCCGCAACAGGAGAGGCCACGACAGTGAGAGGCCTGCGTACCGAAAAAAATAATAATAATAAAATAAAATAAAATAATGGTCCCTAGCACCGTGTATTTCTTCTTGCCATATTTCAATTTTACATTTTTGTGTGACTATTTGTTTGATAGCTATATACCCTACTAGAATGTCAGTGTCAAATTTTATTTTTGCTCTTCACTTTATTCCAAGAACCTAGTATAGTACCTCCCATGTGGAGTATGGAGGTCATTTGTAAAAATAAATGCATGAATAACTTTATCTAAAATAACAATAGGGATACTTTATAACTTGTGAAATCCAAGAAATCTTTACTCAGAAACAATCCTTAGCTTCTTTCATAATTAAATAACAATAAGTGCAACTTAATCTACAAAAGAGTTAACACAGAAGAAAGATTAAAAACAAACCAAGCCAAGGAAAGCTAAAAAAGTAAAATAACATCTTTAAAATAATTTGGAAAATAAGACAATTGAAAAATTATCCCAATAATTCATTTTAAAATTGGGAATCAGTAAAATAAGCAAACTTCTAGCATAACAACTCTGCATTCTAAATTCTATGAAGCATATTTCTCAATAAAGATTTCTTTTTCAAAAACCTGGGGCATCATGCAATTGATATGAATTTTTGTGTGTGTGTGTGTGGTATGCGGGCCTCTCATTGTTGTGGCCTCTACCATTGCGGAGCACAGGCTCCGGACATGCAGGCTCAGCGGCCATTGCTCACGGGCCTAGCCGCTCTGCGGCATGTGGGATCCTCCAAGACCGGGGCATGAACCCGTGTCCCCTGCATCGGCAGGCGGACTCTCAACCACTGCGGCACCAGGGAAGCCCCTGATATGAATATTTAATTGATAATATTTTACTTTTCCCTGCACAATTTACTATTTAAATGATAGTATTCCTTAAAATTGATACCTTTAAATTAAAACAATTAAGAAAAATACACAAAATTAAATATGAGAAAAACAGAAGCAATTACAGAGTTTGGGTTAGTAGATTAATTTCAAGAAAGAAGTTCCCTCAGGCTACATATGGAATTATGATTTGATACAAGGAAACTGATTGTTACATGGAAAACAGAAAAAAAAAAGAGAGAGAGAGAGAACTGATGCTCTTGGAAAGGCTGTCCTTGGTGAAAAGCAGCTCGAGACAATCAACAAGTGCTCGAATTCTCGGCTGAGAGCTGCTTCACAACGTCACTAAGCTATTCTTTGTATACCTTCTCTCTGCATCTATTTTCTATTCACGTTACTAATGAGAGTTTAAATTTGAGAATTTTTGGAAAAAGAATTCAGCCTAATGTAAGAGCACTGAAAATAATAAGAGTTCGATTTTATGTACTATTGAAAACAAAATCTTTTGTTCGATGTGCATTTCAGAATTTCCTATAATAATCAGTTCTCAGTAAAAGAAATGTTCTGAATGCTCCTCTTAGTGGTGTTGATATATTGCCAATATATATTCTAGCCTATTTATACATTTCACGAGGGAAAACCTATTGGATAAGATGAGTGTATGATGTGAAGGAAGAGACTAGAATTTAACTCATAAATAAGGACCCTTCACAAAGCTATCAGTGAAGTAAATGAATTATTTCACACAGTCGTTTAAAACCAATCTCTATTTGCAAAACAACTCTAGGAACTTAATTTGCATGGCAGCATTGAGGTTCCATGAAATTGTCTGACAAACACTCGTTTAGGGCAGGTAGGTTGAGGCCATGATTCCTTATTCATCAATTGGCTCAATACAATGAAAATATTTATCATCCTTAGAGATACTGGAATACTCAACTGCCTCACAGCCACGGCTGCCCCTCCTGTGGTCCTGTAGCTGAATTTTGACATAATCCAAACACGCAGGGGAAGTGAACAGTTATGCTTTAACTTGGTAACATCATCTTATATACAAAAGTCATGACTCAAGAGTGTGGAATAGGCAGATTTGAAGACTGAAAGACAACACAGAAAATGCTTACTAACCTTCCGGTTCCAACGTCGGATATATATAAATGAGGTCCCCATGGTGTACACATACACACACACACACACACACACACACACACGCACATCCTAGACTAAATGGTAAATGGAACAGTGAAATTGAGAGAGAGGAAGAGAGGAGCGTTCTCTCAGCATCCCTTTAATCTGCTTTAAGTAGATTAAAGATTGTGACCTCTGCCTGGGGAGAAGATACACAAGTTCCACAGAAAAGAGTTGGTATCCCACCAGTCCATGTTTTGAAGTCAGCTGGTGCATAGGGAGTCTGGCCCGAGCTCATTATGAATAATTCATATCTCATCTACCTTTTGAAGAGGTGTTAAATTGCCCTTTTGGCATGTCTGTGGTTTCTTAGGAATGTGTTCACACCTCATTAACACTCGGTGATGGACTCCCTAGACAGAATGTAAAACCAAGGTATTTATCAGTCCAGGAAGGCATGATTTCAGGAAAATATTAGTTCCCAATATGAGTTTTACAAAGGTAAAAAACTCCAGAGGAAAAGAGGACAATCACAAGGTCTTTTCTCCCTTAACTTTTAAAGCAATTTCACTTTTCTCTAATGTTTGCTTCAATTAGAAGTCACTTGTTCCACCTTCCAGTTTCTTTCAAAACTAAACTTTTTGAAAAGGAGATATAAGGAAAACTAGGCTTTGTTTCTATAACATGGTCAAAAAGTACTCTAATACCTATCTTTCCAAATATGCATACCTTCCTACTAACATTCATTTATAAAACAATCCCTAGGAGTCATTTACTACTTAGGCAATTTCACATATTATTTATTTTATTTTAATGAGATTCTCAAAACCTAAAAAGGTTGAAAATTTCTTCTCCTTTTACAGGCTAGAAATTGATTTCTTCAAGATAAATAGCTAATAAATAGTGAGTGGAGGTCTTTCTTCAAATTGTGCTTTTAAACCATTATGGGAAATGCCTCTAAGGATCTTAAAGTTCCCAAGTTGGTATGCTTGCTTTCAGTTCAAGTACTACATTCTCTTGAAAAGTTGCCACAGTAATATTTTCAGGCCATTAAAAACCCTTGTCTATAAGGAAAGTTCAAGAGAGAAGTCAAGAGGAATTCACGGAAGCATGTTCAGTTGGGTATACAATTTTCTAAAGACAGAGCTGCATAACAGATCTACCTATTGTATACACGGCCTGACTTGTGTATGTATAAGTGGGAGGGGGGGAGCAGAATGGATAGAGGTAGGCCAGTTAGCGAGATGCTGCAGTACTCCAGATTGGACGTAATAGTAATCTGGTTAGACTAGAAATAAGAATAATCTCGTTAAATTCTATTGAGGTAGAAAAGGCGAGAAGGGAATGGCCTTGAGGATAATTTAACAATTTTAAGTCAGTAGGTTCTTGTCATATATTAAATATGGGTGGTTTGTACAAAGGTGTCATGTCTAGACACTGCAACTCAATGGACAGTGTTATCATTTTCTAGGAAAAAAATACTAGAGAACAACCAGATTTAGTGAGGAAGACTGTCACGGGTTTTGGATGTAATGAGTCTGAGTTAGATGCATGGCTTTAGAGCTCAGGAAGATTGGAGCAGATAATATAATTAGGAGAGTCATCTGAATACAGGTAGAAATTAGGCTATTATTAACAGCAACACAAGGAACTCACCTCAGCGGGGGTTTCGGGAAACCAGGAACAGCACGAGAGCCCTGGCAACCTAGGTAAAAGCCAACAGTGTGGAAAAGCATGACTGGTCCATTTTAGCAATGATTTGTTGGAAAAAAGAAAAGATCATCTCCTATGTACAAAGCATGTGTCTCCATGCTAGTGCTAAGTGCACGAAGATGTGGAACTCCGTCCCTTTCCTAGAGGAGTTGTATAATCTAGTGGAGAAAACCATTCATCTATTTCAGTCCTATTTTTATTCATTCATGACGCAAAACATTGGTGATTAACTATTACATACCAGAAATCAAGAAATGAGTTGTCATATCAAAGTTATGACACAATCCTGGCTGTCTAGGAATAAAGCGTAACGGTGCTCAAAACATGTAAAAATAATCATTTCAACACACGTGCTGGTGTCACATGAAGGTTATACACTGGGAGCTACTGAGAAACACTGGAATGAATGATGAAGCCTGGTTAAAGTAATAACGGTGTCTTTCATAAGGGAAGCACCATTAAAACTCCACCTCCAGACCAAAACAGAAGGATAAGGAGAAAAGGAAAAAGAATATGCAAATACATGGAGACAGGAAGAAGCAACATAATCAGAAATCAAGTGGCTCCATGTAACTGGAGTCACAGGTGCATTTGTGGAGAAGAACACGGAGTGTGGATTTTGAGGGGGCTGTATGACAGGTAACAACAGATTGCAAGAGAGAATTGCATAGAAATGTAAAGAGCCTTATAAGTCAGCACACAATAATTCTGATAGCCAACCAAAACCACAGACAAAGCAGGAAAGAGCATAAAAACGAAGCACCAAGTTTAACCATGTTACCTAATTTAAAACATACAAAATCCACTTATTTATCAATCTTTAGTTTCAGGGCCAAGAACCTTTCTTTGAACATTCATTGATTGGATTTTGTGTGTGTGTGTGTGCGTGTGTGTCTGTGTGTGTGTGTGCGCGCGTGTGTTTGCAAAAACATACCAGGGTGCTTACCAAATATAACTTCAAGTTTTAACTTAATATTCAAGTAAACAACTTTCTTTTTCTTTTGTAACTGAGACTTCACCAGTTTATTACATGCTTATTTAAATTATAAAATATTAATTAACAGGGAAATCTAAAATAAACAGGTCTGGGAACAGCTAATTCTTAGAATGCGTGTGACTCATTTGATGGAAAAGCTATAGTCTGCTACCAAAAATCATGGGAGTGCTGTGGGCCTGAGTCAAAAAGTTTACAGAGGAAAGAGTAAACATTGGTTATTCCATGATTATTTTTATTGGATACTGGCTCATAAAGCTCTGAAAATTTACGACTTGCTTTTGGAGACAAGGCAATGATCATTTATAAGGAGTTTTTAACAAGATGGCTTGTAGCTTCATATTTATGTTCTATAAAGATAAATATGGCAGTGGTATTAAAGCTGAATTTCTTTCAGGGGTCGCCAGTGAAGGTTAAGAGACAGTTTCCTTCATGATGAATTGTGGAAGGCAGGAGCTTTTGCTGGAAACAAAACTATAACCTCTGATGCTTTCAATTCCTACTCAATCATTCCATCTATATCTATTTTTTTGCATTTATTTGTTTGGTTTGTTTGGTTTTATCTTTTAATCTCATTTGCAGGTCCCTCTACTTTTCTCTGCACATCAGCTCCTTAATTTCTGAGTTTCCTTTCTTATTCACAATAGAGTAAATCGACTCTGCCATTAACTACTATCTGGTCAATATACTAATCTCCATTTCCCTGTTCTCACAGAGGAAAAAGAAAACACGCAGAAGAAGAAAACAGCGTGGTGTCTCCACATCTACAGCCAGGATTTAATTTTACTTGAAAAAAAAATGTAAAATTTGTGAAGAACGAATCCATCGTATAAACACTGTCTCCTTCTGTTTCCCGAATCAATGTTTTCCCTTAGCATAGCTATTTCAAACGTACAGTACCTCTCTCTTTATGCACCTAAACCTCAGGGACATTCCCGCTTACATTCAGCAGATGACTCTGTTTCCTTTCTAAATACCCACACAAAAAAAGTCACCAGGGCTTCCCTGGTGGCGCAGTGGTTGAGAGTCCGCCTGCCGATGCAGGGGACACGGGTTCGTGCCCCGGTCCGGGAAGATCCCACATGCCGCAGAACGGCTGGGCCCGTGAGCCATGGCCACTGAGCCTGCGCGTCTGGAGCCTGTGCTCCGCAACGGGAGAGGCCACAACAGTGAGAGGCCCACGTACTGCAAAAAATAAATAAATAAAAAAGATGTCACCAGAACAGCATGTCCTCAATATTTTCCACACTGAAGAATTCCTTTATTTGTATTACAGTGAAGGTAGTGTCTGTCTTCCCTCTAAGCCACGTATCATACCTGACACTGAATCTAGTAGCCTCTTGTGCCCACAAAGAGATTTCACACTTCCGACCACCCCCATCTCTCCCTATATTTCCAATATCTTCCATTGTTGCTCCTTTATATCACATTCAAATACATTCACATTTCTCTCAAGTTAAAAAAAATCCTCCTTTGACTCGCATACCAGAATGAAATAGCTCTAAAGAGATGCTTAAAGAGATCTGAGCCTTATATTATAGCCTCACTTTAAGACTCTCTACATCGTATTCTCTGATGCACCCACCACCATTCACTTTTCTGCCTGCTTTCATGGGACCCTGCCTGCAACTTCTGCTGAAATTAATAAAGTATAAAAACTTCCCTGTTGCCAAAGCAAATGGATACTTTCCAGTCCTCATCCTAATGGGCTTCTGACCAATACTAATCTCCTTGTGGGAAATTCTTCTCCTTTGAGCATCTCCAAGGAACTCTTGTTTTTCTTTTCCTCTTCTTTATTCCTTTTCAATCTCATTTATGAACCTTCTTTCTTTTATTTTCACTCAAAAATATTGCCTAGTCTATCTCTAAGCCCATCTCCATCAGTATACTCTGAATGTCCTTCTTCACTTTTACGACTTCAATAACCACCTGTGTGCAGATAGCACCCAAGTGTATTTCCCCAACCCAAATTTCATTACCGAAGCTCACACTGAGATATAGGTATCCATTCTGCCCATACGCTATATAGATCCACAGGAATGTAAACTCTTGAAGAAAACTTATCAAGCAAGGCTACATCAGTTCCCTTGTTTGCAGGGCCTTGATTATTTTATTTTTTTAAACAGGACAACTAGAAATAACATGTGTATGTTTGTATGCTTTTGCATGTGTACCATAATAAATAAAATGTCTATGCCTCTTACAGTTGTCCAGTGGGCAGTTGAATTTATAACAATTATGCTTTGGTGTAGTTCAAAAAGAAAATAAAAAGATTCAATGACTGGAACATTTTTCCTGAGACAAAAGAAGTGCATGGGATTTTTCAGACAATTCTACTTACTATACAGCCATGATCAGCTCATAGACAGCACATATGCAATACAATATAGGAATCATGGGCTCAACACAAAAAAGAGTAGAAATTTCATGGAATCCAAAAGTTTAAATAGCACACTACATTCTGCATCTCATTTTAAAACTCCTTTACAAATAAGAAATCATTAGTTCAAATACTGGCTTTGTGGTTAAGCCAGTTATTGAACGGGAAACTATTTTTCAGGCAAAGAACCGAAGGAACATTTTGTCAAGTGCCTTGCCTAAGAGTAACTGAAAGTTAATGGTTCAGAGAGATTAAAGCTGTGACATCCCAGTCCCAAGACCTGAATATGTTTACTCCTTAAAGATAAACATATGTCATGAAAGGCAAAATTTGTGGAGATGTAATAATTTAAAGAAAACACAGGAAAGAAAGTATGTCAAATCAAAAATAGAGCTTTGAAAAGTAAACACAGAAATATGGTTTGAAGTAGATTTTACCTTTTTTAAAGATTACTGTACTCTACATAGCAATTTCCTTAATTAAAAATATGAATGCTATTTGTCACTTAAGCTGAGCATAATATCAATAATATGATAACCACTTTAAACAAATTTGTAGAAAAATTAAAATAATAACAATTGGTAAAGTACACACGTGTATGTGTGTGTGTGTACACATAATGCTGATAAGGTATGATGCCATAGGAATATTCATATGTAGATAATGTGACATTCTACATCAGTAGTGCTACAAAAACATATGCCTTTTATTCAGTAATTCTACTCATCAGACTCTATCTTAAGATAAAATATTGCAAACAAAGATACTCACTATAGTTAAAAGTATAAAACTGAAACATGTGAAGCAACTTCAATGCTCCATTATAATAAATTATTTATATTACAGTGCATATCATGATGTACTGTAAAGTAGTAAAATCTGTAACTTTAAATATTTGCATATTAAATTCATAACTTATGCATAAAATATGTAATAAAGCATATGATAACAACACTATACCTTCTGTGACATAAATTTGTCTATGTATGATTTCCCTAGGTTATTAGCTTAGGGCATTACTGAAAACTTCTTGTAACTTCCTCCTTAAGGAATTCATTTTTCTTTTTTTCATTGTACAAAATACAGTTTTAAGAACGTCACATGTTTTATCTCATTTTCTTTCCATGATGCTCAACAAACTAGACCCCAGATAACATTTACACAATCATGGATCACGGGTCTTTATGGACAAAGAAAAATAAATGTTCTGGCTATTGTTTTGAGAGAGGTAACTAGTGCTGAACCAATTGTTTACATATTTTATCTAAGTCCAGATGAACACACACCACACACACACCGATACAATTTAAACACTTTTACTAGACTTATGTTGCAGGTTGAGTTTCCCAAGAAGCAGACTCTGAGACAGAGGTTTTGAGTGTGAATGGTTGGTAGTTCTCTTGGGAGGTGGAAGGGAAAGAAAAGAAGCAGATTTGGACAGGAGAAGAGGTGAACTGAGAAGCCATCTCAGGGCAGGTCTGTCAACCCTGTGGGTGATTTCTGAAGGTGGATGATCCTTTGGATGGGTCTCAGGTTGGGACAAGGGGGCTGAGTCGATAGAACCCACCTCAATTAGTCACTGGATAGGGGCCACCCAGAATTGGATGAAACTTGCAGAAGTGACCTTCTTCAGCCAAGGCAAAACAGGTGTTGACCACTGGCAGCAGTGTAAATGTGCTCTACTGCCCAGTCGCCATGGATGTGTACTCTTTCTTATCCTTTTTTCTAACTGGGATGGAAAAGACCATGTGTTCCAAACTGCTGGCCATACATCTTGACCAGGAGTTTGTGTAAATCTGCTCTAGCAAAGATAACACACTGGCACCCTCTCCAGAATCAGGACCACCAGGTGGCTGTGTTTTCAGTGATCCACTCTTATCCTCCTGGATTGATTTAGTCTTTCCAAAGGGAGATATATTGGGAATCATGACCCTAAATTATTTAAGTCTTCAAGGGTGCACTCATATATATGATGAGATATTCAATTACCAAATTTATTAATAGGTAATTTAAAAAAATATTTGCTTATCATATAACCTCTCCCCAAATATTTCAAATTTTCTCAAAATCTTTAAAGAAATCCACAATATGATTTCATTATTTGAAAGACAGCAGTACCTCCAGATAATGTGCCAAAAATCAGATGCTAGAAAGAAATTATAATCTTTCTTCCTACGTTAGGTTTGTAAAGGACTATCTAGGGCTGTTTTGTGCTATGATTCTCATTTTGCAGAAGTCAAGAAACTCAAAGTTATGGTCCCACCACTACTCTTGATAGAGTCAAAGTGGTTATTATATAACATATTAAAATTTAGTCCCAGATAGAAATATCACCCACCATTTTTATTTATCAGAATTATTTGTAGTTAGTATGGGATTCATAAAACTTAGACTCATAAAACTTCAGTGTTGGAAAATACATTAATGTTAAATAATATAACTTTCCTGTTACATGGCAATCCTAAATTGGAACCATTTTTCAGACAATTTTAAATGGAAATTGTTTTAGAGTTGATTATAAACACCTAGGTTGGGAAAATCAAATCTAATTTACAAGACATGATATTTTCCTTAAATTTCTGAGTTCAACGATACATTGGAAGTGACCATCCGTAGAGTGAAAAGGAGTAATACCCTTGAAATAATCTGCATCTAATTCTGTCAAAAGTATCTACAAGCTTAGAGGTAGCAAAACTTCACACTGTAACAAATTTCACATTAAAGAATTCAGGAAAGCAGCTGCTTCACCCAGGAACATTTACAAAGGAGTAATTGGTCCCATTGTGACACCAGCCTTCTTCCTCTGAACAACTGCTTGAAGCCATAAAGCTTTTGTAAATAAAGTGTAATAAGTAATGTGCAGGTAGGTGTGAGTAATGTGCAGCTGGGGTAAGCCCGGAGACATGATGTGTCTTGCCCCAGGTAGTCCTGCAGCTAGAGAAAGGCATATTCTGCTGATCACAGGAGACGTTAACATAATGCTGATCACAACACATAATTCAGAGCTTTCACATGTCAGTTTTGCCCTAAAAACTAAGAATTGACACACACACAAAAATAAATTACAAAACTATACTGAAAGGTTCTTTTTTATTTTTTGAAAGGTTCTTAATGACAGAAACTACATATAATTCATTCATTTATCCAGCTAAAAATCTGTGTTAAGCTACTTCTCTTTGCAGGACAAGGCACCAAGTACTGGAAATACAGCAATAGCAAGACAGAGATGGTCCTGCCTTTGTTAAACTTATATTTTAATTAGGAAGATGGGGAGACCCTTAACAAAATCATCAAGAATCAGGGAGCCATCTGGATGGCTTCTGTTAGTCATTAAAGTAAAAGTAAACGTATATAATGTTGCCATAAATAATCTTACACTGGAAAAAAAATAATCTTATATTGAGTAAGGTCACCTCAGCTACAGCATGATACATAGATTTGAAAGCACCCAGTTTACATGTAGTGAGACTGGAGAGGGAATGGTAGTCATGTGGAATAGGGTACCACCATTCTCTTGAGACATGGGTAGATTTAGATATGTTGAGAAGTAAAAGCAGCAGGGTTTGGAATATTCTAGAGGGTGTTAGTAAACAGTGGCTGTGGAGTCCAGGTGCTCTGGGTCTCCAAACCAGTAGCATCCCATGGTGCTGGACACAGTTTTAGCCTCATGGGGTTACTGTGAGGTTTAGCAAGTTAATTTGCACAATGAGAAATTATCTATGATAGCATTCAGAGCAGTGCTGTATACTGGAAACATGACATGAGACACACAGAACATTTCACATTTTCTAAATGTTCTTTCTTATCCTGTTTGGTCCTGCAGAGCTTCTTGAATCTGTTTTTCCATAATTTGGAAAAATCTTGGATATCTCTCCCCAGATTGCTTCTTCTCTCTCTCTTCTTTTGTGGCTCAAGTTATACACATTTTAAAATTCTGTGACATAAGTCTCTTCTTTATATTTTAAAGATTCTTTAGAAGAAGTTACATGGAAAGCTGACATTTGAACAAAAATGATGGAAACCAGGAGACAATGGATGGGAAAATAAGCACTGGGGGAAAATGAAAACTGACACATCAGAGTTCCATCCACAGGGAAATATCCTGTAAAAATGAAGGCTGGGGCTTCCCTGGTGGTGCAGTGGTTAAGAATCCACCTGCCAATGCAGGGGACATGGGTTTGAGCCCTGGTACAGGAATATCCCACATGTCGCAGAGCAACTAAGCCCACGCGCCACAACTACTGAGCCTGCACTCTAGAGCCTGCAAGCCACAACTGTTGAGCCCATGTGCCACAACTATTGAAGCCTGCATGCCTAGAGCCCGTGCTCTGCAATAAGAGAAGCCACCACAACAAGAAGCCCACGCACCACAACAAAGAGTAGCCCCCGCTCGCCAGGACTAGAGACAGCCCACGTGCAGCAAGATCCAACACAGCCAAAAATAAATAAAATAAACTTTAAAAAAAAAATGAAGGCTGAATAAAGATGGTTTCAGAAACAAAAACGGAACTTATCACAAGCAGAACAAACCTATATGAAGTACTAAAGAACATGAAAAATAAAATGTTCCTAATTAGAAGCATGGAAATGTACAAAGGAATGATGAATGCTGGTAAGGTTAAATCAGGGAATAAATACAAGTAAATATTGAAAATAGAACACAAGAATGACAGTGTCTGTGGTACTTAAAATGTCTGTTAAATTAAAATAGTAGCTCAACTACTGCATATAACGGGGAAAATATACTTGAAAGATTTTAAGATCCTTGTACTTTCTGAAAAGTGAAAAGGGTAATAATTTAGAGTATACTAAATCCAAGTAGTCACTCTAGAGTTACCATTAAAAAAAATCAAAGAACAGGTTACTATCAAGCTAGTATACTGTGAATGTCAAGAATAATAAATCTCTCTCTCTCTCTCTCTCTCTCTCTATATATATATATACATATATATATATATATATTGATAGATAGATAGATAGATAGAACCTCACTGTAGGTATATAAACCCAATATCCAAGTTAAAGACAAAATTAAGCAGATTAGATTTTTAAAAAGATGCTGGTCACAGGAACACACATTGAATATAAGGGCATAAGATCTTGAAAGTAAAATGATAATGAAAACCTAGATGAACTTCAGGCAAGAAGTTTACCAGACACAAGGAGGAATATTTTATGCTGATCCACGGAACAATTTAATAAGATCAATACAGTTTCAATTTGGTATGTACTAATAATATAAAATAAAAACATTTAAAGTAATAAACAACAAGGTCCTACTGTATAGCACAGGGAACTATATTCAATATCCTGTGATAAAACACAATGGAAAAGAATATTAAAAAAGAATGTGTGTATAAATATATATATATAAATAACTGAATCACTTTGCTGTATAGCAGAAATTAACACAACACTGTAAATCAACTATACTTCAATTAAAAAAAAAGCATTTAAAGCAAAAACCAAAAGATTTAAAGAAGAAATTAATTCACCATTGTGGTGTACTAATTTAATACACCTCAATCAGTAATTACAGATAAGCTGATGCAAATGTTATTAGAAAGAATATTTGACTATGATTAACAAACTTGACCTAGTTGACTTACACATATTGTTACACCCAAGAAATTATAGATACATTTTTTTCAAGCACAATGTATATTTGCCAGAATATACTGTATGCTGAACCATAAAGCAACCCTTGGTGAATTCCAAAATCTGAAAATAAATACAATCTATTTTTTTAACCACCGTGTACCTGAGCTAGAATTCAGTAATGAAAACATAACTAAAGAATCCTCAAAGTTCCAAAATTAAATAATATACTTCTAAATAACGCAGGGGTCAATTAGAAATCACAACAGAAATTCAAAACACTTAAAATGAATAATGATAACAAACTTTCCAACGAAAATACATTATGTCAAAATGTGACTGATGCAGATAAGACCCTGCTTAGATGGTAATTTAAAGCCTTTAATGCAGACATTAGATCAATGGTTTTCCAGCCTTCACTTTCTAAGTATTCACTTGAAAATCTTACAGAAAGAAGAGCAACTTAACCTTCCCCTAAATAGGAGAAAGAAAATATTAAAATAAGAACAGATATTAAAGAGATAAAATCAATATACAATAAAAAATAACAACGGCAAAGATACTGTTCTTTGACAAAGCTAACAAAATGTACAAACTTCTAGAAAGATGGATAAAGTATAAAATACAAATAGCAAAATAAAACTAAACAAAAAATTATAATATCAGTTCATATACTACAAATGGTAAAAAGATAGGCCAACTACTGTCTGCTGGGAGTATTTCTGGCAACTGGGGGAATTAGTCTTTTAATCTTAAAGGGGGATTAAACTGCATATCAAAGCACCCACGACAGAGAGACCTTCAAGAGGGCGGAGGAGTAAGACGTGGACATCACCTTACTCCCCACAAATACATCAGAAATACATCTACATGTGGAACAACTCCTACAGAACACCCACTGAACGCTGGCAGAAGACCTCAGACTTCCCAAAAGGCAAGAAACTCCCCACGTACCTGGGTAGGGCAAAAGAAAAAAGGAAAAACACAGACAAAAGAATAGGGACAGGAACCGCACCAGTGGGAGGGAGCCGTGAAGGAGGAAAGGTTTCCGCACACTAGAAGCCCCTTCGAGGGCGGAGACTGCAGGTGGTGGATCGGGAAAGCCTCGGAGCTGCGGAGGAGAGCACAGCAACAGGGGTGCGGAGGGCAAAGCGGAGAGATTCCCGCACAGAGGATTGGTGCCGACCAGCACTCACGAGCCCGAGAGGCTCATCTGATCACCCGCCGGGGCGGGCGGGGATGGGAGCTGAGGCTCGGGCTTCGGAGGTCGGATCCCAGGGAAAGGACTGGGGTTGGCTGCGTGAAAATAGCCTGAAGGGGTTAGTGCGCCACGGCTGGCCAGGAGGGCGTCCAGGAAAAAGTCTGGACCTGCCTAAGAGGCAAGAGACGATTGTTGCGGGATGAGCGAGGAGAGGGGATTCGAAGCACAGCCTAAACGAGCTTCAGAGACGGGTGCGATCCGCGGCTATCAGCGCAGAAACCAGAGACGGGCATGAAACGCTAAGGCTGCTGCTGCCGCCACCAAGAAGCCTGTGTGCAAGCACAGGTCACTCTCCACACCTCCCCTCCCAGGAGCCTGTGCAGCCTGAAAGGGCCAGGGTCCCATGATCCAGAGACAGCTTCCCTGGGAGAACACACGGCGCGCCCCAGGCTGGTGCAATGTCATGCCAGCATCTGCCACCGGAGGCTCACCCCACATTCTGTACCACTCCCTCCCCTGAGCCTGAGTGAGCCAGAGACCCTTGATCAGCCACTCCTTTAACCCCCTCTTGTCTGGGTGAGGAATATACGCCCTCAGGTGACCTACACGCAGAGGCAGGTCCAAATGCACAGCTTAACCCCAGGGGCTGTGTGAACAAAGAAGAGAAAGGGAAATCTCTCCCAGCAGCCTCAGGAGCAGCGTGGATTAAATCTCCACATCACCTTGATGTACCCAGCATCTCTGGAATACCTGAATAGACAACAAATCATTCCAAAATTGAGGCGGTGGACTTTGGGAGCAACTGTAGACATGGGGTTTGCTTTCTGCATCTAAATTGTTCCTGGCTTTATGTTTATCTTAGTTTTGTATTTATAATTGGTAGATTTGTTTATTGATTTGGTTGCTGTCTTTCTCCTTTTTTTATATAGAGATATATATTTTTTCCTTTTTTGCTTTTTGTGGGTGTGTATGTATATGCTTCTTTGTGTGATTTTGCCTGTATAGCTTTGCTTTTACCACTTGTCCTAGGATTGTCTGTTCGGATTTTTTTTCTTTGTTTTTTTTTTTTTTAGTATAGTTTGCAGTGTTTGTTATCATTGGTGTATTCGTTTTCTGGTTGGGTTGCTCTCTTCTTTGTTTCTTTCTTTCTTATTTTTTTAATTTTTTAATTACTTTTTAACTTTTTTTATTTCTAATAATTATTTTTTATTTTAATAGCTTTATTTTATTTTACTTCTTTCTTTCTTTCTTTTCTTTTCTTTTTTTCTTTCTTTCTTTTTTTCTCTCTTTTCTTCTGAGCCGTGTATCTAACAGGGTGGTCCTCTGGCCAGCTGTCAGGCCTGTGCCTCTGAGGTGCGTGAGCTGAGTTCAGGACATTGGTCAACCAGAGACCTCATGGCTCCACGTAATATCAGATGGCAAAAGCTCTCCCAGAGATCTCCATCTCAACACTAAGACCCAGCTCAACTCAACAACCAGCAAGCTACAGTGCTGGACACCCTATGCCAAAAAAATAGCAAGATAAGAACACAACCCCACCCATTAGCAGAGAGGCTACCTAAAATCATAAGAAGGTCACAGACACCCCAAAACACACCACTGGATGTGGTCCTGCCCACCAGAAAGACAAGATCCAGCCTCATCTGCCAGAACACAGGCAACAGTCCCCTCCAACAGGAAGCCTACACAACCCACTGAACCAACCTTACCCACTGGGGGCAGACACCAAAAACAATAGGAACAATGAACCTGAAGCCTGTGAAACTCAGACCCCAAACACAGTAAGTTAAGCAAAATGAGAAGACGGAGAAACACACAGCAGATGAAGGAGCAAGGTAAAAACCCACCAGACCAAACAAATGAGGAGGAAATAGTCAGTCTACCTGAAAAAGAATTCAGAATAATGATAGTAAAGATGATCCAAAATCTTGGAAAGAGAATTGAGAAAATACAAGAAACATTTAACAAGGACGTAGAAGAACTAAAGAGCAAACAAACAATGATGGACAACACAATAAATGAAATTAAAATTCTCTAGAAGGGATCAATAGCAGAATAACTGAGATAGAAGATTGGATAAGTGACCTGAAACATAAAATAGTGGAAATAACTACTGCAGAGCAGAATAAAGAAAAAAAAATGAAAAGAACTGAGGACAGTCTCAGACACCTCTGGGACAACATTAAACGCACCAACGTTCGAATTATAGGGGTCCCAGAAGAAAAAAGAGAAAAAGAAAGGGACTGAGAAAATATTTCAAGAGATTATAGTTGAAAACTTCCCGAATATGGGAAAGGAAATAGTTAATCAAGTTCAGGAAACACAGAGAGTCCCATACAGGATAAATCCAAGGATAAACACGCCAAGACACATATTAATCAAACTAGCAAAAATTAAATACAAAGAAAAAATATTAAAGGCATCAAAGGAAGAGCAACAAATATAATACAAGGGAA
The DNA here is from genome assembly GCF_949752795.1 of Hyperoodon ampullatus. Classification (NCBI taxonomy): domain Eukaryota; kingdom Metazoa; phylum Chordata; class Mammalia; order Artiodactyla; family Ziphiidae; genus Hyperoodon; species Hyperoodon ampullatus. The sequence continues at coordinate 29,234,969 of NC_136933.1, forward strand.
TCCCCATAAGGTTAACAGCTGATCTTCCAGCAGAAACTCTGCAAGCCAGAAGGGAGTGGAAGGACATATTTAAAGTGATGAAGGAGAAAAACCTACAACCAAGATTAATCTACCCAGCAAGGATCTAATTCAGATTGAACGGAGAAACTAAAACCTTTACAGACAAGCAAAAGCTAAGAGAATTCAGCACCACCAAACCAGCTTTACACCAAATGCTAAAGGAACTTCTCTAGGCAGGAAACACAAGAGAAGGAAAAGACCTATAGTAACAAACGCAAACAATTAAGAAAATGGTAATAGGAACACACGTATCGATAAGTACCCTGCATTTAAATGGATTAAATGCTCCAACCAAAAGACAGAGACTGGCTGAATGGATACAAAAACAAGACCCGTATATATGCTGTCTACAAGAGACCAACTTCAGACCTAGGGACACATACAGACTGAAAGTAAGGGGATGGAAAAAGATATTCCATGCAAATGGAAACCAAAAGAAAGCTGGGGGATTCCCTGGTGGCGCAGTGGTTGAGAGTCCGCCTGCCGATGCGGGGGACACGGGTTCGTGCCCCGGTCCGGGAAGATCCCACATGCCGTGGAGCGGCTGGGCCCGTGAGCCATGGCCGCTGAGCCTGCGCATCTGGAGCCTGTGCTCCACAACGGGAGAGGCCACAGTAGTGAGAAGCCCGCGTACTGCACCAAAAAAAAAAAAAAAAAAAAAGAAAGCTGGAATAGCAATACTCATATCAGATAAAATAGACTTTATAATAAAGACTATTACAAGAGACAAAGAAGGACACTACATAATGATCAAGGGATCAATCCAAGAAGAAGATATAACAATTGTAACTATTTATGCGCTCAGCATAGGAACATCTCAATACATAAGGCAAATGCTAACAGCCATAAAAGGGGAAATTGACAGTAACAAAATCATAGTAGGGGACTTTAACACCTCACTTTTACCAATGGACAGATCATCCAAAATGAAAATAAATAAGGAAACACAAGCTTTAAATGATACATTAAACCAGATAAACTTACTTGATATTTATAGGACATTCTATCCACAAACAACAAAATACACTTTCTTCTCAAGTGCTCATGGAACATTCTCCAGGAGAGATCATATCTTGGGTCACAAATCAAGCCTTGGTAAATTTAAGAAAATCGAAATCGTATCAAGTATCTTTTCCGACCACAACACTGTGAGACTAGATATGAGTAACAGGAAAAAATATGTAAAAAATACAAACACATGGAGGCTAAACAATACACTACTTAATAACCAAGAGATCACTGAAGAAATCAAAGAGGAAATTAAAAAATACCTAGAAAAAAATGACAATGAAAATACAACGACCCAAAACCTATGGGATACAGCAAAAGCAGTTCTAATAGGGAATTTTATAGCAATACAATCCTACTTCAAGAATCAAGAAACATCTCAAATAAACAACCTAACCTTACACCTAAAGCAATTAGAGAAAGAAGAACAAAAAAACCCCAAAGTTAGCAGAAGGTAAGAAATCATAAAGATCAGATCAGAAATAAATGAAAAAGAAATGAAGGAAACAATAGCAAAGCTCAATAAAACTAAAAGCTGGTTTTTTGAGAAGATAAACAATTGATAAACCATTAGCCAGACTCATCAAGAAAAAAAGGAAGAAGACTCAAATCAATAGAATTAGAAATGAAAAAGGAGAAGTAACAACTGACACTGCAGAAATACAAAGGGTCATGAGATATTACTACATGCAACTATATGCCAGTGAAGTGGACAACCTGGAAGAAATGGACAAATTCCTAGAAAAGCAAAACCTTCCTAGACTGAACCAGGAAGAAACAGAAAATATAAACAGCACTGAAATTGAGACTGTGATTAAAAATCTTCCAACAAACAAAAGCCCAGGACCAGATGACTTCGCAGGTGAATTCTATCAAACATTTAGAGAAGAGCTAACACCTATCCTTCTCAAACTCTTCCAAAATATAGCAGAGGGAGGAACACTCCCAAACTCATTCTACAAGGCCACTATCACCCTGATACCAAAACCAAAGATATCACAAAAAAAGAAAACTACAGGCCAATATCACTGATGAACATAGATGCAAAAATCCTCAACAAAATACTAGCAAACAGAATCCAACAGCACATTAAAAGGATAATACACCAAGTGGGGTTTATCCCAGCAATGCAAGGATTCTTCAATATATGCAAATCAATCAATGTGATAAACCATATTAACAAATTGAAGGAGAAAAACCATATGATCATCTCAATAGATACAAAAAAAGCTTTCAACAAAATTCAACACCCATTTATGATAAAAACTCTCCAGAAAGTAGGCATAGAGGGGACTTACTTCAACATAATAAAGGCCATATATGACAAACCCAGAGCCAACATCATTCTCAATGGTGAAAAACTGAAACCATTTCCTCTAAGATCAGGAACAAGACAAAGTTGTCCACTCTCACCAGTATTATTCAACATAGTTTTGGAAGTCTTAGCCACAGCAATCAGAGAAGAAAAATAAATAAAAGGAATCCAAATCGGAAAAGAAGTAAAGCTGCCACTGTTTGCAGATCACATGATATTATACATAGAGAATCCTAAAGATGCTACCAGAAAAGTAGTAGAGCTAATCAATGAATTTGGTAAGGTTGCAGGATACGAAATTAATGCACAGAAATCCCTTGAATTCCTATACACAAATGATGAAAAATCTGAAAGAGAAATTAAAGAAACACTCCCATGTACCACTGCAACAAAAAGAATAAAATACCTAGGGATAAACCTACCTAAGGAGATAAAAGAACTGTATGCAGAAAACTAGAAGACACTGATGAAAGAAATTAAAGGTGATATAAACAGATGGAGAAATATACCATGTTCTTGGATTGGAAAAATCAACACTGTGAAAATGACTCTACTACCCAAAGCAATCTACGGATTCAATGCAATCCCTATCAAACTACCAATGGCATTTTTCACAGAAGTAGAACAAAATATTTCACAATTTGTATGGAAACACAAAAGACCCCAAAGAGCCAAAGCAATCTTGAGAAAGAAAAACGGAGCTGGAGGAATCAGGCTCCTGGACTTCAGACTATACTACAAAGCTATACTAATCAAGACACTATGGTACTGGCACAAAAACAGAAATATAGATCAATGGAACAGGATAGAAAGCCCAGAGATAAACCCATGCACATATGGTCACCTTATTTTTGATAAGGGAGGCAAGAATATACAATGGAGAAAAGACAGCCTCTTCAATAAGTGGTGCTGGGAAAACTGGACAGCTACATGTAAAAGAATGAAATTAGAACACTCCCTAACATCATACACAAAAATAGACTCAAAATGGATTAAAGACCTAAATGTAAGGCCAGACACTATAAAACTCTTAGAGGAAAACATAGGCAGAATACTCTATGACATAAAACACAGCAAGATCCTTTTTGACCCACCTCCTAGAGAAATGGAAATAAAAACAAAAATAAACAAATGGGACCTAATGAAATTTAAAAGCTTTTGCACATCAAAGGAAACCATAAACAAGAGGAAAAGACAACCTTCAGAATGGGAGAAAATATTTGCAAATGAAACAACTGACAAAGGATTAACCTCCAAAATTTACAAGAAGCTCATGCAACTCAATATCAAAAAAACAAACAACCCAATCCAAAAATAGGCAGAAGACTTAAATAGACATTTCTCCAAAGAAGATATACAGATTGCCAACAAACACATGAAAGAATGCTCAACATCACTAATCATTAGAGAAATGCAAATCAAAACTACAATGAGGTATCACCTCACACCAGTCAGAATGGCCATCACAAAAAATCTACAAACAGTGTATCCTGGAGATGGTGTGGAGAAAAGGCAACCCACTTGCACTGTTGATGGGAATGTAAATTGATACAGCCACTATGGAGTACAGTATGGATGTTCCTTAAAAAACTAAAAATAGAACTACCATATGACCCAGCAATCCCACTACTGGGCATATACCCTGAGAAAACCATAATTCTAAAAGAGTCATGTACCACCATGTTCACTGGAGCTCTATTTACAATAGCCAGGACATGGAAGCAACCTAAGTGTCCATTGACAGATGAATGGATAAAGAAGATATGGCACATATATACAATGCATTATTACTGAGCCATAAAAAGAAATGAAATTGAGTCATTTGTAGTGAGGTGGATGGATCTAGAGTCTGTCATACAGAGTGAAGTAAGTCAGAAAGAGAAAACAAATACTATGCTAACACATGTATATGGAATCTAAAAAAAAAAGAAAAAAAGAAAAAAGGTTGTAGATAAACTAGGGGCAGGACAGGAATAAAGACGCAGACGTAGAGAATGGACTTGAGGACACAGGGAGGTGGAAGGGTAAGCTGGGACGAAGTGAGAGAGTGGCATGGACATATATACGCTACCAAATGTAAAATAGATAGCTAGTGGGAAGCAGCCACATAGCACAGAGAGATCAGCTCGGTGCTTTGTGACCACCTAGAGGGGTGGGATAGGGAGGGTGGGAGGGAGACGCAAAAGGGAGGGGATATGGGGATATACGTATACATATAGCTGATTCACTTTCTTATACAGCAAAAACTAACACACCATTGTAAAGCAATTTTACTCCAATAAAGATGTTAAAAAATAAAAATAAAAATAAAAAAATCACCCATGGCAATGTGCAGTCTTTGACTGGATTATGAATTATATAATTTTATAAAAAAAATCTTTGGAGCACCCTGCAAAATTTCAACGTGGTCTGTATATATTTATAAAAATATTGTTGAATTAATACTAACTTAGATGTAGTAATGGTGATTACATATGTTCTTAATTATAGGAGACTGAGAATGTAGTAATTTGAAATGGTAAATGTGGAAAAATATTAGAAGAACAATAATTTGACATTTCAGTTTCTGTCAAGCATACTGATTCTCACTGGCTGGGAGCAAATCTGTTTCTGAACCTTTTCCCCTCTGGTAGGAACTCCTGACATTTTCTGTTTCACTGTTCTTTATGCCTCAAGTGTGACTGATTTGATTTTGTAATTGAAAGCACAACAACATGCTAGTAATCAATATGTAATATAGGTAATACGTGAATGTAAACATCAAATCATATGGTTTCTGCTTTGGAAGTATACTGCCTGGGAGAATAGTCATTAAAAGCAAACAACTAAGGGCAGAGCAGAAAATAAAAAAAGAAAATCTCCAACAAATGTTTCTAGATGACCTTACTGCCAATCACAATTTTAAGTGTGGGGACACATCATCAAACAAAAGAGACAAAGTTCTCTGCCTTCCATAGTATAAAAGATCCACCTTCCAGGACTGCCGTGTTTGCCCAATAAAATGAGTAATTTCCAACAAAAATGTATATGTACTGCCTAAGGTAGAAATAATTAATCTGATTACTTAACTTTTTGAACAATATCATAAATAAATATTTCAGCAAATAATTCTTCTTCTACATAATCATCTCTGATTCTCATATAAGAGGAGAGTTTGAATGGTTTAAATACTAGAGTCTCCCTTGAGAGAAGTAACGGTGTAAGTACATAACAATATTATTGTGCCTTGGGTAATGACAAACTGCATTTTAAAAAAATAGTATCTTGTTATTCTCAGGAAAATCACTATACTGAATGATTGTCCTTAGGAAAAAAAATTCAAAAAAGGATCATAGACACATTTGGTGGTAGTAGTGGAATGTGAATGACACGAATATTGTATTTCCCCATGACTTCTGTAGACTTACCAAAAAAAATTTTAATGGGGGACTACTGAACCAAAGGCAATTTTTAAAGCTTCTGTTCATGTATAAAGATATAAAACATTTCTTGCACCCTCCCTGGAAGTGTACAGTTTTCCAGTGTTCTTAGAAAAGTTCTCCTAGGTCGAGCCCTCACACTGCTGAATCTGAGGTTGGAATGTTGGAAGCAGGTCTATTTCATTTTCAGCATAGTGCTTTAACCTGTTCCAGATTGACAACACACAAAAAATTATGCAGGTCGAAGAGTTCAGATAAATGTTGGCTTTTCTCACTTGCCTGAAACCACCTTTCCTAGTTTTATGTATGATCACAACATATGAAACCAAAAATGCATTATGAGAGTATAACCACTCCAGTGGGTGCACTCATGAGCCCTTCTTCTATTCAAGGCCTCTTCTTTAATTTGGCCTAACTTTCTCAAACTCCACACAGGGTGCATGAATTAAATAGAGTGGTGAAATTGGGTATCCTGATCTGGTGTTCTGCAGATATAATGATCACACATTTACTGTCTCAAACGTGAATATGCAATAGTACCAAATGGCTTCTATATAGTTATTAAAAAACACTTAAAAATATCAGTTTAAGCCATTCTAATATATTGCTAAAACTGATACTAACACTGATTAAAATAAAATTAGGGGTCCTTAAATCAAACAGGATCTTTGATAAAGATCACATTTCTAAACATGTATGTACTTTACTGAGTACCACTGATATGAAGTGTAAGTACAATTAAGCAAAGTGAACATACTGAAAGAGTACCTTGAGATATACTTTGACATATTATATATACCCATCAAACTACACCCCAAATAAAGATAATAAATACATCCTTTACCTCAAAAGATTCTTCATGACAGTTGAAAATCCCTCCTTCTTACTCTCCCTGACTCCCATCCCTAGACAATTACTGATTCTTATTCTTTCTGTCCCTATGGATTAGTTTGAATTTCCTAGAATTTGATTCAAATAGAATCATGCATAACGTACTCTTTTTTGTCTGGCCTCTTTCATCGAGAATCAGAGCTCGTTTCATTTCATCGTTGAGTCATATCATACTTTATGCATATATGAGAAATCATCTACCTGTTCACTTGTTGATGGCCACTTGGGCTATTTCCAGTTTGGAGTCATGACAAGTAAAGCTGCTATGAACATCTGTGTATACATCTTTGCGTGGAAATACACTTCTTTTCTCTCCCTCTGGTAAATAACTAGGAAAGGATTAGTTGGATCACATGGTAAATAAATTTACCTTAAAAAAAACTTCTGTCAAACTGTTTTCCAAAGTTGTACCATTCAGCTATGTATGAATGTTCCAGTTACTCCACATCCTGGGTAATGTTTGTTCTTTTTAAGTTTTTGCTATTCTAACAGATGTGTAGTTGCATCCCAGTGTTGAATTAGTATATTTCTAATGACTAATGATAGTGAGAATCTTTTCATTGGTTTATCTGCCATCCATATGTATTCTTTGGTGGAGAATCTGTTTAAATTTCGGCAGTTTAAAAAAATGTTTTTTTTGAATCATTGAGAGTTCTTTATATATTCTAGATATATCCTTTATAATATGCATGAATTAAAAATATTTTCCCAACGTTTGGCTTGAATTTTAACAACACTGTCTTTTGAAGAACAAACATAATTAATTTTCATGAATTCCAATTTACTGGTGTGTTATTTTATGGAGAGTGTTTTGGCTGTCATGTTAAAGGAATATTTACCTCATGTAAGTTCACAAAGATTTACTCTTAGTGTTATTCTAAAAGTTGTCTAAGTGAAGGTTTTACATTTAAGTTTAGGATCAGTTTTGGATTATTTTTATATAGCGCGAAATACTCAGCAAAATTCACTATTCTGTATATATAAATCCAATGATTCCTGCATCATTTCCAAGAAACACTGTCCTTTCCTTTTCCCTCTGATCTGGCTCCGTACCTTTGTCAAAAATCAGTTGTCTATTCGTGTACAGATCTATTTCTGGACTCATTAGATCTATTCCATTTATCAATTTCTCTAGCCTTATCCTAATGTCACACACATTTTCACTACCTTATCTTATAGTAAGATAAAGTAAAGTCTTAAGATCAGGTAATGTTAGTCCTTCAACCTTTTTATTCTTTTCCGTAGTTGTTCTGGCTATTCCAGGACTTACTTATTTGGTGGCAGGGGTTTTGTGATCACCCTAAGATCAATTTGGGAAGAAGTGGCAGGTTAGCGGTACTGAGTCTTCTGACTAGCAGTGTTACTACTAATCATGTGGGTGGTGCTTTCCCCTGATTGGTGTAGTTTCCTCACACACATGAGTTGACCCCTACTCAACGGAATACTCAAGGGACCGTCTGCCAATATCTGGAGTTCTTTCCCTGTGCATCTCCCTCCTCCCCGTTTCTCTGTCCTGCAAATCTAGGCACTCCGTCGCTTCATCAACACACCTCAACACAGAGACTCCGCCAGGCTCGACTTCAGTGCCCTCCACCTGCACTGCAGGCTGGAAACTCTTTCCAAGAAGCAAACTAAGAAAATTATGGGGCTCTCCTTATTTTTTCTGGTCTCTCGATGATCACTGTCCTTCATGATGTGATATCCAGTGCTTGCAACCATGATGTCATATTTTGTGTTCACAGGAAATATGTTATTTGTTGATCTGGACCCTGTTACTCCACCTTAGCCCTAAAGATTGCTTTTGCTTGACACGGAGCGTTGCATTTGAAGTAAAAAGACGTTAGGCATATCCAATTGCTTATTCCCTACATTTATAGGGCAGGGGACTTTGAGTGTTCTGTGCCACTCCTTATTCATCTGTGAAATAAGAACACTGATAACTGCCCTGCTTAATTCTGGAGCGTTTGGCAGATCCAATGAGTGATGTTGTGGGACAAAACTCTGAACTGTAACACCTTATGTAACTAAGGATGAGGATAAAGGAGAAGTTAATAACAGTTTGTACTCTAGTCACTCACAAGGGAGGGAGAGGTGTGATCTTCCTGTGTCCCTCACAGCTTAAGCCCAGAGACACTCTCGCCCACTGTGTAAGAAGCCTGAAAATGTTATTCAGTATACTGAGAATATCAGTGCTACTTTAACAGCTGGCTGCCATTTGAATTAGATACATTTGGGGGATAAAATAATTCCTTTGGGAATTAAAAGAAACTATGGCTCAAAAAAATTCTCTGCAGTTTAGGAAAGAAAACACACACACACACACACACACACACACACACACCGCAGAATGAGCCCTTTGCTTCTGTGGTGCAAAGAAAGTAAAAAACTAGATAGGATGTATAGCACAGGGACCTATATTCAATCTCCTGGGATAAACCATCATGGAAAAGAATATAAAAAAGAATTATTTATGTGTATAACTGAGTCACTTTGCTGTACGGTAGAAATTAACACAACACTATAAATCAACTATACCTCAATAAAAAAATAAATTAAAGAAAAAACGAGAAGATGAAGACAAAAGAAAAGTTAGTTGCTAAATACGGTAAAGCTGGGAGGTTTGGAATTATTCCATGAGAGCAAATCGTCTTAAAACTCCATCAGGTGGAGCTCATCACCCTCACTTTCATAGAGGGGAAACTGAGAGTTTTATCAAAAAGTCTGCTATATGTCACAAGTAATAGTGATGGGAGAAGACCCTCTCCCAAGTGTATCTAACTGCTGGGACACTCCTTCAACTGTGGGATTGCACCGTTTCCTCACTTAGGACGGAGACACAAGCTGTGGAAAGAATATCAACTAGCTTGAAAATTCACATGATATTCAGAAATCCCTATTTATTTTTTTTTACTTGAATCAAAACTCAACCCATATGCCAGAAAATAAGGTATTTCTTATTTTCTTTAAAACACATCCATAGGAGACATTTATCTTCCTATGTATTCATTTAGCAGAACCTAACGTAAAATAGGTACATAACAAATGTGGAAATTAAGAAAAGTAACAGCAACAGTTTATGCTGTGGAGGCTTATAATCGTCATGGACTTGCCTAACTTTTTAAAATCCAGATTATGCAAATAATTAACTAGAGCTTGAGTCTCTTCTGAGATTATTTTCCTGAATTATAACTATCTCGTACAGCAATGAGTGCTGTATTTTGACTTAATGTGGAATTTTATTATTTTCTTCCCCTGACGTAAGACATATACATTTTAATTTTAAAAGGCCACAATGTTAGACAAAACATTCACTACAAATCTTCATATGAACAGAACTTAACCACAGCTCTGGATTCAGCTCCAACTGTACTCAAACAGCTGCTCTGCCCTTCTCATGTGTTTGTGCTCTTGAGTTTTTAATTTAAATTTTCTGCCCCGAGGTTTTCTCATTTGTATACCTGCCTTACAATATTGCTTCGATGATCCTGGGACATGGAGAGTGTTTACTCAAAACTAGTCCCCTTTCTTCCTTTTGTGAAAAAAAAATCTAAACCACAGAAGATCTGCAGATGGCATAAGAACTTTACAGAGCAAGACCACTGAATGGCAACTTCTTCCTGGCAATTCTGCTTTCCTGGATGTGAGAAGAACGAAGATACGATTATTTCTCAAGATAAAATCTAAGTAGATAAGTGAGCAGATAAGGCAACAAAGGGGATGTGTGTTATAGGGGAGCAAAACTTGCCACCCCAAAAGGGCTCTTTGGTACGAGGATTATTTAGAGCTGAAAAAAGTCACAGCCCAGAAGACTCGAGAGGAAACTCTGACCTTCCCCTGACTGCCTCAAGGATGTAGACAGAGGACCTGTTCCAGGAAGGGAGCTATCACCAGAGGCAACTATAGTGTGAACCAGGCATGCAGACAGGGAGGAAGGCAGCAACGTCTGCTGGAATTCCTCTCTGTGGCCACTGTCGGGCCCAGCAAACCCTCGCTCACCAAACACTCACGTCTCCATCCCCATGCCAACTGCTTCCCTACCCTTTGAGCTCTGGAACTGCCACCTCCAACATCCTCTATTGCCTTTAGCTGAAAATAGTACTTATGGCGAGGGCTCCAGACATTCCAATGAGCTACCCGTTTTCCCTGGGTCTCTCCCATGTACACATGGGATTAAACTTCTTATTTTCTCCTGTTAATCTGTCTCATGTCAATTTAATTCTTAAACCAGCCAGAGGAACCTCCTCCTTGAAAATACAGAGATGCTCAACTAATAAGAAAATAATGACAATAATAATAATAATAATGTTGTTATTTGCTAAATACTTATTGGAAAATCAACCGTTTTGTAGTTGTGATACATATGAACTGTTTTTGGGGGGCAATTATCAGCACTAGCATAAGGGCATGGCACACATGACTTTTGAAGCCAAATCCGATTACATGATTGAGGTTTTACAAATTACTACTACTTTGCAAACAGAGGAAACATACATGAAAATATAGTATTTACTTTATAAACAATACAGGGAAAAAGTTACGTGAAATTTTCCATTTGCAATTCCACAACTCTGTAGATAAATATGCATTCTACCTCTAATTGTTTTTTAAAAATTGATATAAATTTGCCATTATTTGTAAATAAAAAATGGCAGCTTTCCTTCCATATCTTTAAACCTAAAGCAGACAAGATTACCCTAGAGTACCTATGTCATTTCAAATATATGTACATTTGTTGCTATATTCAGATAATTAAACTATTTAAAAACTTTAAACCTGATATTATTTACTGTCTTCTTTCTGATATGTGCTTTGTTTCTCATAAGTGTTATGTTTACTAATAGAACATCTTCTCATTTTAAATTAAGTGGAAAATGTAATATTTTCAAATATTGAATTCATGGGAATAATTTCATTTTAACATTGGACTTGCACTGACAGTTTACTGTTTTGAAGTTGATGGTCATGTTTTTTTAATGGGAAAAGGAAGCTAAGCATTGAAACATAATAAGTAGGCAAAGAACTACAAAAATCAGGTAATCCACTTTCCGGTATTCATTAAAGTATGAAAAACTAGGCACTAGATACTGTTCAAGAAAATATTAATATCCACATAAAGACTTGAATGCAAATGTTCATGGCAGCAGTATTCAAAATAGCCCGAAAGTGAAAGTAACCCAAATGTCCATCAACTGGTGAATGGATAAACAAATTGGGGTACATTCATACAACGGAATATTATTCAGAAATGAAACGGAACAAAACACTGATCCCTGAAACAATGTGGAAGAACCGTAAAAGAAGCCAGACACAAAAGACCACGCTGTATGTGACAGATATATATGAAATGCCCTGAAAGTGCCAACCTACTGAGACAAAAAATAGGTTTGTCATTATATGAGACTAAGGGTGGGAACTCCAAGTGGGCATGAGGAGCTTACTGGGGTGATAAAAACATTTGAAAACTGGATTATGGTCACAGTTGCACAACTCAGTAAACATATAAAAATTACTGAATGGTATATATAAAATGGGTAAATTTTATGGTATGTAAATTATACTTCGATAATGTTTTTTAAAAAGTTAAAAAACTCATTCAAAATGGCAGTATTTCTATGATTGGTTACAAAAACTACTGTAGGGATTTTGTTTGTTTGGGTAGGGTTTTTTTTTTTCATCAAAATACGATCTTTTCCTAAATATGTTCAAAAAATTTTTGAGGGCTAATAAATACAAACTTCGATTTGTATTAATATAGTTTATTTATCAATAATGAACTCTTCAGCAATCTAGAAATGTCTAAAAGAGATCTGAGAACACCTTTTTTTATGTCCATAACAATATTTTTGAAACTAGCATTCAATATAATAAGTATTAAATAAAAAGATAATGCCTAATACCATATGTGAGAACATTTCTTAAACTACATGTATAAGAATCTCTAAGATACTGAATTTCAACAAGTGAAAAGAATGCTAAAGAAATCAATGCAGATGACTAATGTGGAAAACAAATACCCACACCGTAGAGTAATATTTCTGAATTGCCTTTTTTTTCTTTAAAACAATCAGATCATATCAAGTGATACTCTATCCTAAGTATTATGCAACAGTATATTTAAATCTGATAGACAAGCTATTAATTCAACAAACATGTTATTTTTCAATAACATTTACTCAGCCTCTCCTAATACCAACGTCTCACATAGCCACAGTGCAGTTATCCATACTAAGGAATTAGCACTCATAAAACACACACAACTACAGACTTTACTCATTTGACATCCATGATTATGATTTCTGACTCTCCCATTCACAGCAGATGTTATACCTGATTGGAAGAGTGAAATCCAGGTTTTCATACAAAAATGGAAGGCAATATAGTATTTAGTTAGATCAGAGACTAGCAGCCTTAAGTGTACTTTGGATATACAAGAGAATAATTTAATGTGTAGCTATGATTTGTCAATAATTCTAGCTTTTATAGACCTTTAGTCAGTCTACTAATGTATATGCATACAAACAAAGAGTATCAATGAAGATTCAGAGTCTATATCAAGTATTGATGCAGTCTGGTTTCTAAATTATCTTTCCTGTAAAGAATGGTACTTAAATGCCCAAGGAACATTTGCCTTAATTTCAACAGTTTGTCCTATTTTTAGGGTTACCATCTTAGAGTAATTGCAGCCACATCCAACTATAATGCTGGAAACCTCTAAGGTTTTTTACTGAAACATTATTGACACCCTTGGACACTGGGTTTGTAATTCACTAATTATTTGTTTGTAATTAAACAGATCTTTATTAAGCCCTTGCCTACAAGGCTGGTGACCGGGGCATTATCTTGTTCAATCTCTAAAGAATCTTGTGATAAAGGTATTTTCTTCATGCTTTTACAGCTGATTAAACTGAGTCTCAGAGAGCAATGTAATTACCCATGTCATGTCCATGTCGTTGGCATGTGATAAACAGACCCAATACTGAATGTTGGCAAATCCAATCCTCATTTAACTGCATCACAGAAATCTGTCTGATCTTGTAACACTATTACAAGGTACATATCAATTTTCCAGGTCACTACTGTCCTTTCTTGAAATTATAAATTGCATTTTTCACCAGGATCTCTTCTTACATGTGTTTCCCAACTGTATGTAGGAAAGAGTTGTACATAACACTAAAAGAAAAATGCAATTAGCACAGGTGTCTCATTTTTTGCACAATTCTTCCCCCCCGCCCCCTACTGATGACCTGAAAAATCACACCAGTATTCCTCTCCTCCCTCTTCCTTCTCCCTGCATGTGTTTTGTTATTCTCTTGTCTGGACTGACTCTCTTTTATCAGCATCTTCCTTTTCCTCTGACATTACTGTTTCCATGATCTCCCTAAATCTGAGGCCAGGCTCTCTATCATCTTTCAGCTTATCTTGTCTTTCCTTTTAAAGCCACCAAAGCCATGGTTTTCACCTGCATATTTTCTGTATCTTTCTACATCACTGGTTCTTACCAACTTTTGTTTTTCTGCTGTTCATTTCACACCTTGTCATGTCTCTAAATGGCACACACTCATTATTTATTACAGTGTGACTGAATAGCATTTTTCAGGAAAAATCCAGTAATGATAACATAGGTAATCAAGATCAAGATCATTTGATAGATAATAAGCAAACACAGGTGATCATGTATATACTCTACGAAAATGAAATTAGGGGGAAATACTCTTAAAATTGAATGTGAAGTATAAGATTTTTATGTATTTTAATATTTATTAAGCATAAGAAGAAGATGAATTTTTTTAAGTGGGAAAATACAGGTTCAAAGAACAACTCTTGTTCCATATGGAAAACAAAATAAGAAATAATTCACTATTATTATATACTGAGTAGTACTGCCTAAATAGCACATGTGCAAATATGATATTGCCACACAAAATATGCTATACGTAAAATTATGCTGTATAAAAACTTCCTTGCCAATTTGAGCAATTTTTCAAAATCAATACTGGGGAAAAGGATTTCTTCATGTGAACACTGATATATCCTATTATTATTAGTTCACAGAGAAAAGTGGAGCCTACTGGATATTCTATATCCAATAGTAAATTGACTTTTTAAATTAATATGTTTTAAATAACTTAAGTGACTTCACGTCTAGACATTAAAATCCACAGATTATTACACATGACACCAATAGCTCAAGCACAAAAGAAAAATTAAATAAATTGGATTTCATCAAAAATTTTTAAAAATCTTTAATGCTTCAAAGGACTTGTTAAGAAAGCAAAGACAACGTGCAGAATGAAAGAAAATATTTTTAATTCATGACATATATCTAAAAGGGAACTGTATCTGGAATATACAAAGGACACTCACAACTCAGTAATAAAAAGACAACCCAATTTAAAAACAGGCAAAGGAGGCTCCCCTGGTGGCACAGTGGTTGAGAGTCCGCCTGCCGATGCATGGGACACGGGTTCGTGCCCCGGTCCGGGAAGATCCCACATGCCGCGGAGCGGCTGGGCCTGTGAGCCATGGCCACTGAGCCTGTGCGTCCGGAGTCTGTGCTCCGCAACGGGAGAGGCCACAGCAGTGAGAGGCTCGTGTACTGAAAAAAAAAAAAAAAAAAAAAAACGGGCAAGGGATTTGAAAGACATTTCTCCAAAAGATAGGCAAACTGCCAAGAAACATGCACTAGCATGGCTAGAATCAAAAAGTCTGGTAATGAAAGTAACGCCAAAGACATAAAGACATTAGAGCTCTCATGCACTGCTGACGGGAATGTAACATGATGCTGTCACTTGGGAACAAAATCTGGCAGATCCTCAGGTGTTTAAACATTGAATCACCGTATGACCCAGCAATTCCACTCCTATCTACACTTCTATCTCAATAAAGCTGTTTAAAAAAACTCAGTTCAGCAAGTTTTAAATGTCCAGTATCAAATTTCAATATATACAATAATGTAAAGTGGAGCTCTCACTAATACATTTTAATAGATAATTTTGTTAACTTTATTAAAATTATTTCACCTGATCAATCTAACAAAAGTAACCATAATAACTAACACCTTTGAGCTCTTAGGTGGCAGTCACTATCCTAGAAATTATGAACATAATAACTAGTTTAATCTGATCAATTAATGATACTCTATTTCAAACATGAGCCTAGTAATGCACAGAGAGGTTAAGAAACACAAATTTCATATATTTCAACTGGTGGAGTCTTGAGATTATTAAAAAAGATACAATTTGACTTTTTTGCATTTCTTTGTATTCAGAAGTTAAGTTTCATTGAGTTTTTTCAACATTACAAAGTATTTAACGTCCATGGTATATTAAGCCATGGGCAAGTAAGTCTATATTTGCCAGAATTTACATATTACCTGGATAAACTGGCTTTATGGAAGTCATTTTAGATAAATATCTATTATTGACACAGCTGCATATGTCAATAAAATGACCCAGGTTTTCAAAACAAAATATGATACTTTAAAAGACATCAATATAAAAACAAGTGAATAAAAAACAAACAAAATGGAGAAACATTTCAGAATCTGAGAAAAAATGAATTGCAATCCAGAGTTTTATGTCAGGGAAAATTATCAATCAAATATAAGACAGAATAAAGACATATTCAGTTCTGCAACATTCACACTTATATATCCCCTTTGGGGAAATTACTGGCAGCGGTACCTCTCCAAAATGTATTAGAAAGCCAGGAAAGAGTAAGTTATAGGATCCAGGCCCTAAGAGATCCCTGGCAGGTCAGCAACAGAAGGAATTACAGGATGTGAGTGAAAGGAAATTTAAGGATGGCGAAAATTCAGCAGACTTGGAGAACAGCTGGTCCAAACTGAGACTGAAATGGAATTGATTCCATTGATTCCAGAAACCTGGTTTCTCCATGAAATTCAAACTGAGAGAAAACCCAAACATTTGAAACAAATCAAGGAGGGTTATTTTTCAAATAGATTTGTTAGGAAGGATAAATTATTGATAGCTACATAGAAAACACATACATGATTGCGCGCACACACACACACACACAGACAAAATGAGAGAATTCTATACTACACAAACAACAACATTTTTAAAATTAAATGAAGTGTAGTACCTTACATAACTCACCCGTGAATAATATTTACATAGTCATAATAGTAAAACTATTGTATTATTGTTGGCAAAAATTAATGTAGAATATTAAAAGGATGGGATTAAAGAAAATGCATGCGGCTATTTTTACTGGTATGTGTGACGGGGGAAAGGTAAAAGGAGAGCTAAATCCATACCTCCCACTGTAGGAAGTCAAATGATAATGTATTTAACTGAAAAATCAGTAAATCTCAATATAATCCTGTTCTAGGTATATGGGTGGATGTGTGTGTGGATATGTGGACATGTGATATGTATGTGGGTGTGTGTGTATCAGCTATCGTAGCTGAAAGGGAAGACTTCTGAAACTGGGGGTGAGGAAGGGGAGGAGGAGAAATAGGTTTTTTTCACTATACGGTTATTTAAAGTATTTGCCTCTTACATCTAAGTATATTTATATGTTTGATAAAAGTAAACATTTACAAAATCAAAAAATGAAGTTGTAGGAATTCACAAAGAAATATGTACTCTCCCTCAGAAATGGACAGTTTTTACATTTTTGTTTGGATACTTTTTAGTTTATTTTTTTGTTTTGCTTTTAAGAAATAAAATCTTAACAGATAAATCTGAGGATCCATCTCTTCTCTCACCTTAGAGATGGCTATTATCAGGAGGATAATGTGTGCCCTTCCTAGCCATAGTTTTGTATTTTAATATATGATTTATCAACATATAAACTATAGATTGTCATATAATTTTTAAATTTTTATGTGAATGTTAAACAGTTACAACAGGGAATCAAAGGTTTTCTCAAGGAACTAACAGATTGAGTTATGGATTTTGAAAGCCTATTTAAAATATTTAGCACCAAATTTCAACTATGATTTCATGATATTATACTATATAATAATTCCATGCATTTTATTTATAGTGAGAGCCATGATCTCTCACTTTATACTTCCTAATTCTTATTTTATGCCATGGAAATAGCTTGCTGACTTCATTCCTGAGCTCAGAGCAGATTAGCACCTAGGAGGGCTGTGATAACAGCAAGAAATAGCAAACCAACTGTAAGAAATAAGACTGGTAAATTACCCAACAAAGGCATGAGAAATCTGTTGTCTAGAACCATTTAGTGCACAGGCAAACAGCCCTAAGCGCCACAGTAGGAACTGAGTTTCTGCCAAAAGTTATTTGATGTCCAATGATAACAGAATCACCAGTGATAAAATGAATGCAGTTCCACACACTCAGGGGAGACAGAAAACTGTGTAACCATGTTTAAAATGAAGGATCGACCAACTGGGTAACCATGTTTAAAACAAAGGATCGACATTTTTAAGTTGATATTCCCAAGGTAAAACTTCAAGGTAATTTTTCCAAGAATGTCAGAAAAATGAAATGTCTCTGTAACTAGCAGCAGTTTTAGAAAAGTGCCAACTGAAAACTACAGTGCAGACGCATAAAATCCAAGGCACGAAGGAGAACGTTTAGACAGACCTTGTAAAAGTAGGAAACACGAATCTTTGAACATTCTTAAAGTATTATAAAGCAGGCCAAGCCTGTGAGGTAACATGATCCATAAGAGCAGATCCATGGAAAAAAAGATGCAATTAGCTTTGTGAAAGGTATTTGTTATAAAGCATTATTGCAAACAAACCCAATTCACATGTGGAAATAGAGAATTACCTTAAAATCAGCCTTAAATTTCTTATTTCTGTCTTATCGATGTCAACTTCTATCCTAGGTTTCCATCAAAAAGGACATCATGAGAGTGGCTCCAGCAGCCAGACAGGGGTCCCATTCATGGCTGTGGGGTCTAACCCTCTTCTGTCCTGGAACTGCTGGAGAATCTGAAGAAGGTGCAAAATCCCAACCCAGAAACTATACTATCACTAAATTAAACAAAATATGTTTTCATATAAATTCAGGCAAATCAAGAACTTGCCAAATGCCCCCTGCAAGTTCCAGGGTATCTTCTTTCAGCTTCTGATGGTTGAAGTAAAGTACTTCCCTGATTTAAAAGCAGTGTGGTTTATTAGGAAAACTTCTGTTTGACTTAATATTCGTTTTTTATTTTGAACAGTGAGAAAGGAAGGGGACAAGGCTCAGGCACAGGATCAGCTATAGTATCTTCTCTTAAACCCTTCTTGCTTCTGTCGTCACAAGTGTTAAGGTCTTATTTTTTTTCCTTGTTGAATACTGTATTAAACGGCTAGTATACTTTGCTGAGCTAATTGAAGAGATGAATACTTTGAACAAATAATATAGATCCACCTTAAAAGAAAAAAAAAAACGGTCAGCCTATGTAATGGTCATACTCCTCTATCATGTGTTAACCAAAGCTTACAAAAAGAACCATGGAATTAACTTGAAAATTTCTAATTACTTTTTGCAACTGAGCCTCTTCTGTTTGTCAGTGAAATGACTAAGACTGGGAGGGAGAAGGACAGAAGCAGATGAGGAAGAGGAAAGGAAAGCGAAGATAAGGAAGAAACAAAACACTCGCAGCATGCACACCCCCAACCTTCTAAGAGTCTAACACCATCTTACATAGAAAGCTCCACATGGTACAGTAAGAAAAAATATAGTGAACAATACTGACCCTTTTTAAAATTACTCGGAGCAATACACACATGGGTAAATACATGGTTAAATAGAGATTTCCAAACAGCAAAATGACTAACATGTGCAAAATGGCAGTGTGTCTACATTGGGGTATCACACAGGATTGTTTTTCCTTTTTTCTGTCTCTATTTCCTAAATTTTATTTTATTTATTCTATTCCTTTTTTGCATTTAATACAAGATGGAGAAAACTTATTAGCAATATATGAAAAGCCAGGCACTTCAATAATCATAACCAAATAATAATCTTTTCTAATGACTTTTCATGTAAAAAATGTTTAGTATGTGAAATAAAGTATTTTTACCAATATTTTTTTTTTTTTTTTTTTTTTTCCAGTACGCGGGCCTCTCACTGTTGTGGCCTCTCCTGTTGCGGAGCACAGGCTCCGGACGCGCAGGCTCAGCGGCCATGGCTCACGGGCCCAGCCGCTCCGCGGCATGTGGGATCTTCCCGGACCGGGGCACGAACCCGTGTCCCCTGCATCGGCAGGCGGACTCTCAACCACTGCGCCACCAGGGAAGCCCACCAATATTTTTTAAAAAGAAAATGCTCCTATTTAGGCACCCTGAACTGTATGTAGTTCAAAGTTCATCAACTGATGTTGGAAAAAAAGGGTTTCGAAGTAATTTCTAAGGATAATACACAGTACACAAAAATGGATATGCCTAAACTACATCATTCTGTGGAATATCATATCTCTTTTTAAGATTGTATACATGGCTGAGTGTAGCTCTGAGTAAAATACAATTTCTGTAATACATAATTAAATGTGGATGATATCTTCCTAGGATTTGAAAATTGAAACTTTCCATTGGCTTTGAATTATGCAAGTCATAAGCATCTTAAATTGCTTTTAAAGAAAAATATATTGATGTCAAAGACAGATTTCCTTGCTTTTAAATGAGTAATATTTCAGAAAGTTTTAAGCAAATAAAAAGAAAGTGGTATAACGGAAATCAATATTCAATATTATATACGCTAGTGTAACCTACATATCTCATAAACATCATGCATCTGAAAATGTATATTTATATTTATAACAACTGTTCCTTTCCCAAGTGAACTGGAAAAAAGATACTAGCTATAAAAGGCATAAAGTTAGAACATAAAAAGTAAGACTAGAATTTTACTTTTTTTTTTTTTTTTTTTTTTGCGGTACGCGGGTCTCTCACTGTTGTGGCCTCTCCCGTTGCGGAGCACAGGCTCCGGACACGCAGGCTCAGTGGCTGTGGCTCACGGGCCCAGCCGCTCCGCGGCATGTGGGATCTTCCCAGACCGGGGCACGAACCTGTGTCCCCTGCATCAGCAGGCGGACTCTCAACCATTGCACCACCAGGGAAGCCCGGATTTTACTTTTTAATAATATTTAGAACATGGCTTGTAGATCATGTCTCTAGCTTAAGAACTAGAGGCATCCATCCTCCACATCCACGTCTCTCACTGACACTTCTCTACTAACCTAGTATCAAATCCATTAGAATCTTGAAATAAATCTAATCCATTAATGCTAATAAAAACTTCATTCAAATGAAATAAGGTGAGAAAATTCTGCATTTCTCCTACAATATACAGTGCTTATATGGATCTTATATTCTTATAGTTTTATGGATTAAATTAGAGCAGATACTCTGGTTTATTCAGAGATTAAAGAAATTACTTTTAACAACTGCACATATGTTCTTACTTGCCAACAAGCTGATAGAGTTTTGTTATTTCGACAGAGAAGCTTAAAGTTTATCACCCCATGTTATTAATACAGTGTTTTCCAGTGGCTATTATACAGTGTAAACTCTATGGGATATAACAAGTTGCAAAAATAAAATAAATTTTTAACTGGCAAAAAAACTTATATCAAATAAATAAAACAGAAGTTTGTTACCTAAGCTAAACAGGTCTCAGAACTTTAACATGTCAAGAACCAGGAGTTTCTAAAAGGAGCCTGTTGTATTCATGTTCCCATAACACCCATGACTACAGTCACCTTTTTGCCAGTAGGATTTAGCAAGACTCTCTTTGTGCTTTAAGTGTAAGTGTTTAATAAAGCATCTGTTTCTTATCCACCTCTTAATCTTCTCAGTTCAAGTCCTTAATATCTGGTAAGCACCTACTAAATTTTGATGAATAAGTGAATGTACTGTGTGTCTATATTGGCCCATAAAGTAGGATAATCACACGTTTCATACTTTGATTCTCTGTATTAAAGGACTTCATGTACCTAATGGCAAAGAAGACCATCAATTTGAGCACATAATGTTTTTCTTCTAAAAAAATTAACATCCACTTTCATGATTTTGGGGGGGGACACAGAGACCATGAATTAAATAAGAAGCTGGATTTCAGAAGTGTTTAGTCCATGGTTACATGTGAATGGACAGTTTATAAAGGATCAAAGACATTAGTTAAAGTCATACACCTTCCTAAATCCACGACCAGAAGATACTTATATATATTTTGCTATTATAGTAAATGTATTAATTTTATCCACTACTATGTGACATTAAAGTTTATAGACTGTTACAGAATTATCTATGATAATCTAGTTTTACAGTAAATTCTTACATGGATTAGGAGGTAAGGTTTATTATTTGTTCGCTTGATGGCTTGTTGATTCTTCCCCAAACAGGTGTCAATAAAGACTGCCAAGAAAGAATCAGATATGTTTGAACTATGCATTAAAATCCATTCATTTCTTTATATATTATTCATTCATTATACTCTTCCCTAATAGGTGTTATTTGTCACATACTATCCTAGGTGCTGGGGTGACAGAGATGAAAGAGATCAAGTCTCTGCCACAGAGAAGCTCACAGATGCCAAATTAGGCTGGAAAAATTGGGGCCAAGATCTCAAAGCACCTGATTTGCCAAAATAAAACTCTGGAGAGGTTAGAGAGAGATAATAAAAGATTCTGACTAGGGGCGTTTGGATTGAATGGCATGATATATTCGAAGATGATAAAGACCTGAATTAAAATGATGGAAATGAAAATAAAGGTGAAATGGATTTATGAGAATATTTAGGAAGAAGAAAGGATTGAATGAGATTAACATTGTGTGTATCTAATACGAAATAGTTGCAGATACTAGGGTTACTTCTGAGCTTCCAACTCGAGACACTAGACAGATAATGGTGCTGTGAATGAAGTAAGGATCACAGAAGACTATGATACATGTAAACTGTAAATTTGCAGAAGCCATCTTATGACAGGAGGCTATTAGCCCCGGGCATCTGGAATTTATGGGAGAATTCTAGACAGGAGAGAAACACTTAGGTGTGTAGAGGTAAAAGCCACCAAAAAAATGAGATTCTACCAAAAAGGTGAGCAACAAGTAACAGAAACTTGTGGAGCACTACCACTGGTCAAGTAAGAATATGAATTTTAGAAATTCAAAATGGAATTTACTCTAGGTGGTAGTCAAAGTTTAGTATAAGATGCAATACTGATTATTAACAATATGGTTTTTCTCGATGATGTAGAAATAACGTCACAATGAATTCTGGTCTTATTACTGTAAACATTAATCTTCAACTTTATCTATCTATAGAAATTCCTATTTAGGGAGGATTAATAATTAGAAGAGTTTTGGATAATGCAAGGAAAGCAATGTCCAAAATGTTGATAAACATAGATATTCACTATATTCATTTGGAAAATACATTTTCTTCAACTACATTTTACATTTCAGGTATTGACAAAGTAAAATAAGTTATCCAAGACTGATACCATTTTCAGGAAAACTGTGAATGGGAAGAAGAGATACACGTAAGCCCACTTTTAAGATGCCTGCTATGATCAGCCACACCTGCTCTTTACGCTTTTCTCCAAGCATATTCATACTGTTCTTCAGTAACCTATTCTCTGAAACTGGTTTGGTAGGCATCAGCTTGTGATGAATAAACACACAGACTTCTGCCCTCCCTAAGGCTGTAGCCATGGGCGAGACGCTTGACCCTTCTGAACTGCATTTTCATCCTCTTTGAGGAGACAGAGATCATTAATCTCCGCAAAACTGTTTTAAAGATGAACTATGCACTTAGCGTCGGACTTGACCCAGAGTTAGCAACACGGACAATTAGTGCATTCCTCAGAACTCTAGATTTTACACAATCATCTCCTGTTTCTCTACATTTTGACGTTATCTTCTAAGGCCAGGTTTATCCCTTTTAGAGCAGATTTAACCTTAAAACTTGATCCATGGATGCAACATCACAGAGTCCCAGATTCTCCATCAGAGATAAAGAACCCTTTTCACATTAGACTCTCATTTTGTAAATCCCAAGAACAGGCTGATTCAGCTTAAAGTGAAGAAGGTGAGGTACTTTAACTGAGAGATGCAACAGGAAGCATTGAGTTGTATTTGAGAGAGAATCATTTTTTCAGGAAGGAAAAGGATGCCAGGCAAATAAAACAATAGTTTATCTATTAGTAGAAATAGTAGAAATAGTGGAATTAGATGTGTTAATTGCATATACCTTCTGATTTACTAAGTATTAGATATTAGGATAGGGATAATGATACTATTTTAAGAAAATCATTGTCAATATTTTACCTAAATTTGATTTAGAATCTACATTGTTTGTTGTGCAGATGTTTTAAATCAATTTTAGGTATAATCTGGATACATTTCAATGAATTTGACAAATTTATAATACTGACCAGTAACCTCTGTCACAATCAAGATATAGTCTGTAAGCCTGAACATTCTGCCCCAGGTAAGAGCCCCAATCTCCATTCAGTCAACACAGACAATATTTATCTTGGGTAGAGCTTCATACAAATGCAATCATACATTATGTACTTTATCATGTTTGGCTTCTTTTACTTGAATATCATTTTTGATATCCATTCATTACACTGCATATACCAGTAATTAATTCCTATTCACAGCCATTGCTGAAGAGTATTCCATGGTGTCAATCTGGCACAAATCGTTTATCCATTCACCTGCTGATGGACACTTGGGTTGTTTCCAGTTTGGCATTTTAAATAAGGCTGCTGTAAACACTGATAAACATGTCTTGAGAAATTACCTGTGATAACCCAGGTCCACTGAGAGGCAAACACCAAGAGGAGATGCAAGACATACACAAGACTAAGTGGGGGAAACACATGTGAAGGAAAACACAGAGGGCACCAGGAGGATGTAGAAAGCCATCAGCCCATGCATGAGGCAGGTCAGATCTCTGAGCAAGAAACAAAAGGACTGAAAGGTCTTGTCTGTCATGCAGCTCTAAGATCATTCTGACAAAGCTGTCAGAAAATCTCTGAGCCAAATCACCCATGAGAGATTGTCTCTCTCTCCTGAGAGTCCCCAGAGCCCTAGGAATTAGCCTGCCTTAACATCTCCATCACATTCATGCGCTGGCAAAGAACAACTCATGACAACATGGTGCCCACACAAACCTGGAGATGGATTTCTGAGCACAGCAGCTGGGGCCATGGGTCAATCACATTTTTCACCGTAGGAGGTCTGAAAAGCGATTTTCATGACCACCACAATCCGTAGAAGTTAACTGCTGAATCACAGGGTAAGACTATGTTTCTTTTTATAAGAAACTTCTGAACAAAGGGCTCACACCACTGTAGATATTCACCAGCAATCTATTCTAGTTGCTCACATCTTCACAATACTTGGTTTTGTCAGTATTTTAAATCTGGGGCCATTCTAGCGGGTATGCAATGGTATTTAATTGTAGTTGTAATTAACATTAAATAAACTATATATACTTAAAATGCACAATATTATGAGTTTTGACTCATGTATATACTTGAAAAACCATCACCACAATTATAATAACATTTCCATCATCTCCCAAATTTCATTGTGCCCCTTGTAATCAATCCATCTACACTTTTGTGCCCATCCGCAGGAAACCATAGTTCTATTACTGTCACTAGTTAGTTTGCATTTTCTGGACTTTTATATCAATGGAATCATACAGCATGTACATTTCTTTCACCTAGCTTCTTTCACTCAGAATAATTATTTTCCTTCCTTTGGGGTATTTGTTTATAGGTGTTATGCCTTCCTGGTGAATTGCCAGCTGTATCATTATGGAATAGACTGCAAAACTAGAAGATATCTAGGATTTATAGTATCTATCATTAACCTATCACAGCCCACCTTTAAAATGATACTTCTTTATGTACAGCATTAAGATGCTTACAACAGTATACACACAGTATACACACATTTTCCATCCTCAGCTTTTGTGTCAACAGTTGGCATAATTTTGCCTCTATGTATGCTAGAAACCATACAGTAACTATTATTATTATCATTACTGTAAATAGTAAGCTATTTTTAAAGAAAAATTTCAAATTTGATAAATATCACATATTTACTATACCCAGAACTTTTCATTCTTTGGTTTAGATTCAAGTTTCCATAAGGCATAATTTTTATTTTGCTTGAAGAACTTTTTAAATGTTTCTTGTAGTGCAAGTTCACTCTTGACAAATTATCCAAAGTTTTATAAGTCTGAAATGTGTTTATTTCACCTAATTATTTGAAGGATATTTTATCTATGCATAGAATTCAAGAATGACTGTGTGTGTGTGTGTGTGTGTGTGTGTGTGTGTGTGTGTGTGTGTGTGTGTGTCTTTCCCCTACTTGGGTTTCATTGAGAGGCTTGGATCTGTGGGCTTGTTTCAACCAAGTTTGAAAAATTTGGCAGTTATTTCCTCCCTTCTTTTCCTGCTTCCCCACTCTGTGACGCCACTTACACATGTTACAATGCTTGATATTTCCCATGGTTCCCTGAAATCTTGTCTTTTTTCTTTTTCTTTCTTTCTGATTTCTTGATATGCTTCATTTTAAGGAATTTCTATTTTAATGTCTTCAAGATCACAGATTTTCATTTATCCTATGGTATCAAATCTGCTGTTAATATCATCCACTGATATCTTCATTTCATATATTGTAGTTTTCAACTCTTAAAATTTCATTTGTTTCTTTTTAAAATCTATTTAAGTCCTTTTTATGTTCATATTTTCTTGTACATCCTTGAACATATAGAACATAATTATATGTTCTTTTTTCAATTCTTTTTGTACTAGGCCCATCTTCTCTTTTTTTTCTGGTTTTATTTTTAATGACTAATCTTTCCCCAGGTTATATATCTCATTTTCTTCCCTTTTCATTAATTTTTATTAGATGCTGGACATTTTTTGTTTTTGAAAGTTGAGTTTTGCTGCATTTTTGACCCTACTTTTACGGTGTCTCCCTACTGGGGCTCTACTGAATGTCTCTTGAATCAAAAAGATCTCTCTCCTCAGGCTTATTAGAATCTGAATAAGCCCTGACCCCGTGTGAGCTTGGAGAATATTTTGTCTCACAACTCCTTTGTAATTTTTCTTTCCCCCAAATTCTTTTGCCTACCCACTTTGGATTTCAGTCTAAGATTCTAAGTTAGCCAAAAACTCAGTGGTGTCACCTATAAAGATTTCTTGACCCAACTTTTCCTGAATGGCTTCCTTTTCTTAGGTACTCCAGGCTTCAATTAACTCACTGCTGACTTCCTAAAGTCTGATCTGCTTTCCTGAAGGTGAGTGAAATTTGTTGTCTACTTGGATTCCTGTTCCCTGCAGGACACCGCAGCACTTGTCTACAGGCAGCAAGTGTACATGAAGGCCACACACACCTTGTTTACTTCCTTTCTTCCAGAGCCTTGTTTGACTGTCATCCAATATCTGAAATAGTGTTCCCTGCACTTTTCTAGTTGTTTATGGTGAGAGATTAATTCCTGGCCTATTTCTCCCATGTGCACAAAGCAGAGGCTTTGTGATATAGTTTTAAAGTTAAATAAAAATCCTCCTAAGCATTATATCTGATGGTCTACAAGATTAAAATATAATGACTTTAAAAATTCTAAGATTCTAATATCAATTGGTGAGTTACAGTTAAATTACTGTATTCAAAAGTGGTTATACAAGCCCTGCTTAATGTGATCTAGCAAAAGGAGTTAGAAATAATAAGAGGACATTTTAAGAGAGAAATTTCAAAGTCACTGTAAAGACAAATCATTCTGTATAAGCTTTTCATGTTTTGAAGATCTACAGTCTATCTAAAAGAACAGGAAAAATATAATTATATTTTAAAGGATACATTACATCTGGAATAAAAGAAGTACAGAAAAAAATGCCTCCACTACTGTCCTTCCCTTTAGATCAAAGTACCTAAAATTTTACTTCTTACATTAAATACCCTTTTAGTTTAAAATAAATGTCTTCACTTTTAGAGACCTAAAGATTTAATAATAATAAATAAAGTACTGGTAGATTAATAAATGTTCAACAAGGATAGATGTTGAAACAAACTGAAATGTTACGTATAACAATGCACAAATATAGGAAACCCAGTCTGCTGTGCTGACATGTACAGTCACGAAGAGCTGTGTTTCTCAACCAGGAAGCAGGATGCTAAAGAAAAGATCATTGAGTGACACTTGCTAAAGCATGGTAAGAAAGACTTTCTTCAAGGAGGGCCTACCTTGATAGGTACAGAGACCACTGTGATGGAATTCTGCAGTGGGGGAGAGAGACTGGGCTCCACTATGAATACACACGGACAAGTGGGGATTTATAGCCCAGGAGAAGGGTGATGCTCAGTAGATGTAAAATTACTAACAGGAATATCAAGAGCAAGGGAGAGAGTCCCCGCTAAACTGCCCTAACAGGATTCCTAGGGAAGGCAGGTCAGGGTGATCACACATCACTTGGTGGGGGGGGCGGTGAGGAATTCATCAGAATTCAAGGCTGAGCAGAATGGAGGACAGCTAAACTGACCTAGCAGGATCCTCGGTAAAAACAGTCAGTGCACAAGTGAACACAGAAATCAGAAATCAGGCCTAGCTGAAAAAGAGCTCAAAAGAGCCTGAGCAGTGTCTGGTCAATGAGAGAACGTTTGTCAGGATGGTGGGGGCTTTCTCTCTCTCTCTCTCTCTCTCTCTCTCTCTCTCTCACACACACACACACACACACACACACAAACACGCACACTAGTGCGCACATGCCAGAAGACATTTGAAAATGTCCAGTGTTGGGAGGTATTTTCGGTTGTCACAAATGGGGGAGGTACTGCTGTACATCTCCTGTCAAATAAATGCATGAATGAAGGAATAAAGGATGCAAATTAGACCACTGTTCTATGCTCTTTTTCATATATCAGAGGTGCCTTTGTCATTACAACTCATTCAATAAAAAATTAAGTTAAATAATGATAGCTTCCTCAAGCCTCACAATTCCTATCTTCTTAAAATATCACAACTGTTTATAACAGAACTTATTACCTATAAAAATATATTTTTATATATAAAAATATATAAATATAAAATATATAAAAATATAAAATATAAAATATAAATATATAAATATATTAAAAATTTATATACCTATAAAAATATATTTTATATTACCTATAAAAATATATTTTTATATATATATAAAATATATACAAGTACATTTATTTTAATTTAAACTTAGTTTAAAGGTAAAGAACATACTTTCCAAATACTTAATAATGTTTGCAAGTTGGAGAAAGTCATGGATCAATTATAAAACATACTGATTATGGGTGTTAGGTGATCTCAGGTCTCAACAGTATGAAAATTTTCCCAACCAAAACAGATTCAAGAGAAGCTCATGGGGTTTATAAATTCCTTAGTCATGAGAAAATGTTCTATAATTCAGAAGTGGAAAATGAATATAAAGAGGCACAAATGTTGCAAAATTCTGTAGTGCCTGAAAGTTCTCAAAAGTACTCTTATTACTATATAACTTCACCTGAACCATGACCTTCCTCATATTTTCTATTCAGGACCACTGACTTTTCTCTGTGATCATATAATTTGATTATGTAATAAAAATGCATATAGAGTAGACTTTTATCAATTAATAGTCTTTATCTTCATTAGCAATTATTTCTTTGATATGCATACAAATTGCTCAGGTTTGAATATTTTAGAAATAGAATACAAATATATTTTAAGAAAATATTTCATTCTCATTTAACAAAATTTGAAAACAAATTTTTCAAATTTTCCTCGCTGGCATTTCCAAGATTGTCTTTTAATTCTAAAATGAGTCTCTTAATAAATTTGGTATTTTCTTTACTAATTAATTACCTGAAAAAATGTAAAGGAATTGTATTGACTTCAGGTTTCAAGGGGAAAAATCAATCATTCTTCATTTAATATTTATTTACTTAGTAATTATTAATCAGAAGTTTAATGTTGTCTGGACTCACAGCCAACTGGGTTTGAGTTAATTGAATATTTTTAATTAAAGTAACTGAACTATATCTATCCAAGTTTAGATGGAGCCCCAAAGGCAGTACTTGCTTAAACAGTTAACCTAAATTAACATTTGAAGTGATGCACATACTCACTAGTTTTGCAAGGAAAATTAGTTTAGAGGTTAATAATAATGACTTACAATACAATGGCTTGAGTTTAATACTGCTTTTTTGTTAAGCTTATTATTCAAATTAATTGACTCCAGTACCCAAGCATAGAAAAATTAGTGACTTAATTATAAGTGAAAACATTTTACATTGTGAATACTAATATTTTAAGGGAACAGAAAAATCAAGAGATAGATTCTTTGGTCTCTTTAGTTTTAAAGTGTGTTTTATTACTTCAGAAGATGGCCAGATGGATTCTGTGTACAAATCAAAGTGGTCTTTATATGCCCTGAAAGTTTCTAATTTCAAATTTCTCTTGATGTGCAATCTAAGCTTGCAAAAGCTGAAATGTATTAGTAAATAAAATATGGCAGGCCATGTGGTCACTGCTGATGAATGATGTGTCTCTGCTACGTGAAGTAGCAAAGCCCAGGACATGGGTTCCACCAGAATCGTTAATCAACATATTTACCCTGTCTGGAGTGCCTGACTGTAATAATAAATGGCACATAACACATTCCAAGTTTCAAAGAGAAGATTAATTTTATTGAAATCTACCAGTAGACCAAAAATAGATGGGCCATCTAAAAATAATTCCGAATTATAACGGGATTGCTAGTGACCTTCCTTGGTCACTAGCTGGGGCAACATTCTATGTGCAGAAGAGACAGCTGTTTGAGAGATGAGGGTTGAATGATAACGTGAGGTGAGATGCAAAATAGATTATTTATCGTCCACCCAGGGACGTCTACAATGTCAACCATTTACTAAGCGAAACTGTGGTTACTAGAGGTGATCTAGGATCCCAGGGGGAAAAAAAGATACCAATATTAGGATAGTACAAATTATGTTATTGAAGATTTTCATGTCAGATAATTAAATTCATTTTAAGACTAGTTTTCAGAACACAGTCTTATTAGGATAAGACATAAGATTGGTAAATTCTGAGGATAAAAAAAAACACACAAAAATTCTGGAATACGGCAGATCTCATAAAACAGGCTGGATATGGTGTGTTGACATCCAGAGTGAGGATGAGGGGGTCCAGGTTGGGCTATGTTGAGAGGGAGGGGAGTAGTCTCTTAAGAAAGGACTTAAGATGATCTTTTATTGTTTTGAAAAAGGTCAACCTAAGAGGAAACCCCAACAGCAGTGCTATTTCTCCATATAAGATCTACTTTTAATGTGGGGTAATATGATCAGCCCTCAGATGATAAGCATGGAACCAGATGAAATTTTAAAAACTGTTAATCTTTCAGGATCTATTCAAGGTCACAACTGCCTCTCAATCCTCATCGTCTACGATAACCCTCAAGCATACTCTGCTGCGTGCCATGGCCACTTGGACAAACTGACATTTCCAAACATACATTTTCAAGCTTCTGTGAGATCGTTAGTTAACACAAAGGTGGGGGGCAGGGCATTCCTACCCAGGGACATTAGGAACAAATGTCTCTCCAGGTCAACGCTGCTTCTTTTGGGAAGCTTTCACAGACTCCCCCAGAGGTAAGGATCTTGCTCTCTTTGCTATTCCAACATTTGTATTGTATTTAGTTCAATATTTAGGGCTTCCTTAGGTGTTTCTCACCTCACTGAGCTCAAAATGCACTCTGTAGTCAGCAGGGGCTGAATATACGTTTGCTGAAGTGAACTGAAAGGCTCCTGGGGGCAATTTGAGAGGGGATCTGAAACTAGGCTGAGCACACTTTTTTTTCTGCCTCATAACTAGCCTATTTTTCACCAGACTGGTCTCTTTCACCTAGATCTGGTATAGAGAGTCCTGTATAGAACAACTTAACTTGCTCTGTTTTTTTTTTGTCAAAAAAGAAAGATATGTGTGGGTTGATATGTGACTTCAGAGGCTTAATGAGGAGGCACCAGTGTGTATTCCAAGCAGGCAGGGTTGCTAACTACTGCCTCTGCAAGCAATAGCAGTAATTGGCTAGCTATCGTTACTGGCTACAATTTATAGCTGTAAAGATTGTATTAGTTTTTGTCAGTGGGAACAAGAGCTAACATTTATTAGGCAATGCACTTAGTTCAATACATTAGTGGCTGCTTGGTTTGCAGGGGAAAGGAAGATGGCAGAGAACAGTCTTTGTAGTTAAGAACTGAAATGTAGCTCTGTGTTGCAGTTTTTAATAATGGAAAGAGTTTCATTATGTTTCCATCTTTTCACTGCGTACATTTACACATGCATACATGACATGACATCCGGACAGATAAAACAGCTTGAAACAATTCAGACTGAAAGCACTAAGCTGAAAAAGGAAATACATGATCTAAATTGAAAATGAAAATGAGACCTTGTTTTTATAAAATTAGATAAGTACTCTATTTTATAAACTTAGATGGTAATTAGGATACAAAAATAACGTATGGATATAGTTTTGAAATTCCTATTTTTAAAACATTTCACTGTGATGCATTTTACAGTCAATAAAAAGGTCATGAGTTTTGACACTGTGAAAAATAAAACAGTTCAAAATGGAGTCACTTATGCTAAGTCCCATATCACTAAACTGAGACCTAATTACAGTTTCAGCTCTCCCAGAAATGGAACCTTAAACTAGTCAATCAGGAATCATCTGATCGGCACTTGTTAGGTTATCTGCCTGATAGACCCTTGTCATTCACTAAAGAAAAGTAACTTTGCAATAACAAACCACCAGTATAAATTCCTCATTCTTACTCCCTTCTGCCTGTAAAAGTCTTTCATTTTGCACAGTTCCTCAGAGCTCCTTTCTATCTTATAGACTGTATGCTGCCCACTTCGAATTGATTTTTGCTCAAATAAACTCTTAAAATTTATAACATGCCTCAGCTTATCTTTTAACAACATACATATTCACCCATGTGACCCTAACACAAAACAAGCCACAGGACGTTGCTGTCACTCCAAAGTGTGCTCCAGTCTCTCTTTACAGTCAATACCACCCATCTGGAAGCAACACTATCTGATTTTTATCAATACAGATTAATTTTATCTACAATTGAACTCCCTTCATGAAACATATTAGTGAATTTTTCCATTTTCCTCCTGTTACTGATTTCTAGTTTCATACCATGTGGTCAGAAAAGCCACGTGATATGATTTCAGTCTTCTTATATGTGTTAAGTCTTGCTTTGTGGCCCAACATATGATCTATTCTGCAGAATGTTCCACATGCACTTAAGAAGAACGTATATGCTGGCACTATTGGGTGGAACATCTGTATAATGTCTTTTATGTCAATTTGCTCTATAGAGTTATTCAGGTCTGCTGTTTCCTTATTTTGTTTTTTTAACATCTTTACTGGAGCATAATTGCTTTACAGTGGTGTGTCAGTTTCTGCTTTATAACAAAGTGAATCAGCTATATGTATACATATATCCCCATATCTCCTCCCTCTTGTGTCTCCCTCCCACTCCTCTAGGTGTTCACAAAGCACCGAGGTGATCTCCCTGTGCTATGCGGCTGCTTCCCACTAGCTATCTATTTTACATTTGGTAGTGTATATATGTCCATGCCACTCTCTCACTTCGTCCCAGCTTACCCTTCCCCCTCCCCGTGTCCTTATTAATTTTATGTCTGGATAATCTATCTGGTGTTGAGAGTGGGCTACTGAAGTCCCCTACTATTGTATTGCTCTTTCTCCCTTAAGTTCTATTAGTATTTGCTTTAAACATTAAAATGGTCCAGTGTTGGGTATATATATATTTACAATTGTTACATTATCTTGGTGAATTGACCCTTTTATCACTATATAGTGACCTTCGAAGTTTATTTCATGTTATAAATACAGCCCCTCCTTCTCTTTTTTGACTACATGAAAGGAATATCTTTTTCCATCTCTGCACTTTCAGCCTATGTGTGTCCTTAAAGCTAAAGTGAGGCTCTTGTGGGAAGCATATTATTGGACCCTATTTTTTTTGTTGTTGTTTTTTTGTTTTTAATCCATTCAGCTACTCTGTGTCCTTTGATTGGGGATAGCAGTCCATTGATGATTAAAATAATTATCGATATGTAAAGATTTACTATTGCCATTTTGTTGTTTCTGTTTTTGTTGTTGTTGTTGTTCTTTTCTTTCTTTCTTCCTCTCTTGCTGCATTCCTTTGTAATTTACTTTTTGTAGGAGTATTCTTTAATTCCTTTCTCTTTACTTCTAGTGTATCTAGTATAGGTTTTTTCCTTGTGGTTCCCATGAGGCTTATATTAAGCATCTTACAGATATAAAAGTCTATTTTAAGCTGATAACAACTAGCCTTCACTCACATACAAAAACTCGACACTTTTCTCCTCCACTTACATTTTATGCTATTGATGTCTTTACATCTTATAAAAATGTGTATTCATTAATAAATTATTCTAGTATAGTTATTTTTATAATATTATTGTTTTATCATTGTTACTGGAAATTGAATGGACTTGAGGCCTTTCCTCCAGAAAACAAGGACTTGATTGTCAGGCCTATATTAGTTCTGAACCTTAATGCCATGTATTTGTTCTTATTAAAAACTGTTTCACTGAAAAGTAAAAAAAAAAAAAAAAAAAAAAAATTTTGTTTTATAACATTTATACTAGATATAAAAGTGATTTACACACCACCATTACAGTATTCGGGTATTCTGAATTTGACTATGTATTTAACTTACCATTGAATTTTATACTCATATATTTTCATGTTTTACTTAGTGTCCTTTCATTTTGACTTGAAGAACTCCTTTTAGCATTTCCTGTAAAGCAGGTCTAGCAATGATGAAATCTGTTAGCCCTTTTTTGGGGGGTCTGTGAATGTCTTTATCTCTCCTTCATTTGTGAAGGACAGTTTTGCCAGGTCTAGTATCCCTGGTTATAGGGGGTTTTTTTCTTTTAGTAATTTGAATACATCATCCCACTGCCTCCTGGTCCTCAAGTTTTCTGCAAAGAAATCTGCTATTTGCCTCATAGGTATTTCCTTGTATGTGATGAGTTGTTTTTCTCTTCATGCTTTCAAAATCCTCTCTTTGTCTTTGACTGTTAACATTTTGATTATAATGTGTTTCAGGGTAATCTCCTTTGGGTTGACCTTGTTTGGGGTCCTTGGAGCTTCCTGTAACTGGATGTCCATGTCTCCCCCAAGACCTGGAAAGTTCTCAGCAATTATTTCTTTTAATGAGCTTTCTGCCCCCTTCTGTCCCTCTTCTTCTTCGGGGACTCCCATTATGCATACTTTCATTTGCTTGATGGTGTCCATAGTTCATGGAGGTTTTCTTCATTTTTTCTTTTTGTTCTTCTCACTGGTTAATTTCCAATGATCTGTCTTTGAGTACACTGATTCTTCCTTCTGCATGATCCGGCTTTTTTTTGTTGAAATTCTCTATTGAATTTTTCAGTTCTGTCATTGTATTCTTCAGCTGCAGTATTTCTGCATGGTTCTTTTTTATGGTTTCTACTTCTTCATTAAAGTTCTTATTTTGTTCGTGCATTGTTTTTCTGATTTTGTTTAGTTGTCTACCTGCATTCTCTTGCCTTTCATCGTTTCCTTAAGATGATTATTTTGAATTCTTTGTCAGGCAAATTATAGATCTCCATTTCTTTAAGGTCAGTTACTAGAGCTTTATTAGTTTCCCTTGATGATGTCATGTTTACCTTAATTCCATCATCCAGGTACTTGTGTTGCTATCTGTGCATTTGAAGATGTAAAGACCTCTTCCAGTCTTTATAGACTGGTTATGGCAGGTAAAGACCTTCCCGTCTGAAGAGATTACATTTGGAATTGCAGTCATGCTGCATTTGAGCCAGGGGCTCAGGTAGACATGGATCACCTGGTCCCTTGGTGGACAGGACTCCTCTAGGACCTTGTTCAGAGCTATATTCTTTGTTATGCAGGGCCTATCAATAATTTTCTCATTTTTAACAGACTTTCAAAAATATTACTAAAATAAATAATTACTTTAGTTTTTATATTTTCTCCTAAATAGCTAGTTCTGTCATAATGTTATTTCTGTTTAGCAAAGAAATGCCTCTTAAAGAACATAAAGAAAAACTGGGGGGACGTCCCTGGTGGCACAGTGGTTAAGAATCCGCCTGCCAATGCAGGGGACATGGGTTCAATCTCTGGTCTGGGAAGGTCCCACATGCCGCAGAGCAACTAAGCCCATGCGCCACAACTACTGAGCCTGTGCTCTAGAGCCCGCAAACTACAACTACTGAGTCCATGTGCTGCAACTACTGAAGCCCGCATGCCTAGAGCCCATGCTCTGCAACAAGAGAAGCCACCGCAATGAGAAGCCCGTGCACTACAACTAGAGAGTAGCCCCCATTCACAGCAACTAGAGAAGGGTCCCGCACCGAAACGAAGACCCAGTGCAGCCAAAAATAAATAAAATTAAAAAAAAGAAAAACTGGGGATCATCCTTGGTTTAATTTGAGAGTCATGGAAACTTTCCATTAATTTCTTGAATTGTGATTCCATACTGTGATGATAATTCACCTGGGAACTGATGGCATTATAGTATTTATATCTAGAAAGGTCCACAGAAATGATCTAATTTTATTTTATTTTTAACTTTTCTCTATCACTTAAGTTTTTTAATGTTTTTCCATTTGCTCTTTGCTTTTAAAATAATATGTCTATCAAAATAGCATAAAAAATAACAATGAACTTTAAGGTTTTGAAACGTATTTTCATCAGATACCTACAACTACTAATCAGATATTGTGTTTAACATATGTAACATGTTTAACATGTTACATGGTTATGTTTGACATGATATAAAGAGAAATCAAAATCTATATATTTACTACACTGTGAACCAATTATTTGGGAATGGACATGCAATACCAGTTTGGCTTTTTGAAAGACTTAAATTATTTTTCTGAATTCATTTAATTTGAGAACCCAGACTTCAAATCCACTAAATTCCCTACTTTAAAAGCGAGAGAACTGAATCTCAAGGAAGTTAAAAGAATTTCCTGAGCTCTTAGAGCTATTTAAAAATTAATTAACTAAACTTATATAATCAATGTAATTATGCAAGAAAGAAGTACTCCTAATATTATTTGATTCAGACTTTTTCAATGAAATGTTTTATATAAAATAAATACATACTCATATTTACATTTAGAATGGATGTTGTTGCCATACTTAAGACAGTCTATTAAAGGGGATTATCACTGTCTCATGAAGGCTAGAGAGAGTTGCAATAATCTACATGAGAAAAACATAAATTAGTGTAAGGAGCAGAAAAGGAGAATGAATGACACCCAGGAGAGTGTGATATAATAAGCAAGGCAGAGGAGATTTAATAAGTAAAGAGTAGTGAACAAGGACATACGCAGGAGAGAGGTCAAGAAATATGACTGCTGAAATATTTCTGAGGACACTTGGTATCACTGTGGATGGTGGCAAAAATCAGTACAGTTGTCCCTCAGTATCCATGTTGGATTGGTTCCAGGACTCCCCACAGATACCAAAATTTGAGGATGCTCAAGTCCCTTATATAAAATGACACAGTATTTGCATATAACTAAGCACATCCTCCTGTACACCTTAAATCATCTCTAGATTACAGGCGTACCTCAGAGACACTGCAGGTTCACTTACAGACAGTATAATCAAGCAAATATCACAATAAAAAGAATCACAGAAATGTTCTGGTTTCTCAGTGCATATAAAAGTTATGTTTAGTCTACACTGCAGTCTATTAAGTGTGCAACAGCATTCTGTCTAAAAAAACAATGTACATGCCTTAATTAAAAATACTTCATTGCTAAAAATGCTAATCATCAACTGAGCCTTCAGTGAGTTATCTTTTCACAATAGTACCATCAAAGATCAGTGATCACAGATCACCATAAGAAATATAATAATAATGAAAAGTTACAGAAATAATTATGAAATGAGTGTAAATAACATTTTCAAAAGTTTTGCCATGAATGGGTTTAGAAAGCTTGGGTAGAAGTCAGGGGTAATTGCCAGGTTAAAAATTCTGGTACCTGTTGTTGATTTTAGGATGAACAGACTTGACATTATTTAGATGCTGGTATAAATGAGTCAGGAAATGAAAACTTAAAAATATAAAATAGGGCTAGTTAAGGATACAAGGTATTGATAAGCAGAATATGATACGATGCTGGGATAAATCTCATTACACCCTTGTACTTAAACATTATACAACTTCACAAGAATCTGCCTTAAGTCTTCCATCCAGCTCTGTTACAGATATTTTATAAACAAGTCTGTAAAATCTGTGGTCATTTCCCTCCCCTCATTCTTTGCTTTTGGAACTCAACAATGAAACACTACTATGAATTTTTAATCAGGAAATATTGAAATTCATAGAGACAAAATACATATGCTAGTCATAGAACACAGTAAGACTTCTAAACTGTGTTTTTAAGGCTATGAGGGA
Source organism: Hyperoodon ampullatus (assembly GCF_949752795.1). Taxonomy (NCBI): domain Eukaryota; kingdom Metazoa; phylum Chordata; class Mammalia; order Artiodactyla; family Ziphiidae; genus Hyperoodon; species Hyperoodon ampullatus. The sequence goes on from NC_136933.1 coordinate 29,273,151, forward strand.
ATGTCAGGGGCATTCAGAATAAGGAGCAAGTGTATCCTGGGTACCTGTTTACAGACATAGGTAACTACTGACTTGCAGGAAACCCCTCCATCAACTAATGGGCTGACTGGTCTCCCTTTCCAGCCACTCTGGATGTCTCTTGCAGTCTTGGTTCTTCTTGACTAAACTTCTTTGATAGTCATGGCTTCATCCTCACAACTTCAGCTTATACACTGTTTTAGTTTACACAGCCCTTCTTTTTAAACAATGTATCACTAACAATTCTTCAGATAACCAATTTCTAGTTTGTGGAAAGGATAAGGTTAAGGTTCATACCACTCAGATGAAGGTGGTTTATAGCAAAATAAGCAAACAAACAAAGCTGGTGCTTCTAGAATTTGTTTGGCCAGGAACATGTTTTTAATGAGGATGTGATGGGGCAAAATAATGCAGTGGCTGGGACTTTGCTTTATGGAATCAGACAATTCTGGGTCAGATCTCTCTTAGCACTTACCAACTCTCTGATGTTGAACAAATTATCTACTCTCTGGGCCTCCATTTCTTCTTCTGAGAATTTGAATAATAGCAGTGTCTAATTTATAGACTCATTTTTGAAAATTAATAGTGATCATGCAATAAAGGACTGGACATTGCCCTTAGGATGTAAATACTGATTAAATATGAGGTATGATGATGATATGATGATTACAATGAAAATAACGATTATACTATCAAATTAAAATTAGATCATTGAAAAGTTTTTTTATATACATCTGAACTACAAACATATTTGCAAACGTCACCTCAACTTGAAGAAGAATTTCTTCACTAATTACTTAAAAAATTGTTCTTAAGACATTCCCTTTAAAATAACTAACTAGACATTTCAGGTGATTTCAGTAGAATACAAAGTAGAGAAGACAACATAGGTCAAACTATTTAGAATAAGAATAATTAAAGAATAAGTCAACTGCATTATAATTGGGAAATTCCGAGGTTTAAAAAATATTTTTATAGACTTTACTGCATGTCACCTTAAGCATTATGAGGGACTAAAAGTTATATTTATTAAAATTTATAAATAAAATTAAATAATATTTTAAATACATAAACAGGTCTCTATTTCAAGGGAGTTACTATATGCAACAAACACCATTTAAGTTTATATTTTGATAGACATCATAAATAATAAGCCATTAAATATTTCTATAATGTTCTCACATTTTTTAAAAGAAAGGCCAGAATGAAGTATAATTCATTTTATACCAGTAATAATTACAGCAATATCAATAATTAGGAAATTTATACTATGAAGTGATTTTTATTTTTATTGTGCACTTAGCTTGAAGTGAAGATATGGTTACTTCTCCTTCACCCAGCTGAATGCCACTACATTCAGTGTTGGCTAGAAATCACTTTGTTTTATTCTAGGCAAACCCCCTTAACTTTATGCAAGTTTATATGAAAAATAATGCCAATGACCAAAGGAAAAAAAGAGTACAAATTATACCATCTTGATGTTTACCATATCATGTTGCATCTTACATAGAAAGTTACACCACCAAGAACATAGGTGCTTTTTCCAAACGTTTTAAAACCCATGTATTTATTCTTCCAAAGGTGATACTGAAACAAAATATAACTTAGGAAGGGAATATATGAGAGCTCCAGAACCTAAAATAACTTAAGAATATGACCCCAGATTAATTCTTAATGATAAAAGGTTTCAAGAATTTCTTTTAAAATCAAGAAAAAGTCAAGAAAGTTGTATTAATCTCTACTTTCTATAGAGAGTATATAAAGGATGATATATTTACAATTCATACAAAGAAATACAATTCATATAATACAATGCAGATGTTACATCAGACTTGTTAATATTTCTTTTATTTCTATGTATACATTTATATACATATATATATATATACACACAGATATATATGCATATACATATATATATATGTGCCTATACACACACACACACACACACACAGAGAAAGAGGGGCTGGAGAGCCTGAAATCTGTAGGGCAACTGGCAGGCTGAACATTCAGGGAAGAGTTAATGTTACAGTCTTGAGTCTAAAGGCTGGAAACTCAGGCAGGGTTTCTACATTGCAGTTTGGAAGTAGAATTCTCCTTTCAGGAAACCTCAGTCTTTGTTCATAAGGCCTTCATCTGAAGGCCGATCTACATTATTGAGGGTAATCTCCTTTACTTGAAAGTCAACTGATGGCAAATGTCAATCGCATCAAAATAATCTTCACAGCAACATCTAAACTAGTGTTTGATCAAACAACTGGGTACCTTAGCCTGGCTAAGTTGACATATAATTTAATCATCACCGAAGAAAGAATACAGCCTTTACATATTACTACATAGAAACTCCAAAATATTCCACAAGTGATTAAACTAATAAGATGATTGAGCAAGGTCCATTAATTATTTAAAAAATCAATTGTAATTCTATCCCCAAGACATGCAAACCATTAGTTTAGCAAGAGATTTTAAACCCACCTCTCTCAGTTCTCAATAGATAAGGCTGACATAAAATCAGTGAAATTATAAAAACTGAAATGAAATATTAACAAGCCTAATATAAAAATCTGCTTTACACCTACACTGTATAAATTATATTTCTTTGTATGAATTATAAATATATCATAACTTGATTGTTCTGAATCCTTTATTTTTGGATAACAGAAATGCTGCAAAAACTAAACTTGTTCATTTGTCACTTTTGTATTTGTAAAGGTATATCTGTAGAATAAACTCCTACAAGAAAGACCATGGTGCCAAAGGGTAAATGCATTCTTTATTTTCATTAGTACTGAGGAATTTCTCTGCGTATGGGATACACAATTTTTCACTCCCCCAAAGATGTATGAGAGCACTCACTTCCCCATTCCTGGCTAACAGTCACGAAACAGTCAAACTTCGGATTTTTATTAATCTCATAGTGGGAAAATAGGAACTCATTATTATTTACTTTATAAATAAAAGGATTAAAACTTTGTAAAATTAATAAATAATATTACATTTAAGATAAAAATACAATAGAAATATTGTATTTATTTAAGTCTATTTCTCTATGTTAGGATTTATTTTGTTTCATTGCTCTCACCCTATTCATGGAATTACCAACTTGTTTAATGGCTTCCCTCAGCTCTGCAAAGGTGGAACCTGACAGAGGCTGGCCTTGGCCCTGTGCAGTAAGCCTCTCGCTTTCTCTCACTAGGGAACCCACAGGAACAGATCTATACTCATGCGTGTTCAGCCTAGAAATGCAAGGGAGTTACACCCAGTAGGTTACCCTGGATTAATGAAGAAGCATGGGAGCTGAAGATAAATACTCCCTACTTTCTTGCCTTAGAGAAGACACAAGAGACGTACTTCATGACATTCCTTAGAAGATCTTTATGGTCAAGCAGCCAGTAGCCACGGGCAATCACTGAGGAAACAGCACGCAGCTACCACCGAACCCATCTTCCATCCTCCTGTTCTCACTTCTGTTCCCTGGGGTCACATCCTCATATAAACTATTCATAGTTCCTTAAACTATTCATTTAGGGAAACCAGAATAAAGTAATGATAGATTATAGGTATGTATTTCCTACTAGTGATATATTAATATTTATAAATAAACTTCAAAAGCAACAGAAGTTGGGACTGTGAATCTTAGGTGGATATAAAAATGGGCAATAGAATGTAAATATCAAAAGAGAGCTCTGACATGAAGACAAATCTTTAAGAAATATTAGCATGAGAATGAGACGATACAGAAAAAAGTATAAAATTGCAATGCAGAAGCCCAAATCCTTGGAGTACAAATATTTAAAGGATAGGTTAAGGTATAAAAAAATCTGAGTAAAACCACAACCTACTTGCTACAGAGAGAGACTCTTACACCACCCCTACTCCTTTGTGATACTAGCTCTTGACTCAAAGTCTGGGTTGAGTCACATGGGTCATGTGCTTGCTACCCAGCTACAAGAGAGTCTGGAAAAGCAATACATGGAATTGTCAGTTTCTATAATAGGAAGCAGGTTCTGCTTCTCCAGAGATTCCTAAGTTGAAGGATTTTCCAAACATAGAAAAGAGATTCATATGCTTTGGCATCTGCTGAAATGATCCTATGTTTTACTTTCTTCAAACATCAATGACCTGAATTATGTTAATCTATTTTCTAATTTTGTATCTTTGAATGCTTGGGATTAATTTTACTGGGTCATCATGCACTACTCTTTCAATATAACTCTAGGTTGATTTGTTCACATTTTGTTTAGAATTTTGCATCTAACTTAGAAAATAGAAATGGCCCATAGATTTCTTGGAGGGACTTTATCTGTTTTCCTGTTTGTTTGTTTTGTCTTGTTTTGTGTTGTTAACAGGGTTATGCTAGCTTTGTAAAAACAAGTTAGAAATTTTTATATTATCTGGAAGAGTTAAAGATTACAGGGAGTTTCTCTTCTATGTAGGTTTGGGCTAATTCACCTATAAAACTGTCTGGACTTGATGCCATTTGAGGGGCAGCTACTTGAATACCTCTCCAATTCCTACTATAATTCCTGGTTTGTTGAGGTTTCTACTTCTTGAGTTAAATAATTTTTCTACTTCTTGAGTAAACTTAAACTTCTTGAGTTAATTTAAATATTTTCTGATAGGAATTTTAAAAGGAAGAATGAGTAGACAGTAGAGAGGTCATGAGGAAAGAAACAAAAATAGCTTTACATGCAGCAGGTAAATCAAAAAGATAAACATGGAAAATATTACCATAAATTTAGCTATTAAAGATTTTTTAATCTTAAGGAAAACCATTTCATTAGGAAAACAAACAGTGGGTTAGGGAGAGAATACATGGTGACGGGTTGGCTCTGTTTAGTATTGGTTACTCTTAAAAATACTTTGAATAAAATGAAAGTGGAGAACCAAGCTGGTGGTTACAGGGTGAAGGGAGCTGTTACTCTTTGATCATGGGCAAAACATGACTGTTCGCCTGGGTTGAGAAATGGAGCCAGTAGAGAGTAAAAGGTTGAAGATACGTCAGAGAGAGTAAAGGATGAAATAAAGTCACAGGGAACAAAACAGGAGAACCTGGGTGCACAAGATGGGGTGTATACCTTTTGCTGTGCTACTAAAACCTCAATATTCAGACCTCGAGGGACACTCTTCCATCTGGTAAGTAGGATTGGGCGAATGAGATCTCACTAACTGTAGCAGCGTCAGCCTCTTGCTATGGTCTGAATATCTGTCTTCCCTAAAATTCACACGCTGAAGCCCTAAATCCCAAAGTTGATGGGATTATCAGGTGAGGCTTCTGGGAGTTGCTTAGGTCATGGGGGCGGACCTCTTATGAATGGAATTAATGCCCTTATAAAAGAGGCTCCAGAGAGCACCGTCAGCAGGTGTCAGGGTCATTTATACTAATTTTGAAGTGTGGGCATCCACGGAGTATTAAGAGGTAGGGAAGTGCTCCAGTTAGCAACTAACTGCCAGAAGGTAGCTCATCTCGAACAGAAGGCAGAAGAGCAGTCCCTCCCTCCCCCAACTAATGATCAGAGTTAAACCACAGCAAACAGAGCAAGCATTCAAAACCATGCAAAACCATAGAATACTTGGGGGCACTCAACACACAAGAAAACATTTCCCAAAGCTGTAAATATTTAGATTGAAAATACCTACTGGGTGTATGTAGTTACATATTACTATCCTCATTAAATTGCACGTATTTGAAATCATACTGCAAATGTTTCCTGGCCACCGTGCAGTCAATCTAGCAATCAGTAACAGAAAGTGATCAACAGATCAAATATAAACAAAGTCTTTTCAACAAACAGTGACAGATAAACTGCAAATATTAATGGAAAAAAATGAATCTTACCAAAATAAGGGGCCACTCTATGCCCAGTGAAATGGAAGGAAGGAAGGAAGGGAGGGAGAGAGGGAGGGAGGGAGGAAGTGCTGAGTGAGGATGTGGAGAAACTGGAAACCTGGACGTTGCTTGCAGGAACGTAAAATGGCTCAGCCATTGCACAAAAGAGTTTGGTGGCTTCTCGAAAAGTTAAACCTAAAATTACTGTCTGTCCATCAATTCCATTCCTAGGTATATACACCCAAGAGAACTGAAAATGGATGTTCAAATAAATACAAGAATGTTCACAGTGGTGCTATTCACAAGAACTAAACGATGGATGGAAACAGCCCAAGAGTCCATCAAGAGATGAATGGATAAACAAATTGTGGTCCACCCATACAGTAGAATATTACACAGCCATGAAAAAGAATGAAGTACTGACACATGTTACAACTAGAATGAACCTCAAAAACTTTATGCTATGTGAAAGAAGTAGGGCACAAAAGGCCACAGATTATATGATTCCATTTATATGAAATGTCCAGAATAGGTAAATTCATAGAGATAGAATGCAGACTGATGGTTGCCAGGAGCTGCTGGGTAGCAAGAACAGGGAGCAACTACTTATGGACAGGAGTTTCCTTTGGGGGTAACAAAAACGTTTTGAAACTAAACAGAGTTGGTGGTTGTAAAACATTATGAGTGTACTTTTCTGTTATGTGAATTTCATCTCCATTAAAAAATGAACTTTTACCATTTTTTTCTCTGTACACAAAAATTCAAGTGATAGATCATAGACCTCCGTATAAAAACTAAACCTACCAAGGCATCGGAAGAAAACTTAGAGGAATATCTTTATGACTGGAGGATGAGCAAAGCTTCTTAGAGGGGTCATGAAAATCAGGGGAAAAAAGAAAAATTAATGTGACTTATACAAAATTAAAAAGTTTGCTCATTAATTCACCATAAAAAAAGATTATGCAAGCCTCAGACTTGAAAACATTCACAGATCACGTATCTGACAAAAGACAGGTATCTGGGATATACAAAGAACCCTTAAAGCATAACATTCAAAAGAGACAACCCAATTAAAAATGGGAAAGGAGTTATTCAAATGAGCAATAAACACCCGAGAAAGCTCACATTATATTACCATTCAGTATAAAAGTGGAAATTGAAACCACTGTGAACTATCACTACCTAACACCAAATGTTGCTGAGGATTTCCACAAGTGGAATTCATATGTTACTAGCAGGCATGTAAAATGGGACAAACACGCTGGGAACAGATCCGGCAGTTTCTTATTAACACAGATGTGCCCTGTAACCCAGCAATTCAAATCCTAGGCACTCACCTAAAGGAAATGAAAACACACGTTCACAAAAAGACTTACACAATATCCATGGTAACTTTCATTCATAATAGAAAAAGAACCTGAAAGCAACCCAGATTTCCCCCAATACAAGAATGCATAAAAGCACCGGTTATTCATATGATAAAAACTATTCAAAACAACAACTACAAAATTGCATGAATTACGAATACACGTAACACCACGAATGAATTTCAAAAACATTAGGCTGAGTGAAAGGAGCTTCACACAAAAGACAGCTTACTGTATCACTGCATTTACATGCATTTCTAAAAAGGCAAAACTAACCTGTGGCAAAAAAAAAAATAATCAGAGAAGTAATTGCCTCTGGAGAGTGAGGATGGTGTTTACCTGGAGGGGCCTCGTGGAACCTCTCTGAAGCGGTGCTGATCTATATCTTGACAGAGGTTTAGATTATAGGTGTTACGTGTTTGTTCATACTCAGGCAAAGTACACTTACAAATGTGCATTTGTTTGTATACATATTTTGCATTAAAAAGATGAAACTTTACTTAAAGACGTGCATGCTGAAAAATTTAGACCAGACTCGACTGATAACTTGTAATTAACTTAGAAATTTCTGAACACCTAATGACTGATGGGTGACTAGAAGGGTAGATAGCTATATAGACAGACACATCATGAAATGAGTACAGTAAAACCATTACTCGTAAGAGCTCATTGGAAGGTGGATTCTTCCAAGCATTTAAGGAAGAAATTATTCCGATTTTATGACCATGCTTCCAGAAATACTAAAAGTGGACTGATTATCTGAGAATAGCATAAACTTGATGCCAGAATTCACAAAAATTGTATATATATATATCACTAATAAAATAATGAGATATTTTGAAAATAATACATAACTTTGGTGAAAGTGTAGGAAAATAGAAACCTCCATATGCAAGTATTGGGCTTTGAAATGATGCAAGTTTTTTGGAGAGTTATTGGGGAATATTTAGCCAAAAATGACTTTAAAATGTGTATATTAACCTGACATGGCCAGTACCTATAATTTATGAAGAGAAAAACTATATAATTTTTACAAATAAAATAGAACTTCTTAAACTGCCTTTGTTTACTGAATGTCAGTGGAATATCAAATGCTTTGAAAACATGTTAAAGACTTTAATTTTAAATGATAATAAAATAAATGATTACATTTCATCTTCCATTGATTTTTAGGATTAAGTTGGTTTCCCTGCACTAACCAAAAAAGAAAGCTATGAACTTAAAAAATTTCAGGATATATATATATATATATATATACACACACACACACACACACACACACACACACACATATATGTGTGTGTGTGTGTGTGTATCTTTCAAACGTGATGTTTACTGAAAAATCCTTCTAACAATCTTAATAAGTCTGACTAGTGAGGAGGAAATATAATTAAAAACAAAATTTCATTCCACCCCATAAATACTTTCCACAAAGGTAGAAGAGAAAGACAACAAATGCATTATTGAATAAACATTCAACCAGAATGTTATGTGCATCACAGATTATTTACTAAGAGATGCAGAAGCAAAGAAGTCTCACCTTCTTACATAGCCAAGCATATACTCAAGATAAACAATAACTAGTTTTCAAGTATAAGGACTCAGCAGCATCATTTGTCACACATAGCTCATCCTAAATTCTCTTGGTAATTAGAATGACCATCTGTGTTAGCTAATTGGTTTTAGGAAAAATAAACTTTTCCTATCCTTATGAAGAAAGGTAGCTTGGAGCCAGGTGCCCACAGAAGCTGTACTCCTCCCCCGACAGAGACTGGGAAATGAGGGAAACATTTTAAAGGGACAGCACCTATTTTCTTGAGAAAGACAGCCTTAGACAGTGAAACTGGTACGTGGCTTTGAGATCTACATCTCAGCGGGGCAGAGAAAGAATCAACAGTTACAAATTTTCAAAGAAAACTCTCTAAGAAAAAAAGAGGGGAGCTGTATCTTTCCCTTTGCATTAAAGAATGTTTTTTCTTTCTTGATTTGTATTGACTTTTATATTAGCTGGTTATCATTATGTTCTGGGATATATTTTTTTCTCTCAGATGATATTAAGGAGGGCCTGAAAAATACAGGCTTTTATTAGTAATCTTCCCATATTAATTTTTCCCTGCACGTTGTCAGGAAATCGGTGATTTAATAGACTGTTTAAAGTCTATGGTCCTGTGAAGGATCAAAAACAACTTCTCTAATACATTTCTCATTTTAAAAATTCTATTTAGTATTGCCCATTTTAGCTACCTGTACATCTCAGAAAAGCAAGGGCCAAATTTAGAAACGCTACTTATCTACATATTTAGCATCAAATGTGAAGTAGATAAATCCTTAATTCACTCAAGAACAGGAAAAAAAAGGCCAGATTTAAATTCCTTGAGAGTGAATGCCACCATATAAAAATATAAGTAAGGTGGTCTCTCTAATGCCAAAGATCACAAACTAAACAGTAAGTAACCTGGAAATGCAGACCTCGATACACATGAGGGATCAGAATAAACTCAAGCTCTAAAAAACTCTCAAATTCTGCTTTAATTTAATTTTTCTAACAAATTTCTAGGTCTGTTCTACTGTCAAGAAAAGTAAACATATTAGTTAAATCATTCTCCATAATGCATATTAATTATGATGATTAATACTATTTAAGTACTTTCTAGTTATGAGCTTTTATAAATAGGTCAAGCTGTTTCAGCTTCACAATCAACATGCAAAGTGGGTACTATTACCCTGATTTTACAACTGAGCAAAGAGGAAAACACAATGAGTGTAAACACTGCCCACTTGTACAACTATCATTACAAATATGTGCAGAAAAGCTATATATACACACACGTATTTTGTGTGTATGTGTGCATTTATAAACTCACACACATATTACGTATGTGTATACATGTATGCATATATAGTTATTCACTACAGCATTATTTGCAATAACAGAAAACTAGAAACCAAAATGTTTATCAATAGAAGACAATCATACCAAGAGATTTTAGGCGCTTATAAAAAAGAACGAGGGCAGTTCATGTAAAGAAATATTCTCCAAGAATCACTCATTGAAAACACTATGATCCAGAAGAGCATGCTGCTTCCCCTGGAGTCAATTCAGATGATGGCTAAACTGGCCACTAAAAAAAGTTGTATATCAGAAAAACACCTGGCATGTGATGTTAATGGAGAGACATTCATGATACTGCATATTCATTGGAAACAATCAGCTCATGACTCTGCATCAGAATCAGGTGACTTGGAAAAGCTCCCTCCATCCCATAATTCAGGGTTATCTGGATGCAGAAGCCCGATGGATTCTACAGGTGTTAACGATTAATTGTAGACACACTTTGGGAATACCTAAAGACAGATTATAAAAAATAGAGTTCTTATCTACATCAGATGGACCTAACATGTAGTGATTAAAACTTGTATTTAGCTACCACTGTTAAAAAAAGTATTAAAAAATTTCTTAACAATTTTGAGAGATACATGTTTAAATACCCCACTCCCATTGTTACTGTGTGTGTGTGCACATGCTTTAGAAAGAATGTGTGACCATCTACTATGCTCTTCATAAAGCATGTAATGTATAAAAGGAAACAAAATGTGTGATGCAAGAGGAAACGTCAGAAGTTATGGATGTGAGGGGAATATTTTTGTGGCTTTGCCATCCACTAGTTGTAACTGCCCTCTGACAAGCTAACATGTTATGATAGTTTGAAGTTATTAAGCTAATTTTTCTTAGATTTCATTTAAAATCAGGAACACTATGGCTTCCCACCAGGTGAGTTAGTACCACACACTGACTCAGATGTACATTACAGAAAAATTCCTAAGCTTAGCTTTCGGTTACCCTGAAGAGAAATCTGAAGCCAGAGTGTTTGTTAAGAGGGCAAATGATTTTCTGGGTGCCAAATGTTTTTCCTTATTTATGTATCATGTGAAAATTTCAGACGTCTGAGAGTAATTTTTAAACGAACAGGAGCACAGGAGGACAAAGGGAAGGTGACCGGTCCATGGGCAGAGATGGAGATCCACAGCCCTCCTGGCCAGGGAGGCAGAGGCGGAGAAGGGAAGGGAAGGCAGTGGGAACGCCAACTCCCCACCGAATGCAGGGGTCTTGAGGGAGAATCCAGGAACATAGAGACCCAGGTTAAACTTCTCCAGCACGCCCAAGCCGGGATGTGAGAGGAGCCAGTTAGGACCCAGGAGCCCCGCCCTCGCCACTCCCGGGAGCTCCTGAGTTTATCTGTGTCCTGTCTAACCCTCACCTGCACTCAGACATGGACTTCAGGAGGATCATGAAAGATGGAGGATGCTGAAGAGTGAGCATCCATCAAAAGAAACTGAGTTAGCATGAAAAGTAGCATTGTAAACAACACAAAAATATATTAAGGCCAGTTTTACACGGAGAAAAGGGTCACCTTTACTTTTTGTACATTTGAATTGTAACAACAAACTGTGTTACCCCTGTCACTGTACTGCACTGAGCCTTAGTTTCCTGCACAATTCAAATATTAAATGTTTGCTCTGCTGTCCTTAGGAGAAGTAGCTGACTGGAGGATAAGATGCAACCATTGGAATAAAGTACTGTGCAAACTGATGAGTGTTGTACCAAAGTAAGTGCTTAGTATCATCAGGAACCCAGATAAAGAAAACACATTTCAATTGTCTGAATCCAATATTTAAAAAAAAAAAAACTCAACAAAACAAATGAAAAATGTGATTTAGCTTATTTCTAGCCCAGATTTTTAAAACCAATATAGAATAACTAAGCTTTAGAGAGGTGTTTTTTTTTTTTAATTAGGAAAAGTACGGTAGTTGGACGGTGGCAATCAGCAATAATTAATAGGAGGACTAATTTAATAATATGTGAAAAAGTATAGCAATATTTTATAATATTTCTTTCTGTCCTCTGATGCAGAAATTTGTTTTAACTCTTTAAACTCCTCATTGGATATTTAAAATCTGTAAGCTCTATTACCCTATATTCTTAACACACAAAAATGTATGTCTTTGGAAAAGGAGACTGTAAATACAATAGGATATTTATGCATTTAATTACAAAGTAATCATGACATTTCTTTATGTCCCATGATGCAGGTGAAAGTTTACTCTTTCTATTTCCTTTCGCAGTAACCTGGCACCTCCTTCTCTTTTCCATGGTGGTAAACTGAATAGTCAATCAGCTTGAGTTCTGCTCTACTCAAGGCCACATTACTCTGATTCCTGGTGTCAGTCCAATGGGATGACATCAAGTTAAATTCCTCTCATAAAAGCATTTGAGCAGGGGATACTTAGGAATTTGTTTGCTAGCATCACCAAATTTTTTACTTGTAGAAATTGGTCTCCAGTTCTCCAGAAATACCCATCCGCTTTGTATCTACAGGCTTGTTTTGGCGAAACAGCTATTTGTCGGTCAGGACTTTGGCATCTATAAATTCATCATATAGACCACCCACACCTAAAATGTCAATCATTTGTAAACACTCTGAAGCACACTGGATGCCATCAAAAGTTTAACCCCCTCTTTCTCAGGGAAAATGGTTTTAAAGCACAACCTGAATTTATGAAACTGAAGTGGTTTCCAAATATTTAACAGCTTTAATGAAAAAATGAAAAAATGTAGAATGTTCTTCTAATGTGGCTGTCCTTCCTTGTGAATTTTTTTGAGTTCTGAAGGAATGCTACTTTCCCAAGAATGAGGTGTTTTTTTTTTAACTCTATGAGTTTTTGTTGGAACCTATACATAACAGCGAATTAAACGTCTCGTGTAGTCAGTTTATCCTTTTCTAGATAACTTAAGGTCTTTCTGAGACCATTTAACAGTTCTAGAGAAACATCACACGCATTTCTGATTTCCTATAATTCCTTCCTCCTTTATCATCCTCAATGTCTTGTCGAATTAAAGAAGGACAGTTTTTCCACATACTTTGAAGACACGATTTTACGGCAGGTCAGTTTGGCAACATCTTTTCTACAATCAGTAACACTGCTCACCAACTAGTATAAAGTTACTGTCTTCCATCTCATTAAAGTCAAAAATCTCATTAAGTGCTTCTGCACATTTTGAGAAACTGAAAAGTGACCAAAATCTTTTATTACGAAAGACTCAGTTATCACAGGTAAATAAAGAACACACCTTTTAGCCACACTGTGCAAAATGTGTGCAGGATATTTTGGGGGTAACACCATTTCATTTTCAAGGTAAGAGCTTTACAGACTTGATGGAATCTGACAAATTTTTACCATTGCACTGTCTGCTGAAGATGCCCACAGAGAAGCAAAGTCTAGCTTGCATGAGGACAAGATAGCAACCATCTGCAGTTTCATCAAATCTTCATAGAAATCAAGACGACACGTTGAAAGTACAGTTTTCAAATCAAAGCACCTCGGGAAAACCTGTTATTGCTGTCATTGGTCTCATTACTTGATACACGGCAGAAAGCATGATTGTAGTCAACAGAATCTATTCTTCACTGTATGAATCCAACATATCTGCTATCAAAATGGTTCACCCACAGGACATTTAGTTGCAGCCTCTTAACCAAGAAATGCAACTTTACTCAGTTTCATAGATCAAGCAAGGGAATATGATGGTGAGTGTTTGCTAGTGAGGATTGCCCAAGCTAATTCAGAGGTCGCCACTTCCAAATGAGCAGTGGTGTCTTTTGGGGGATGAAAACCTCAATTGATTTATATGTATTTGCTGTCTCTCCTGCGCATGTGACAGTCTCCATATGTGTTTTACATCTGTTCTCCACCACCACACCCAAATCCCAATTCTTCCCTGCCTCCCGTGCTCTGTTTGGGTTATTTTCCTCCCTAATCAGGTACCTGTGACCTTCCATCTACCATTAAAATAACACAATGGGGCTTCCCTGGTGGCGCGGTGGCTGAGAGCCCGCCTGCCGATGCAGGGGACACAGGTTCGTGCCCTGGTCCGGGAAGATCCCACATGCCGTGGAGCGGCTGGGCCCGTGAGCCATGGCCGCTGAGCCTGTACATCCGGAGCCTGTGCTCCGCAATGGGAGAGGCCACAACAGTGAGAGGCCCGTGTACCGAAAAAAAAAAAAAAACAGTGGGTTGACCGTCATTTTCAGTGATGTCTGGGTCATGAAGATATTGGTACTGTAACCATTCTAATTTTCATTATCTGAACTCTCACAAAACGTGGTCACCTTACAGTGCTGAAAGTAAACTAACATTAGCTCCATGCAAAGCATGGCAGCTAAGCTACAGATAAATCAAAGGTGGATTGTTAACACTCATGATTACAGCGCACTTCATCTGTTTCACTTGAAGTGATGCAACTGTGGATGCTTTGTTATGGGAAACAGCAGTTGCGGTTGTCAATATCAGTGGCTACAGGCAAACACCAACTGTCACCATGGAAGACCATCAGAGGAGAAGCTGTGCCCATCAACCTGACACTAAAACATTGTTGCTTTCTGTAACACTATTTTAAGGGCCACCTTATGGGTTTTGCATTTTTTCCCAAACTTCTGTACTCATCACCCCAAACTGGGACTTTTGACATCCCAGGAGGGAAATTGCCAGGACATGGGATTTTTAGTGCCAGAACCATGACAGCTCTAGAAAAACCAGGAAGGTAAGGTCGGCCTCCCACAATGGAAGAAGTCAGAATGTCTTGGTATGACATGCTTTCAATCTATCTCCTGAAATGTGGAGGTCCAGAGCTGACACCCAAGGAAAAGAAATATAGAACCTTAATTGGAAACAGGTTACAGTGGTTTGCAAAACATGTCTTCAACAAGAGTTGCTTAGTATCTAAATCACAGGTAGATTGAACCTACCCTCCTTTCCCTTATTCTTCCTGGAAAAGCACACCCACCTCATCCCTGCCGTTTATGGAACAGGCACTCACACAGCAAGAGGCTGCCGGCTGCATTCTTCATCAACGTGTATTGACCGTTCACATGAGTTCAGACACAGACCATCAGCTGTTCTGATGAGCCGCGGCATTTATTCCCAGGGTGTACCTGTTGTATTTTCCTCCATGTGACACAGTCAACTTGGAATATCCTTTTTTTCTTGCCCCTGAAAAGAGAAGGGGCTACTTGTGTATCCTTGAAATGGTCATGGGCTGGGACTAAATTCTGATAGATTGCAGGAGGTGGAGGTGCTCCTCCAAATTGAAATTGCAGAATAGCTTTAAAATTCTCCCACACGTATGCCATCATCTCAAGACAGCACAGCTGCCCCTTGAAGTTCTTGAGACTTGAAGGCACCCTTCTTCTGCACCTTCCCAGTGGTTTCCCCAAACATGGACACTTCAGCTCTTTCCCAAAGTAAGTGCCAGGGTATTAGAACGGATGCTTTGGTGTAACATATTAGAGATACTTCAGTTAGCTTCGAGAAAAGGAAGTCAAAACAAAACACGTGTATTCGCCATGTTTCATTCTTGAAACATGTTGTATATGATTCAATTATCACATGACAGTGGCCATATCAGCTGCACCCTTTTATGTGACAGAAGTTTAAAGACACACTAGCAAATGCTTTCTAGTAACAAGCAATAGACTAGAAACTTGCAAACTGACAGAAGATACACACTAGGTGTGGCTTGCTAGTAAGTTTAATAAAATATTGGGTTTTTAATTTCATTTATATCTAATCCTTTAGGGTCTTCACATATTAATCATTTCCCCCCCTTATACCCCATATTAGGTGCTATAGAAGACAAACTGAATAGAGTGCAGAATATATGAAGCTAGGGGATGTATAGGATTCAATGGGAGCAAATAGAATTTGAACAGTAAATTGATATTATGTTTGTAAAGAAATATTTCTAATATTTTCTACTGTTAATTCGTTCGCACGTATCGCTGACCAATGCACATATGTTACACCATCAAAGTGTTTAATATCCCTTGAATTCCTTAAGAACAAAGTAGGCTATCTTATTTTTCTTCAAATTTTAATTTACTGTGTATCTAACTTTCAACTGGTACCATTTTTTACAAAACCAAGCTGTAATATAAGGACAACAGAGAGTGGTATTGAGGCCACATTTTTCTCGATCTGGGTTTTGTGGTGAAACACAATGACCTGCTCACTTATATATGGATATACGGACTTATATATGGATAAATATCACATACATATGTGATAAAGCCAAGTGTGGGTACAGTTAGATCTGCACAACAAATCAAGAGGTTTACAGGATGACTGCTTCTGCCTTGACAGCTTTCGTTTGAGGATAGAAGAAAAGAAGACCTGCAAAAAATTACACTGAGCCCATGTTAAAGTGCTTTGGTTTGAAAATGCAAAGAATATAGAGAATTATCTCAAAATTTAAAAAGAGTATAGTTGAAAGGGCTATTCTTTTCTTAAACTTGAAATCCTCACGCCATGGTACAGAAGCAGTTCGATCATCTACGATCACCATATTCACTCCTTCTGTTCCTACACATGGCCTGCACCCTGGCCTTCCTGCTTCCTGTCATGGTGCAAACCTTCCAATGGCTCTGGCCCTGCTGTGCCTGGACGTGGCCACCTTAGGGGGTCAGGGGCCCCATGCTCTTTACTACTGTAGGGTCCTTATCAAAGAACGAAGCCTCCTCTGCTGGATGCATTTTCATAGCCACTGGGATAATTTTAATGTGTTTTTGATGCATGGGACATTTATGTTGTCAGAACAACCGTTTTGCATGATTTGTATGAGAGCTTTTATGGCTTTTAAAAATGATTCTAAAAGCCAAAAGAGTTTTTGTATGAGTGATGGGTAAATGGGCCCAGTAGGAGGAATTGAGTATCGGGAAAAAGTATTTTCATTTGTGAATGTAATTATTATAACTTCGGTAAGGCCTAATCTACTAGTTTTTAAGCAGAAAACTAGAACTGGACGTAGGATTACAGCTTATAAATAAGTGATATATTCTGAATGTAAACATATACATTGCATTTGTACCTAACTTGTGGATTTCAAAGTACTGTTACCCATGGTACTTAATCAGACTCTCACAGTCACCTGGAGGTTTAGGCAGGAAAATATTTTTGTTCTCATCCCACCGAGGAGACAGAGATCTCTCCCTCTCTCTGTCAGGGAGGACAGAGACCTGAGCAGATCCTTACAGTCTTTCCTTGGGATGTTTAGGGCCACTTCCGCACGGAAGCAACTTCACCAATTAAATACCCACAGTTCTACAGTGGAGAGGAGCAGGAGCTGAGTCCATCCAGAAAGGTGATGCTCGCAAAGGAATCACTCAACACTCCGCAATTAGTGTCTATTTAATAGGGAGTTACATGGAGGACATGGGGCACCAGACAGAACCAACAATTAGAAGAGAGGCGCAAAGCCATGGTGCAGAAACGTTCCATTCTAGCAGAAATATCATCAGGAGGAGGTTCATAAACTGTGAGAGGGGGCAGGTGACACAGTGGTTGCTATGGTCTAAATGTCTGTGTCCTGCCAAGATCCATGGGTTGAAACCCTAACCCCCAAGCAGGGGGCGGTTTTAGAGGTGGGGCATTTGGGAGGTGATGGAACATGAAGACCGAGCCCTCATGGATGGGCTCAGTGCCCTGATAAGAGGTCTGAGAGAGCTGCTTCATACAGAATCTACTGATATTCTGTCTCATTTAACACCTTCTTCTTCTACTGAATTGAAGAGGTACTTTCACTATATACAAATGACAAGTACAAGGTTGAGTGTGTTTCTGGAACCTTGATTTTGCTCCACTGGATTATTTGACTATTACTGTACTCTGATTTCAGTAGATTCGTGTATTCATGCTTTGATGTTTTAAACAAATTCCCCTTCTTGACTTCTTTATACCTGTCTTGGCTTCTTTCAGTTGTGATTGTTTTATATGAACATTAGAAGGAGTTTTTCCATGTTTTATACGAACATTAGAAGGAGTTTTTCCAATATTTTTCCAAAAGAGTTCTTGTAACTCTTTTTCTTGAAACTGCACTGAAGTTAAATATTCGGTGGGGATAAGGTTCTTTATGGTAAAGTCTGTGGTATATCATGCAAGTATTAGATCATCATCTTATGTCAGTATTTCTACATAAGGACTTACATAATTTTCATAGAATTAATGTTATGACTGCTATAATTTTTATCAGTACTTTAAGTTGGAAGTATTGATTTCATTTTTTTAAACAAATTTGGTCATTTATGGTTTATAGAAAAGTTACCGAATTTCTCTTTCTTGATTTTTATCTAAATACCATGCCAAATAAATTTATAAGATTTTTAAATTTTTAAATTTAAAATACAGAAAATCCAACTAACAATAAAAAGAATTTTTTTAATCCATCATTCCAAACTTCATACAGACGTGTGTGTGTGTGTGTGTGTGTGTGTGTGTTCATATGTCTTATTGCTTTGGCTAGGCTCTCTCATACAATGTTGAGTGGGCACAGTGATATCAAGCAGCCTTGTCTTATTTTTGCCTTTAATGGAAATATTTTTTAAAATTCACTATTGTTTTCTGTATTTTTTGATGGATAAATTAAAGGAGCCATTTTTATCTATATACATGTAAATTCCTGATAAATTTTACCAAATACATATTCTACATCTATTGGAAAAAATAATACAGTAAATTTTACCTTCAAAACATTAACTTTTAGATTTACTTTTTAATTTTAAATTATTTTAAAAACATACTTTCATGGTACTTTATTTCATGATACATTATTATACACTATTTCTATAAAACAAACTACTTTGGGAATCAGCTATTTGTAATACATAAAGGTTATTTTTTTGAGGTTTTAGTGAAATGTTTATATATAACCAACTGAACCTGATGACTTTTTTTATATCTGAGCGTGGAGGAGTAAAGAAGTTAATTTTATACCATTTTATATTTTATTAGATATTAGTTAAACCAAATTCTATTTGAGTCTATTATGACTTTATACAAAATTATCTTTTATTAAAAATTATACTGAATAAGTTGTTGAAATCCAATTTTATATATACATTTTTTTATATCTCTACTCTTTTAGCTCATGTGTCACCCTTGCATTCATATATATTTTTCCCTCTTTTCTTCTTCAGTTTTCCTAAACATTTACATTTACCTACTTTATTATTTTTTGAACAAATGAACTTGTGGTATTATTGGTCTTTGCTGTTATTTGTTTCCTATCTAATCAATTTATCTTAATTGTTAATTATTTACTTCCTTCAACTTGTCTTTCAACAAGCATTGTTTTTCTAATTTCTTAACTCTGGTTATTAACATTCATTCTTTCTTTTGTTCTCCTTCTTGATTTCAATTTTTTAATAAATCCTTTTATACAGTACTTTAATTGAAACCTACTTGGTTTGATACATAGACTCTTCATTATCATTTAATTCCAAAAAAGTGCTATTTTCATTAATATTTCTTTCTTAATACATAATTTAATTAGAAGTAACTACTCAAGTTTCAAGACATGGGTTTTGCTCTATTTTTAAATCATTTATTTCTAATTATACTGCCTTATGACAGAAAACAAATTAGTTTTATCCTTCAAATTTAATGAGACTTGCTCTGTGATGCAGTATATTGTACACACAAATATAAATAATCATATATTTTTAAATTTATAATTCAAGTTTCTATACACATTACTTTTTATATACATCATTCATTTCTGAGAGAAGCTTCATATGAATTTCTCTGTAATCTTGTATGACTGCCAAATCTGTCTTACACATTTTCAGATTACTTTCTAAAGTCGTATTTACTGAGATACAATCTATGTACAATCTAGTATTGGGTTGACCAAAAAGCGCCTTTGGTTTTTAAGTAAAAATAAAAGACATATTTTTCATTTCCGCCAAGAACTTTATTGAACAAACGTATTCACCCTTGTGTTCCACTACCTTCTGCCATTTTTCAGGCAGCTTCATAATTCTGTCTTCCCAAAACTTTTTATCTTTTTGAGCAAAGAACTGTTCCTGGTACCTTTTACAGTCTTCCAGGGAATTGAAATTTCTTCCATTAGAGAATTTTGTAAAGACTGAAATAAATGGAAATCCAAAAGTGCAATGTCTGGTGAATACAGCAGATGAATCAGAACTTCCCAGCTAAGCTGTAACAGTTTTTCCCTGGTCATCAAAGAAACATGCAGTCTTGCGTTATCCTGATGGAAGATGATGCGTTTTCTGTTGACTAATTTTGGATGCTTTTCATTGACTGCTGCTTTCAGTTGATCGAATTGGGATCAGTACCTGTTGGAATTAATCCTTTGGTTTTCTGGAAAGAGCTCATAATAGATAACTCCCTTCCAATCCCACCATATACACAACATCACCTTCTTTGGATGAAGACCAGCCTTTGGTGTGGTTGGTGGTGGTTCATTTCACCTGCCCCACGATCTCTTCCGTTCCACATTATTGTACAGTATCCACTTTTCATTGCCCGTTACAATTTGTTTTAAAAATGGAACATTTTCATTATGTTCAGGTAGAGAATCTCATGTGGAAACACGGTCAAGAAGGTTTTCTCGCTTAACTTACGTGGAACCCAAACATCAAAGCGATGAGCATAACCAAGCTGGTGCAGATGATTTTCAATGCTTGACTTGAATATTTTAAGTATGTTGTCTATCTCTCATGTGGTATAATGTTGATTATGCTCAATTAATGTCTCGATTTAATTGCTTTCAACTTCAACTGGTCTACCCAACCGTGGAGCATCGTCTAGTGAGAAATCTCCAGCACGAAACTTCGCAAACCACTTCTGACATGTTCAATCAGTCATAGCACCTTCTCCATATATACTGCGCAAATATTTTTTTTGCGTTTCAGTTGCATTTTTACCTTTCTTAAAATAATAAAACATAATATGCTGAAAATGTTGCTTTTTTCTTCCATCTTCAATATTAAAATGGTTACGCAAAAATTCACCCATTTTCATAAGTTTTTTAAATGCACGCTGATGTGACAGCTGTCACATAAAATCTAACAACATTGTTTTGAATGAAGTTAAAGACAACTAAGTGCTACTAGAGCCATCATACGGAAAAAATGGAACGAAACTTTTGGCCCACCCGGTACATCTATTTGAGTGCATAAGTTAATGAGCTTTGGCAGATAAATATAGCCATGAAACCACCACTACGATGAGAAGTGAGAGCACTTATACCAGCGCCCAGAAAGTTTTCCTTCCACACTGAAGTTTATCCCATCTTCTGTACTTCCAGCCACAGCAGATCTGCTTGCTGTCGCTGTAACTCAGCTCTCATTTTCTAGAATTTTATATGAATGGAATCATCTAGTAGAGACTGTTTGTTGCATTTCTTTAATTTAGCACCATAAATGAAAACTTAATCAGTTGAGCTAAGTAAGAAATGGAAAATTTTATTCAAGCCAAATTTGAGGATTATAACTCAGGAAGAGCATCTCGAAAGCTCTGCGAACTGTTCCACACATTTTAAAGTCAAAGCACAATTGTAAGTTTTTTGAGACAGGGGGATGTTCATTAAATAACAGTTTACACAATCCAGATCTAAGCACCATGTGACCCCTTATCAAAAAGGAACGTTATCTTTAGGGACTTGTCTTACTGATGCTAAGAGAATGTTGCCCTTTATGGGTGAGCAGGTATTTCTTCCTATGGAGGAGTTCTGGTCCATGCCTAATGCAGATACCCAAAGCACAGTGGGGGGAGAGGAGAGGCCAAAGGGCAGAGAAAATTTTTTATGTTTCAATTTTTCTTGTCTTGCCATAAAATATGAATTTTATTTCACAGCACAATGACTCTGAGATTCATCCATACTTTTGCACATATTAGTAGCTCCTTTTTATTATATGGATATGCCACATTCTGTTGATTAATTCACCTTTTGATAGAACTTCTGGCTTTTTTCGGTTTTTGGCTATTGTGAATAAAGGCATTACAAATATTCCAGCACACACTGGTTTTTTAACAGTAGTCACTCCATTAAGTGTGCAGTAGTATTTTACTGAGTTTTCAATACTCTCTGATGATTTACGATGGTGAGCACCTTATACACATTTAACCATGATGGATGTGTCTCTTTTTGTGAGCGATTTGTTGCATCTACATTTGTCCTGGGTCCTTCTGGTTCCTCCAGAAGGTTGACTTTTCACTTCCCAGGTCAAGCTGTGACTGTGGGTCCCCTCAGAGAAAAAGTCACAAAGAATGGAAAACTCATCCCCGGTAGGATGATTGCTCCAAGTTTGGACTAGCCCTCCCCTGGACTCACCAAAAAAAAAGAACAAAAGCACCTCTTCTTCTTCGAACAGTTTCTTTGTTTGGTTGTTTTCGTTGTTACTCATAGATTTTACAGAAGATGAGCTCCTTTGCTGGGCGCCTGTTGCTCCACACCACAAGTGGAACTCAGGCTACCATTTAACTGCACTTTCCTTCTGTCTTGAGGTGTAGGGGCTGAGACACCTACACCTCAAGACATATATGGTTTAGAATTTATACATTTTCACATACACTATTATCATTGGTCTGCGAACGCTTTCTCCATAGATGAGTGAATGGGTTAATTAACACCCCTTCTCTATTGCCATTCCTCACTCCTATCTTTCCCCACAGGCAAACAGTATAATGTGTTACACATGTATGTGATGTAAATGAAATACATGATCTTGTGAAGCATGCATTATGGTTTAGAATTTATGCGTTGTAAATTCATGTAAATAGCATTATATTATAGCTCTCATTGTATTTTAAAAATTCAGCTTTATGTTTTTAGCATCTAATTATACTGCAGTGTGCACACATAATCTGTATCTTCTAAGGACTGCCTAGCATCTTATACTTCCATCCACCACTTTCAATGTATCCACTCCCTCAGTGATAGACAAAATGATGAACTCCCCACTATATGAACAACATGTTGATAAATATCCTTGTAAACCTTGCCTTCTGAATGCATTTGAAATTATTTGCTGAGCTCTACACTTAAGAGTGGAATTTGTATGTCAAGAACATGCACATACTTGATTTGATTAAATTGGGTCAGATTGCCTTCTACAATATGTGTGGCAGCTGGTTTCAAATTACTGTATGATCTTGGTGTTTTGGATTAATCTATATGAATTATGTTCACCTTAGGATACCCTTTGGTTGATTTTAAAATTTGCTCTTATTTGCATGCCTCTGGATTGAATTTTCCTTTGTTCCCAATCTTTCTATATTATAGTCAATTATGTCATATCTAAACAAAACACAGCTAGATTTAAAATCCAAGCTGAGAGCAACAAGGATTTACTGCATAGCACAAGGAACTATATTCAATATCTTGTAATAACTTATAATGGAAAATAATCCAAAAATATACACATGTGTGTGTGTGTTTGTGTATATATATATATATATATATATATATATATATATATATAAACTGAATCACACACAAAAAATCCAAACTGATAATTTGTTATCAGACAAATTTAAATCATTTACTGTTATTGTTATTATTGTCCTTATTTACCATTTACAACTTACTTAGATTTGTTTACTAAGCATTATTAGTAAGATATATCTTCTTTCACATTCCACTTTTTGACTCCCTTCCTTCCTTCCTTCCCTCCTTCCCTCCCTCTCTTTCTTTCTTTCTCAGAACAATGTTTTGAATGCACAAAAAATACATACATCATACCTACTATTTCTTACTGTTTTACCATTTCCTTCATTGTCTTGGACTTCTGCATATTTTGGATGATTATCAAAGGTCTGTTCACCTTTTCATTGAGAATCCTTACTTGCCTGCCAAGCCTGCTTTTTGTTATTACTCAGCAAGTGTGTAATATGCCTCTGATAGTCATGTTTCAGCAACTTGTCTTCTGGGGACCCCTGTCTCTAAGGGGGCTCTCTGCCCGTGGTGCTGCTCCATTTTTCTCCTCCCAGTGACCACGCTTACTGCTTTATCCTTTCTCAAACATTTACTCAAAGTCATAAAAAGACAACAACAACAAAAGGAATCCTACCAGCTGATTTGATTACAGAAACCCAATTAATTTCTTCCCCCCTTTACAAGAATTAAGAAGTCTTCAAGATATACAAAAGGCACAGTCAAATTCTTAGAATGGCCAGTCTTTCATCAACAGTTTTAACTGACTGTTATTTTTTATCTTCATTCAGTTAGTCAACCTGTAGTTATAGTTTTGTGCTCACAGTGTAGAAAAAAAACATATCACTGAGGATCCAATTTTGAAAATATAAACAAATAAACAAATTTTAAAACTCCCTGCTAATAAAAGTAAAATCATTATAGAGAATTTATTTGAAAAAAATAATTTACCTCTCAGTTCTTGGACTGATTTGTAGAAAGATTATGAGGGTCAAGTGAATAACTGATCTGAATCTCAAATACATACTTAAGACATTCTTAATAAAGATGAATGATGGTTGAGTTTATTAATTTCTAAGGGACCAAGAGACCAATACTGATATAAGTTTCTCCACATACAGATTTTCAAATAGTCTTATACATTAGTCTAGTGTAAACACTCACTTGTGCAAATATTTCTAATAATAGCTCAACATTTAGTATTACAGCTTTCAGAAGTTAGATTAATTAACCTACTGATTCTCAAGGTGGTAGTCTAGAAATTGGCATTCATTAAATGGTTTAAGTAAATTCACAGAACTAATCAGTAAGAGATTAACATCTATTAGTTGACAACTGAGTTGTTTCTAGGTCTCTGTTCAGATAACTAGGTTTGGATTAGACAAGACAAAGAAAAAGCATCACAGAATGAGAATCTGCTGGCTGTGAAGAAAAAGGTGACACACCAGCAGTAAGTGTAAAACTCTATTATCTTGGGCAACAAATTTCAACTCGTAGCTTCCCTGATTGGACTGTAATGTGACCTGGGTGTCTCACAAATCTGCCCCAATGCCTGCCACAGCCAACTCTGTTCATTTGTCAGGGCTGACTTGCATGGTTGGTCCTGGTATGTAGACTCTGACTGTGGTAAATGTTTTGTCTCTGTCACACTACTCCACAATAACTACAAATTAGAGTTCTTAGAGTTACACATTTCCAAAGGTTACAGAAGTAGCATACTAGACACATACCCATTTTTTAAATGAGCATAAAGAGTTTGAAATAAATGATATTTCAGTTTTGCCATGTTCATTAAAAGAGCCAACTTGAATCTTACTGCTCTGAGCTGTAAGAATACTATACATTATTCATTCTTATTTAATACCCAGAATGAGAATCAACCTTTACAATTTCTCTTAATCTAACTGACTTGGGTCAGAACTTCACACTTGGAAATTTAGCTTTAAATGTTTTCAGCTCACATCAATCTCCAGGGTAACTTCCCAATGGTGTTTTTATTGAGAGTATCTGTAAACAATAGCAAAATTCACTTATACATAAAATACCACCATCCTATCTCCTGCAGGTTAAGTACATACACCCACACACATGGGCTCCAGGGTCTTATGAGACTGCAAATATAGTGTCAGCCAGGGCTGGGGTCTTATCTGAGGGCTCATGCAGGAAAAGATCTGCTCACTTCATGGTTGTTAGAGGGATTCATTTCCTCCTGGGGTATTGGACTGAAGGCCTCAGCTTCTAGCGGGGTGTTGGCTGGAGGCCACCTGAATTCACTGCCATGTGGTTCATGCCTCTCTCTCCCCCCACGGAGCTACTTGCTTTACCAAAGCCAAGAAGGGTGAGGGTCAGCTAGCAAGATGGAAGTTACAGACTATGTAATGCAATCAGAGAACCCAGAACCTTTGATATATTCTACTGGTTACAAACAATACAGATCCAGTCCCTACTCAAGGACAAGGGATTAGACAAAGCATAAACGCAAGGAAATAAGGAACACTGGGGATCACTATGCAATCTGTCTGCCATAAAAGAAAAAGTTGAGTGATGAAAAAAAAGACCTAGAAGATTCAAGAATCGAGATGATACATTAGGATATAATTACAGGTTTCAGATACAGTTTCAGATTAAATGAAAAGCTGAATAACAAGTTGGTAATAAAAATATTCCACTTTAAAAAATATACATTTAAGTCTTATATTAAATAGTATTCACACACTTACATTTCTCTAAATGTTATTCGCCATTAATTTGAATTAACACTATGTATTGCATTGATAACAAATGATTATGACTTTATCGTTTAAGTTCCAAAATGATTCTTGAATTATTAAGAGAACAATACTGATTAGTATTGTTTTAGCATTGACTTTTTATTATTGAACCGTTACTTGAAGTTGTTCATCCATGTGTAATATCCAATAGAGAATTAAATGATTAAACACACAGTGGGAGTTTTTCAGTATAAAACTTGCAGTTTAATGTAAAAAAAAAAGAAAATGACACTAAGAAAAAGCTTGTAGTTAGGGGAAATTTTTATTGTTCCAATTCCTCTTTCCCAGACAATCAGCATATTTAAGCACAAAACTACGGGATAAACAGTCATTCACTACAGTAAGAGCCCAAATTGAAAGACCGTGTGTGTGTGTGTGTGTGTGTATTCTGATAGCATTTTGTGAAAGCTTTTGATTATTCAATTTTTTAGTTTTCTTTGCTCACTGGAATAATCTGTACTGTCAATATTTATCAAATTGCTTTCTTTTTCAAGTATTTCCATGTCTCTTTTATTAAATTAAATTATCACCTTTAATAAATATTTTCTTTTTGTATGTATTAGACATTTTTGCAATTCTCACTTAGATATCTGTCTCTAAAATAATATAAACTGTACTAAAGATTACACCAAAAACTCTTAGAACTAGTAAACCAATTCAGCTAACTTTCAGTATACAAAACCAACATAAAAAATTAGCTGCATTTTTACACACTAATAACAAATTATCTGCAAGAGAGATAAAGAAAACAATCCCATTTACAATAGCATCAAAAACAATAAAATATTTAAGGATAAATTTAACCAAGGTAAAAGTATATACACTGAAAATTATAAGACAATGATGAAAGAAACTGAATAAGTTACAAATAAATGGAAAGATATCCTGTTTTCATGGATCAGAAGATTTAATATTGTTAAAATGTCCATGCTATCCAAAGCAATCTTCAAATTCAATGCAATCCCTATAAAAATTCCAAAGGAATTTCTCACAAAATAGAAAAATCAATCCTAAAATTCATACAGGACCATAAATAGCCAAAGCAACTATAAAAAAGAACAAATCTGGAGTCATCACACCTCCTATTTTCAAAATACAAAGCTATAGTAATCAAAACAGTATGATACTAGCATAGAAACAGAAACATAGACCAATGGAACAGAATTAAGAGCCCAGAACTAAACTCACACATCTATGGTCATCTAATATTTGACAAGGGAGCCAAAAGTACTCAATGGGGAAAGGACAGTCCCTTCAATAAATGGTGTTGGTCAAACTGGATATTCATATGCAAAAGAATGAAACTGGACCCCTATCTTACACCACTCACAAAAACTAACTCAAAATGGATTAAAGACTTAAATGTAAGACCTGAAACCTTAAAAATCCTGTGAGAAAACACAGGAAAAAGCTCCTTGACATTGGTCTTGGCAATGATTTTTTAGATATGACATCAAAAGCACAGCAACTAAAGCAAAAATAAACAAGTGGGACAACATCAAACTAAAAAGCTTTTGTAACAGAATATCAACAAAATGAAAAAGCAACCTATAGGATGGAAAAATAATATTTGCAAACCATATATCTGATAAGGTGTTAATATTCAAAATACACAAGGAACTCATACAACTTAATAGCAAAAAAAAATTCTATTAAAAAATGGGCAAAGGAACTGAATAGACATTTTTCCAAAGAAAATATACAAATGGCCAACGGGCACATGAAAGGCACTTAACATCACTAATCATCAAGGAAATGTGAATCAAAACCACAAGCTATCTGGGGACTTCCCGGGTGGCCCAGCGGGTTAGACTCCACACTCCCAATGCAGGGGACCTGGGTTCAATCCCTGGTCGGGGACCTAGATCCCACATGCATGCTGCAACTAAGAAGTCTGCATGCCGCAACTAAAGATCCTACATGCTGCAACTAAACATGCTACAACTAAGACCCAGCACAGCCAAAATAAATAAATAAAAGAATAAATATTAAACAAACAAACAAACAAAAACACAAGCTATCACTTCACATCTGTTAGGATGGCTATTATCAAAAAGACAAGACATAACAAGTGCTGGTGAGAATGTGGAGAAAAGGGAACCTTTGTGCACTGTTGGTGGGAATGTAAATTGTCATATCCAATAATTATACATATATGTTATATATATGGTTTATATTATAAAACAGAATATTATTCAGCCATAAAAAAGAAGGAAGGCAATCCTGCCATCTGTGATAACATGCATGAACCTTGAAAGCATTATGCTGAGTGAACTAAATCAGGAAGAGAAAGACAAATACAGTAGCATCTCACTTATATGTGGAATCTCCAAAAACAAACTCAAAGAAACAGAGAGCAGATTGGTGATTGCCAGGGCCCGAGGGATGGGGGAATCTGGACCCTTCTTTCCCAGGATCAAAATATTTAAGATTCTGGGGGAGGGGCAACAAATCTAGCCCCTTCAATGTAATAAGAAAAATCCCATTGCAAGCGAGGTCCTGAAAATGTTAACAGTAGACAGTGTAACTCTCCACACCAGCAAACTGAAAACAAAAGAAAACAAAACCCATCTGATCATCTTAATCGATTCAGAAAAAGCTTTTGACAAAATTCAATGCCCATTCTTGATTAAAAACTCTCACCAAACTCAAAACTTCTTCACCCTGAAAAAGAGCATCTACAGATAAATTATCAAATAATGGTATGATACTACAACTGATGAAGAAAAGACTGAACGCACGTGTCCTAGGATCAGGAAATGACATGGCCCTTACCAGTGAACAGGAAAAATAAGGCAAGAAGATAGATAAAAACATAGAGACTGGAAAGGAAAAAAATATATATTTGTAGCTGACATGACTCCTATGTAGAAAATTTAAAAAACCCTGCAAACCAGAACTATAGCTAAGATGTGAGCTAAGAAAGGGCACAGGATTCAAGGTCAATATATACGAATTCAATTGTATTTCTTGATAATAATAATAGATAACTGGAAACTGAAATTTAAACAAGAGAGTACCGTTATAATTTGCATCAAATATTTAGGGATAAATTTAACCAAATATGTGCAAGATTCACATGCTGAAAATTATGTAATCTTAATGAGGTAAATAAAAAACCCTAAGTATTAAAAAGAAAACCCACCAAATTTAGGAATCAGAAGAGTTAAATAGATTCAATGCAATCAAAATCCCTGTAATTTTTCAGTAGATGTCAGTAAGCTGATTCTAAAATACACACTGAAAAATACAAGGACCTAGATTAGCCAAGATAATTTTGAACAAGAAAAAACAAGTTGGAGGATTTACACAATCTAATGTTCGGTTGCTACAACACTACAATAATCGACACAATGTGATACTGGCCACATGATATATGTATCAATCAATGGAACAGAAAGAATCTACACAGAAATAGACCCACAAATATATGGTCAAATGGTTTGATACAGGTGCTAAGACATTCAATGGAGAAAGGATAGTCTTTAAAACAAATGGTAGTGAAACAAATGGACAGCCCCATAAAAAAAAAACAGAAAGAAAGAAATAACAAACTTTGGCCCATAATTCAAATGACATGCATTAACTTGAAATACATCATAGATCTAAATATAAATCTATAAAACTGCTGGTAGAAATCATAGGAGAATGACTGTGTGACCTTGAGTTTGGCAAACTTTTCTTATGTAGGACAGAATATGCATGAATAACATAAGACAAATTAGTATAACTGACTATCAAAAGTAAAACCTTTAGCTTCTCAAAAGATACTGTTAAGAAAATGAAAAGGCAAGCAACACACAGGGATGAAATATTGGTAAACACATAGGTGATAAAGGACTTTACGATGATTATATATAGCTCTTCCACAACTCAGAGTGAGAAAGCAAGCATTCCTTTTAAAAATTGGCAAAACATTTACATAGACGCTTCACTGAAGAAGAGATATGCGTAGGAAAAGGAGCACATGGAAAGGTCCTCAACCCAGCAGGGAAATGCAACTCAAAAGCAAGATGATCAACTGTCACACACCGATTAAAATGGGGAAATCCTAAAAACATGGTGCGCTGGAAAGACAGGGAGCAACGAGAACTCTCAGACATTATTGGTGGGAGTATAAATATTTACAAAATAGAAAAATAATTTGGTAGTTTCTTATCAAGTTAAAAATATATTTACCATACGACCCAGGAACCCTACTCTTAGGTATCACCTAAGAGACATGAATAAACATGTCCAGGAAAAACCTATGAGTGGCTACAGCTGCTTTATCTGTAATTGCCAAAGACTGGCTAGTACCTAATGGCCATCCTGTGGTGAGTGGTTAAACAGCTATGGTGCTTTCGACAGTTCAGGGATAATAAGGAATCAATAACTAACATGTAAAACGTGTACAAATCCCCAAAGCTTTAAACTATGTGAAAGAAGCCAGACTCATGAGGACATGTACTTTATAAATTCAATTATATGACATTCTGAACTCTGCCAACTCACAGGGACAGAACTCAGATCAATGGTTGCCAGGTGCTGGTGGCAGGAGGTGATTTATTTCCAAGAAGCAGGAGAATCATTTTTGGTGTGACTGAAACATTCTAAATCTTAATCATCATCATGGTTACAGGACTGTCAACATGGGTCAAAATTCAGAGAACTATGCACCTAAAAATGGAAAATGTTATCGAATTCAGATTTTACCTCAATAAAACTGACCTAAAAATACTCAGATAAATCAGATTTTGCATGCCTTCAAATCATCAAGGAAGAATTATTCAGCAAATTTAATACGTACTATTAAGTTTCATCAAATTTATGTAACTTTGTTAGAATGCTCCGAATATTCATGGTACTTAAACGGTAATTTCAGTTACTCATTAACTAAAAACTACTATGCCACAAACAAGCTGGTGTTACAAGATAAACTGAGGCACATTAGAATTTACAAGAGTTCATCTCAGCCAACATCCATGTAAATCAGGCAGCATCAAACCACGTGTGGTTAGGAGTGCCTCAGGGACAAGCTAGGGTAAGGTTTTTATAGAGAAGACACAGAAGCAAAGCAAAGCAGAGCAATCATTTGATGGGATGGACCTTAAGCTATATTTGGGAAGCACAGCTGGCCATCTGTGATCATTTGTTCTTAAGTTTCACGTTCTCCATTGAAGCGCCCGGGCTTCAAGTCGGCCCAAGCATCAAAGCAACCCCAGACTGATGGCCTCCTTGTTAATTACTGTAACATGAGTTGCCAGAAAAATGCACCATAGAATTAACGATGAATGAGGATTAACAATGTATGCTTTCTCCATGATTTTTGACAAGAACACAAAAACCTGTGAGTATTCACAGCTTTTAGCCTTATCACCTGCAAAAGCGAGTCTGCTTTTATTTCTGTTTCTCCAGGAGGTGGGTCAAAAAGAATCTTGCTGTGATTTAGGGGCAGGACAGCAATAAAGACGCAGACGTAGAGAATGGACTTGAGGACACAGGGAGTGGGAAGCGAAAGCTGGGACGAAGTGAGAGAGTGGCATGGACTTATATACACTACCAAACGTAAAATAGCTAGCTAGTGGGAAGCAGCCGCGTAGCACAGGGAGATCAACTCGGTGCTTTGTAACCACCTAGAGGGGTGGGATAGGGAGGGTGGGAGGGAGACGCAAGAGGGAGGGGATATGGAGACATATGTACACGTACAGCTGATTCACTTTGTTATACAGCAGAAACTAACACAATATTGTAAAGCAATTATACTCTAATATAGATGTTAACAAAAACAACAAAAAAGTGAATCTGATATGGCTCAATTCTGGGCCCTTGAAATGTGGAGTCATACCATGCCCAGGAGGAGCTTACATATCTTAGATGGGCTGGCTGGCTGGACCTCTGAAAGGGCACAGAACTGGAACACAGTTAGAAAAGGTCAATGTGAAGTAGTCTGGGAGAATTTACAGGGAAGGAACAAAGAAATGTAGGGGCACCTGACATGCATCTGTGTACCTGTGTGTGTGTGAACTGGATCCTGCTTTGGCGATCCTTAAAAGAACGAAGAAAAGGTACAAATTGCATCAAATATTGCTTTGTTGCTTCTTTATCCATCTAACAACTTCATTATTTATCTTCCACACTGGAATATCTTTGACTGTATAATCTTTATTTGACACTGATTTGTAGTGGCTTAGCTTTGCACTGGTGATTCTGCCAGTAAACAAGGCATATGCATGACAAACATAATATGCATACAAGACAATTCGTGCGTGCCCTGGAAGAACGCAGATTACACTTGCATTGGAGAAGGTGGTTACAGACAAGGAACCAGGTGGCACAATAAGGACTAGGATAGAAATAAGTACAGGATTCTGAGGGTTCTGTGGAAATGTTACTGCACAGAGAAAGACTTCTAGAGTGGATGCCAAAGGCAATTAGGAAGATGAGGAATTGGTGAACACCTCTGGTCTGGACAGTATGACTGGATGGTAAGAGATGAGAAGAGAACTGTTGAGATCTGGTCATGGAAGGTCCTACGTTCCTAATAAGGGGTCCTTCTAAAGTCTGGGAGGACTCACTGAGAGATTTTAGCAACTCACAGGGACAGAACTGATTTAAATGGATGTTTGCTGAGATGAACTCTTGTAAATTCTAATGTGCCTCAGTTTACCTTGTAACACCAGCTTGTTGGTGGCATAGTAGTTTTTAGTTAATGAGTAACTGAAATTACCGTTTATGGGATCAGAAAAATAGCTTCAGAATTGAGGTGTCCTCCCCCCAAATTGGTGAGGGATAATAGGGCGGGCAGGATGTGGGACTGTGTGAGAAACAGTCCAGGACACCCACCATGGTGACAGAGGCAGTGGTGACGGTCCCAGTAACAAACCACTCACTACGCTGAGGGCTACCTTGGGCAGCGGGGACACTTCAGGGATATGTTCCCCTGAGGACACTGTAATTAGCTCCACGTCCCTGGTGGGGAAACTGAGCACAGAGACGGTCCCATTCGTGGGTTCCTCCCCGAGAGCTGCACACCCACTGCCGGGCGGCGCACAGCTCACCGGAACGTGCCGGGAGCACCTGCACACCTGGGACGCCACAGGCCTGGATGCTGACCCCGGGCCCGTCTACCTGACGCCCACCTGCCCTCAGCTTCCGCGTCCCCAGCCCGCCCGGCTCTGAGGACACTTTAACCCGGGTCCCCAGAGGTGAGTGGCCGCCGCAGAGGGTCCCCTCGTCCTCGAGGCCTGCCAGGCGACCTGCGCAAGGACGGGTGACGAGGCAGAGGCTGCGGGGACCTGGCTGGAGCCGCGACCCACGCCCGGGGCCGGGAGACGGCGAAGGGCCTACCTGGAGAGCCGGGCCGGCTCCGCGGACGCGTCCCCGCCGTGTCCTCCTCCGGGGGCGGCCGGGGGCCCACAGCGCGGGAGGAGCTGGGCGCCGACCTGGGCCGACTGGGCCGGCCTTGGGCCCGGCTGGCTGCGCTGGACCAGTCCCCGGCCTGTGGAGGCCGCACTGCCCCTCGACGGGTGGAGCAAAACCACTCTGAGGCCCGAGGAAGGGGCCTCCTGGGCCCAGCGGCCCAGCGGAGCGCTGCTCCTGGAGACCCCGGGGACCACGGACGCCCCAGACGCCCGACTGGGCCTGCGCATCCGCATCGCCGAGCGGCCTGTGCCGCTGCGCCACCTCGCGGCCGATCCTGGGGCTGCACCTTCTGCTGACAAAAATATTTAAAATTTTACTACCGTAGAGTGATTACTTCTAGTTCGTAAGATTTGGAATGACACAGACAATATTGGGCATTTTTAAACAATCTCTCCAAACTCCTGTATGGCAATGTGAAATAATTTCACATATGTGAACATTTGATGCAAAACCACATGTACGGGCCTGAGACTCCCATCCTTAGAAAGGCCTGCTTTCCTAGCCTGGCAACTGGGCGTTGGACTAGGAATTCGAATTCCTTACACGGATGTGGAACTTTACCTAAGTGATAAATATGGCTCACTGTGACTTAATTCTTTGTACAAACAAATGGTTTATACCAAGTGCCCGCTTTCCTTCCGGGAGTCTGGAGTTTTGGTACCTGCCTGGTGAAGATGCCGATGTGCACTGTACCCGGCAGAAACCGTGAGTTTCTCCAGCAGACACACCTGCATGTGTTGTCACAACGCACTGCTGGAGGAATAAGCTAGTCTGTGTCCTGTGGGCTGTGCCACATGTGACTTTTCCCTGTGCTACCTCTGCCTTGTAGCCTCTGGCTGGAATAGCATTTACCTGTAAGTGTAACTGCACGCTGAGCTCTGAGAGTGCTTTTCACAAATCACCAAACCGAAGGTGACATGGGTACCAAAACGCACACACACATCTTTAACATTACTTGAAAAAAGAGAATAAGGAAACTAAAAGATGACTGTGATGAAAAATAAGAAAAAATGACAATAAATACCAGAACCTCCCTCCCACATGCCCACATCCAAAGTCTCCCACCACTGAACACGATGTGGAGCAGAGATAGCCAGGACTCCACGAGGAACAGAGTGGGAACACGAGTGAAGGGGCCTCGGGGGAGTCGGAGGAATCACCAGAACGATTAGATTCACCCCAAAATCGAAAATACTAATATATACACAATCTATACATATATTGTATCTATAATATGCATATACATGTATATTATCTGCCTACATATATATTTATAAGCAGATCAGATCACAAACCGGAAAAAAAAAGGATTCAGAAGTCCTGCTATCACAGTTGTATTTAAGGTTAAAGGAACTAAAAGTAAGAGGAAGTGATACTGTTTAACGTTAAATGCGGAAATCCACAATGAAGACAGAACGCCTGTGAATACTGATGCACTAAGTACCTCAACAACGATCCTTCGGAAGTCAAAACTACAGGCTATGTAAGGAGACTTAGAAACACACTAACAGGGGACTTGAACATACTATTTTCAGTTTAAGACATCAACTGGACAGAAATAAGCAAGGAGATAAAAGATTTAAACAACATTATTACTAGAGTGGGTCTTGTAAACATACACTGAATTCTACATTCATATAGTAGAGCAAACACATTATAAAATTTGATGCTATAACACAAAGAAAATGTAAGTAATTTTCATTAATTAGAAATATTACAAACAGCCCTCTCTGGTCACAAATGCAGTAAGTTGAGATGTACTAACAAAAATAATGGAAAGCTGCTTTATTTATTTTTTAGTAAATAATTGTTTTTACTAAAAAATGATTAAATACCATCTGGACAAAGGAGGAATAACAGCTAAATTTAGAGAATTTAAAAAATTTTGTCCAGGATATATTATTTTTCAGAATCTACAAGACACATTTAAAAAAATAATCAGAGGAAAACGTACTGCCTAAGTACTTTGTCAATAAAAATGAAAGGCTAAAAGTAGAATTAAATTCCCAACTCAACATGATATTAAAAAAAAAAGACAAATTAAACCAAAGAGAGCATAAAGAATGCTAATAAAAATAAACACACAAATTAATGAGGAAAATAATATAAAAGAGTAGATTTTATTAATAAATTAATTTTTTAAAACAGCAAAATAGACAAACCACTACTTAACTTAATCAAAGGAAAAAAATTAGAAAGCACAAATGCACAAAATGATAAATGACATGGTGGAAATAACTATTCAAAATGAAGGCATTTAGGGCTTCCCTGGTGGCGCAGTGGTTGAGAGTCCGCCTGCCGATGCAGGGGACACGGGTTTGTGCCCCGGTCCGGGAAGATCCCACATGCCGCGGAGCAGCTGGGCCCGTGAGCCATGGCTGCTGAGCCTGCGCGTCCGGAGCCTGTGCTCCGCGACGGGAGAGGCCACAACAGTGAGAGGCCCGCGTACCGCAAAAAAAAAAAAAAAAAAAGCCCTTCAAAATGAAGGCATTTAAAAAAGTCATGAGACTATTTTGACGATTTCTATGGAAATTAATTTGATGTGTTCTAGAGGAAATGGAGAGTTTCCTAAGAAATTACACTGTTTGGGAGGTTAAACAGACCAGTGTCCACAGAAGAAATAGAGAAAATTATGAAGGAACTCCTCTACAATAAACACTACGCTTAGAGAGTTTATCAGAGGACTTCTACCAAAACTTAAAACAAAGTTATTCCCAGTACCCTATAAATTATTTTAGAACATTAAAGAGGAAGAAAACTTTTGTAGTTCTTTTTACAAGGCACATATGACCTAATCCAAATAAAGGCAGTACAGAGAAATAAAGCTACAGACCAATATCCTTCATGAATGTCAATATAAAAATTCTACGCAAAATCCTAGCAAATCCTTTATGACTGAAAAAATAATGTTCCATGACCAACTTGCATTCCAGGATTAAAATTTAGTTCAATATTAGAAATCCAGTAATATGATATAAAATATTAGCAAAACTAAGGAAAAAATATATGATCATCTCCATAGATATGGAGAGAACCTTTGCCAAAAGTCAGCACTTATTTATGATAAAAACACTATGAAAATAGGAATTGTGGGATACTTTTTTTAACATTATAATATATATTATTATGTATGTGTGTATATAGATAGATAGATG
This sequence comes from Hyperoodon ampullatus, assembly GCF_949752795.1. NCBI lineage: Eukaryota > Metazoa > Chordata > Mammalia > Artiodactyla > Ziphiidae > Hyperoodon > Hyperoodon ampullatus. Next base: position 29,309,984 of record NC_136933.1, read on the forward strand.
TATATACATATATGTGTGTGTATATATTTTTATATCTTAATCCTAAAGCTAGTGTCTTATTTGATATTTTGGAGAAAAAAAACTGCTGGGGCTTCCCTGGTGGTGCAGTGGTTGAGAATCCGCCTGCCAACGCAGGGGACACGGGTTCGTGCCCCGGTCCGGGAAGATCCCACATGCCGCGGAGCAGCTGGGCCCGTGAGCCATGGCCCCCGAGCCTGCACGTCCGGAGCCTGTGCTCCGCAACGGGAGAGGCCACAACAGTGAGAGGCCCGTGTACCGCAAAAAAAAAAACAAAAACAAAAAACTGCTGGTATTACAAGTGATATTAGGAATATGATAAGGATGCCACTATTGCCACTAGGATTTAACCTTGTAGGGTATTAGCTGGTGCCATTGGACAAAAGAAGTTAATTAGAGACATAAGAATATGTAAAGGAACAGTGATGCTGTATCAACTGCAGATAATATGAGCATACCTATGAAATCCCAGAGTGTCCATGACAAAACTTACTCAACATTAAAATAATTCAGTGAAGTAGCAGACAATAAAGACAAAAATTCACAGCATTTACAGAAAAAATTTTAAGACTTGATGGTAGAGAAAAGTACATTTAAAGTAGCAACAAAGAAGACAAAACTTAGAAAAAATAACAAGAATTGTACAAAATCGCTATAGTGAAAACCTAAAAGAATTCCTGAAAAGAATATGATCTGAACAAATGGAAAGACATTTCCTGTTTTAGGAGAGGACAATTCAACATTATAAAGCTGCCGGTTCTCTCTAAATTAACTTCAACACAATCCCAATAAAAATATCTCCAAGCTATTTTATGGAGTTAGATCATTGGATATAAAGTTCATATAATAAACATGAAAGAATAGCCATATAAACACTGAAGAAGAAAAACTCTGGGGGATAATTAATCCTGCCAAACAGTCAAATATATTATAAAGTTTCCATTTCTAAAACATTATGGTGCTGGAGCATGAACAGACATAGAGACAAGTGGAGAAGAGAAAGTCCAGAATCAGACCCAAATATGTATAGAAGTGTAGATTATAACCAACGTGGCATCTCAAATCACAGGGGTAAATCTGGACTCTTTTATTCAGGATGTTGGGACAAATGGATAGTCATTTGTAAAAAATATAAAATCAGGTCCTTATCTCAAATTATCCATAAGAATAAGTTCTAAGTGGATTGGGGATCTACATGTAAAAACTGAAACCATACAAGCACTAAGAAATAACAAGAATAAATTCCTCTTTAACACTGGTATAGGAAATTGCTTTCTAACAATAAATGAAAATCTACAGCCAACAAAAGAAAAAATGGATAAACTTAGCTACACACCAAAAAAATGCATTTAAAAATGCATGACAGCCGGGCTTCCCTGGTGGCGCAGTGGTTGGGACTCCGCCTGCGGATGCAGGGGACACCGGTTCGTGTCCCGGTCTGGGAGAATCCCGCGTGCCGCGGAGCGGCTGGGCCCGTGAGCCATGGCCGCTGAGCCTGCGCCATGCTCGCTGAGCATGCGCGTTTGGAGCCTGTGTTCCGCAGCGGGAGAGGCCCGCATACGGCTAAAAAAAAAAAAAAATGCATGACAAAAACACCATAAGCAAAATCAAAAGATAAGTTACATTCTGGGAAGAAATATTCTCAACATATACTGCGGGCAAAGAGCTATGACCCCTAATATATTACAAAGAACTCTTAAACATTGTGGACAAAGAACTCTTAAACATTGTGGACAAAGAACCAAAACCCAATAGAAAATGTAAACATGTAATGGGCAGACAGTTCACAAAAACAGATAATAATGGCCTTCAAACATATGAACAAACTCACTCATTTTTAAAGAAATTAAAATAACACTAAGATAGCATTTCTCACCTATCAGACTGATACAAATCTTTAAAAATTATATGACAACACATTCTGCCCCGGAGGCTGTGAGAAAACAGCTGTCCCACACGTCACTGATGAGAACGCTGATTGTTTCAGCTCATCTCAATAACTAAAGAAACCCACCAACCAAACAAAAAATCAACATATGCCCTTAATTTTTGACCCAGCAATCCTACCTCTAGGAATCTACCCTGAAGATACACTATCAATAAGACAAAAATACAAATGCACAAGGCTATCATGGCAGCATTGTTCGTAATTGCAAATATTGGAAAAAACCCTGAATTCCCATGTATGGGAAGGGGTTTAAATAACTGATATACTACATAATGGGACACTATTCAGAAGTTTAAAAAGGAAAAGATCTTCATAAACTAATACAAAGTGATTTGATCAGGGCAAACTCTTCAGTGAAACAAAGCACAAAAAAGCATTTATAGCATACAATCCTACCAAAACAGTAGATATAGTAAATACACATGTATCTGCTCATGTACCTGAAAGAAACGTAGGAAGGATAAATCAGAAAGTATAGCAATTGGTAAGCTATAGGAAGCGGGTGGGAAAGAGGTAGAAAGCAGAAATACTTCTCTGAATGTACATTTTTGGATAGCTTGCAACCACAGGAACGTTCCAAGTATCTTTCACATACTTAAATGAGGAATTAAAAACAACCAGCATGTGAGGTGAACCAAAAGGGAAACATAAACATTAACAAATGAGCCTAACTCTCACACAAATAATTAACATTACTACATGGAAGCAGAAGCAGGTAGATGAGAGTAGAAAACAGTCTCTTGGCTAGACACAGTATCTTTAGCTGTACAGCTAAAGATAAAAACAGCTACACATGGATGATGTTGTGCAAATAATAATGTGTTTCTCACAGGGATCTGGATCAACAGTTCTGAAACTTTACGTGTATGCTGAAATTCAACAAATCAGTAAGCACAATGTAGATAAGAACCGGGTTTCTCCTGCACTGTTGGTGGGAATGTAAATTGATACAACCACTATGGAAAACAGTACAGAGGTTCCTTAAAAACTAAAAGTAGAACTACCATATGACCCAGCACTCTCACTACTGGGCATATACCCTGAGAAAACCATAATTCAAAAAGAGACATGTACCACAGTGTTCATTGCAGCTCTATTTACAATAGCCAGACATGGAAGCAACCTAAGTGTCCATCAACAGACGAATGGATAAAGAAGATGTGGCACATATATACAATGGAATATTACTCAGCCATAAAAAGAAACAAAATTGAGTTATTTGTAGCGAGGTGGATGGACCTAGAGTCTGTCATGTAGAGTGAAGTAAGTCAGAAAAACAAATACTGTATGCTAATGCATATATATGAAATCTAAAAAAAAAAAAAAAAAAGATACTGATAAACCTAGTTGCAGGGCAGGAATAAAGAGGTAGACATAGAGAACGGACTTGAGGACATGGGGTAGGAGGGCGAAGCTGGGGCGAAGTGAGAGAAGCATCGACATATACACACTACCGAATGTAAAATAGTTAGCTAGTGGGAAGCAGCCACATAGCACAGGGAGATCGGCTCCGTGCTTTGTGATGACCTACAGGGGTGGGAGAGGGAGGGTGGGAGGGAGGCTCAAGAGGGAGGGGATATGGGGACATGTGTATGCATATGGCTGATTCGCTTTGTTGTGCAACAGAAACTAACACAGTACTGTGAAGCAATTCTCCTCCAAAAAAGAGCTATTAAAAAAAATAAGAAGAAGAACTGGGTTTCTTATTGTTGGAGGATGAATTTACAGATAAAAGGATGGGCTGCCAGAAGGAGCCCTGTGATCCTGGAGTCTTTAGTGACCATGTCCTCTTCAGACGTACATATGTACACAAACACACGCATATCACAGACACATGATACAGAAACACAGATGTGTGTATATGAAAGGGTTAGAACATACACATGTATGTCGTAATTGTCTGCTGAGCCAGCCTAAAAGCAATGACACACCGTGATTTCTCTGATCTTAAAAAGTAAATAAAAAGTTATGTCCCGACCTAACATGTCTAAGTTTGCCTGCTCCCTTTTGTAGTAAAGCTCCTTGGCAGAGCTGTCTGCACTTGCCCACGTTCACTTTCTCTCTTCCTGTCCTCCATTAAAGCCTCCCATTCTGGCTTTCATCCTTGACCACTTGAAATGGGAATAAAAGCTCTTGTCCAGGTTATCATTAACAGCTGTGTTCTGAATTCCACAGTCAGTCTCCCATCCACACTTTGACGCATCAACATCATTTGACCACCTCCAGAATTCCAAGGGTCTATAAACAACTGTGTTTTCAACATCTGTACTTGAATATTTAATATAGGTATCCCAAACAGACTTTTTTTAAATTAATATGTTTATATCACAGTACTGTTGATTTAAATATTATATTGGTTTCAGGTATACATCATAGTGATTCAATATTTTTATAAATTTTAAAGGCAACTGTCTGCCCTTCCCCTCAAAACATGGTCTTCCTGCAGCCTTCACCCTCTAAACACAAGGCAACTCCATCCTCCAACATGCTGAGGCCAAGGAGCACGAAGCTATTCTTGATTCCTCTGGGTGTCTCAGCCCATCAGCAAGTGTGTAGGATCTAAAGGATTCTCATGTCTACCATCACAAAAACCCTAATCCAAATTGTCTTCACTCATCTGCTTACTGGAATAAATCCCATCCTGGATTTTTATCCTCCCCAGGCCAACTCAGGAGCCACGTAAACTTTTCGAAAGTAAACTTTATATTGAATATTACATCTTGTAACTCAATGGAGTTTGCAAAGTGAACACCCTCGACTTACCATGACCCAGATGAAGCTGTGAAACGTGGGATCCAGCACCACTTCCACGTAAGTAATGGTAAGTTAACTTGCCTCGACTGGTAAGGTTTTTCAGGTTTAAATTCTATATAAAGGGAATCATAAATGTCCAATCTGGTTATGGGGCTTCCTCAGAGCAAAATTGCTCCTGAGATCTATCCATGCAGTTCTATTGTAACAGGCACTCATGTTTTCTCATTAATGAATATATTCCATTGTATGGATACCCCAACGCTTACTTGAACCTTTGATTTGTTTCCAGTTTGAGGCTACTCTGAATTATTTTGTCATGGGCACATGTATGAATATCTTCTGCCTGACAAATATATGGTTCTCTTTATGGTACTTTCGAGAAGTGGAAACCTGGCCCAGAAAGTGGGAACAATTTCAGATTTAGTAGAAACTATGAAACTTTTCCAAAGTGGTTGTGATAACTGATCTCTCACCAGCGGCTGCTTCTCATCCTCATAAACAGTTGGTATTTTCAGTATTTAAATTTAAGCTACTTTGGTGGGGTTTAATTTGCCTTACTCCAGCAATTAAAGAAGTCAGCATTTTAAGGCATTTATTGGCCATATGGAAATCTTCTTTTGCCTATACTAGTATTAGGTGATCTGTTGTTTACAGGCATTTGTAGGAGTTCTTTATGTATTCTGTTTCTGTGTCTTTTGCCAGATATGAGTATTACTAATATCTCATCCTGCTCTCTAGATAGAAGTTTCACTCACTTAATGGACTGGTAAAAAGCATCACTTTTGAATGATAAAAAGCATCAGTTTAGTATAATTTATTGGTATTTTCCTTTATGTTAATCTTTTTTTTAATCCTATTTAAGAAATACTTATTGAAGTATCTGGAAGAGATTTTTATGTATAATTTCACTTGTCAAAATTCTTTAAAATGAATATCAAATTGATATTTATATCCAATAGCTTATCTGGGCTGCACTGCAGAGGCGTGATTGTCATCAATCAAATGACAGAATATTTGGGAGCTTTCTATTCTGTTCCATCCATTTATTTACCCATGTGCCAATGCTACATGGTCTTAATAATTCTACCTATATAATAAGTCATAAATCTTTCAACTTGGTTCACCTTGTTCAAGGTAACCTTGGTTATTCTTGACCCTTGAATTCCAGTATGAATTTTAGGATGAGTACGCCAATGTTGACAAATACATAAACAAAGAAATAGGAACATACAAACAAACAAACTCACTTCTAGGATTTACACTGGAATTGCACCAGATGTTTAGACCAGCATGTGGAGAACTGTCTTTACATGTTAAGTGTTCCAATCCAAGAACTGCTGTCTCCCTCCATTTTTTTAGGTTTGCTTTAATTCAGCTCAACTGCCTTTTATAGTTTTCTGTTTATAGGAGTCCACATCTTTGTTAGATGTATACATAATTATTTGATGCTTTATAATATCTTATAAGTAGTGTCAGTTTAACATTCCATTTTCTATTTGTTTGCTGTTAGTATAAAGAAATAAAGTTTCATCCTGATTTTTATATTGGCATTTGTGCTAAAGTTATGCATTCAATTCCTATAGATTCATATTCTTTCAGATTTTCTAAAAATCACATTTTATTCCTTACTTTCAAATCCGCATGCTTTTCATTCCCATTCCATACTTTATTTCTCTCTCCGTGACCTCCTATGCAATTCTGAATAGAAGTGGTCAGAGGAGGAATCCTTGTTTCATTCTGTATGATAGAAGAAACATTTTCAGTAATTTACCATTAAGTATGATGTATAATATATTTTTTCTTGTGTTGTTCAAGGATCCTTACAACACTGAGGCAGAGCTCTTTTCCTCATAGTTTGTTAATGTTTTACAATTGTCAGCTTTGAATTTCACTGTATGCTTTTCTGCATGCACTGAAATGACCTTATGATTTTGCTTTTTTATTTACGTAATAAGAAAAATCACAATTGACTATCAAGTGTTTAAGAAAAACTAAAAGAAATGTTTCCAGAAATAAACTCACATGATTTTGGTTTGATTTCCTCTTTATATCTTTCTAAGTTCAATTTGCTTGGTTTTTTTAGAATCTATTTTCATGTGAGCAATGGGCTTGTAATTTTCCAGTTTTCCTTTCTTGTCATGTCCTTATCATATTGTGGCATTTGGAGTTGCTTTGTTTCATAATAGGTGTGGAAATATCCCTGTTTTTCTTTAGTTTTTATAAAAGAGCATGAGAAAGATTGCTGTTATTTCTTTTGTAAATGTTTGGAAAAATTCATTGGTGAAATCAGCTGGTTTCTGATATAGAAATATTTAGATTTTTCTATTTATTCTTGAGTCAGTAATTGTATTTTATGATTTTTCTATGAACTTGTCTACTTTACCTTAAAGTTTTAAGTTATGTGGCATAATATCTTCTCATGATTTTTCAATGTCTGCAAAAATTATGGTCCAAGTTTTATAATTCACTCTTAATTGTGCGTATTAATTTCTGCTTCATCTCTTTATCAGTCTTGCTAGAGTTTATCAATTTTTATTAAGGTTATCAAACAATTAATTCTTACTTCACTGATTTTAATATTGAACATTATTTTCTGATTTTAGTCTGCTCTTTGCTTGATTATTTCCTTCCTTCTACTTTCTTTTGGTTCAATTTGCTGTTCTTTTTGAAAATTCTTGAAATGAGTACTTAGATAAATACTTAGATAAGTAGTAGCCTTTTTTATGTTGTGGTATTTGCTTTTAGAGGCTTAAATTTCCTTTGACAATAGTTCTTGGTTTCTCCACAAAGGTTTTATAATTATATTTTCGTTAGTATTCTTTTAAAATCTTTATAATACTCATTTGGTTCTTCTTTTCCTGTAAAACTATTTTTAAACATTTTGGAGTTATATTATTATGTTCATAATGATTTAGTTTTCTTATATCTTCCAGGAGAATTATCACCTTAATCATTATGAAATGTCACCCCATTTTTTCAAATAATTCTTCTTTTTATAGTGAACTTTGTCTAATAAGAGAATGGTGAGAATATTTAAATCATTGTTTGCATTTGATTTTATTTTATATCCTTTCATTTTCCAAAATTTATTCTCAGTATCTTAAGGTGTATCTCTTGTAAACAGCATTTAGACATTAGACAATGTCTAATTGCATTTAAACAATATTTGTCCTTTAAATCAACTAAATGTTCCATTTTCATCACTGGTATATTAGAGTTTATATACTATTTTAACATTTATTTTCAACTTCAACTATTTTTTCTCTTCTTTCTTACTAATCAAGCATTTTTATATGTTACAATTAACTTTCAGCTACAACTTATATTATGATTTTTTGTTGTATCACATGTAGACATTACATATACATCTTTGATTTGTAATGTTGAACACAAATCAGCATTTCTATTTCATCCTCCAACACGGACACTGTAATCTAACCTAGGTCTCTACCACCTTTTATGGTATGGTTGTCATAAAACACTAAAGCAGGAGGAAAAAAATCAAAACAATTCCCATGACTCTGGAAATCAACCAAAAGGAGACCCAAATCAAGAGACACTTATTTTTGAAAAACTAAGCAAGATCTTGGGGTAAGAATGGGGGAAGTTAGAGATAACTTCTCTCCCATGCCTAGTTCTGACAAGGACAAACATAAATAAACCTGCCAACCTTAAGATTTGTTGCTTTGTGTAATAAACTATATTTGGGTTGAGAATAAAACCCCACAGCCTTAGGGCTTCCCTGGTGGCGCAGTGGTTGAGAGTCCGCCTGCCGATGCAGGGGACACGGGTTCGTGCCCCGGTCCGGGAAGATCCCACATGCTGCAGAGCGGCTGGGCCCGTGAGCCATGGCCGCTGAGCCTGCGCGTCCGGAGCCTGTGCTCCGCAGCGGGAGAGGCCACAACAGTGAGAAGCCCGCATACCGCAAAAAAAAAAAAAAAAAAAAACCCACAGCCTTCCAAGCTAAAATTTGTGGACTCAGGCAGGAATAAACAGGTAAACCTTCAGGAGACTGTGGTCTCCATGTGGGAGTTAGTACAAGTCCAGCCAGAAGCTAAAGGGAAGATTCTTGACATAAGAGGAGAGTAGGAGGGCAGGGATAGGCTCTCCAAACATCGCTCACTCACTGGGCAATTGTATGCACGTCCTGGGGAGACTTGATAGCGCCCAGAACAGGTGAAGCCAGGGGGGATGGAGGCCTTGAATATGTCCCCATCCAAGAAACAGAGTGATTGGGACAAGACTCACAGATGAGAAGTATTTACCTCAATCTCTGCCCAAATATTTGGCTGAGTTCTGCAGACACTTGGAGAATCCTTGTGGGTATTTAAAAATAAATTTAAGGGCCTCCCTGGTGGTGCAGTGGTTGAGAGTCCGCCTGCCGATGCAGGGGATACGGGTTCGTGCCCCGGTCCGGGAGGATCCCATATGCCGCGGAGCGGCTTGGCCTGTGAGCCATGGCCGCTGAGCCTGCGCATCCGGAGCCTGGGCTCCGCAACGGGAGAGGCCACAACAGTGAGAGGCCCGTGTACCGCAAAAAAAAAAAAAAAAAAAAAGATAAATAAATTTAAGAATATAAGGGTGAACAGAAATGATAGTGGCTGCACATATACAGAGAAAAATCCAGAATTTAAGTCCAGACAGGTTAAAAAAAGGAAACAAACAAAGCCCTCAAACAATAAAATAGAATCCAGAGGTACTATTGTATATTACCTTAAAATGAAGTTTTAAACAAAAATTCTGAAGCATGAAAAAAAACCAAAAAAGTGTGGTATTACAAGAAAAAATATCAGTCAATAGAATCTGATTCTGTGTGGGTCTAGATATTGAACTTAGGAGAAAAGCTATTCAAAGCTAGCATTATAAATATGTTAAAAGAATTAATAGTATCATATTAAAATAACTAAACAAAGATATCACAATGATACAATAAATATGGATTCTGAATACAGAAATACAAACTATTCAAAAGAATTAAGTGGAAAGCTAGAATTGAGAAAAAATAATTGATGTGAAAAAAATCACAACATGGGTTCAAAGCACAGTGGAGTTGACAGAACAGATCAGTACATTTGATTACAGATAAACAGAGAATAGACAATCAGAGGAACTGAGAGTAAAATGATTTCAGAAAAAGGAACCTCAGAGACTTGGATAATGGGAATCCTAGAAGAAGAGTAGACATAAAATGGGGCAGAAACGTATTTGAAGAAATAATGACTGAAAACCTCAATAATCTGATTAAAAAACAATCAATAGATCAAGAAGATCAATGATCCCCAAGTAAGATTAGCAGAAAGAAATCACATTTAGACACTCCACAGTCAAACTCCAGAAGGCCAGAGACAAAGGGAAAATATTGAAAGTGGAAAGAGAAAAATGATTATGAGCCAAGATGGAACAATAATAAAATAAACAGCAGACTCTTTATCAGAGACAGAAAAACACTAGAAGTGCTGGTAATGACTTTCTTGAGGTTCTGAAAGAAACTTAAAAATCAAGAATTCTATATCCAGTGAAATTATTCTTTAAAAATGATAAAGACACAAAAATTTCCCAAGTAAACAAATAAGGATATCTTTCCTAAAAAAATTACTAAGGTAAATTCTTTGTACTGAAAGGAAATGAAAGTAAATGATAAATCAATTCCACAGGAAGGAAGAAAGAACACCAGAAATACTAAACATGTGCATAAAAATAATTTTTTTCTCTTTTTTTCTATTAATATCTTTAAAAGCCTATGATTATTTAAAGCAGTAATTTTAACAATGTATTCTGGATATATGAAGGAGATAAAGTGGTAAGCCATGAAGCATCTATATAACATATATGGAGAAACAGAAGAACCAAAAAGACATAAAGACATATAGCATAATAGCAAAATTGCAGGTATAATTCCATTGAGATCAATAGCTACATTAAGTGTGAATGAGCTAAATATTCCAATCAAAATGCAGAGGCTGTGGGATTGGATAAAAAATCAAGACTTATAACACGCTGCCCACAAGAGACAACATTTATATTCAAAGACACAAAATAGGCTGAAAATGAAGTAATAGAAAAGAAATGCTTCACAAACTGTAAACATGGGGATTATTTCTCTCCTTTTTTGTTTTTGCTTGTTTTACTTGAATTTACCCAGCTTCTTGAGTTGTTTTCTGTAGTTCCTCCGTCACAAGTTACTCTGTCATTCCAAAAGAAGATATTCCTCAGAAACATGTTTTTTTAAATTATTAGTCAAATCATATCACTCAGTCCTGCTCAAAACTTGCCGATGACTTCCTATCTCACCCCATGTAAAAGATAAAATGCTTACCACAGTGTGGGCTATCCACAGGGTTACATCTGTAAAGCTCCCATGTTACCCTTCTGATCTCATGTCCTACTAACAGCTGACTTGCTCAGTCTGATCAGCAACATTGGCTTCCTTGCTGTTCCACAAACTCTTCCCTTAGGGATTTCACATCAGCTGTGGACACTGCCTAGAATGGTCTCCACCCACATCCATACCCACATCCTCCCTATCCTTCTTCATGTGTTCACTTATGTATAATTTCCCTAGTGAAGCCTTCCACGTTAAAATTACACCTACTGGGCTTCCCTGGTGGCACAGTGGTTGAGAGTCCGCCTGCTGATGCAGGGGACACGGGTTCGTGCCCTGGTCCGGGAAGATCCCACATGCCGCGGAGCGGCTGGGCCTGTGAGCCATGGCTGCTGAGCCTGCGTGTCTGGAACCTGTGCTCCGCAACGGGAGAGGCCACAGCAGTGAGAGGCCCGCGTACCGTAAAAAAAAAAAAAAAAAATTACACCTACTTTCCATTGCGCCTTCTGTCCTCTTGACTTTTTTTTTAATATTCCCCCAGAGCATTTATTACAATCTAGCTTAGTATATAGTTTACTATTTTGTATCTTATCTAACCTGACTCACTCCATCCTTAATGAAAAGTCCAGGAAAGCAAGAGTTTTTATTTAGGTCACTTCAGGATCATTTGTATGGAGTACTGCGGGACACATTATAAGTTTTTAATCAATATGAAGAATAAATGGATTCTGAACCATTAAGGCAGGCTTTTAAAATAGTAGGTGCTTTTTTTTTCAAACATTAAGCACACAGGATATACTGTATTCTAGCAGAAACTTCCTAATAATTTTCTTATTAAGGCTACTAAACATTCTAATTGAAGGCTTGCCAACTTTTACTTCGAAGATGGGCTAAACTGCGGCATGACCAACACTTTAAATAAAATAACTTAAATAGCAATAAACCTGGATGGCTCCATTTTATACTTTTTCTCTTATCATATATACATTATATACATATAAAATACATATACCTCTATTTATATATTACATATGTGTGTATATATGTATATATATTAGAGTAGTTTTAGGCTCATAGCAAAGTTGAGTGGGAAGTACAGAGAGTTCCCATATATTCCCTGCCCCCCATACAGGCATGGCTTCTTCCACTACAAACATCCCACACTAAAGTGGTATTTTTCTTACAACTGATGAATCTACATTGACACATCATTATCAACCAAAGTCCACAGGTGACATTAGGGTTCAGTCTTGGTGCTGTACATTCTATGGGTTTGGACAAATGTATAATGACATGTATCTACTGTTATAGTATCATACAGAGCATTTTCACTATCCTAAAAATTCCCTGTTCTCTGCCTATTCATCCACCCACCATTGTACCACATATAACCCCTGGCATACACCGATCTTTTTACTGTCTCCATAGTTTTGCCTTTCCCAGAATGTCATATGGTTAGAATCATATAGTATGAGCCTTTTCAGATTGTTATTTTTCACTTAGCAATATGCATTTAAGATTGGTCCATTTCTTTTCATGACTTGATAGCTCATTTGTTCTTAGCACTGAATAATATTCCATTGTCTGGATGTACCACTTTCATAATGTTTTTAAACATTCATTATTTCTCAGTACTTTTTCAGTTGTTTAGAACTTTCCAATTTTTTTTCTTTCAACTCAGAACCACTGGCAATGATAGGAATGGTATAAAGAGGTAGTAGGTTCTTCCAATACTTAGATGGCCTTGCACTCAGAGGTTATATTACACCAAACAAAGTTAGATGTCTAAGGCAGCTGTAACACCTCATATCAAATCAACCATTTTCTAAACACTTCCTTTTTTCCTCAAGACATCGCCCATGCATTAAAACATCCTATGAGGTCACTTCATGAGACACAGTTTGTCACTAAGGAGGTGATGGATCAGTTGGGTTCTTGTTTTCTGTTTTCTGAACGGTGTTGGAATATTCTCTCTTCGGTAAACCAGAGTAGTAACCCCAGGGAGATGCTACATTTCCTTCATCAATTCTAACCTATCTTTAACTTTCTCTGCTATTATTTTGCGATCTCTGTGCACTGGGTAAGTTCTTATAAATGAAATCAATTTCTCTCTTTCTATCAAATTAAACTCATTTTATTTCATAAAAAGTAAGCTAGACATTTATCACATATGCATGTAAACTGTAAGTCAACATGTTATACACATGAAAATATCGATTATAAAATCATCTAAGTTTCTCTTTCCTTTTCCTTTTTCCCTTTCTTCCTCTGAAAGCAGCAAATATATTTTAGGCCTAATTTCACTCAGAGGCTCCTTCACATCTGTAATTCCTTTGAAAATCTGTTGAAATAGGAATTACTGACAAATTAAATACCCTTATCCTTTCATGGCCTCATTTATGGCACATTTACCACAAGTATCATGTGCCAAATAGGCCGAATGAAAGAAATTTAAAGATGATGGAGTGTTAGCCAACATCTAAATCATCTTGTTTGCCAAATAACATGAAAACTCAGTAACACAGGTGAATACATTTTGTTGTTGCTTTGAAAAAAGATTATAGATATCTAAAAACTTGGTCTCATTTTTAAAATATGTACTCATAATGCAGGCTTACTGTTTTCCTAATAGAATGTAGTAAAAGACTATGTAGATATAGATTTAGCAAAATAATAATAAGAAATATTATTATTCATGACCTTGTTTATTAAATACTTTATACAGAAAGAATTTACTTTTCTTCATCAAATGCAAGTATTCCCTGTTATTTTTTAAAAAATAACTCTTAAACCAAGAATTTCTAAAATCTCAAATTTAAAATGGCTCCAGTTTTTTTGAAGTAGTAGTTAGAAATCTATTCTGGCAAAGTAAAACATTTGTTAAAACTACCAGCATCATGTAATTTTAGAGCTGGAATGACATTAGAGATTATTTATTCATACATCTTAATTTTAATTCTAAAGAAACCAAGAGCAGGGGCTTCCCTGGTGGCACAGTGGTTGAGAGTCCGCCTGCTGATGCAGGGGACACGGGTTCGTGCCCCGGTCCGCGAGGATCCCACATGCCGCGGAACGGCTGGGCCCGTGAGCCATGGCTGCTGAGCCTGCGCGTCTGGAGCCTGTGCTCCGCAACGGGAGAGGCCACAACAGTGAGAGGTCCACGTACCGCAAAAAAAAGGAACCAAGAGCCAGAAAATGGGATGACCTAAGATCACAAGGTTAATTTATTCCAGGGGTGAGAATGACCCTTTGCTATTCTTCAGGAGATCACAAGTTCCTCAAATGGGAAGATAAGAGACTTTAACTTTTATTTATTTATTTTATTTTTATTTATTTACTTTTTTGCGGTACGTGGGCCTCTCACCGCCGCGGCCTCTCCCATTGCGGAGCACAGGCTCCGGACGCGCGGGCCCAGCGGCCATGGCTCACGGGCCCAGCCGCTCTGCGGCATGTGGGATCCTCCTGGACCGGGGCACGAACCCGTGTCCCCTGCATCGGCAGGTGGACTCTCAACCACTGCGCCACCAGGGAAGCCTCAAGACTTTAACTTTTAAAAAGTTAAAAACAAATTATTATTGAGAGTAGAATAAATTCATCTAATACAAGGAAAAGGAGTAGGAAACTCTTCCTATTAGCCATCGGAAGAGAGGAATTCAGGGTCTGTTTAGTACTTATTTAATTTTACCTCTGGCAGTAGACAGAAAAAAACAGAGAACTGTAGCCATCCAAGATTGAAATACTGTCTGTAAGGGTGGCTTATAAAACATTCTAAGTTGTACAGAGCTTTATGGCTCTTAAAGCTTTAATGCTGCTATGATTTACCTTAGCCTCCAAGGACCTCTGCGAGGTGGGCAGGCAGTAACTCGTTCCCCCTGGTTTGCCCGAGAGGAAGGCCACTTGCCCAGATTCACACAGCAATTTCTCACAGAAGAAGTCCACGGATCCCAGCTCAAGCCCAGGGCCCCAGCACCACACCCAACCAACAAACAACACCAGGATGGGCAGGAGGTAAGAGAATGAATGTCCTGTAGCTAAAATCAGAGCATAACATGTGCTGATCAGCGGCAAATGGCACAGGATATTTGAGATGAAGTATATTGGTCTCTATATACATAGGTAAAAGAAAAGAATTGGCACACTTAACCTGTACACACTACTATACATAAAATAGATAAACCACAAGGACCTACAGTAAAGCACAGGGAACTCTACTCAATATTCTGTAATAACCTAAATGGGAAAAGAATCTGAAAAACAATAGATATATGTATATGTATAACTGAATCACTTTGCCGTACACCTGAAACTAACACAACATTGTACATCAGCTATACTCCAATAAAAAATAAAAATTAAGAAAAAATAAAAACAAGATTGGGGGGGTGAAACTTCCTTGTGCATTCCTCCTCCTTATAGCACGTGTGCCCATGGCCTCAGTGATGCTGACGCACATGCACATGCACTGTGTGCATACATGGATGTTAAACACGGGAGCTTTGATGCATTTCTCCCTGAGCTCACCACACGTCTGTTCTGAGAAAGCCACCTTCCAGCACCCACAGTAATTCTGCCTCTCTCTTCCGCTTTGCCACTCCCAGGATTTGTGTCCCATTTTTTATCAGAGACGGCAGACCTGGAAGGGCAGTAATGCAAGAGAAGCACACTGGCCTCTGGTTTTGTGTCACTTCACAGGGTCATCACATGCATGTCTCTGCAGGGCAATCGAAGGTGTGGACGAAGTGCATGATTCTGTCCCCCTCCTTCCACCACCCTGCCTCCCAGGCCACTTTCAACAACGTAAGCTAACTAATCCACTCAACTTCCTGGATAACTGTTGGATCACAAGTCATTGCTTGTTTTCTCTTTTTCTTGTTCCTTCTCTCCCTCATTCCCTCCCTCACTCCATTTTTCTCTCACTCTCTTCTTTTTTTTCTTTTTTTCCTCCATTCCTTCATTTATTCCATCCTCCTGTAGGGGAGGAAAACATTTTTCTCAACACTCTTAGGGTCCCTGTCTGGGTCTGAAAATTAAACTGACGAAGACAGATCAACAGGAGAAAAGCATTCATATTTTATTAAATTTTATGTGTACCTGGGAGCCTTCACAAGAGAATAAAGACCTAGGTGACCAGAGTTGGAAGCTTTTCTACATTTTAGATGAGGAAACTAAATCTGTGAAGGATTGACGAGACACAGAGTTTTGGGCTGGAGGAATCAATGGTTGGGGAGGAACTGGGAAGATACGGTTTGTTTGTACAGATTCCCCCACCCTGAATTCTCTGTCTTTGGTGATAAGATTGTCTTCTCTCCTTCTGGTACAGGGAGGGCATCTTTCACAGGAAAGATCTATGACCTATTTTGGGGGGCGGTGGTCATAGTGACCATACGGCTTCCGCCATTTTCTCAAACTCTTAGTTTAAGACATTCAAGGTGCCAAGGTGCCATTTGGGGGGTAACGTGTCCTGAACCCCATCCCTTCCTTCCTTGCTTCCTTTTTCCTTCCTTCCTTCTTTTGTAATAATTAAGCAACAATTATTTCTCTTAATTTATAATCCAGATAAGCTGATCTTTGATTCTTAAACAGGCAGTCGCTTGTAATTAGAAACGTCCTGAAGTTTTCTCAAAAATGTACATCCATTATTACATTTACTCCTCCTAGAAACCCTCTGAGCTCCATGTAGGGCATATGGTATATCCATTAAATAGGTTGTAAAATCGGGCTCCAGGAAGTTTATTTGCCAATAGTCCCACATTCTTAGTAATGAGGGCTAGCAGAGGACACCACCCCAAAATATGCCTCTTTGGCCTAAGAATTTTTTTGAATTGATATTTTAAGAAACTGCAGATCCAGGAGAAGCTCTGAAAACAGAGGAGAAGTCACCCTTTTGAAAGGGACACTGACATTTATAAATGTAATTTTTAAAGGGAATCTCCACTTGAAAATGTGTCTCCCTCCCTGTCCCAGGAAGAGAAGGATGGGTAACTCACAAGAGGATCTGGCCCTTGACAAAGGCAGGGTTTTAAATCTGTGTAGCAAACCCGACTCTGGTTTACTG
The DNA here is from genome assembly GCF_949752795.1 of Hyperoodon ampullatus. Lineage (NCBI taxonomy): Eukaryota > Metazoa > Chordata > Mammalia > Artiodactyla > Ziphiidae > Hyperoodon > Hyperoodon ampullatus. The sequence goes on from NC_136933.1 coordinate 29,327,081, forward strand.
TGATTTTCCTGGTCATCTCCCATAACTGGCCTGCCATTCCTATACTTTTCCTTCTTTTGTTTTTAGCTGACGATAGTATTCAGGGTGGTGGCTTGGGCCATCTCAGGGAGTTGCTCAGCTTTTCTGGGTATTTACCACATATACAGGAGGTGTACATGTTATTAAACTTCTGTTTACTTTTCTCCTGTTAATGTATCTTTTATAAAGGGAGTCCCAGCCAAGAACTCAGAAGGGTAGAGGGGTTATTATTTTTCCTCCCTAACTGCAAACTACCTGTTCCACTGCACTTGGACACTGTGACAGCTGTAGTGCCTTTGAACATGTCTACACACGCAGACAGGTTTACACACACACACACACACACACTCTGCTGCTTTAAATGGTGTCCTTAAGGGTTTGAGATCAAGTGTACTGCTTTACCAAAGTATTTTCTTTCCTCTCTGTGCACTTTAACTTCTCACTTTCCACAGACACAGGAGATTATCTGAAAAGTTCCTGAAGTAGTAATCCTCTCATGGTATTTTCTGGTCATTCAAATTCTCTTCTCTTTCAAGAACCCTATTTTAAGGGAAATTGAAGCTATTTTAAGGGAAATTTCCATTTGCCATGTGTAACAAATAGCCTCTTCCATTCCTATGGTATTGGTTAGCAGCCCGTTTTTCAAACTGTTAATGAGAGGTTGGTTGTTATTTACTGAATGTAGCTGATTTGACAGCTGTCAGCAAAAATCGTGGTATTTTTAAAATTAATTTCCTTCCAGAAGTACCTCTCTTGGGGACATGGTTATTCTTCTCATTTTCTTGCTTTAATTAAAGATATAGAGACCAGAGAACTGACTTGCCCATGGTCTCATTTGAAAGCAATATAGCCCTGAAAGCAGCCTGATGAGGAGCCTAAGCGTAATAGTTAGGTGTGAAAATCACAAGGTTTTCTGTTTTATTTCAATTTACAAATTACTTTTTCTCGGGTACCTTGCTCAGTCTGGAAAGAACACCTAACAAGGGGCCAGTGACATGGCATCGCCCCTTCCCACAGTCTGCAGATCCAAAGGAGACTCCATGCCATTTTGCTCCTGTGTCCTACAATTCAAAGGGGAAAGCTCAGAAAGAATATTTTGTCCTCAACATTTCACATAATTTTTGGAGATACTCTTCTTCAATTTTGCTGAACACACTTTAGCAGTAGAGAAACTCTCTCAAAACTTGATGGTAGAAGTGTCTCTTCTGTTTTCACTCTGGTGGACTGGATTAGAATAGCCCTAAGGAAATCAAAAGATTCCTTTGCTGTTTCCTTCTCAATAGCCCCAAACAGACTCCCTTCACACCTTCTCATCACAAACCATATAAAAATAATCATCTTAACAGCTATGAGCCTGAATTCCCACTATGTTTTAGGCTGTGTATATGTATCCTCTCCCCATTCCGTAAGGGTTGGGGAATATGATCACCATTTCACAGATGGGGTAACTGAGTCACAGACAGTTTCAGTTACTTGTCTAAAATCCCTAACAAAAGAAGAGGCAGAACCTCATAATCTCACTATGTTACACGTTCTTTGTCCTCTCTCTTTCTTCCTCTCTCTCTCTTTTTTTTGATTTTACGTATAAAAGATTTTATCACACCAATCTATGACTTCTAAAACTAAGGAAGCTGAGAACAGCATTTGTCTCTTTTTTTATACCTCAGAAGCATATTTCCATGCCATATTATAGAGTTTTCATTATAAAGCACTTTCTCTTTAATATTTCAAGTGATTTATCAGCCCCATAAGGCAATTTGTGCAAGGATTACTATTTCCAGTATATAGATGAAAAACATTAAAATTATTTTTTACCAATTCACATTTTTAGCAAGAAAAGGAGCCAGCTCTCAACGTGCAGTGCTCTTTTTCCATTATCTAATATAAAAGTCTCAGTCTTATTTGGATTCACCTCATTGCTTTTTCCACACTGTCTCCTGTACTTATGGGTCAACCAGATGTCTCTACTTTGCAATCTTCACGCTTCCTGGTGTCACATTTGAGGATATGAAGATACCAAGGGTAGAACAGGGGAACACTGCAAGAACTCGCAAGACTTGACTTCTGTGATGGAGTGCTATCCTGGTCCACACCCCACCTTTCTGACTATACTCTCTTTTTTTATGTTTGTTCACTCTTCTTCCTCCTTTCATACTGTGAATATGAACATTGCCATGAACACTGCTCAATGTCCCTTTGTGTTTCTCCCCCATCTATATCTTCTCCATACATTATTGCATTCACTGCTCTGGCTTCAACCAACAATGTCAATCTTGATCCAGTTTTACCTACTCTCCCAATATCCCATCCAACATTGTCAACTGTTACCTCCACTTAGATGGCATCCTAAGTTGAAAGCCATACTTACTGCCACCTACCCCATGAACCTTGCATCTTATTTCATTATTTCTTAAAATGCTACAGTCATTCATCCAAGTATTTTTAAAACTACAGATTTTTCTGTGGGTTCTCCTTTAGTAATCCACAGTTAAATCTTGGTCTAAAGTGGTTCTAACATGTGCATGGTGGAAAATGAACACGTTGCTTATTTCAATAGGAACAAAATGGTTTGGTATCTCTTCCTTTTCATTCATGTATTAAGAGAAGAAGGTACAATTTGTTACCTCATTGCCTACTTTACAAATTGGGAGATTATTCCTTACCTTACTTCTGAGAAGACATAAATCAGTTCTTGCTTATTTATCCAAAGTTTAATAGATCATATATAGCATTTATGCTTTGTATCTAGTATAATTATTACTAGTGCTCTTTCATTTTTCAAAACTGTATTAGATGGGTCTTTAAATTATGTGCTTACCCTACCTGTAAGATCATTTGAAAAGGAGAGAGAAAGAGAGGGGAGTAAGAACCTGAGACAGGTTCCTGTGTGGGTTCCACGTGGCTTATGGGCCACATTAGCCTTTAAGCTATTTCTCAATCTGATTTTCACTTAGTCTGATTTGTCTAAGAAGCTTTGTACTTGGTGTTTCCTTAAACTGAAATGTTTTTCTTATATCTGCATGCATTTTGTTTCAGTCCTTGCTTAAAAACGAGCTTGTCAGAGCCTATGTGAGGCCATCCGCCATTGGGTAAGTGCCCATTTCCATCAATCTCTGTTCATGCTGCTTAGTGTTCTTAATAAAATTTATTCCTCCTAGGCATATTATGTGTTCATATTTTTCTTGTATATCTGCCATATCTCTGCATTAGAATTTAAACTTTATAAGAGAAGTGAAGTTTTGCCTGTTATACTAACTCCTGTAGCTTTGGTGCTTGTCACAGTGTCTGGCACTTTGTGTGTGCTCCATAAATATTTTTTGAACAAAGGAACTCATTCATCTTGCATAACACATGTCAGGTCCCTCTCGCAACTGCACACATTCTGCATTAACTACCTTCTGCTCGAAGTATTTTATCTGTTCTCCACTCATACAAGTCTAAAGAATCTCAACCTGGCATTTCAAATATTATGGGTAAGTGGAATGGAAGGTAATTAGAAGTACTTGCAAATAACATATTAGGTATTTTATATGTAAGAAACCACTTTACATGTGAAGATGATCATGAGAGATTACACAACTTGAAAATATAATGAGTAGAGGAACCTGGGACCAAACCCAGAAAACCTCATGCAAAAATGGCAACAGAAAACAATGGAAATCTAACTGGTTTCATATCAAGAGAAGGTCTTGACAAACCAGGGACATTGGAAAGATGGACTGTGTTAACATCTTGCTGGATTTGAGGTATGTAATGAATACTATTTACAAAAAGGGAGACAATTCCAACATAAAATTGGGAATCGCATTACAGCAGGAGCAGTGGCTAAATTAGGTCTGTTTCTCTTCCCTGGAGAAGAGTTGGGAATACAGAATAGCTGTTTACAAAGAATATGTGATGGACCAGCATATATTAGATGAACAGACATAGTTTGTGCAACACCAGATAACATAAATAAGTCCAATAGTTTTAAACAACAAAGAGATGTCTTCAATTGAAATAAGAAAAATCTGAGTCCTAGAGTTGCAAAAATGAGATGGAGATTTTTCATGCGTTTACACATTTCAAAACACCCTTCACAGGAATACCGGATAGAATGCAAAATGTGATGCAACAATTTAAATGGATTACAAAGGTATGAAATAATCTAACTGAAAGAGGTGGGGGAAAAGATGCTGACCTAAGTTACCTTGGAAATGAGTAAAGTTTGTAAGACTAACGGCAAAAGGAATTGTGGAAAATCACTGTACTCCAGTTAATAAAGCCATGTCCAATAGAGTACAGTTCTGATACTACCATACAGTATATAGGAACTGAATAATTAAACAGGTACTCACATTTACCCTATTATATACACCCGTGTTTACATATAGAAATACCTATAGATATGTGTCTATACGTGGCTTATGCACACACATATATTTCCTTGCTCTATCAGCTGAGCATACCTAGGAACAGTGAGGCTGCCCAGTTCCAGTGAGCATACTTAGCAACCAGATCTCAGAATTTAATGCCATTCTCTAAGAAGGAGACAAGGTTCCTTGGAGAAAGGGGTTACTGTAGGACTGAGGTAGAAAATATACAAGACAAGCCCAGAACATCTTGTGATACCAGAAACTAATACAAGTGCTGCAAAACACATCCATACAAACACACATGCACAGTGATCCAGGTATGTCAAAACAGGAGCCAACTCCCAGTTAAAGAGCTCCCAATGGCCAAAGCTGGAACAATCTGGGCAACAAAATAAAATTGGATTGTATCCAACCTATAAAACCAATATCTGTGACTCCATAAATGACTGAAAAAATAAGTATATGGGGAGAGTGGACAATTCTCCTTGGTAGAAGAATTTCAAAAAGTTTATGTAGATACTCTGCCTTCAAGAGGATAGAGTATAACTCTCCACTCTTTAAGTGTGGGCTGTGCATACTGACTTCCTTCTAAAGAGCACAGGATGAAGAGTGGGGAGAGTCATTTACAGTGGAGATTCCTGACAAACACACCTCACCCAGGTGATCGAGTTAGCACCAACAGGGATAAGTCATGTGGATAGCAGGTATCCTTGATATGATGTGAGGAAATGGCATTTTACCTCTGTAGTCTTCCTCCCCCAAACCCATAATACCTGTATAACTATGAGAAGAACAGAGAAATCTCAACAGAGTCATTCTACACAACACCTGACCAGCTGTCCTCAAAACTGTCAAGGTCATCAAAAACAAGGAAAGCCTGAGAAATTGTCACAGCCAAGAGGAACCTATGGACACATGATGGCTAAACATAATGTGATATCCTGCAACAGGAAAAGGGCATTAGATAAAAGATAAGGAATTTTGAATACAGTATGAATTTTAACCTTTACAAATGTATCAGTATTGGTTCAGAAGCTGTGACAAACATGCCACCTAATGTAAGACGTTAATAGTAGGACAACACACACCACACACCACGTGGGTTGTATCCAGGACACAGTACACAACCAGGAGCTGTAAGAAGCAGGCTTTGTAGTATCAAGAGGATGAGGCTCACCACCCGCCGTCCCATCCCCGGCTCTCACAGGAAGGTGTCATCATCTTGTTTCAGTAATTCCATGGCCAGCAGGGAACTAAAACCCACTACTCAGAGATAAGCAGGAACTGCATGCATGTGGTTCATTTAATGAGGAAGATTGTTTGGCTAGGGGACTTTATTTTCAGAAATAGAGTGAGAAGGGGAATTTGTAGTAAGGCCGTTCAAGGCCCTCTAGCTTCGAATGTCAAGGCAGCATGTAATATTAACTTTGACCTTACAGCACAGTGGAGTACACGTGACCTCTCTGTAGTATCTCTACAATTATATAAATCTAAAATGCTCAAAAATTAAAATTTAATTTAAAAAAATCATGAGCTATAATAACCAAGAGGAAATGTCTCGTTTGGATCGATGGTTGAATCAGAACTTTAAGTTCCCACTGGAACTTATGGATGCAACTAAGCTTATCACTGCTGTATGATTAATCTTATACTATTACCTTCTGGGATGCAGAATTCCATCATTGGTACAGGGCCCAGATTCTGGGTCAAAACAAATATATTTGAATACTGCTAGGCCAGTTATTGGCTGGGTGCCCTTGTCAGGCTCCTTATCTTCCTTGGGCCTCAAATACCTCATCCAGACAATGGGTATAATAATAGTATCAATGTGAATGGTTGAAACAAGTATGAAATAAAATAATCCTCAGATAACTGTCTCTCTATATCTATCTACATATCTTTCTTCTATTCAGGTGGTCTCCCTATTTAAAAATACACATACTCTTTATAATAGCTTTCAAATCTCTCAATCTAACCCAACATAATTTTCAACTATATCAGCATTTCTGTCCTTTGTTTGCTTGCACTTCATCCTAGGTTAACTTTGGTCAATGTTTTTATACTCTCCCATCCCCGTATATGCTTTTACTAATATCAGTCTCTTAATTTTATCTGCAGTCAACACACAGATGAGAAGTTTCAATACCCAGTTCCGATGCCACCTCATTAATAAATCATTTCTGGTTATTTTCAGCTGGGACAGATCAGTCCCTCATCCAAATCACTTTAGCACTCTGTTTTCAGAAGTCTTATACTCATCCCATTATGTTTTGCATTATAGTTGTACTTATGCTTTATTTCAACTACTATATGACAGGCAATAGGGTGGAATCTCCCTATCTTTTACCTGCATTATTTTCATCGCACTGGGCAAACTTTGGACTCTGACTCCACAATAGGTATTCAGTAAATCTGAGTTCATGAAAGCAGTTATACTTCAGAGCACTTTGGTTTCCTATGGTCAATATCTCTGCAAAAACCATTTGGGTATTTGTAAATTCTTGAGCAGACAGATACTTAAAATGCAATCACTGTCAATTTGGCTCTAAGCTTCAATGCTGCAAGATCAAGACTCACCGGCAGCATATGCTTACCAATGATTAGCTGTCAAGTTCAAGCAAAAATTACAGCAGAGAGAGAGCAATACAAGCCAGTTGGAAAATATAATTTTGGCTCTGTAGCTTTTTTGTTTACTATGTCTTCTTGGGTCACTGTCAATTGGTGCCAGCTCTGAGGCTTGCAGGAATTTACTAAGGGGAAAATCTATACATTTTAATATGCTTCTCCTGGTCCTGATGCAGTAGTCATTTAGCTGCAACAACACTGATGCAAGAACCAAGTGCCAGTTATTTCACTTGCCTTTTCTCAGTGCTTTTTTTGAGTCACATTCCTTTGTAAATTGGGTCAGAGTGGATGACCAACATCACGGAAAGTGTTCAGATTTTTTGTTTCAGTGGAAATGGCATAACAATACTAGTTTCTGAAAAAACAGCCCCTCACATTGTGGAAAATAAAATCCTTAAAAGCATTCCCACCATCAACTGAACTCATGGAATGTCTTCCCTATATATAGGTATCTTAAGTTTATGATTACAGTATCTTAAGATTATGATTATCACTAAGGGTGCAGCTAGAATTCTACCATCATAAAGTAAATTGCTTAATATACATATTTTGATTAACTGTCATTAACAGATAACCTGAACTATCTTTGATTTGTGACACTGACCAAAACAAACAAACTTGCTAATAACAGAAACCGTATCAACAAAGAAATCCATAGTTTCTAACATATACCACATGGGTTAAAATATCTTAAATGCCCCAGTTGAAATACTCTAGAAAAATCTCTGAGACATACTAGCCAGCACTTAGCTAATGTATGTGACAACTTTTCAAATTAAATAAAATTACTTATATATATAATTTATATATAAAGAAAGCTGTGTACATATAAAATATTTATATTTGCTGAAAACACAATAAATTATATAATTTTAAGTATTCTTCTGGGAGGATCATATTTATTCTGAAAGCAATTAATGTGATTCAGTATATTTATAATAGAGATAAGATATTCATATAATATACTGCTCCATAAATAGTGTTCTTATTCTCATACTTTTAGATCTTTATTAATTCATTTTTAACTTCACATTTAACTTTTCATTATGGTATTTCCTAAAATCATCTTCAAACTCATATTCATATGCAGAGACACATGTCACCTCCAGTTATAGACTTTCCACATATGTCAGGAATTTGGGGGATAATTCCATCAAATCTATTCATCTTAGCAAGGAGAAAATAGACCCTTAAAAATAAACTGACCTGTCCAAGTGCAAACTGTGCTATTGATTCATGGTATGACGTTCTGGGCCCTTTACCAAGATGGTAAAAATATAAAAAGACTATCTCAACAACAAACACAAGGATTAAAATAGTCTCATACTGAAGTCCATACTCTGTCCTGCATTATTTTTGAGGTAATTTCAGAATCTATTTTAATGGAATTTCAAACATTCGGGTCCTTTTGTTTCCGAGCCTGCAGAAGATTGGATGAAGCAAGTTAGAATTTTGGAACATGGGGTCTATACAAGGCAAAGACGGCAGAGAGAGAGCAATACGAGATGAGATACGACAGCATAGGAACCAAATTGTGTAAAAACACAAAGATGTTTTTAAAAATCCGCTATTCTGGACTCATGCAATGGAGAAGCAAAGCATCCCAGACATGTTAACAGCTGCTGAAGAGGCCAGCACATGGTGCTCAGAACACTGATGATGGGCTTAGGTATCACGGATGCAGAGAAAAGGAGGCATTGTGTGTACATGTTAGTAGGGTGAAATGCAGTACACGATGACATCAGCAAGGGTCTGTCCACAACAGGTGACGTAAGATAAACTTCCTTATAAAGGGCAACTGTCAGTTATCCAGAAAACACACTTAGATGGACCTCCTCATTTCCTGACAATGCTAGTCAAATAAGATACTCATGTCTCACATGAACAGGGTTTGAAGGTTAAGAAAAAAATGAGTAACTACAAAAAAAAGCAAAATCTGATATCGCCATGTGATTGTATGTGGAAGTGTTGGCTACCTTTGCTCACAGAGTGTGTGTGTGTGTGTGTGTGAGAGAGAGAGAGAGAGAGAGAGAGAGAGAGAGAGAGAGAGAGAGAGAGAGAGAGAGAGAGGAGAGTTGGGAATGCATACGAATTTTAACTGATGATTTATTTCACCCACTGGATGTATGGACTAGTTTAGTCTTATAGAAAAAGATTACTTAACCTGACTCAAGTCTGCAAATGGGACAGGGACGGCTTAGCTGGACAAACACACATAGCACATATTCCATTATTTTATTAATTCACCTGCATCTACTTTCCTTATCTACCTTTTACTTCCCTGGAGAACTTCACTGGATCTTGCCAGATATTCCAGGAAGTAATCCCTTTATCTCTTTATAGTTCACATTAAATCTGTGAATAGACAGGGAAGGCTAATAGCAGAACAAATCAATATCTCCTTTGTCCACCATCCAAAAACATGAGAAAACTGTATCCTAAGGAGAGAGAGGAAGAGGAGGAAACAACAGAAAAGTGGACAGATTCAGATCTGTTGTGAGATTAGTTGAAAAGCCATAACAAAGAACAGTGTGGAAGCCGGGGTGGGTGGACACTAGGGAAAGACAGGGAGGTGTCGAAGAAAATCAGGATTTTGGGGGACTCACAGAAGCTCATTTTAAAGAGCAAGAGGCAGCAAATTTATCTCAGAAGCATAAACCATTCCACCTATTTCTGAAATAGTCTTTGTATTTTATCTACTTATTTATTTTCATGCATGTAATGATATATTATAAAATTTAAGGTAAAAAAAATTTAAGGTAAGAGAAAATTTGCACTTTAAAACTTTCAGAAACCTGGCATGTATTTTTATCCTGGTAGAATTCTATTGTAAAACTTAAGTATCCAAATTGCTAAAGTATATGGAAATACATGAGTCATAAAGATAAATCACTATGAAGATTGAAGTTCTACATGTAAATGACATAATTGATAATTTCATAAACTTGTATTTTAACTCTGTTAAACTTTACTTTTACTGGGTAATTTAATGGAGTATAGATTTTTTTTTGTCCTTTCCTTGTTTAAGGAAAATTAAATTAAAAAAGAACACATAAAGCATTTAATACTACAGATATTCATTTATGTCTGCAGACTCCTTTATTGCTAGTGTAATAATATCCGGCCTCCCCCAAATTCATATATGGATTTGGGTGTGTCTCCATCTGGCTGGGGTCAGAGGAAATTTTAAAAATATATGTGACTAGATTATATATTGATGTTCTGGTGTACTTTACCAGCAGGGGCTGAGGACAGACAAAACTCTGGAAATGGAGCCCTAGGGACTCTTGACTTTGGGAGTTTGCAAACGCTGGAGGCAGGCCGACTCACAGTGGTAACTGGGATGAATTTGCTTGACAACACTCACCTTCAAAAATGCCTCATTTCTCCATTTTTCTAATTCACTTTTCTCTGTCTTAAGCTCTAATTTTTCAGGAGAGCTGGGAAGTTCAATCTTAGTCATCATTTGGGTTTTTTCATCATCCCTCAGATCCTAAGAGAAGCCCAGGGTACAGGAGGTCCCAGGAGAAGCAGGAAGACGTTACCATCTTGGTGTTGTTCTGCTTTGCCCTTTAGGTCAAGATCAAGTCTTGGTGCCTCCCTTTCTATCAGACTCTGCTGTTTCAAGCACAGTATGGGATGCCTCTCACAGCAGTCTCCGCATGTGTAGGATTGTTCATAGCCGATCCACACAAAGCTCTTACACACGTGGAGCTGGGTGAATGATCTTTGAGGACCTACTACCGCCAGTCCCATCAGAAGTCCTACCAAACCCAGACCCAGGACCCACTTCGTGCGGTGCAACCAGAGCAACCTAGAGGGTCCCATGCTTAAAGGACCCTGCACTTAGAGTTTAATGCTGTATGGTGCCCAAAGTCCTAAAAGTCTGGATATTTTTATCTTTGCGCTTGTGTTTTGTAAGGGAAATCTGATGGGACAATGGAGCGTGCACTGGGGACTTGGAGCCTCAGTTCCCAAGAGATCTCACCTCCTGCCACAACTCCTCTCCCTTTCCTGGACAAGTTCTCGGCTGCCTGTCCCCCAGCCCTCGGACATCTGACCCCCTCCCCACCTCTGTCTCTTCTATGAACGACTACCTCTGCCACCCTCCTCCAGCCCACGCTGGGACCTGGCAGCACGTGGGAGCTGGAGAGGAGGGATGGATGCCCACGGAGCATCCTGATGAGGTGCATGGAGGTGACTGTCCCCACCCCCACTGGGGAAGGCACACCTGGGACACCCGGGTCCAGTGGCCAGCGTGTCCCAGCACAGAAGGGGCAATCCCTTGCCAGTCAGGTCACCTTCTGCTGTAGTTTGGGGCAGTGATCCTCAAGGGAGGGTTCACTGCCCCTTCTCCAGGTCTTAGCTTTCTTCCAACCTCCCCGACTCCTCATCTGATCTTATTTCATAAGCATCATTATTTGTACATTTAAATATTTAATGAATTTAATTCATTATAGACTTTGATGAATTAATAAATGTGTAATTGGCTGATCAATGAGTTTAATTAATTAATAAAGAAAATCTAGCATGTTAGTGCCTACTCTATGTTAGGTGGGGCTAGGCAGTGGGATATAATGGTCACTAAATGTGGTCCCTCCACACGAGGGTTTAGAGTCTAGCAGAAGAGACAACCAAGGGTCAATAAAGTACAGCAACTTGATGTGAATTTCAACAAGGTTCAAGAGTGCTTCTTACCTCCTGAATCCACACAGGACAGAAAGAATTTGCCAGTTCAGTAGAAAAGACTGTCCTGTCCAGGAAAACTGTATGTACAGTGTGAAAACATGAAAACATAGCATGTCTCTTCAGAAGCCATGGTTCTTCAGCCTCAAACCATGTCACCTCTTCAAATATGATTTAGTAATGGCGCCTATTAGTCTTCAATTCCTTGTGCTCTTCTATTAATCTCTCTGTTCATTGGTATCCTTGTATATTTCATACATTCATTGTTATCGCCTGACCTTTGTTGTCTCTTCCACTGAAGGATGTTGGATACTATTTGGCAAGACACGCTAAACAACCTTTCAGTGGTAGCGATGGCAAAGTCTCCCTTCCAGAGATTTCTCCTGTGTCCGTCCAATGCATACCCCCTTCCTTGCTGCTGAGTCGAGAGCAGTTTTGATCTGCATCACCACTGCTTATCTGTGTCTGTTCTCAGGCTTTCTATGAATGGAATCCATCAGTATTCATTTGCTGTCAGTCTTGATCCTCTTGTTCAAAGTATTTTCCATGATATCTATCGATGTCTTTCATAAAGCAGTTCTTTTTTATTGATTTACAGTGTTTAATTTATAAAAATACCACAAATTATTCATCTATTGTCCTGTCAGTGGACACTTGGGTTATTTCTAGTTTGAGGCTATTATTTAAAAACAAAAAACACCTGCTAGCATCATTCTCATATATGTGTTTTGGGGACATGTTACTCTCAGGTATACAGTTAGGAGTAAAATCACTAGGCTATGAGGTAGGTCACTAGCTCTCAAATGTTTGGTCTTGGGAAACTTTTACACTCTTGTAAATGGAGGCTTCCAAAGATCTTTTGTTTATGTATATTATACCTATTGGTATTTAATGCATTAAAAATTAAACAGATTCCGATTTCAATTCTTTTGGATATATCCCCAGAAGTGGTATTACTGGATCATTTTGTAGTTCTACTTTTAATTTTTTGAGGAGCCTCCATACTGTTTTCCATAGTGGTTTTACCATTTTACACTCCTACCAACAGTGTGCAAGTGTTCCAATTTCTCTGCATCCCCATTAACTCTTGTTATTTATTTCTTTTTGAAAGTAGCTCTCCTAATAGCTGTGAAGTGATATTTCATTGTGGTTTTGATTTGCAATTCCCTGGTGATTAGAGAAGCTGAGCATGTTTTCATACACCTGTTGGTCATTTGTATGTCTTCTTTGAAGACAGGTATATTCAAGTCCTTTGCCCTTTTTGGCCATGCTGCATGGCTTGTGGGATGTTAGTTCCCTGACTAGGGATCAAACCTGCGCCCTCAGCAGCGAGAGCTCAGAGTCCTAACCACTGGACTGCCAGAGAATTCCCTCCTTTGCCCATTTTTTAATCAGGTTGTTTTTTGGTTTTGGTTTTGGTTTTGCTATTGAGTTACAGAGGTTCCTTGCTTTTGGATATTGACCCATTAACAGATACAGAGTTTGAAAATATGTTCTCCCATTCTGTAGGTTGCCTTTTCCCTCTGTTGATGGCTTCCTTTGCTGTGCAAAAGCTTTTGTGTTTGATGTAGCCCTACTCATTTGTGTTTTGTTGCCTGTGCTTTTGGTATTGTACACTTAAAAACTTAAGAGGGTAAATCTCATGGCTGTTCTGACCACAGTAACAGAAATGTTTTCTGCATGTGATGGGTTTACTATTATTTTAAGATAAATACAAATACATATTCAAAAAAACAGAAAAATGTTAAATATTCATTTATTTTAAAATGATAATAAACCCATTAATGTCATACTGTATCATTACATGTTATATAGCTATATTTTATATATTCTATATTACATGTTATAAGGTACCTTTATACTGTTATAATATGGGTGGGGTTATACAAGAATAAAATGTACCTATTTACTGAGCTCTGTATTAAAAATGAGAATACAATGTTCTTTATATATGTTATATATATATGTTATACTTCAGAAGAGAAATTGAAAATATAAATACAAATAAATAATTGGAAAAAATGGAAAGAAGAGTGCTTCATTCTCAGCTTCCTGATATGGATGAATTCAAGTTTGCTCAGAGTTAAAACAAATAATCATAATATAAGCAGGTGTGAAAGTATGAGGTGCTGAGACACTCATTAAAGGAGAGTTGCAATATTCACTCCATGGTTTGCAAGAACCCATCTTCCATCTTTCTCCAGATTTTATTGTGTTGGAAATAAAGAACATGGTAAACCCACAGCGATTGCCAAGGTGTTTTTACTGTTTTCAATCAGCCTTTTATTTTTTTCATTTGTGTTGCAGACAGAGGTCAAAGCTTATAGCTTTAGAGGGCAGTGGGTTTTTTCTTTTTAATGTTCTCTTCACTGAGTTTGATGCTTGATTTACCTTGGTCAAAAAGGCTAAGGTTCTGGTGTATATCTATGAGGTTAAAAAAATAATGGAAAAACTCCCAATAATAAGTAAAATGAATGATAGTCTGGATATGAGCAAATTAAAGGTTAGTTAGAATCTCAACACTTGTGTTTGTTTTGCCAATATAATTCCGTCACTTGGTTGACTCTGTCCATCTCCTAACCTGATTTTCAGAGTTTTTGTCATCATCTTCAAACTCAAAGTCCTGCATTCTGAAAAACACAGGAATCCGTAGAGACAGGAGCTGTTTCACAGAATTCTGTAGCTATCTAAATATTATTTTGTTTGATTCCTTGATAATATTTTTAGTTCCACAGTTGCTACTTGTGTTTCCTAAACATGAGTGTTAGTAGAAAAAATTGGCTAAATTATGTTTACTAAGATCCATTATGATATATCATACTTGGAAAATCCTGTGCATTTAAAAATTCTAACTTCATTTTCATGAAAAAAAATAATAACAACTCAGCTTTAAGTTGCACTTAAAAGTACATTAATAAAAGGTGCCACATTTCAACACTGTGAAATTATGCACGATATACTCTTACAGCAGACCCCGTGACAAAGACAGCCTAACTTATTCGAAATTCTCAATGAAGAAAATTGAAATCCATAAGAGAGGAGAGAAGAAAAATATTAAAATCATAGCAATCTGAAGCTGAAAGGGGCCTTCAAGAATTGGTAGAATATAGTCTACCTCTAAAGGCAATGTTTTTATGTGTAAATATATATGAGTGTAGAACCATTATCATGAAGTTCCCCTGTCTCTGGATAAATTTAGGGTAAGTCTCGTAACATTTCTGGTAAAACAAAACTAAACAAAACAGTTCTCTGATTACCTGCATTGACAAAACAGAGCCTCTGTTTATAATAAAATAATAAATACATTTAGTCTGTGGTAACAATTAAAAATTTATAATAAAATAATGAATACCTCCAGTCTATGGTAATCAAAACTTCAAAGCAAATTTCCAACTTCTCTCTTTTATAAGCTCTGGGCTGCATCAGCTGGTCATTTGGGAGTTGAGTTGGCTTATCTTTTCTCTTCTCCACGATCCCCACCAGCTTGATACCTATGATCTCTGCCCCTCAGAAATCGCAGCAGGGTGTTGTAGTGAGCCAGCCATGCATCCTCTGGAGCTAGTGGGTGTACCCATTTGACTTTTCCTAATGGGGTGTTTTCATCAGTTCTTTAGGGCCCGCCTCCATTCTCCTAACCGGAAATGTAGCTCATTTGAAGCTACAGATATGTTCTCCTCTAGATGGAAGCTTATAGTTCCACCTCTAGGAATCTGGTGGCCACTTCTGCTGCATCTCAAGGCTGCCCTCTTGGACAAGATTTCACATTTATTCTATTTGAAATACTTCTACACTCTTTACCCAAATAAACACTGAGTGTGCAATCTTGATGGATTAGCGACCCCTTCTCATTCCAGGCTCAGGGAACCTAACCAGACAAACATTCACCCAGCACCCTGTGACTATAAACCTACAGAGGTGACATCTAAGGGCTCTAAGTATCTGACTTGTCTTAAGGGAGAAACATCCATTATCCATCCCTTTCTACTGGGATGATGAGGAGAAGCAGACAGCACACCAACAACTGACTCCAAAATCCTCCTAATCTACCTAAATGCTTTCCCTGGCTTCTCAAAATGCTCTTATAGGCTGGAATTGTATGAAAACCTTAGGTTAAACATTCAAGTTTCTTCAACCTTTTAAGTAAGAAATGCTTGGTTTTCTCATATCTCACGTTTGAATAAGTTGGGGAGTTTTTTAAAAACTATTCTGTTTCATGTAACATATGTCATGATCCAATTTCAGTTGACATCCCATAATTAACAACAATCAAAAGCTGTCATAGCTCCTTATGTAACACATACTAAAAGTTTTGTGACCCATTTTTTCCTAGGAGGGTCATCTAGGAGGAAACAAAAAGAGACCATTTCGACAGGACACAGGCTGGAATGTCTGTGCTTCTTCTGCCTGCCCGCCCCCCTGCCAGAGGCACACACAATGAACGCCCCCTCCAACCTCCAAAGAGGGGTGCAGGCGTGACTGTAGTCACACGTCACCTGCCCTGTCCTGCCTTTCTGAGTCCATTCAAAGGCAACAGCCCAATTCCAAACTTTCTTTCTCTTTGGTGTCAAACAAGATGTACAGATGTATTTTCCTCCTTTCTCAATAGTCACAAAAATGTCTTCTGAAGACTTTCAGTGGTTGGAGAAACTAGATTTTCCTTTAGCGTTCCACACACATAGATATTTTATTTATTTATTTGTACTTATAAGAGGTTTCATCTGAATTTTTATTTTGTTAAACAAGGGATTTTTTTCAGTGAAACTGTTTTTTAAATTTCAAATAAATTTGTAAGGTCAATCTCAGAACATAAAGTAGATTAAAAAAAAAACAATACTTAGGTTGGCTGGAGGATTAGGTGGGAGGAACCACTGGGTGGCCCAATGTCACCCTCTGGAAGTCTCCTGAGAGGGGACTTCCAGAGGGTGAACCAAGAGGTTAGGGAAAAGGAGAAAGGGCTTGAGGTCAGGGCTTCTTTGTTCTCACTTGGATCTTTGTCAACACACAGTAAGTGACTTTCACCACGTCATCTCCTGGGCCTTATTTTTCTGTCTGCCAAATATGAGTGTTGTAGGAGATGACCTCCCTTCTAATCCAATTACCTACATCTAATACTTTATGATTGTCCCTGACCTGTAACTAATTTAGCAAGACCACTCAGCATGGGTTCTCCCAAAGGAAACTGTCATTTTGATACACACATATTTTCCCCAGGTCGGCTACCATCCTAGGAAAGAAGGTAACGGTGAGTCATAAACAATAAGTTCTTTCAGATATCAAACTATAATCCAATGTACCTTTAAATCAATGTGACAGTTTTGGGTAACTCAATCAGTAAGCTAACCTTGAAAGACAGGTAAGAGCATGAGAGGGGACAAAGCATCAGAGAGAGGAAACTGACTTCTGTAATGCACAATCCCCACCCCTCTCCCGCTAGGTGCACCAAACACAGAGCACTTGTTTCCAAGAGAAGGAGACCTAGACAGGAATGGCCATTCATTTATTCTTGTCAGGATCACCCGCTTCAGGAAATCAGAGGATTTTTGTAACCCAACAAGAAGACGATGTAATAATGAGAGAACAGGCAAATACCCTTTCTCCTTGGTCCCCATCAGACTTGGTCTGGAAAATGTTTTCAGCTGTAGACAGCAGATACTGAAAAATAGGATGTTGACAACCGTAAGATGCCTAGGAAACCATAGCTACAATGGTAGAGGATATTGAAAGAGTTCAAGTTATTCTGAATCTTCAGCTTGACATACAGCTGTCTTTGATTCTTAAAGATCTGCTTTGTATTGGAGGGATTACCTGAGTTCTGTTTTATCTTAAAGGAAGATGTTCAAACCAATTAGTTGACCCAGGGAGGTGGAGTGTCCATATAACGGAAGACGTTCAAACAGGGTTTGGAGAGCGCTTGTCGTAGATGTTGAAGGGAGGTTCGAAAAACTGGATGTGGTATTACACACGATAATATCTAGTCTTGTTTCTATTATTTCATTGATCCAATAAAAAAAATTATCTAACTACCTTCTAGGATTAAGTTCAGCTGCATGTGAGAGAAAACCTACCATAAAAGTGGCAGGAACATAGTAGCAGTTTCTTGCTTGCTCATGTAAATAGAACAGAAAAATAGGATCCTGTGGATTTTGTGGAAACTGCACCAAGTCATTAAGGGTCCAGAGCTCCCAGCTCAACCCTCCTACCATCCCTGTGACCTCTTCTCAGTCAAGGACAGCTTCTTGCTTGCTAGCTTTTAAAACAGAATTCCTGGGCTCAGCCCCTCTACACACATTGCAGGCTGATCAATGGAGAAACAATGAGGAAGGAGCCAGGTGTGTGGTTCAGGTGTATTTCAAGGAGGACTTTTTTTAGTGTCCTTTCAGTATTTACAGTATAAGCCCTTGTTTGTAAGTCACCACATCACCATGTAACTGCACGGGAGGCTAGGAACTATGGACTTCATTCTGGGCATCCAGGCATCAAACTAAAACTGTGAGGACAGGAAGAAGGGAAAATTAATATTAAGAAAGGCAGTAGTAGTTTCTGGTATCCCACCTAAGTGGGATAGCTGATCTGCTAGGAAAAATTTTTTTTTTTTTTTTTTTTTTTTTTTTTGCGGTACGCGGGCCTCTCACTGCCGTGGCCTCTCCCGCTGCGGAGCACAGGCTCCGGATGCGCAGGCTCAGCGGCCATGGCTCACTGGCCCAGCCGCTCTGCGGCACGTGGGATCTTCCCGGACCGGGGCACAAACCCGTGTCCCCTGCATCAGCAAGTGGACTCTCAACCACTGCGCCACCAGGGAAGCCCGGAAAAATGTTTAGCATGTAATTAAGGTGACCTTTTCCACAAGGAAGGACAGTGGCTGCTGCAATGCACTGATGCAAAGGGGGAAATGCCTGGAAAAACCATAGGAGCTCAGGAAAAACAGACCCTGTAAGCCAACAATTCTTCCAAGACAATCCCTGATAGACATTCATAGATGATCATGCCAGAGGGTTTAAATAAAAGGTAACAAAAAATTCAAGTCAGACATAAGAAAGTGGTTTTTCATAAACAAAGCAGTAAACACTCCACAAATCCAATGGGCCCCTTTTAAAAGAAAATATTAATGCATGTCCAAGAAGCAATTAGATATTGTCACGGGAAAGGCAGGGCCTCCAAAATTGATGGGCCCCCTTGAGCCAAAGAGTTTGTTTGTATTTTTCTACCTGTGCATTAAGCACAGAACTGTTCTTTATTGAAAACATTTTTACAAAAGAAACTTCAAGATGAATAATTTATCAGTTGTTAAGGAGAGGAATGGAACTTCACTGATGACTGGACTGAGCAACACAATTAAGCATCTCATGATGAAGAGCTGCTACCAACTTCGTCAATAATAAACCCCTTGTCACTGTGTCTACAGAGTTCACAGCCTTAATTCCCAGTTAGAGATCAGGAGATACCAGAAACTGCATAATGTGGGGATTACTAGCAAATGGATAAAGCAGTGACTGAAGGGTAAAGTATAAAATTTCAAATTACTTCTAACCTCAGAAGTCTGCGGGGCTCGGGCAAAGGTTCACATCTGGTCATCTGCAGAGTAGCCAGAAAGTGCTGAGTGCCTGTTGCTCCAAACTGTCTCTGATAGTAAAGTCATCTCCCCAGTACTGTTAATACATCATGTTTGTGGGTGAGAATGGGATGGGATGGGGGGGGTACTGACTGCAGACGGTACCACAGTGCCTCTGAGCCAGGCAGTGCTTCCCCAAACCTGCCTCCCAAAGAAACAGGCAAACCATCCAGAGAAAACAGACGTGCAAAGGTAGAGATTGCACCCCTCCATCCCATATTCTGTGCCATCCCCGTGCACACACAGGCATGTACACACACTCACACACACACAATGTACACCCTTTTTGGCACATGACAACCTGCCCAGAGCATCTGTTTTCACCTGAGGAATGAAAAGCAAGTTGTAGGCATGGTTCATATCCTGCACAACTTTAAATCCTTAAGACCTTTTTCTGCACTTGCATCAAATCAGAGAATCAACTGACACTTCAACACCACCTCCATGAAGGCCATTTCACACATCTGGAATGCCTGGAGGCCATTATATCACCTGTGGGAAACTGTTCTTCCTTTTACAAAATTACCATTTGCTTCTTCTAGATGAAAAATACACGGGCAAACCAGAGGTGTGGACAAAGGCACCATCTCTTATACGAGACACATAAAAAGAAAAGGAAAAAAGAGGAAGAACAAAGAAGGACACGTCCAAACTGGCCATGATAAATTCCTTGCGCCAACATATTTGATAGATTCTATTTCTTTCAAAACCATGGTCAGAGAAACAGCAGTCTTTCCTGAAAATCATTATGTTATCAGAAAATATTAAAATATGACTATGATACATTTTTAGTGTTTCTGTAACCAAACATGTATTGATATTTTGACTCAATGAAAAACTCAAGATTTATTCTTCACTTGAGATAAGTATTGACCTTAATAACCTCAGTCAATATCTTACCTTTGATATAAATGCAACCAGATATTTATCTCACCACAAGTCAACAGAAATTTTTTTTCCTGTAGAGTGTGTCAATTACTTTTTCTGTATTAATTCCATATTTTCTATTTTATTTTATTTTATTTTTTTTTTTTGCTGTACGCGGGCCCCTCACTGTTGTGGCCTCTCCTGTTGCGGAGCACAGGCTCTGGACGCGCAGGCTCAGCAGCCATGGCTCACGGGCCCAGCCACTCCGCAGCATGTGGGATCTTCCCGGACCGGGGCACGAGCCCGTGTCCCCTGCATCGGCAGGCGGACTCTCAACCACTGCGCCACCAGGGAAGCCTGTATATTTTCTATTTTAAATGATATTTCTAATTCTTCCAACTTATTACTTATTAATCTAAAAACTTCATGGATTTACTTTTGTCCTACTCGTAAAGCTTTTCATTCTAATCACCGTTAATACATTCAATTAACTAAATTCATTTGTGCCCTTCAAAATGAGAGACTTCATTGTGAAATATTCAAAAATGATAACTAATTTTCATAATAACTCATGGAAATTTTTAAAAATTCCCTAAGAATAAATGAGCAAAATCTGTGTCAAAGTGGAATACATCATACCACCTTTAACTTAAGACAAAACTCAATCAAGGAAAATGATCTAGTCACAAATCAAAAAATTACACATTTAGATGAGAGGACTTGAAGGATTTCCAAAGGCCAGTATAATGTTTCTTGTGAAGAGTGAGTAATATGATATAGTACAAATGAAGTTTAATGCTTGGTTTTTCTGATTCTAAAAAAGTGATATATTCAGAAATATTCCATTTAAAAAAGATAAGGTAAAGCTCAATTTTAACATTTTGGCTAAAGTATAGCTCCCAAATCTGCTCAAATATCAGTTTTTTGCATTCTCCTTAATGTCTGTCAATCCCACCATATGCTCAGAACACCATATGGATGATCATGAATCATCCCCAAGAGTGCAACACAAAACACTTATTATAGTATACCCTATAGACCCTTGTCAGAGGAAAATAGATGTACACTGCTGCCTAAATCTGAGGTCGAGTCCTTTAGAGTAAAGTGGTATTTATGTAATCCACCCATTTTTCAAGGTAAGTGCCACCCAACTGTCTGAAATGAGGGAATAATCTCTCTCTTTGCCATCCAATGGGACAGCCACTAGACCCATGTAGTTAATGAACCCTTGAACTAGACTAGTGTGGCAGGAGAACTAAGTTTCTAATTTCAGTTCTTAGTTCATTTACATTTAAATATCCCCATGTGGCTACTGGCTATTCCAGTAGTGTGGTCACTGCACAGTCTAGGTCTCAGCCTCACATGCCTTGGGGAGGGTGTACTCACATCACCTTATCTCAGTCAGCTGAACACTTTCTCTCCCTCACCACACATACACATGCACACACACATGCACATAATGACACACGTGCACAGACACACACATGCACACAGACACACACACACACACGCACACAGACACACACACACACTTTCTCTCACATCACATTATTTTCACGGAGTTGGGTGACACTTCAAAAACTACTCATACAAAACCAGCCATGACATTTATTACTGGATACAGTTGAGTTCACAAGTGTTGTCTATAACAAGGGCCAGTAAAAAGTTTTTGCTTATAAAAGCTGTACAATAATTGTACCTGTACAATAATTTTAGAAAATGATTTATCCATTCACACTTTTTAATTTGAATATAAAGTGTGTCTAATAAACTGAAATCATTACAAAGCATATAATTTCTGATGCTGCAAATATTAACATTTAAAAATAAATGTTATACCTTTTTTTAACTATCTAGTGAAGTCTAAATATCATAGCAATTAGAAACTCACTATTTTCCATTTAAAAATAGGAACTAAGCTCTTCTTTAGGAGGAAGAATTGGTAGATTGTTACTCTTTCCTCATTGAACTTACAGTTCTCTTCCATTTATCCCACATAATTTTATTCTAATGTACCATATTTTATGCTTTAAAGCCTTTATTGATCACTCCATCATATTCTTCTAAAAATTGCTTTTATATTTCATGAAGCCATACGGCTTTCAAATTAAAAAAACAAACAAACAAACAAAAACCTTCTCAATTAACTTATAAGTGCTTTTCCAGCCAGATTGGGTTTAACAAAAAGGACCTATGAAATTTGAGTTCACAAGCTTGATTCCCTTAAAAACATCCTTGCTTTACAGAGTTTTTGCATATGGGCAAGCATTGTCCCATCTGGACTTGAAGACACTATTCAGGGCCCATTAAAAAAGTTTCTGTGTGAGAAACCTTTCAGGCTCTAGTGGCAGGTGTAGCAACGTTGCTTCTGAGGAACTAAGAGTACGAATTTTTTATGGATGCCAACCCTATAATAGAGCTGGTCCCTTTTACTGTTTGGTCACTAGGAATTCAGAACCAAATTTAAAGGTCATCATTAAGACAATGATTTCTTCACTTCTGTCTCACTTTCCTCCCTTTCATCTTCCATCTCATCTGTATTTTTCCTAGTTCTTATACCTACTTATGGTCAACTTCTCATTAACTGGGCAAATAGAAGAATAAGATCACAAATATCCACCATCATAGTGATTTAAGTAAATTCGTGATTTTTCAGGATGGATCAGTCATGGTAAAAGCATAGGAGAAGACTGGGTTGGGTGCACCCTTCCCTGAACCCTCCCTAGGACACCAGGTCACATACTGGTCAGTCTCCTTATTCACCTGCAGGACCACTGCTGATTTCCCACTGCTGAATCGAGAACGGTCAACTTCTTTCTGTGTCCACTGATGGTTGATTTGCAAACAGAATGTATCTAGATGATTTAGTACTGGCTCTATTTTTGGTTCCTTTTAAAATATGTATGTATATATAATGAGAGCCAACTCAAAACATTTTCAAATTGTTAAGTGTGAAAAGATAAAAAGCATGGATGAGAGAGAAAAGAAATTAATCTATAGACCCAACTAAGGATACACTGTTTTGTGAGAATACATATGGAATCACAGAGGGTAAGGGATCAATAATGTCACCCAAACTCACCACCTCTATATTCAGGGTTCATATTTGAGCTGTGACCCCAAAACTTCTATATGACAATTACAACAAAAAAAATCTATTAACCTGAAGGCAAAACGATGAGGAGAACAATCTGAAAGCCTGAAACCCCCAAATCCCTTGTGTTGTTGGTGTTCTGTGCACTGTCGATAAAGCACTTAAAAGCAAAACAAACAATTAAAAGAAAAAACAAAGGACATAGAAAAATATAAGAATCACAACCACTTTTAAATGCAAAATTGATTTCTGACATGCATTCAGCTCTCTGATAATGAACTGAGTGATAATGTTGAACTTACCCTGAGAGCACGAAGATTAGTAGATAACTAATTACTAATAACTGCAATGGACCTTTTCTGTCCATTCAGAGAAGAGTCACAAATTCACTACACAGCAAAGCTAGCTTACCTGCCTCTCATTATTTATTGATTTTTCAACTTTCATCTTTTTATACCCCTTAGCTAGCACGTGGCTAATTATCTTCTGAAGGCTTAGGAACACATGATGATTTATTTTCAAGGAATCTTAATGCATGGAGTGCATCTAAAATATAATGTATATATAGTTGATAAAGGAGCATATTCATTCAAAGGTCTGGAGGTTTATAGTCACTCAGCTCATAATTGTCCATGAATGCATCTTGTGCAATATACATCTTTAATCTACCACCACTGAGGCTACAGTGGAAAATAGTCCAAATTATTTGGCTTTGAAGTACATGTTGATATGACTTTAAGTTTAAAAAATAATTTCACAATAAGATCAATAAAATGCAATACCTTTTCCTGTACTTCCATATCAAAACTGCCAATTTTGTGTGCCTGGTTTTCATGTCTTTCTTTTTCAAGAAACAATGTGCTAAGAGGGCTTTTTCTGTTTTTGCGGTACGTGGGCCTCTCACTGTTGTGGCCTCTCCCGTTGCGGAGCGCAGGCTCAGCAGCCATGGCTCACGGGCCCAGCCGCTCCGCGGCATGTGGGATCCTCCCGGACCGGGGCACGAACCCGTGTCCCCTGCATCGGTAGGCAGACTCTCAACCACTGCACCACCAGGCGAGCCCTAAGAGGGCTTTTTAACCCAAGCTTGCCACTAACATCATTTAAAGGAACCTGGAAAAACATGTGAAGCGCTGTTTAGAGTTATTCATTCCTCACTGAGTTTCTGAGCACGTACCCTCTTCCAGACTCTGACCTCGCAAATCAATCTTTGGTGTCCAACAGGTTTGATTCAATGGAATTATTGGTAAGAAAGTGGTTGGGATGATTGATCACAGAATGTATGTCATTTGGTTTGCTGAGGACAAAACTCGGTGGGCTCACATTCTGACACATTCTTTTGTCACTAAATTTAGAAAACTTCAAGATCTAGCTGGTTGCCCTATTCTGTGTTATCTTCCCTGGTCTCCTTGAAAACGGTGTCTCCCTCCTCCTTGTAATTCACAATCTGAGGATCTCACCCTGAGCCCAATATTAGTTCTTACATGATCATTTTCTCAATCACAAGGCAAGCCACTTCGAGAAGGGATATTCACTGCTGTGACACACAGGAGTTACGTTATAAACATGTGCTAAATTGAAGTAAATACCAGACACTAGATTCTCTGTGACACTGGCTGACATCTTCAAATTTGTAAATTGTGACTCATTAACATTTTAAGAAAGTCCTATGAATATGAGCATAGAGGCTACACAGAAGCATAATTTATCTCTGATGTTGTTAA
Source organism: Hyperoodon ampullatus (assembly GCF_949752795.1). NCBI lineage: Eukaryota > Metazoa > Chordata > Mammalia > Artiodactyla > Ziphiidae > Hyperoodon > Hyperoodon ampullatus. The sequence continues at coordinate 29,352,056 of NC_136933.1, forward strand.
GGCTGATGGAAAAGAAACCTTTACATAAATTGTTAGGGCCTGAATCAGTCACTCAGAAGAGGTACCTAATGCAATCCACATCACAGGAACAGAAAGTAGAATGGTGGCTGCCTGGGGGTGGGAGAAAGGGGGTAGTTTTTCTCAATGGGTACAGACTTCTAGGTTTGCAAGACGAGAAATTTCGAGAACAATATAAATGTACTTAAAACTACTGACTTATAAACGTAAAAACTTATAAACTTAAAACTACTGACTTATAAACTTAAACTTAAAATAAACTTATAAACTTAAACTTAAACTTAAGATGGTAAATTTAATGTACTTTTTACCACAGTTTTTTTTTTTTTAAAGCCGATTGTGTGTTAGAAAGTGCTACCACTGAAATGAAAGTCAGGACATTTTGACTCTTCTCTCAGCCCCGCTAGTGTACCTTTTCATGGGTTATTGCAAGTCACCAGGCCTCAGTTTCCTCATCTGTACATTGTTAAAGTTTTATAAAGAGAACTCCACCACCAGGGGCAAGAGTGGTGAACCAGGTTTCACACTGACCATGACCCCCTCACTCCATGGCCTGTGCTCGGCCACCGTGATGGCACTTAGCCTTGATGGAAGGGCCCAGGTGTTTAGAGATGGCATAGTCCCATTTTCACGCCATCACCTCAAACAGAAAAACCCTTGAGACTGTAATGTTACAAGAGACCCAAAGTCTCATCCTTAATAGTTTCTAAAAATACATCTAATCAAGGACTTAAATTTCTCTGCAGTAAGGTAAATGTAAATACAACTCAGCTATTTTATTACAAGAGATTCAAAGATTCACTATGAGCAAAAATCATATAGATGGTTACTACCAGCTGATTATACAGTTTCTAATGGTTAAGATTCTATGAAATAAAATTATGGCTTCTTCAGATTAAAACAAAGAATAAATCAGCATTTCCTGTCTTCAGTCTTATTTATTAAAATCGTGTCACTTACAACCCAGGTTACTCTCTTAAAGAGATTAGTTATAGCGACACAGGAGGAGAAAAAGAAAAAGGAAAGAAAAAGTGATACAAGAAAGAAAAAGAAAAAAAACATATATGCTCAAGACAAATTCTAGATTCCCAGACCATGCCATGCAGAACATTTGAAGTTCAAAAAAAAATCTTATTAGCTGACTTGCAATACTCAATAGGCAGCTACCCCATTGACATAAGTCAAAAATTATTGCTGGACACATTCAGAAATTAAACCATTATGACTCCAAAGATTATAATAAAAAGAATTAGAATTTGAAATATCTTGTTGATTTTAGTAGCAATACAAAATGAGAAAGTAAAAAAGCAGAAATTCAACCCAAGTGGTGCTCATTCATTTACTCCAAAATATTTTTCTTTGAATACATGTGTAGGAAATTTAAGGTAAGAAAACTATTCATTTGGAAACACACATCTCTACCATAAATAAAAACATTCATTTAGTGAACTATGTTTCTGAGGTGTAATTGTATACTATAAAGGCCTCAGTTTAAAGTATAAAATCCAAAGAGTATATAGCTGTGAAACTGCCCAAACCATCAAGATACAGTATTTTTACATTACCCTCCAAAGTTTCCTATTGATATGCCATAACCTATCCTTCTATCAAACCCAATCACAGGTAAACAGGGATCTGCTTTGTGGCACTATAAAGTAGATTTTATTTTCTAGAATTTTATATATAAACAGAAACATACAATAGGTATGATCTAGCTTCTTTCACTAAGCAACATGAATTTGATACTTGTAAAAGTTCTTGTACATTCATTTATTCATTTTATTGCTAAGCAGAATTCCAGTGGAGTATATCCCATTTTGTTTATCCACTTACCAAGTGATGCATATTTGAGGTTTCTTCCTATTGCATTTTTTTTACTATTATGAATAAAACCACTATGAACATGTGTGTACAACTTCTTGTAAAAATATGATTCAATTTCTCTTGGCTAAATATCTAGGAATGGAATGGCTGGGCCATGAGTAGTAAAAGTTTAAAACTTTAAGAAACTCAGTCAACCGACTGAGGTCATTGATTGTGCCATTTTATACTCTCACCCAAAGAGAATCATAGGCCCAGTTTCTCGACATCCTCACCAACATTCCATATTTTGAGGCTTTTTCAGCCATTCTAGTTTGTGTGTGGCATTATCATAGTGTGACTGTAACTTGCATTTTCCTGATAATGAAACAAAACAACTTTTTATGTACCTGTAGGCCAACTGTATACCTTTATTTACAAAATGTTTGCTCAAATCTTTTTACCCATTAAAAAAAATTGGCCTGTTTTCCTCTTATTATTGAGTTTGCTCGATTCAAGTATATTTTAGAAATGTATATTGCTAATATTTTCTTCTTCTTTGTGGCTAACCTCTTCATTTTACTAATACTGTATTTCAAAGCTCAACAGTGTCAAATTTTGATAACTTCTGATTTCTCAATTTTTATTTTTCTGGTTATTACTTTGTATCTAAGAAACATTAGCTTATTACAGAGTCACAAAGATTTTATTCTATCTCCTTTTCTCTACTAGTTTCATAGGCTTAGGTCTGATGTTTAGGCCTATATTATGGGTTGAATGGTGTTCCCCCAAATTTCGTGAATACCTGAAGTTTCAGAATGTGGCCTTATTTGGAAAAAGAGCCTTTGAAGATATAATGAAGGGTGATCATATTGGATTGGGTAGTAACACTATGTTGTATCTTTGATACACCTTTCATAATTAGGAAGTCTATGACTACTGGTTCATTGTAACTTTGAGATGTTCATTGCGGCCTGTCTTTGACAAGGGCCGTGTTCTCACAGTGTTTTATAAGGACTGTTTCAAGCACTTCATTATCTGTATAATTTTTAAAATCTTTCTCGAGATGATATACTTACAAGGTTTCACTGAGATGTAAAAAATCTAAATGACCTAATCTCATAAAATATGAACCAAATTACTGTGATACTTTCTTGGTTGTATTGGATTTCAACCTGATAGTGTCATGTTGCAGTATCTTTCTTTTTCTTGCAGAACCTGCTCTCGCCTGCTGGTTTCTGCAAGCACAGTATGTCTGAGCTGCTCTGAAGATATTCTGGACTTGGCTTCTCTGCGATGCTGACCCCGTGAGCACACACCTCTGCACCTGCTTGCTGTGGCCAGCATTTTTACTGGAGGTGGCTCATTTCATTCTTCTGATGTGGAACAATGTCGTCTGACTGCTTAGAATTCTTTTTAGAGAATTTAACATATCTAATTTAGCTTAAGCAAGGTAGAGTTGAAAAGGGCCTCCGTTATAAAAAGGACCGGCAGCTGTACAAGTCATCACTACCACGCACCCGTCTGTCACAGGGGGTGCCAAGTAAGATGCATTTGCCTGAAATACAAACAGGCAACAGTAAGTGTAGCAAGGGGAAGTCATTTAGTCCACATGGAGGTGAAACTCGCAGTTTCACAGAATTGTGGAAAGAACTAAGTACATCTCGTTATTAGGTAACTGTAAAATGTCTTATTTTTATTAGTTTGAATTAGATACTTACAAGTGCTTGTAAGAAAATCTGTGTTGCCTTTTCACATACGGTTTTATTTCCATAAGGAAGCTAAATTTATTATCACGAAATACTCTATTTTTGTATTAGTTTTATATTGAAAACTATATTATATTTGTATTAAGTTTTATATTGAAAACAGTGTTGTTGAACTAAATTCCGCACTATTGCCTACTCAAAATGTTTGGAGCTTAGAAATTGAAAGGTGGCAAAATATGTCACTCCAAAATATGAATGTGGGTGTTCAGGGCATACCACTCCAGAATAGGCTGCTTGTGTATATTTATTACTGGGAGCTGTAGGCACTTGGAAAACAGCAATGCAGGGAGAGGCTTTCTCTGAACCCCCTTATCTGCCTGTAGACAGATCCCCCAAAAGGAACCAATTGTCATAAATGCCCTGCCTGGTAGTTTTATCAACCAGGGAAGATGGACTCTTGTCACAGGAGAGGAAACTAGAAGTGGACACCACACTCAGACTCACTTTGTCACAAACTAGCACACCTCCCATCTGTTCCTCTAAGGACCCTTTATCTTCCCTAAAAATCATTTCCTCTCCTCTAAGAGGCCTACATACCTCTTAAGGTATTTAAGTCTGAATTCCAAGCTACCTCAGGGAGTTTACTCAATTTTTCCCTGGGCATCTCCCATATACACATATATGAGGTCAAAATGTTAATCAAATATCTGTGTGTTTTCCTCTTATTCATCCATCTTTTATTACAAGGGGTCTCAGCTAAGAACTCAGAAGGGTAGATGGGGAAATTATTTTTCCTCCCCTACAAAATACATATGTAAAAAAAAAATACCAAAACAATAATCAATATTTTTTGGAAGATATTCTGACCTCCTGTTTCAATATTGTTCAACAGGTTATAAACTTTAAAAAGGAAAATAGTTCTCTTTCCAACTTCAACTGCCCACATTTCACTAACACACCCACAAATGGAACGCTACACAGAAAGATTAAAGTTCTCACAACACACAGGCCCCCTGCCTGCAATTTTAATAGACGGTAAATTTGAAAAAATAAAGTGTTGAAAGGTACCCCTGAAATCTGCTAATAAAAAAGAGGGTTGTAAAATCATAGTATAGTTTAACATTTGATGCAGAAGATGTAGAGAAGATCAACATTTGCAGGTATAGCCCGTGAAAGCAATTACTCTGAAAAAAATTACAAAGGAAATCTTGTTCTCTGACACTAATTGATTTTCTCTCATTCCAAGTTTCATCGTGTGTCAAAATTAAGGTAATAAGAGAGAACAAAAACTGCTTGATCACAAAAGTATTGAAGAACAGGGAGAGAGGAGGAGGACCAGTGCAACCACCTAGTCTGAATGGGTTTTAAGTAAATCTTAGTTTATAACTAGAACTTAGAAATACCCACCTATAGGAACACGGTGGGAAAAAAAATATTGTTGAATAAATGGTTTTTTTTCTTTTTACTAAATATTTGATTTAAAGTTTAAGTTACAAATATTACAGACTTCTAGAGCATTAATTTAGTGTACATTTTCCTGATATGTGTTGTATAATTTTCATTAAAAGGTCTATTTAGTCACAAAAAATTATAAAAATTGAAATAAAACTCTAAACTCACGTGGCAACTGCATGTCATCTGACTTCTGGTTCTATCAAGCCATGAGGTTCCCCCAAAGACATACCCCAAAATATCAGTAGGAATTATCTTTGGGTGAGGTCTTGAGGGCTCTGTTGTTTTCATGTGTGTTCATCTACATTCACTATGATGGGCTTCTAAGAAGAGCACAGATGTCCATCTCTTTTTAAAATAATACTCCCATAAATGAATGCTAGGTCAATTAAGAAATGAGTAATATAAATAAAAACCTTTATTAAAACTGGGTATCTAGACTTAGGGTATAATATCAAACAAGGACTCAGAGATACCCTCTTAGACTTAAATTATTTCAAACATCCAATGAAGAAAATGATCAGTAAATAAAGACTCATTCATAAGGATTCATTATAAGAGCTTAAGTTAAAACAAACAGAAATAAAACAGGATGTTTGAAGAAAACCAGATTAAAATACAAATACATACATTTGAAAACCAGAGAAAACTGTCACTTGAATTGATGAATAATTAAAATTATTTGAAACAACTAATGATATACAAGCTTCTAGAAATGAAACCAAGAAAAGGTGGGTAAAATGAAAATACACAGAATAAAAATAAAATATTTTTATAATGAGAGAAACCGGAATTTGAAGCAATAGAAATAATCAGAAGCTAAGTTTGAAATATCGCTGAAATCGATACTTCTGAAAGTACACGCATATAAGTATACCTATTTTATTAATACATAAATATTTATTTTAGGTGTGTGTATGTATGTGTTATCTGTGTGTGTGTGTGTGTGTATGAGTGAACTCTGGCTCAGGAATAAAAATCATTTTCGAACTATTAATTCATGTGCTATTGAGGTGTCAAGACAGTGATCTAAACATTCAGAAAGCATTATCTCATTTTATTTTCAAAGCAGCCCCAGGAGGTATTTTAAATGGTAACAACTGAACCCAATTATCCCCTTTCTGATAACCCACTGCCTGGATCCTAGCAGAACACCACTGCCATAGAAGATGAACCCATATGGAAGAATGTTTCCATTACAAACTCTTCATTATTAGCCACAGGACCCTCAGCACTGGGACGATGCAATTCCACTATATTTCTCAGGTCAGCTCACTCTCCTTTTCCTTCCACGTCCTATTCCAAATGGTCCTCCTCTCCTTTCACCTCTGGCCACCTAATCTCCACTCACTCTCAGAAGATGACCCCTGACTCTCTCTTAGAGGAGAGAAGGGAATCCATCAGAGACAACAACTTGATCTTCCTAATTATCGATACATATGTATTTCCTGTACCCTTCTCTCTCTTCTCCTATTGCAAGAGCACAGCTAACTCTTCCACCAAGACTAATTTTTCACCCATGCTTTGGAGTCTAACTATTCTTATTTTATCAGAAATAATATTATGTTCTTTACTCCTTTTCATTGAATATTCAATCTTTGTCTCTCACCTGGGAAATTTCCATTGTATGATTCACCACTGAAGACACTTCCATTTAAACAATCAAATCCTCACTCAACTTTGCATCTTCCTCTGGTCACTTGTCAATCTGCTTTCTCTCTTTCAAGGTCAGAATCCCAAAACAGCAGTGCACAATTATTGTCTTCATTTTCACACCTACCTTCATTCCAGAGCTGGCTGCCACCCACCTGTGGGCACCTTCACTCCTTGAGACAGCTGTCAGTAGACTCATCCAACATCTCTATGCAGCTAGACTCACAGGTCACTTCCTCATGATGGAACGTTCATTGCATTTTCCTGTTATATAAGTTAAACATGATGGCTGTAGTATCTTTAAAATAGGCAGATAAGCAGACTGACAAAAATAAAAGTCCTTCATAATCCTGAATATACCCTGTTATGTAATTTCCTCTTGTTCACCTAAAATTTTGGTGTGAACTTCCTTTCCCATTACTAAATATGTGGTTGCAACATCACTTTAATATCAGTGTAGCAAAGGGATAATACCACTTCCATAATCACTATGGTACCTCTGAAAATATACCTTTTTTTTTTTTTTTTTGCTACTATGAACAGTCCTGTGTAGAACAATACTGCAAATAAATAATCACATCCTTGGGTCACTTTAAAACATTTTGGACTATGCTTAGATCTTACTGTATTTCAGGTCTCAGCCCCACTCGCAACTGGTGACCATTCCCCCAGACACACGCATCCCTTTATTTTGATAACCAAGGACACTTCTGTCTCCTTTTTTTTGATGACTGATTTCTTTCCCCTCTGTAGGTCTAGTCTCCCCCACCAAGCATTAAATGCTAGAACTACCCCCTCCCCTCTTTCCACTGTAAACTTTCTCCCAAAGCCTTCTCATCCACATCCATGTGGTTTTACAGACTTCTTTTGTACTTTAAATGAACAGAAAACCCCGTAATATATAATTTGCTCCAAGACAGAGAGAAATATTAAAGTAACTAATTTTAGTAGGACATGAAATCATGATACCAAAATATTTAGAAAACATTGCCTAATAAAAAGGAAAGTGTTTAGATTAAACTTTAACCTATTATTTTAATTTGAACTTACATTTCTAACTCCAAAACTCATATTCATCCCAACAGGCAGGCTTTCTTTCTAGAATGACTTCTCATTAGGAAAATGCTATTATAATTAACCTCGAAGACATTCTAAATAAGAAAAGAAATGCCTCCGTAGATTTTGTAAGGGCATTCCACAACTTTTGACATTATTCTTAATTTTTAAACATATTATATAACAGATATAGGAATATACTCATATAACATGAAAAATTATCATTTTTGAAGCTAAATTCAATGTAAAATAAAAGAGCAATTCTAATTAAACAATTAAGTAATTATGACTATTACCACTATACAGTTTTATACTGCTTTAGCTTTCTAGCTAAGGAGTAAGTTAGAAATAGAAAAAAAAATAAAGAGATAAATTTATCATAATTTATATATGACACTTATTGACTTAGTAAACAGAAGGAAATGGACTGAAAATTTAAAATTAATAAAATATTTTAATATGACCCAGTAAAAAATCATGATAATTTATTTTCATTGGTATCTACTTTTCTATTCTCATTTATTGCAGCAGAGAAAAATATAAAAACCTTAATAATAACATTAAGAAAAAATAGTGAAACTATACACATGGAAATATTTAAGATTTTACTGAGATACAATAAATAATATTTTAAATTGAATAGAATTAGTTTTTTTTTTTTTTTTTTTTTTTTTGTGGTACGCGGGCCTCTCACTGTTGTGGCCTCTCCCGTTGCGGAGCACAGGCTCCGGATGCGCAGGCTCAGCAGCCATGGCTCACGGGCCCAGCCGCTCCGCGGCATATGGGATCCTCCCAGACCGGGGCACGAACCCGTATCCCCTGCATCGGCAGGCGGACTCTCAACCACTGCGCCACCAGGGAGGCCCTAGAATTAGTTTTTATACAGCTATCAATGTACTATAAATGTGATGATTCTTAATATTCTGGATCAATAGTTATATATTTCTACAAACATAACAGGATAATGTAACTTTTCTTGCGAGCAGGATGAAACTTTTGTAAGCATAAACACAATGGAAAAAAATAACAATCTCAAGGAAGAAGTATATCAGTATTTGTTAAACATATAATTAGTGAAATGAACACAAACACACCTATAAGGATGGTCCTCACAGTACTGACAACAGAGAAAAAGCAGAATGATTTGAATGATCAGTAGCAGCTTCACAATTGTATAAGCTAATGTACATCCAGGTGATGAGATACATTTTTACAGTTAGAAATCATATTTTAAAGCATAATTAATGACATACAGATTGTGATACACAATTTAGGGAAAAAACACATTATTGGATGGTCACTCAGCAACATTTTTCTGTTTACTGTTGTTTGATTTTCAACTAGGAGCACATTTCTTGCTGTTTGTAGAAAGAGGGCAAACATATATTTCAGTGAATCTCAACTGCATTTAGGTACCTCAGAGGACATGTCAACGACAATACCCATATTCTGTTGGCTTTTTTGCCTCCGTTTATACACCCTTAGTTCTCTTCCCTAGTTAATTCTGATATTCCAGAATTAACTGTCGCCCTGGGAAGAGAATGGGGCGAGAGCGAGTGAAAACATCACAAAGTTTTCCCATCATTTTCAAGCTGCTTTTTTTCCGATCCAGTGTTCACTTGTCTGCTCTAAACCTTTGTGTGTTTTCCAGAGTTCTGACAAATTTTATCCTGACAGTTTCTGCTTGTCTTTCCATATTTTCAGTGTTTCTCTACGGGAATAGGGGCTTGGCACTACCTACTCTGCCATGTTGATGGTGTCACTCCTGAAATAACTTCTAAAAGACCTAGAGATTATCATACTAAGTGAAGTAAGTCAGAGAAAAACAAATATGATATCACTCATATGTGGAATCTATTTTTTAAAAATGATATAAATGAACTTATTTACAAAACAGAAACAGAATCACAGATTTCGAAAACAGAATCACAGATTTATGGTTACCAAAGTGGAAACGTGGGGTTGGGGGAGGGGTAAATTAGGCGCTTGGGATTAAGATATACACACTACTGTCTATAAAACAGAGAACCCAACGAGGACCTACTGTATAGCACAGGGGAAAGTATTCACTATCTTGTAATAATCTACAATGGAAAAGAATCTGAAAAGAATGTATATATATGTTGATTAACATTGTAAATCAACTATACTCCAATAAGATTTTTAAAATACATAAATAAAACATCCAATAAATAAATAAATAAATAAATAAATAAATAAATAAAAGACTATCCTTGCTGGTTGGGGTCCCTGGGAAGCAGATTCAGACTTGGCAGTGCTCAGGAAGTTTAGTAATATGTGCTCTCCACCAGCGGAAAAAGAAGATGATGCAGGACTGGGTAGAGGGGAGTCTGGGCACCACTGTAACCATCATAAAGCACTCAGGTAGGACACAGGGGACTTTTAGGCTGAGGTGGCCCATCGAAGCTATCTTGATATTGGCTGACAAGGGAAAGCCTTTGTACCCCTGTACGGACCAGTCAGTGGATACAGGATGCCCCACGGAAAGGAGTGTGACCTCGGGAGATGTTACTCTCTTTAATTCAGAGGAAAGCAATTCCCAGAATGAGCCGATATCTGAACGGTCAGCTGGCAGGATTCCCTACCGCTCAATGAATGTCTTTAATTCCCAAAGTGGGATCTGGACATGCATGACAGTGCTGGCTGTCGTCCATCCTTTGAGCCACTCATATCCACTTGGTCTTATGATCTCTGGGAGCAGCACCAAGATTCGGTGGTGCCTCTCTTCCCAAGGGTAGCTCAGAAGAGAGAAGTTGGTATAGTCGGCCCTCAGTATCCACGGATTCTGCATCCACAGATACCAAATACAGACAGTACTAGGCCATTCTATGTAAGGGACTTGAGCATCCATGGATTTTGGTATCTGAAGGTGTCCTGGAACCAATGCCCTGCGATACCAGAGGGACAGCTGTGGAATGAATTGCAGCTCCCGCCCCTCGAGCTGGTCTCAAGGCCATGTTGATGTCATTCCCAACTCCCCTCACACTCAGCTTTTTTCTACAGTGGTCCAAGTGAGCAAAATGATGCTTTTTTCCACACCTTCATTCATGAGACTTCTAGCCCCCTAGTAACCATACTCTTCTCAGGCCATGGCTACTGAGTTTGTCCACTTCTTCTCAAAACTGAGCAAGGAGCATAAAGAGATACTGGAATAAATCGCCTTTATGTGAAGGGAGGAAGGTGAAACTTTTCTCCATGACCACGTATTATAAAAGCATCCCTGTCTCCTCTTGACCATCAGTGACTACGGCCCCTGCCAGGAAGGTGGGTGACTCCTCTTGTCACCTGCTGGTCTCTTGATGTAAGATCCAGTGAGGCTGGGCAGCATAATTGCTGAAAGCCCAGGGGCTCTTTCTGTGACTCCTGCTTCTCTGTAGGAACAAGACAACCTGCAGAGCCCAAAGTTGAAGGGGCAGGAAAAACAGTTACCCCAAGTGAGTCACGGGAAGTAATATTAGCAGACTCACACCTAGACCTTTATCATTGATTCCTAGACCTGCGTATTTTACCTACTAGGGACACAACACCATACAGTGGTTGTTAATTTAGAGTGTATACTGCATCTCAGAGGATAAGATCCTATCCTTGAAGGATGTCATCTCTGACCTGTGACCCTCAGATGTGCCACCTGTGAACTATTCCAACACTTTACCAGGCTGGCTGCCTATGGGTGGCACAGTATGTGACAAGACTGGTGGATTCAGTTTTGCTGTGCCCACAGAAGCATCTTCTTCCCTATGAAGTGAATTCCTTAGTCTGACTCTGTGTGATGTGGGACCCATATTGAAGGATGAACATGGAGAGCCCTTGGATTGTTTCAGTGACTGAGGACCTCGTGTCAGGAAAAGCAAACCAATATCCAAAACATATTTCTTCTCCAGTCAAAATAAAGCTCTGTCTTTTCAAGGGTGGAAGGAAGAGAGTGTAGTCAACTTTCTCCCAAGAGATGTAGTTAACTTTCTCCCAACTATTTACTGAGTCTCCTCAGTAAATAGTGTCAAGTTAAGGCTCAGTGTTGGACTCTATTCCAGGCAATTTGGATATTAGGGGCATCAGTAGTAGATTAGCCTCAAGGAGAGGAAGCCCATGGCACTGGGGTCATGCATAAAGAGCCTCCAAACTACAGCCAGAACATTGTTTATGCCCTCGTTGTAGTAGTACTGGGATGTCCCATGACGCAGGCTGGCTGATGTCAGTGCATGATAGGGGTGTGTGCTCATTTTCTTTCTATGTACAAAAGCTAGAAAAGGACTGGCTAACTGAAAAGAATCAGTTAAAATTATATTAATTCCCGTGGCTTCTTAATTCTATGTCTTTTACCTCTTTTGGTCTTTCCAGCCAAATAACTGAGGTACCTGGTATTGAGTACTAGTTTCAAGGTTTGTGGTACAGTGCCAGAATCAAGAGAATACAGCAAAACGCAAGATCTTTATGATGTTAAGTCACAAAGCTAAGGAAAAAATTCCCACAAGGGGTCAGGAAATGTTTCAAGCTATTGCTAATGCACAGGCTCTTCCCTTGATAACTTTATGAGAGAGCAATTCACTTTGCTCCACCAATTCTTTTTATGTATTGATAATAATTCCTTATTATAATTAACATTACGTATGACCCAGACACAGTAATGGTAACATGAAAAGTTGAGCAGAAGCTATATGGACAATAAGCTGCTAAATATAAATGTGGCTAATAAAATGGGAAAGTGGGTGTCTGAAGATGACTGGAATATGAGCAAAGCAGAGACCTGAAAAGATAAAAACTCAGGATCCCAACATGAGAGATTTCTAACTACTGAGCCCATGAACATGAAAAATTATATACAACTCTATGCCCATGGCTTGAATAACTTAGATGAAATGAGTACATTCCTTGAAACAATCTATCAAAACTAACACAAGGAGAAATAGATCATCTGAACAGACCTATATCTCTTAAAGAAACAAACTCAATAACTAATGACCTTCCATAGGAGAAAGCACCAGACTCATTGGTGAATTCTCCTCAACATTTAAAGAAGAAAGTATACCAATTACTTTCTACAATTACTTTCAGAAAATAGAAAGAGAGGGAATGTATCCTAACTCATTCTATGAGACCATCATTAATCTTATACCAAAACCAGAACAAGATACTACGAGAGTGCAAAATTAAAGACCAATATCTTTAATGAACACAAATGAAAGAGTCCTAAACAAAATATTAGCATATGGTTTCAACAATAAAAGGAATATAAAGGAATATAAAAGGAATTTTAAATCATGACCAAGTGGGATTTATTCCACATAGGCAAGGCTGATTCAACATTTAAAAATCAATTCGTGTTATCACAGACAGGCTGAAAATGAAAAATCACATAATCATACTAGTAGATACAGAAATATCATTTGACAAAATCCAACACCCATTCAGTATAAAAAGCTGTCAGCAAACTAGATATAGAGGATAACTTCCACAACTTGATAAAGAACATCTACAAAAAACCTACAGCTAACATCATACTTAATGGTGAAAAATCAGATATCTTCTCACTAAGATCAGAAACAAGGTAAGGATGACCCCTCTTACCATTCCCATTCAACATAGTACTGAAGGTCCTAGCTTATTTGATAGGAAAAGGAAATAAACATTATACAGATTGGAAGGAGAAAATAAAACTGTGTATGCAGATAACATGATTGCTTATGTAGCATCCCAAATAGTCAACAAGAATAACAAAAACTCCTGGGTCTAATAAGTGATGATAGCAAGGTTGCAGGATGCCAGGTGAATGTGCAAAAGTCAATACCTTTCCTATATACAGGCAAGGAACAATTGGAATTTGACGTAAAAACATGATGCCATTTACATTACCACACCCAAAATGAAATACTGAAGTATAAATCTAACAAAATATATACAAGATCTACACAGGGAAAACTATAAAATTCTGATGAAAGAAATCAAAGGAACTAAAAAAACTGGAGAGATATTCTATGTTCATGGATAGGAAGACTCAACATTGTTAAGATGTCAGTTATTCCCAACTTGACCTATAGATTCAGCTCAACCAGCAAGTCATTTTGTGGATTCAACAAATTGACTCTAATGTTCATGTGGAAAGGCAAAAGACTCAGAATAGCCAAGACAATTTTGAAGGAGAGAAACATCAGAGGACTGACACTACCTGATTTCAAGACTTATTTTAAGGCTACAATAATCAAGAAAGTGTGATATTTGGCAAAATAATAGGCAAACAGAACAATGGAACAGAATAGAGAACTCAGAAATAGACCTACATAAATAAAGTCAACTGATCTTTCACAAAGGAGCAAAGGTAATATAATGGATGGTCAAAGATAGCCTTTTCAACAAATAGTGTTTGAACCATGAGACATTCACATGAAAAAAAAGAAATGAATTGAGACACAGACCTTATAACTTTCACAAAAAATCATCTCAAAATGGATTATAGACCTAAAGGTAAAATGAAAAACTACTATAAAACTTCCAGAAGAAAACAAAGAAGAAAATATAGGTAATCTTGAGTTTAGTGATGACTTTTTAGATAAAACACCAAAAACATAATCCATAAAAGAAAAAAAAAAGATAAGTTGGACTTCAGTAATATTAAAAACTTCTGCTTTGTGAAATACTTTGTTAAGAGAATGAAAAGGCAAGTCACAGACTGGTAGAAAATATTAGCAAAACATGTATTTATCCAAAATATTCAAAGAACACTTAAAACTAAGTAATAATAAACAGCCCAATTTAAAAATGGGCAAAATATCTGAACAGACCTCTCACCAAAGAAGATATACAAATGGTGAATAAGCATATGAAAAGATGCCAACGATGTGAATCATTAGTGAATTGCAAATTAAAACAACAATGAGATATCACTATCTACTATTAGAACGTCTGTAATCTAGAATACTGACAATACCAAATGCTGGTAAGGATGTGGAGTAACAGGAATTCTCATTACCTGCAAAATGTTAAAGCCACTTTGGAAGACCATTTGGCAGATTCTTACAAAACTAAACATACTCTTACCATACAGTCCAGCAATCATGCTTCTTTGCATTTACCCAAAGGAGTTGAAAGCTTATGTCTACACAAAGCCCTGCACACAAATATCTACAGCAGCTTTATTCATAAATGCCCAAATTTGGAAGCATCATAGATGCCCTTCAGTAGGTGTATGAATAGATAAACTGGTACATCCAGACAATGGGATATTATTCAGTGCTAATTAACATGCGCGACCAAGCCATGAAAAGGTATCGGGGAAGTTCATGCATATTACTGAGTGAAAGAAACCAATGTGAAAGGGCTATATATTGCATGATTCTAACATATGACATCCTGGAAAAGATAAAATTATAGAGACAGTATAAAGATCAGTGGTTGCCAGGGGTTCAGAATGAGGAAGGAAGGTTGAATAGGTGGAGCACAGGGGAATTTTAGGGCAATGAAACTCTTCTGTATAATAGTATAAGAATGAA
Organism: Hyperoodon ampullatus; assembly: GCF_949752795.1. Classification (NCBI taxonomy): domain Eukaryota; kingdom Metazoa; phylum Chordata; class Mammalia; order Artiodactyla; family Ziphiidae; genus Hyperoodon; species Hyperoodon ampullatus. Next base: position 29,367,249 of record NC_136933.1, read on the forward strand.
GAGGTGACACATTAGGCATGCATCACAACCCATAGGATTATATGTCAAAAAGAGTAGATGTTAGTTACTAATGATGTATTGATATTGGTCCATGAATTGCAACAAATGTTATATACCACACTCATATAAGTCGTTAATCTGTGCAGAAACTGTGTGAGGAGGAAGAGCAGTGTGTATGGGAACTCTCTGTACTTCCTGTTCAATTTCTCTGTAAACTGAAAACAGCTCTAAAATACGATCTATTAATTAAAAAAACAGTATCCCCTGAGAAGTAGTGACCAGTCGCCTAAGAGCTCATGTGTTCACCAGCCTATTAAACAATGAAAAGAATCTGAAAACCCACTCAAGCCAGGTTATCCCAGTGGTATTCTGTAAAGGCAGGTCAAATGATACCATCCTAAAAATACATAGCATAATAGCATCAAGATCATAAAACTCCCCAGAGTAAAGATGAGGACCAAGTTGCAATTATATAAGAAGATGAACCAGTAAGACCGGCAAGAAGTCCTTCAACCATTTATGTGCTGACTAAATGGAAACTTCCAAGACAACTTCAGAAATATTTGAATGGATCTGGAGCAAACGAGAGTCAACAAATGCTTGAATACAGACAGGATCAGTTATGACACATATACATTCTTTCTTGATGTGAGGAACAGGTGTGAATATTTGGCACCAGCTGCATTCCTAGAGTAGATGAAAGGCTTTAATTACAGGGCTTAGCTTGAGCTCTGCTTTATTTATCTTCCCTAAATCTGTCTTTCCCATATGGCTACCATTGGTCTGCCACCCAAGTTGCTTCCCTTTTTGCTGCCTTGCTAATAATTACCAACACCTGTGCTTAACTATTTAAAACAAAATAAACCATCCCATTAATTTTTTTTTTTTTTTGGCTGCGCCACGTGGCTTGTGGGATCTTAGCTCTCTGACCAGGGATGGAACCCGGCCCCAGCAATGAGAGCACCGAGTCCTAACCACTGGATCACCAGGGAATTTCCTTACATAAATATTTAAATAATACATAATATATTACCCTCCTCAGAAGAATTAAGTTTTCCTAAAAGTCCACATGGAGAGAGTAATGACTAATACTAGCAACAAACAACATATTTTAAGTAGAGATGTTCATTGTACCACTGAACACTGAGGTGAACACTGCTTGAATTGTATGTCTTTTCAAATCTGACCCACACAGCAGCACTGGAAGAGTAAGTGTGATAGAATTCTCATTATAAGATGAAGAAGCAGAGGGGTGGGGAGTGGATGTAACCAGGCGAGTGTCTCAATGGTCGGGAGTGGTGGGAGCTGCCCTCACAATTCACCCACTCTCAGCGGCTTCTACTTCCAAGTGATTCTATGAGAAATCACTATGGGGTTGTAAAAGCACAAAAATCTCTGTCTGGCTTATTTCACTTAGTGTGATGATCTCTAGATCCATCTATGTTGCTGCAAATGGCATTATTTTGTTCTTTTTTATGGCTGAGTAGTGTTCCATTCTGAAGTGAGCCAGACAGAGAAAGACAAATATCATACAATATCGCTTATATGTGGAATCTAAAAAAGAAGATGAAAATGAACTTATTTACAAAACAGAAATAGACCCACAGACATAGGAAACAAACTTATGGTTACCAAAGGGGAAGTGGGGGAGGGATAAATTAGGAGTTTGGGATTAGCAGATACACACTCCTGTATATAAAAAGGGTAACCAACAAGGACCTACTGTATAGCACAGGGAACTATACTCAGTGTTTTGTAATAACCTATAAGGGAAAAGAATCTAAAAAAGGATATATTCCTATATATGTGTATATATATATTTTTTTGTATATATATATATATAAACTGAACCACTGTGCTGTACACCTGAAACTAACACAACATTGTAAATTAACTATACTTCAATTAAAAAAGAGAGAGAAAAAAATGGGATTTTCCAAATCGGAAAAAAAAAGCACAAACATCTCTGAAATAAAAAGTAATGTTCCTTATGGTTGTTATTTAAAAAAAATAATGAAGGTTTCTGATTTCTGACACTTAGAATTATATTTCAGAAGAGATATATGCATATGTATATATGTAATATATAATACAGATATTACATTTTTATTATACATATGTACTGGCTAATTAATAAAGGCTAATTAATTTACAGATAAACTTCCAGTGCAGATATATTTAGGTGAAATAGCTGAAGTAATTATTAAAAAGCAATTATAGTAAACCATGTGATCATTAGCAAAATGAACATCTAAAAGGATGTGGGCTTAGGGTGAGGGGTGGTGGTAATGGAGACAATCCAATATACATTTCTAAATGCCTTGAGATTTAAAAATTCCATGAGGGCTTTGGCCCAATATTTTTCATGTAATTAAAACAGAAGGTTTATGCAAAAAATAATATTCCAATGACTACATTTCTGAATTATTTTCTTTTTATTGCTTTATAACACTTAAAGCCAAGAGCTACAACTAATTTGGAAATGTTTTGATTATACATGATATTAAGGAAATCAAGTAACTTGTTTAATTGGGGAGTTGCAGAAATGAGCGGAACTCGTGATCACAGATTCTCTTCAAAAGTGTGTATTTCCTACTGCTGCTCTGAATTTATAGCTAAGATATCACCCTCTGATACTCCACCTGAGACTTCCTGCTCTATGTCAAACTAGGTCCCTACACTTCTGGAACTTTAATATGCGTAGAACTTATCAAAATCTCTCATTAAAATGCAGATTCCAATTAAACAGGTTTGAGGTAGAGTTCTTGATTCTGCATTTCTAAAACGTTACCAGGTGGGGCTGACAGATAAAATACAGGTAACCAGGTACGTATGAATTTCAGGTACTCAATGAAAGATACACAATTTTCTTTCATGTATCAAAATTCAAGTTTAGCTTGGTGTCCTGGTTTTTTATTTGTTAAACTTGGCAATAGTACTCCCAGGTGATGTGGATGCTACTGGACCAGAGGCAATGCATTAAAGAGTGACCCTCTAGAATGTGCACACCTTAAAAGAATAGGTAGGTAATATAAATCTGTGAAGCCACTAGACTTAGTGTGTTAGAGAGTCTTGGGTCAATACATTAGAAAACATAACAATAATCAATACTATCCTAGCAATGGGCCCCCAAAATACATAAGGCAAAATCTGCCAGAACCAAAAAGAAGAAATCATTGATTCAACAACTATACTTTGATATTTCTATACTCCTCTATTACTAATGGATAAAACAGTAAGATGCAAAATCAGGAAAGATAAAGATTGTATCATGAAATTTGATCTCACTGACATCTATACAGCACTCCACCAAACACCAGCAGAGTCCAAACACTTGTTAAGTGTTTGGTGGAATACTCTCCAGTATAAGCCATAGGCTAGACCATAAGTCTTGCTAAACTTATTAAGACTGATACAGTAAACAGTGTGTTCTATAACTATAGTAGAATCAAATTAGAACTCAAAATGTAGAAAATTTAGGAAATATCTAAATATTTGACATTTAAACATCACATTTCCAACTAGGCTAGGGATCAAAAAAGGAATCAGAAGAAAAATTTTTAAATATTTGCGCTGAATAAAAATAAAAACAGAACACATCAAAATTCATGGAATGTGGTGAAAGCCATGCTGAGAAGAAAATGTATAGGTATAAAGGCTTATACAGGAAAAGAAGAAAGATCTAAAATCAACAAACCAAGTTTCTTCCACAATTATGTAGAAAAAGAACAAATTAAAGTAAATCAATATTATATGTCTTGTTTGGTGGAATGGTTATATGGGTGTGCCAATATTTCAAACTCATTGAAATCTACCCTTAAAATTGGTATCATTTATTCAGTGTGAATTATGCTTCAATACTGTTTATTTAGAAAATATGAATAAGGAATCAAATGAATTAAGCAATGATCATAAGGAAGTCAAGCATCCTTCGGATCCACCTGAACTTTAAAGACTGACCCCTCCCTGATTTTTCCCACAGAATCCCATTACTTCCTCTCTACTTTCCTGTTCCCCACAAATGTTCTATTTATAGAGCATCCCTTTTTCTCACTGCTTATCCTGTAGTGTTCTCTTCTCTATGTTACCTGTATGAAACATCCACCTTTCATTCAGAGGGTTTTGCTGACAAATGATTTAGAGAATCCAACAGGAGTTAATCTTATATTACAAATGTGGGAAAAGAGCAAAAGCTTACACCATCCCCAAGTTTCTGAAGAATATTTGGGTAGCATAAGAACATTTATGGAGTCTATATGATACTTTCCTCTACTCATTGGGAGTACTAAAGTAAGTAGAATAAGAACAGCAACGCTTTTTCAGGTGTCCTATGTGCTACACAATTTGCTCAGTGCCTTTCAGACTTTATGTCTTTTAATCCTCATGAAAGTGTTTTTATGATTTATAATTGTATGTCTACTTTACAGATGCAAAGACCAAAACTTAAAGTTTAAATTATTTGCTAGGCACAGTGCTAATAGGAGTTTAAGCTGGATTTCAAAATCCAGTTCATCTGACTCCAAAGCTCATGTTATAGAAATAATTTAATAAAATGCTTCTATATTGTCATTGTATCTTCCGTCTACATATAGTACAATAAAACCCTTCATCACATGATTTCCAGAATGTACAATAGGCTTTTGTCTTATTACGTTTGAAAATACCTCAATTAACCAGATAAACCTGAAGCTCCATTCAGATAAGTATAAGAGTTTAATCTTCAAGTGCTTTTAGCCTTAAATAGACCTCTTGACATTTCAGGAGTGCTCTAATCCCGTTTTCATAATGGAGAATGGTGTGGGGTGAGGAGGGATACAGCATTACAAAACACTTAAAGGGCTTCCCTGGTGGCGCAGTGGTTGAGAGTCCGCCTGCCGATGCAGAAGACACGGGTTCGTGCCCCGGTCCGGGAAGATCCCACATGCCGCAGAGCGGCTGGGCCCGTGATACATGGCCTCTGGGCTTGCGCGTCTGGAGCCTGTGCTCTGCAACGGGAGAGGCCACAACAGTGAGAGGCCCGCGTACCGCAAAAAAAAAAAAAAAAAAAAAAGACTTAAAGAGCTGAGCTCATTGCCTTCAAAGAACATACAATTAAATTGAAAAGAAAACATTAATTTATAAATCTAAATACCACAAGAGTAAGAATTTTAAATAGTGTGTTTACCATATTATCTAGAAAATATGATCTGGCACATTTATTCCTAGACAATATTTACAGAGAGTAGGTGCAAATTTTGTGGAATGAATAAAATAACAAATGACTGAGACAACTAGAGAACATATAAAGAAATGCTGAAATATTTGACTCAGGCTATAGGGGCTAATCTAAGTGCCGAGAAAATGTCCAAGATATGTAAAGTGGATCTACCTTGGCCCTCTGAAGCTTATTCATCTACAATTTTAATCATTGCTTGTATTATATTGCTTTCTTGGATAAGACCCAGCGTTGAAAAGAGAGAGAATCATAGCATAGAAAGAGAATAGAGTTTTCCATAGGAATTTATTATTTGACTGTAACTAGACCACAGGGCTGGTTCTTATCAGGGCACACAACATAAGACTCTTGAAATTCCTTTAAAGGAAAAAGACGACTTCCAGCTTGAGCTGTGATGTTTAAAGAGCTCAGAAGTTGTCACTCCCATCCCTGCAAGAAGACAAAGCTGAACTCGCTAAGAATCAATGACTTTTCTTGGACTCATGAGCAGATGGCGTTTGCAGGAAAAGCCACCACCCTGAAACCTGGAGAGATGGGAATTCAGAGGGTCACAGTTGAGATCTGCTTCCCTGGAGGAGGGGCTGCTGGAGCCGTACAGTGGCAGGAACACTTAACCAGCAAATTCAATGGGTTGCTGAAGGTGGAGTGTAGACTAGGAGTCTCCTGAAGGTGGCAGGATTGGAGCAGCACACTTCTGTGGTTCTTACCTCTGGGGACGCCGTCATCTTTTCTTACTGAAGAGTCAAGAAAGATCCTCTCTCGGTTCTGGCGCGGAGCAAGGGAAAGAGCAATCTTATGAAACAGACCCAGAGGAATATGCTCCGTACCAAAGGTGTGTTCTCCAGGGTAAAGACATTCCCAGAGGCTTATGTCACCTGAGGAAAGAGCATCTCTCCCCCCACCTCAGCCTCCTCCAGCCTTCCTATTTCACCTGAGAGAGGAAAGAAGCTAAGACACACTTGAGAAGGTCACAGCCCAGAGACACAAGCCCACCTAAAGACTGAGACTTAACCATGAAGCTGTAAAATCCTTCCCCCACCACAGCTTCCCACCATGCCAGCAGGACTCCAGTGAAACAGCAGGGATTCCAGCTGAAGCAGCAGCAACACAGACTTTATCTGAGAAGGACTTTATCTTAGATAAGCCAAAAGAAAACATGGGAGCCGGGAAATGACAGAAGGAAACAGAAGCCTCTGGCACCGACTGCCAGAGCAAACACAAAACAGAACCAGACTCCTCTCAAGTAAACACAAAACCTCCCACAAAAGGCCTGCTTACCTCGCTTCCCACTCCTTGATACATCATATCCAGTTTTCAATGAAAAATTGCCAAGCATGATAAAAGTCAAGGAGACACAGTCTGAAGACAAAAGCAAGTATCAGAAGCATACTTAGATATGATACAAATTTGTTACATTATCAGACATGGAATTTAAAGTAACAATGATTAATAAGTTAAGGGCTCTAATGATAAAAAGGACAACGTGCAAAATGGATGGGTAATAGAAGCACAGAGATGGAAACTATAAGGAAAAAAAGACACACTTGAAATAAAAAACACAAATAGAAATCAAAAATGCCTTCAATGGCTTTATTAATAGGTTGGATTTTTATGTTAGAAATATTGTAAGCAAGAAGAGAACGGAATGAAATTTTTTATGTGTTGAAAAGAATACCAACTTAGAATTCTATCCATTGAAAGTATCATTAAAAAGTAAAGAAAAATCAAGATTTTTCTCAAATAAAAATAAAGGAATTCATTATCAGAAACCGTGCCCTGTGAGAAAATTTATAAAACGTTCTTCAGAGAGATGAAAAATGATAAATGTAAAAAATTCAGGTCTACATGAAGGAAGACGTTGGAGAAGGAATGTAAAGGTAAAATAAAATATTTTTAAATTCTCAGTTGCTCAAAAATAAGTGCTCATTTAAAGTAGTAATTGTAGTAATGTATTAGCTGATTATAGTAGATGGATCCATGAAATGAATGACAGCAATGCCATAAGGAATACTCTAAGATACCTGAACTACCTACAAAGCAGTACACAGTTATTTGAAAGTGGCCTGAGGTGACTTAAAAATGTATATTGCAAGCTCAAAGACAGCCACAAAGAAAATAACAAAGAAGTATCTATGATATGCTAAATGAGGATATGAAATAGAATCATATAAGATGCTTAATTAAAACCAGAGGAAGCAGAAAATGAGAACAAAGAGAACAGAAAAATGCAATTAATAGAAAATAGTTATAAACATGGTAAATATTAATCCAACCACATCAATAATCACCTTAAATGGAAATAGTCTAGGGAATTCCCTGGTATTCCAGTGGCTAAGACTCTGTGCTCCCAATGCAGGGGGCCTGGGTTCGATCCCTGGTCAGGGAACTAGATCCTATATGCCACAACTAAGAGTTGGCACACCGAAACTAAGACCCGGTGTAGCCAAATAAATAAATAAATATTTTTAAAAGAATAAAATAAATGGAAATAGTCTAAATAAACCAATTAACAGAGGTTTTCAAAGCAGATAAAAACACAAGACTTAACCACACTTTCCCCCCAAATTTATTGTGAATATAAAAGTACAGATACATTTAAAATAAAGGAAGAAAGAAAGACCATGCTGTTATCAAAATAAAGCTGTAATAACAATATTATCTTCAGACCAAAAACAAACTCAGAACAAGGAAAACTATCAGAGATAGACAGGGGCGTTTAATAGTGATAAAGGGATCAGTTCTCCAAGGAAACACAACAATCCTAAATATGTATGCATCTAACAACAGAGCATTAAAATACATGAGGCAAAACTAAAAGAAATGAAAGAAGAAATAGATCCACGGCTATAGTTGGAGAATTCAACACCCCTCTTTCAGTAACTGATAGGTCAGACAGGTAGACAATCAGGAAGTATATAATTGACCAGAATAGCACTGTGAATCTACTTGATCTAATTAACATTTAGCAGATATACTATCCCCAAAAAAGCAAAAAACGTGTGCTTTCCTCGCTCACCTGGACCATTCATCAATATAGTCCAAATTCTGCACCATAATACACATCTTAACAAATTTATTTTGAAAGAAGTCATACAAAATATTTTCTCAGATCGCAATAGAATTAGGCTAGAAATTAACAACAGAAAGATAGCTGGAAAATGCAAAATATTTGGAGATTAAACAACACACTTCTAAATAACCCATGGGTCAAAGAAGAAGTCTCAGGAGACACTTGAATATTTTGAAGTAAATTAACTTGAAAAAACAAATTATCAGAATTTGTGAATTGCAGCAAAAGCAGTGATAGAGTGAAATTTACAGCACTGAATGCACTTATTAGAAAAGAAGAAAGATCTAAAATACATAATCTAGGCTTCCATGTTCGAAAACTAGAAAAAGGAGATAAATGTAAGCCTAAAGTAAATATAAGAAAAGAAATAATAAAAATTAGAGCAGAAATCAATGAAATTGAAAACAGGAAAACAATAGAGAAAAACAGACAAAACCAAAAAGCTGGTTCTTTGAAAAGATCAATAAAATTGATATAACTCTAGTCAGGCTAACCAAGAAAAAAGCAGATGGGATGCAAGTTACTAATATTCAAGATGAAAAAGGGCTCATCCCTACTAATCCCATGGGTAATAACAGAGAAATAAGGGAATACTACAAACAACTCTATGCCTGATGACATAGATGATAGATACAAATTACCAAAATTCAAACAAGGAGAAACTGATAATCTGAAACAGCTTATATCTAATGATGAAATTTAATCAATAATTAATAAACATCCCCCCTAAATGTATCATATTCATATGATTTTATAGGTGAATTCTTCCTAACATTTAAGAAAAAAAATGACACATTCTCCATGATCTCTTTCACAATCTTAGAGAAAAAATAGATGCATATCAATATAACAAAATAGAGAACTCATATATAAACCCACAGAAATACAGTCAATTGGCTTAATTTCTTTTTGACAAAGAAGCAAAGGTGATTCAATCAAAAAGAGAAGTGTTTTCAACCAGTGGTACAGGAACAACTGGACATCCACAAGCAAAAAAAAATACAGGTTCTACAGCTTTCACACAAATTAACTCAAAATGGATCATAGGCCTAAATGTAAAACATAAAACCAAGGCTTCTGTAAGAAAACACAGGAGAATATCTAGATCCCCTGGGGTTTGGTGATGACTTTTTAAACACGACACCAAAATCACAATCCATGAAAGAAAACACTGATAAACTGAACTTCATTAAAGTTAAAATCTTCTGCTCTCTGAAAAGACAAGCCATAGACTGGAAGAAAATATTTACAAAACAAATGTACATAAAATATGCAAAAAAAATTTTAAACTTAAATAGAAAAAGATGCAAATTATAATTGCAAATTATAACAATGACATGGAACCACACACCTATCAGCATGTCTCAAGTCCGAAACATTAAATATGCCTGAAGGTAAGGATGTGATGCAACAGGAACTCTCATTCAGTGCTGCTGGGGATGCAGGATGGTGCAACCACTTCGGAAGACAGTTTGGTGGTTTCTTACAAAACTAAACATGTCCCTACCATTCAATCCAGCAATCAAGCTCCTAGGCATTTACTTAACAGACTTGAAAATGAATGTCCACACAAAAACCTGCATATAGATATTTACAGCAGTTTTATTCATAATTATTAAAACCTAGAAATAAGATATCCTTCAGTTGGGGAACAAAACTATTGTACATTCACACAATGCAATATGACTAGGTAATAAAAAATGAGCTATCAAGTAATGAAATGACATGTGTCACATCTTAAATCATACTGCTAACTAAAATAAGTCAATCTAAAAAGGGTAATTACTGTATGATTCCAAATATATGACATTCTAGAAAAAGCAAAGGTATAAAAAGAAAATCAGCAGTGGTTTCTATGGGATTAGCAGAGGTGAGGAAGGCTGAATAGGCAAAGCACAGGGAATATTTAAGGTAGTGAAATTATTCTGCATGATGCCTATCACTGTGAATAGATGACATTATGCAGTTGTCAAAAGCCATATATCTTTATAACCGAAAGTCATCTTAATGGATGCAAATTTTAAAATCATTAGGAAATAACAGAATCCTAGGAAGGAATGAAGAAATTGACAAGAGAATCTAACTACACCATACATGTATGAAACACCTTCACTGAAGGGGAAAGAAAAATTTTCACCTATGTTAACTCTGGAAAGAAGTGAAGTATGTAAGACTGAGAGCAAAGGCACTGTACATAAACACCATATATATATATATATTTTTTTGCGGTACGCAGGCCTCTCACTGTTGTGGCCTCTCCCGTTGTGGAGCACAGGCTCCGGATGCGCAGGCTCAGCGGCCATGGCTCACGGGCCCAGGCGCTCCGCGGCATGTGGGTTCCTACCGGACCGGGGCACGAACCCGTGTCCCCTGCATCAGCAGGCGGACTCTCAACCACTGCGCCACCAGGGAAGCCCCATAAACACCATATTATAGTTGCTAAAGTTGTGTTCTACATGGTTACAGCTAACAATTCTCATGTTGCTATACATGTATACTGGGACTGATTAAATCAATTAAATGGATGGTGGAAAATGGGTCAGGTTTCTCACTTTCAGAGTGGCAGTTTATAGGTAAACAAGGAAATATGGTTAAAATGATCCACGTGGTAATGTATGAGAGCTGGAGAAATCAGTGTGAATTCATGTTTAGCTTAATATAGATAGGGAGGGTTACATATAGAAGGACTGATAAATGAATAAATGGATATACGTATATATGTTAGTATGCACACATATATTTCCTTCCTTCTAAGTTGAGGGGACCTAAAATCAATGATACCCCAGAAATAATGAGCACATGCAGTGCCCAGGTCTTGTTTTCTAAAACCTACTCTAATAAAATGAACCAGGGCTCCTTGGAAAATTGGCTGATTCTAGGACTGGTACAGGAAATACACATAGTGAATCTTGAGCATCTTTTAGTGCCAGAAAGTGAGGAAGTACTAAACATACATACACAATGAAGAGACACAGGATCCAACTGTGAGAATTCCCAACAATAAAATATGGAATGGGGCTTCCCTGGTGGCGCAGTGGTTGAGAGTCTGCCTGCCGATGCAGGGTACACGGGTTCGTACCCCAGTCCGGGAAGATCCCACATGCTGCGGAGCGGCTGGGCCCGTGAGCCATGGCCGTTGAGCCTGCGCGTCCGGAGCCTGTGCTCGCAATGGGAGAGGCCACAACAGTGAGAGGCCCACGTACAGCAAAAAAAAAAAAAAAAAAAAAAAAAAAAAAAAAAAAAAAAAAATATGGAATGATTTGAGAAACAAACAAAAAAATAAATAAAATACAGTAGTAGGATTATAACCCAAAGTGTAAAACATACATCAGGGAGTCCACACTGGTATAAATAAATGACTTAATTAATTAATATGGGAGAAGAGACAAATCTCTCATGCAGTACAATTCCAGATAATATATATTTGAAATATAAATTATACTCTGCCATTAAGAAGATGGAGGGGCTTCCCTGGTGGCGCAGTGGTTGAGAGTCCACCTGCCGATGCAGGGGACATGGGTTCATGCCCCGGTCCGGGAAGATCCCACGTGCCGCGGAGCGGCTGGGCCCGTGAGGCATGGCCGCTGAGCCTGCGCGTCCAGAGCCTGTGCTCCGCAACGGGAGAGGCCACAGCAGTGAGAGGCCCGTGTACCGCAAAAAAAAAAAAAAAAAAAAAAAAAAAGAAGATGGAGCATAACTCCTCAGAGCTCACATTTGGGTTGTACATTGTAACTCCTTCCAAGAATGCGGGAGAGAACAGGCTGGTGGAGCACGAGGAACTTACAGCAGAGAAACCAGACAAGCACTACACCGGGTAATGATCAAGGTCAACATCTACAGTGACGACGATTCATGTTAGCATGACATTTCCCTGATTCAAGGAGATGAAAATGACACTTTACCTCTGTCACCTTCCTCCCAAATACCCACAACCCCAGTCACATGATGGGAAAATCACCAGACAAATCTCAGTTGATGGAACTCCTCAAAATACCTGACCAGTTCTCCCCAGACGGGCAAGGTCATCAGAAGCAGAGCTAGTCTGAGAAACCGCCACAGACAAGAAGAGCCTAAGGGGGTAGGACATATGTACTTTGGTATTTTCATGGGATCCTGGAACAGAAGGAGAACATTAGGCAAAACCTGGGGACATCTCAATAAAATATAGTTATTAGTTAATAATACTGTATCATTATTGGTTCATTGACTGGAACCAATCATTGATCAGAACGAATATAAAATGCTAATAATAGGGGAAACTGGGTGATGGGTATATGGGAACTCTCTGTACACTGTAATTTTTCTATAAATCTAAAACTTTTCTAAAATAAAATGTTTATGTAATGATATAAACCCAAGTCATTTTCTCTATCAAAACCACCAATACCAACTGGTAAAGGGTAAACACTAATTTTTCCAAAGCCCTTACCTTTACTTCTACATTTGGGGACTGCACTGGTCTGTGACAAGTGAATTTCACACACACACACACACACACACAATTCTCTCAGTACTGTAATTGGTCTGATGTTCAATTAACCAGGGCACAAATCATGTTATTCTCCCAATTGGCAAACTGTCAAAATCCTTCAGTCTCCCATCTCCCAAAGTGCACACAGTCAGAGACATCTACAACCGCGTCTTTTAGCTTTTGCTGTAATGGACTCCATGATCCCCTGTAAGGGCCCTAGGGTCCAAGCTGTGACAAACCACTCAAATGGTTATTCCTCTCCATGAGATTGAACCACAGAATATTTAACAGCCTTAGTTCCCTGGAGCGCGCTAAATTTATCTTCAAGAAATATTCCGGAAAAGACAAAGCTAATAGAGAGAGAAGACCAACAGCTGCCTTCTTGGGCTCATGGGGATTAAATTCCAGTGACTGTGGAGGTCGTATACTTCAACGTTCCTGCTTCTGCAGCAGTTCCAGCAACTGACTCTCCTGAACTGTCACGTGAGGAAGTGAGCCACCCTCTTCTGGTTCAGTTGCTATAGATCACTGCATGAAACCCCTCACTGATTTCTACTCTGTGCATCCCCTCTTCTAACCATGAGGACCTCACGCATTTCTCTGGCAGCCACCCCACACGATCTTGCTCACCTTATACCTGCCGACCAGAATCTACTGACTTAGCTTGTTCACCTGACAAAAACCTCATGCCTTGTTAAAGTCAGCTGAGCCGTGATTTCCTTCAATTAAAGCTTTTCCCCGAACTTCTCCCTAACCCAGTGTAAATGCTCATTCACTTGTTAGCCTGCTACAGTTAATTTCACGAGTACATTTGACCATCTTCCCTACTAGGCTGTAAGCCTATACAGTTCAAGGGATAACATGCATATTTTTGTATCTGCATTGTCTAGTATGTGACACATCAGGAACACTAAAATGTGCATCGGCTTAATTAATGAGGGAAGGAGATACTGACAGATGTGTGTATAATGTACTGGGGTTCTTTGCTTTTTCTGTTTTCCACCTATTTAACTATTATTGAAAATGAAAGTATTATCCGTTAATTACTTTTTAAAAACATTTTTATTGGAGTATAATTGCTTTACAATGGTGTGTTAGTTTCTGCTGTATAACAAAGTGAATCAGCTATACGTATACATATATCCCCATATCCCCTCCCTCTTGCATCTCCCTCCTTCCCACCCTCCTTATCCCACCCCTCTAGGTGGACACAAAGCACTGAGCTGATCTCCCTGTGCTATTGGCTGCTTCCCACTAGCTATCTATTTTACATTTGGTAGTGTATATATGTCCATGTCACTCTCTCACTTCGTCCCAGCATACCCTTCCCCCACCCCGTGTCCTCAAGTCCATTAATTAATTTTAACAGCAAGAAATAAAATGAGCTGATTTCTATCTGAGCCCTCATATTAACTTTGTCTAGCATTTACCCTTGTTAACCACACACAGGCACAAGCACTTATGCCGACCTACCTACCAGTAAACAAAATGGACTTGAACTTGCCCTCACTTGTTCAGAAAAAATTCCAACATCTGAGAGAGGATGGCATGCAATAAAACCTGTCTTCTTGGGTCTGAAACAATTCTATTTACTTGCTAATTCATCCATTACAGAAAGAAAGAAATTCTGTCATATTTAATCTGTACGTCTTCTCAATATAGACGTGATTTTGAGTAACGCATCTATTTCAATAAACTGCCATTAGAAGCAATAATATGGATGTCTTATGGAGTTCATTATATGTGATGTTTTTCACACTTCAAATCCCATCCTCACAAAGCTTCGACAACAACAAATTCCTAAGCCAGGGAAAAAGAAAGATATTTTTCATAAACGTCCCATTTATTTCAAATAATATCCTTTTTAAGAAGAAACAAGTTCCAACTTAGCAGAAGAATTTGGACATTTAGATTTTCTTACAATGTGATTTGATCTATTTGTTCAACATTTTACTAAATACTGTCTAGCATTTTTAAATAAATATTTTATATAGAATGCCTATCATGTTCCATCTGAACTAAAAAAAAATTACAATTGACTATAAGTAATTTCCATTGAAATTTTTAACTGTAAATTATTTAAAATATACCAGTTATCCAAAAAAGTCACTGACTCCTAATCTTAATACCATTTCTTCACTTAAACACATTCTAAAATCTGAATGACTTGCTGAAACTAAGTGAAAATAGGAATAAAGGTGGAATTTAATTAACCTTGACATCATTTTCACTGCTTTAAAAGGATGTCATGCATGAAATTTTAGATATTATTAAGCTATCTTCTTAGTCTCTGGAATGATTAACTTTGATTTATACCTTTGGTTCAGTTAAATAATCAGAATGTAATGAATTATGACAGATGTTTTTAAATTGCTATGATTTTAATGCATGGCTCATCAAATCTGACAACAACATGGTTTGGCAAGAGATGTATATTCCTATTGTGATGTGTTATTATTGATAATTTTTAAATATTTTGTCAGATATATTATAACATATAACACTGACATAGTAATGATGACACTCAAGAGTTGTATAAAATCCTCAGAAATTCACGGCAAAAGGAAAAGACAATCTTAGTGAAGACACCCCTTTGAACTAAGAAGATTTGTCAAAGCCACAGTGACTTCACGGAGACAGAAGGGGACCGCACCAGGAGCCAGCAGAGCTCCTAAGAGTGTAATTCACAAATGCCTCAGATAGCATGCCAAACTGGCACCTCCTAAGAATGGCTCTTCTTCCAATTCCAAACACGAAAGAAAGTTCCTAGCAACAAAGATCCTCTTCTAGCAGAGAAGCAAGAATTGCCATAAAGTAACTTAATTCAGAAACAATTGCATCTATAGTTTTTAATGTGAGATTTGGGTCTTAAGCTGCTAACCATGCCTCATGTGCACTAATTAAGAATAATTCCACAAGCCCACTCTGCCTGTATGGATTGCTTTCAAGCAAGAATACCCAAGTATGCTGAGTTCAATAAGGACTAAAAATATGGCTGACACCTTGACACTTATGAACAAATAAATGGATAACTGTTGTAAGACAATATATTTTCTTAAAGTGTAAAGAAAGAACAATTTTTTAAAAATTAAAAAAGAAAGCCCTCTACACTGATAATGTAGTGATTAGTGGGAAAGTGTGGTTACCAAAATAGTTAAGTGCAGTAATCTCTTTAAAGCCCCTTAAGTACAGAAATCGCTTTAAAAATGTCAGTGTGTTTGTGGGTGTGGGTGTATTTGCAGTAATTCTGTAAGAATGTGCATCATATGTGTTCATAGTTATTGCTGGCTGATGAAATTGACATGGAATTTGTTTTCTTGTTTTTGCCTATCTGTATCTTGATTGTTTCTATTTATAAAGTACTATGTATATAATTATATTTTAAATAATTTAAACAGCAGAAAACACTATATAAAAATTTTTAAGTAAATAAGGGCTGTATCTTTGCATTACTCAAAGGATCCACTAGTGTTACTTTAAAGATCTCTAGTGTATTAAAATTACTTTTTGATACTCAAAATTTAAATTATATAAGATTTCTCTGGGGGTGATGGATTGGGGATAGTTTTTTTTTTTTTTAAGTGGATACTGTCTTTTTCAAAATCCAAGATTTATAATTTAAGAGCCAGTTGTTTTTACTACAAATTTGGATGGAAATCTGTCTCCGTGCAATAGTACCTGTCCCTTACTAGCCCAAATTATAAAAGTGTGACTCTTATCCTCATTATAGACATTATTTTTCTGTATTATAATTCAGTGATATCCTTAAAGGCAAGCAACTACTACGTTCTAACGGTTTCTAAATAAAATAACTACTGCCGTCTGGCCAGAGACAGGGGACAGAGACAGTGCCCTTTACAGACTTCTATGAGCTGCCTCCCTGTATCTTGGATTTCCTTATGGTGTTTGTGTCCTAGAGATACGTGCACCAGCTCTTGGAAAGTATGCATGGCCAAAAGATTTTACAATAATTTATGCTGACATGGTATCACACAACTGTCGCGAGAACTGCCAGAAATGATGCAGACACACACATATCTGACTCACACAGACACAGTAAAGAAAATTATCCCTTCCCTCCGTACATTGAGAAAAAGGGCTAATTTTCATATTCATTCCTCAGAACAGAACATTCAATTATCCCCTTTCCTAGAGAGACTTAGTCACTCAAACGTCTAAGGATATCTATTCTAATCTTCTCCAGAGCCCCACCATTTTGCAATACAAAAGACCTCATGGCTATCAATTCCAGGAGAGAAGGGAGGCTCCTTACCTTGACTTAAAGGTGATTTATCAACCAAGAAAATAAAGGTGACCACCTGTGTGTGCAACACCACGACCACCCACAGTGCTTTATGACTTACCTCCTACCGAAATCTAACCAGCACAAAGGCAGCCCTGAACTCTAGGATCAAACAACCTGAAATCTATGAGGATCCTGAAAGTAGTTTGTTAATAATGATGGTCAACTAGCAATTGTTTTTCTAACTCTCTATAATAACAAAAGGAAAAATATCCAAAGGATAAAATCAAATTTATAGGACTCTTGGTACCAGTGTTGGCCAAATATTTCATCATAATTTTGTGAAGTAACCAAATAAGTCAATTGGAGTGCTGAAGGTCAGTTTCTCTTCCTTCTGTCGATGTAAGCATGGTTGACCAAAAATAGAAAGGCATGTAGGATGTGCAGAAACAGGAGATTCTACATTAGCCACCATGCCCTTGAAAACCTTAGAAGTGGGTACATTTCAAAGAATGATTTTGGATATTAATTATAATCTTCATTAAAAAAAACTTGAAAAACGGCAATAATTTTATGTTCACTTCATAAATTGATATGTAGTAGTAGAGTTGAGTTTCAGTGTTTTCTAAACTTAGTGGTGAAGCACAGGAAGGACAGAGTTCTGTCCACTAGCTACAGATCCCATTACCTTATTACACTTATTATACTCTTCTCTTCATAATCAAAACATCAATTCCATGAAGCCTGCAATTCACCCTGACATAGATATGAAAGAAATGTCTTCAAAATGCTTAGCATAAGCCTCCCTAAATCCTTCTCAATTAATGTCTGATTTCTATCATGAGCCCCAAAACTATTTAATTACTTACAACAACATAAAAGATAAGGCTTTTTGAGGATTAAAACTCTTCCTTGTATACTTGCCCTTGTTCCTGGCCTTTAACATCATCAGTTTATGAGTCTGTCTTAAGAGGAACCATTTGCAAATGAAGCAACTGACAAAGGATTAATCTCCAAAATTTACAAGCAGCTCATGCAGCTCAATATCAAAAAAACAAACAACCCAATCCAAAAATGGGCGGAAGACCTAAATAGACATTTCTCCAAAGAAGATAAACAGATTGCCAACAAACACATGAAAGAATGCTCAACATCATTAATCATTAGAGAAATGCAAATCAAAACTACAATGAGGTATCACCTCACACCAGTCAGAATGGCCATCATCAAAAAATCTAGAAACAATAAATGCTGGAGAGGGTGTGGAGAAAAGGGAACCCTCTTGCACTGTTGGTGGGAATGTGAATTGATACAGCCACTATGGAGAACAGTATGGAGGTTCCTTAAAAACTAAAAATAGAACTACCATACGACCCAGCAATTCCACTACTGGGCATATATGCTGAGAAAACCATAATTCAAAAAGAGTCATGTACCACAATGTTGATTGCAACTCTATTTACAATAGCCAGGACATGGAAGCAACCTAAGTGTCCATCGACAGATGAATGGATAAAGAAGATGTGGCACATATATACAATGGAATATTACTCAGCCATAAAAAGAAATGAAATTGAGTTATTTGTAGTGAGGTGGATGGACCTAGAGTCTGTCATACAGAGTGAAGTAAGTCAGAAAGAGAAAAACAAATACCATATGCTAACACATATATATGGAATCTAAAAAAAAAAAAAAAAAAAGGTCATGAAGAACCTAGAGGCAAGATGGGAATAAACACACAGACCTACTAGAGAATGGACTTGAGCATACGGGGAGGGGGAAGGGTAAGCTGGGACAAAGTGAGAGAGTGGCATGGACATATATACACTACCAAAACTAAAACAGATAGTTAGTGGGAAGAAGCTGCATGGCACAGGGAGATCAGCTTGGTGCTTTGTGACCACCTAGAGGGGTGGGGTAGGGAGGGTGGGAGGGAGGGAGACACAATAGGGAAGAGATATGGGGACATATGTATATGTATAACTGATTCA
The DNA here is from genome assembly GCF_949752795.1 of Hyperoodon ampullatus. Taxonomy (NCBI): domain Eukaryota; kingdom Metazoa; phylum Chordata; class Mammalia; order Artiodactyla; family Ziphiidae; genus Hyperoodon; species Hyperoodon ampullatus. The sequence continues at coordinate 29,386,239 of NC_136933.1, forward strand.
CTTTGTTATAAAGCAGAAACTAACACACCATTGTAAAGCAATTATACTCCAATAAAGATGTTTAAAAAGAAAGAAAGAAAGAAAGAAAGAAAGAAAGAAAAAAAAAAGAAAGAGGAACCGTTAAGTCCACACACAGAGGGTGAGCATGTGTCGTGGTCGGTCAGAGACAGTTCCAGATCTTCTTTGTGATTTTGGTGTGGGCTTCATCTAGCACTCCCTCTTCCTCTCAAAACACCCTGGTTTGAATGATAAATCACATGGCCATCCTTACATACAAAGTAGGGCTCCTAGGTCAAATTTAGTGAACGTTTACAAATGTTCAAGTGTATCAAACCTTGCAGACTATTAGCCACAGAGTTATGGCTCTTCCTAATTTAGGGACAAATTGTATGAGAGCAAAATCGTGGGCTTTAGTAATAGATTTGAATCTTACAAGGCAAGCTGGTTCACATTACTAAGTGACCACTCTATTTCCCAGTTTCCTTATATAGTAAATGAATAGGTTGATCTAAACACACTCTGAAGGAACTTGCACATTTAATATGAAATGATTCTAGGGACCCTTTCAAGATAAACATAGCCTGGGAACATCTGGGAAAAATGTCAATTAGATTGAGCCTTTTCTCTTTGAAAATAAACTTCTAGGAGTATTCCAGAAATATTACTAATTTGTATTTTACTCTCTTTATATCTTGCTACAGAGAAAGAGGCACTTCCTGTGTTAGGAGGTGGCCTAATAAAACCAGGCTTCTCTGATGATTATCTGAGGCTTCAGGAGGGGAACCTCACTCAGGACAATGGTCTATTTTAAATGGGGACTAACTCCATCTTTCTGTATCTCAGATTTCTAATTTGGCACAAAATTCTCTCTAAAGTGCTTAACAAAAATTTTAACTACACAAAATTTCCTTTCATTAGTATTTTTTCTACCAACTTTCAAAATCTCAAGCTAATCTAAACCTACTTTTCAAACTTTTAAATTTATCTTCTACCAAGGTCAAACTCCATATAGATGTAGCATAGGCGATAAAGACCACATTAGTCAAAACTTTCTTACCTTAAGTGATGTTAGGTGAGTGAAACTATAATTTTGGAGGCCCACAAATACATTTTTATTTTTCAGTATGCGGGCCTCTCACTGTTGTGGCCTCTCCCATTGCGGAGCACAGGCTCCGGACGCGCAGGCTCAATGGCCATGACTCACGGGCCCAGCCGCTCCGCAGCATGTGGGATCATCCGGGACCAGGTCACGAACCCGTGTCCCCTGCATCGGCAGGAGGACTCTCAACCACTGCGTCACAAGGAAAGCCCCACAAATACATTTTTAATGCAATAGAAATTATGTTTCCCTTGAAAACTTTTTATAGACCTACTAAAATTTCCAAGGACTTTGATATAATACTGCATAAAAGAATTGGACTTATAAAGAGCTAAATGTAAGAACTAAAACCATATAACACCTAGAAGAGAACATAGGCAGAACACTCTTCAACATAAATCATAGCAATATTTTTTTTTGGATCTGTCTCCCAAGGCAAAAAAAAAAAACTAAAGCAAAAATAAACAAATGGGACCTAATTAAACTTAGAAGTTTCTACACAGCAAAGAACACCACTGACAAAATGAAAAGATAACCTACTGAATGGGAGAAAATATTTGCACATGATATGACCCATAAAGAGCTAATATACAAAATATATAAACAGTCCATACAACTCAATATCCAAAAAAAATCCTAACAACCTAATTTAAAAATGGGCAGAAGACCTGAATAGGCATTTTTCCAAAAAAGATATACAGATGGCTAACAGGTACATGAAAAGATGTTCAAAATTGTTAATCATCAGAGAAATGCAAATCAAAACCACAATGAGATATCACTTCACACCTATCAGAATGGCTATCATCAGAAAGTCTACAAATAAAAAAATGTTGGCAAGGATGTGGAGAAAGGGAACACTTGTATACTGTTGGTGGAAATGTAAATTTCTGTAGTGCAGCCACTGTAGAAAACAGTACGGAGCCTCCAAAAAAAATTAAAAACAGAACTACCAGGTGATTCAGCAATTCCACTCCTGGGTATTTGTCTGAAGAAAACAAAGACACTACTTCAAAAACATACATGCATCCCAATGTTCATAGTAGCATTATTTACAATAGCCAAGATATGGAAGCAACCTAAGTGTCCAACAGATGAATAGATAAAGAAGATATGGTGTTTACATACAAAGGAACAATACTCAGCCATAAAAAAGAATGAAATTCTGCTCTTTGCAGCAACATGGATGGACCTAGGGAGTATTATGCCAGAAAAATAAGTTAGAGAAAGACAAACACTCTATGTTATCACTTATATGTGGAAGCTAAAAAATAAAACAAACAATCCTATGTAACAAAACAGAAACAGACTCACAGATGTAAAGAACAAACTAGTGGTTACCAGTGGGGAGAGAGAAGGGGCAAGACAGGAGTATGAGATTAAGACATACAAACTACTATGAATAAAATAGATGAGCAAAAAGAATAGATTGCATAGTACAGGGAAATATAGCCATTGTTTCATAATAATGTTAAACAGAGTATAATCTATAAAAATATTGAATCACTATGTTGTCCATCAGAAACTAACATAATATTGTAAATCAACTATGCTTTGAGAAAAAAAGAAAAAATTATTGGAAATGTATATGTATTTGATTAAAACATTGAAACCGTTTTCTAAGAAAACAATGTTTTTGATAGGCAAAAATCTTGCAAAACATGGATTCCAAGCACACACAGCCATGTCAAAAAACAATCAAACAAAAAGCTATCCTTACTGCCACATGAAAAGCTGACATTACTTCGGACTGTTGCATAATACTCCATCATAGGATCAAATTATGCTTATATTTTCCCACTTGGTTAAGGACCAGAGGGCCCTCAGATCCCTGTTTATAAATATATTCAGTAAACTTTATTATATCTGTCCCATACAGATACCATGGGAGAAAAATTTTGTTGTATATTTCCACATCCGTGGGATATTTGCACTGTTATGCTATATCCATAATGAAGTATTATTTGATTACTCTCCAAACTATTTACACTAATTTAAATAAAACTAGTCTATTTTATTATTATACAAGATTAGTGTATTTTGGTAACAAAACTTCCAAAAACTTGGTGGCTTACACAATAGAAAGTTATTGTCTCACAGTTCTGGAGGCTAGAAGTCTGAAATCAAGGAGTTGGCAGGGTCATGGTCCTCTGAAGCCTCTAAGGGAGAAATTCTTTCATGCCTTGCCCTAACCTCTGGTGTTCACCAGCAATCTTTGGTATTCGTTGTAGACCCATCACTCCAGTCATGTGGACGTCTTCTCCATGTGTCTTCACATCTTCTTGCCTCTGTGTGTCTATCTCTGAGTCCAAACTTCCCCTTTGTATAAAGACACCAGTCATACTGAACTAAGTCCTACTCTAATAATCTATTTTAAACTGATAACAATTAGCAATGCAGGAACTTTCTCTTTCCAAACATCTACACCAGCACTAGTCATTTTCTGATATTTCTTTTTTTGTTATCTTGTGGGTACGACTATAACTCTGTTATTTTTGTTTCCAGTCTGTTATTACTATTGAGGTTGGTTACATATCTCTCCAATTATATCCTAGATATCACAATTTCTTTCCACTGAGTTTTTAACTTATAGATGTTCCTTGCATATTTGAGATATTAATTTCTTGTTGGTATTAGATACAACAAATATCTTCTCCCAATCTATTACTGTATTTTAATTTTGTATATGTAACCTATTTTTGAACACACATGCTGAATTTTGCTTTTTCAAATCCACTGGGGGTATTCTCCCATGACTTAAGGTTCTTTAGGCTAAGAAATTCATCTTTGCCAAAGGGTTATAAAGACATTTTTTCTAGTTTTTATTAGTTTTTTATTAGTTTAAGAGCAATATCTTGGTCATTAACTTATTAGGATTTATTTTGATTATGTATGATTTAGGATTTCTATCTTAAAATTCTCCTTTGTTAGCTAATTTGCCCATGTGATCTACCATGTCATTCATCTTTTCCTCAGTAATTTGGATTGTCACTTGAGTCATATAGCAAGTTCTCTTCTATCCAGGATCTCTTTCTTGGCATTTCTATTACATTGCATTAACTTATTTGTCCATTTCTCTAATTTACTACACACTGTGTTTTCACTACCAAATTTTCTATATATTAATATCTAGTAGAGTGATTTTTACCTCCTTTGATCCTATTTTTCAAATTATCTTAGACATTTATGTATTTTAGGATATAAACTGCAGGAAAATATAAATTGTAATATGATATAGATATTAAGATCAGGTTGTCAACTTTCCTAGGAAAACATTTGCAGAAATTTTCATTGAAAGTGCATTGAATTTAGAAATTAATGTAAATATATTTATTCTTATTTATTTAGATCACTTCTAATATCCTTTAAAAAGAATTTAAATATTTCTCCCATAAATGTCTAGGGTATATTTTATAATGTCAATGACTATTTTCTGTGGCTTCTGTAAAGGGTTATTTTTTTCCAAATATATATCCTAGACTGTCAGTGCATGCTACATACATTTCCTTTGTAAACTGATTATGTATCCAGAACTTTTACCTAATTCTTTTTAGTTTTTCAAGAGTTTATCTCTTAATATTTTGTTATTTATATTTAATTGCAAAATCAGATAATCGTGTCCCCTGCAAATTATTAAATTTGTCTCTTTATTCTGATTTTTTCTACTCTATAATTCATGTTCATGTCTTATTGCTTTGCCTAGAACTTCTGGACATTCTTTCCTCGTGCTTGGTCTAGGAAATATTCTTGACTTATTCTTGAAAACTTCTTAGAAATACTGAGTCTAAAATTTCTGTATTACACATGCTCTTTGCTGCGATATTGTTGTGGTTTATATAACCTTAACAAAGCTCCTTTTTATTTTCAATTTCTGAGATTTTATCATGGATAATGAATTGTATCAAATACTTTTTCAGCATGCACTGAGAGGGCTGTTATTCCTTTATTCCATTAATGTGGTAAATTATGTTGCAGTATTTTTTGATGTATAATTCCACTTAATTTTTTAAGACACCTATTCATAATCTTAATATCTTATATTTTAAATAATAAATTTCTGTCAGTTATAAGTTTATTGTCACAGATAACATTTTGCTTTTTTTAACACTGAAATTTCATAAGAAAGAGAATAAGGTCTAACAATAACAGAAGAATCTCAACAGATTATCATGTGTTTATTATTTTGAAACGCTTCTCTAGATCACCTTTCTTTTCATTGATGAGCTATTGTAGTTTTCTAAATTATTAAATTTTGTCACTGGGCAAAAAGTGAGCCCTGTAGAAGCTCAGTCCCCAGTGGTTAAGAAAAAAGGGCCTGTAATCACTTTCTAAGTCCTCACCTACTTTGTGAATATTCATCTCTTCACTCCAGTCTTGAGGGCAGCTCAGAGGAATAATTGTTTGCCAAAAGCAATTGGAAAATGGTGACTTCTAAATTGGCTATTTCTATGCAAAGTGTTTTGGCCTTTTTAGGAGGTGCTGTATTAGGGCTTTCTAATTAACTTCAATTTGCAAATCATAGTTGACTCTAATTTGCAAATTCTATGTATTAATGTGAGTCAAGAATAGTTAATATTAAGTGTTACCTAATCAGCTTACAAAAATAATAGGAGAGTCATCAGCTTGGTATTTATATATACAAAGAGCACCTGGAACATGGTATGGTCTCAACAAAACAGCAAATGAACACAGTCCTGCTTACAAGAGAAGAAACAGAAAATCCCAAATTCCCTTCTGAATAAATCCTTCTTAGGAAACCATTTGGTTTGAAGCCTGATAGAGGTCCTATCCAGTAGACCAACTGGTAGTCACAGTGATACCCTGTGACCATTTATGCAATATTTTAGCTCAATCTCTCATGATAAGAGGCTGTGGTCCTTCTTTTTCTATTAACAAAATGTCTATTTTAAAAATATAACACACTTTACACATTTTAATAGCAAGATTTTCTAGGGTAATAGAATTAGCCACCCTTAATTTATTGAGGATTAGTATATTCTAGTCACAAGGCCAGGAATGGGAAGGCAGACGATGTTTATTTAACTTTGTGCCCATTTTTTGATGTGTCCTTCACCTCTGCTGGATTATAAAATCTTTCAAGGCTGAGACTTTATTTGATTCCTTATTTTATTCTTTTTGATATCTCCATGGTCTGCACAGTTCTGGAACAGGCTGAGTGTATACTAAATATAAGATAAAAAGCTAATGAATGAAAGGATGAATGATGTACAAAGAGAAAGTTTGACAAGAATCCAAGTGACGTTGTAATGGGGAATTGGTGGACAAACAGCAACCAGAGTAATTAGTAAACCCAGAGGACAGAGATATGAAAAGGGGAAAAAATAGAAAACACACTGTCAATCAAATTCCTGAATAGATTCCAATTCCTTAATGTTAAGCTCCAATGAAACTCTCCAATTCTATCAAATAATTTGCAGTCTAAATAGATTTCTGGGGTGATAATAATATAGCATTATCACTGAATTCAGTGTGTTTACATTTAATTTTTAGAAGCCGTTGAATTCTCAATAATTAATATCCATGAGGATTTTAATTGGTTTGAAGGCTGGTCAGTACGTCAAGAACACTAAATCTACACTTCATCCTTGACCAAGAATTTTGCACTTTCATTGAATGTAGGAGTGATGAAAGAAGCTATTCTTAATAGAGAACAAACACTATTAATTTCTGTTTATATACAAGACATCTCGGAAGATAGTGGAAAACTACCCGCTGAAACCTTTTTCCAAACGACAAGGGAATACTGAATTGTGCTTTTAGTTTCAACAGCGCCATCTACTGGGGCCCGGCAACAATGTCAGTTGTGCCAGGTGGGTGTAATTATTTTGCTAATCATTTGTTAATTTAAAAATAAGGCCGTACAAAGGAAACCATAACAAGACAAAAAAGACAACCCTCAGAATGGGAGAAAATATTTGCAAATGAAGCAACTGACAAAGGATTAATCTCCAAAATTTATAAGCAGCTCACGCAGCTCAATATCAAAGAAAAAAAAACACCCCAATCCAAAAATGGGCAGAAGACCTAAATAGACATTTCTCCAAAGAAGATAAACAGATTGCCAACAAACACATGAAAGAATGCTCAACATCATTAATCATTAGAGAAATGCAAATCAAAACTACAATGAGATATCATCTCACACCAGTCAGAATGGCCATCATCAAAAAATCTAGAAACAATAAATGCTGGAGAGGGTGTGGAGAAAAGGGAACCTCTTGCACTGTGAATGTGAATTGATACAGCCACTATGGAGAACAGTATGGAGGTTCCTTAAAAACTAAAAATAGAACTACCATACAACCCAGCAATCCCACTAATGGGCATATATGCTGAGAAAACGATCATTCAAAGAGTCATGTACCACAATGTTCATTGCAGCTCTATTTACAATAGCCAGGACATGGAAGCAACCTAAGTGTCCATCAACAGATGAATGGATAAGGAAGATATGGCACATATATACAATGGAATAGTACTCAGCCATAAAAAGAAACGAAATTGAGTTATTTGTAGTGAGGTGGATGGACCTAGAGTCTGTCATACAGAGTGAAGTAAGTCAGAAAGAGAAAAACAAATACTGTATGCTAACACATATATATGGAATCTAAGAAAAAAAAAAAAAGGTCATGAAGAACCTAGGGGCAAGACGGGAATAAAGACGCAGACCTACTAGAGAATGGACTTGAGCATACGGGGAGGGGGAAGGGTAAGCTGGGACAAAGTGAGAGAGTGGCATGGACATATATACACTACCAAACATAAAATAGATAGCTAGTGGGAAGTAGCTGCATAGCACAGGGAGATCAGCTCGGTGCTTTGTGACTACCTAGAGGGGTGGTATAGGGAGGGTGGGAGGGAGATGCAAGAGGGAGGAGATATGGGGATATATGTATATGTATGGCTGATTCACTTTGTTATAAAGCAGAAACTAACACATCATTGTAAAGCAATTATACTCCAATAAAGATGTTTATATATATATATATATATATATATATATATATATATATATATATATATATATATATATATATATGGCTGTAAAATGTCTTTGGAAGCTAAAATGCGTCATCTAATTTGGAGCGGTAGCACTCTGCTCAACAGCTCTATCCAGTGGTGGGGTAAAAGAAAACCATCAGGAAAAGACACAGTGAGTTGAAGGACGTGTATTGATTTTAAGTGCCATTGTGCTGTCCAGGGTTAATCTCCTTCTCCCTGTAGACCATCAGACTTGAGAAGTACTCAATCGGTATTCCCACTCCCTCTGACGACTGCCTTTCCTGGGTCTACAACACTGGGCATGGCAGCTGAAAGAAATCCATGGACCTCAGAATTCAAAGTATCAATATTGTGCTCCTTCTAGCCTACCTACTAAATTTACTTTCTTTTTTTTTTTTTTTTTTGCGGTACGCGGGCCTCTCACTGTTGTGGCCTCTCCCATTGCAGAGCACAGGCTCCGGACGCGCAGGCCCAGTGGCCATGGCTCACGGGCCCAGCCGCTCCGCGGCATGTGGGATCTTCCCGGACCAGGGCACGAACCCGTGTCCCCTGCCTCGGCAGGCGGACTCGCAACCACTGCGCCACCAGGGAAGCCCCTAAATTTACTTTCTTGGTTAATTGTTTCTGGCCTTAAACCCTTTTCTGAATGTCCTCATTAAGTGTGGCACTAAAAATTAGATTATATTCTGGATATTATATTCATGTCAATTTAATATAAGGTTGCAATAAATTTTGACAGGTATGTCAAAAGCGTCTGCTCTTTTTCATATCGCTTGTTAGCCAAGAGTATCTTACCTAAACATTATAAGGTTAATCTTTTAAGAATCTAAATAAATGATTTTATATTTATACTTTAATGTTTTCTTAGCATCAGTTGCCACTGATATACTAAATATGCATTACAGGTACTATATTAGTTAAGTATTTATCTTTTCTTACCATCAAAAACAGCATCAAAGAGAGCAGATGCAGTACTGAGTGTTGCCAATAGAGGCCGCTCTCTCAGTTGATACCAATTCGTTCTCTGGCTTTTTAAAACAGAGTTGCTAAAACTTGTTAAAAATCTATTTAAACAAACTGTCCTCTACCTAAATGGTGTACATTGTTTTCAAAGACAGAGACAAAAAGCCTTTATCATCACATTATGTAATATTTTCCCCAAGACTGTCATCAAGTCATCTAGACAAAACATTCAGAGGTGTTCAAATTGAAGACAAAGGAGTAATTGTGGTTCTTTATAGATAATATAATTTTATCCCCTATTATGGGTTGAATTGTGCTCCCCCCCAAAAAGATATGCTGAAGTCCTAGTCCCCAGTACCTCAGAACGTGCCCTTATCTGGAAGCAGAGTTTTGCAGATGTAATTAGTTGAGGCATTAAAAGGAAGAGTGGGATGGGCTCCAATATATGAAGACAGAGGCACACAGGGAGGATGCCCATGTGACAATGAAGACGGACTGGCGAGAAGCAGCTGTAAGCCAAGGAATCCCCAGAAGCTAGGTGGGTGAACGACGCAAAAACTGCAATTCAGCAATGCAGAAATAGAGTTTTCCATATGATCTTCAAAGAAGCACCCAAGTTTCTGGGCCAGAAGCATTTAGCTATGAACTTAGAAGCATAATATCAAGACACAGCATCTGAATTCAATTTACAAAGATTTTCTAGACTTGTTTTCATTCCCAGAGTTACCAATGGCCTGGTTTCTGCCAGCCTTTACCCAAGTCCATCCAGAGTCAGATGGAATCCCTGAAGAAACTTTTAGAGCATGTTTTTCCTGATGTCCATGAGCCTTTGACCCCTCAGCTCACATCGTTCAGTAGATGTCGGAGTGGGGACTCCAATGCCATCTTCCTGATCCTTCACGAGATCTAATCTGAGGCTCAACTTAAACCTTTTCCATGAAACATTTCACCAGGCTTCCCTCTTTTCCATGAAACATTTCACCAGGCTTCCCTCTTTTCCATGAAACATTTCACTGGGCTTCCCTCTCAGAACCAATGCTTTGCCTCACACACTTTATTACTTATTCATTGTCACAGCCGGCATTCCTATTCTATCTCCTGTGTATTATTTATCTCTCTCAACTAAAAAGTTATTTGAAGACAGAGACAAAGCCATATATTTATTCTATATCCCTTGAGAATCCTAAGGGGCCAACAAACAAACCTGAGGAATATTCTTGAAAAGAAAACGAAAAAGCAAAATGAATCACCGATTCAGTGACCGTCCAAAAGCAGAACAGTTGATTTGTGTCCTGGCAGTCTTTTCTGGTCCTAATAGATAAACACAGAGACAGGATAACTGAATACTTCATTGGCTTGTGATCATCTGATTGTGTCTTCGGTGGCTTCCCTGATAAAACACCAGGAAGATGCACCGCTCCAGCCTCCGAGAGCAGGTCTCTGTGAAAGCACTGATGATGGCTTTGTACCTGAATTCATTCACCTCCCCACACAGTAGGGAATGAGTGAATTTTAAATAAGTAATTTAGAAGCTGTTTAAATCTGACCAGTTTCCACAGCCAAGAAAGCAATAAGAGAAAGTGATGGTAAGGGAGAGATATGGCATGGGTTGTCTCCCAGGTGTGAAGGTTCCAAGCATTCTGAGTAGAACGGGGATAGATTTACAGTCTCACTCTCTCTGTTGTAATTAAGACAAGTAGGAAGAAAAGAAAAGCAGAAAATAACAGGCTGAGTTGGAAATAATTGTAAGGGCTTCAAGGAGACAGCCTGGAAATCGTAAGACTCCAGTGGTTGTCAGAACCTGACTAGTTTCTATTCGCCTTATATTAAAGAGGAGTCACGTGGATATTGATACCTCAAGCAAGACTTTAGGCAGGGAAAAGAAGAATAAGAACAGAGAAGTCAATAATGAGAAACTGGTTCTCGTAGCATTTTTCCTTTTACTGTCATTTTCTCTTGGGCTTTTCATTACCATCTGATGTTCATCCCGTCACCAGCCACATTAAGTGACTGGTGTTCGGACTGTCGGTCCCACCAACACAGGCCAATTTGCTGGGGCATGCCTCTCTCCCCTCTTAGATATATCCACGTTGATACCTTTCTCCAGAAATCTCTTACGATTCCCACCAGGGAAAGGTGAATACTCCGACATGTCTAATGTGTTTTGCAACCCTCTTTTCCTCTCTCTAGTTATCTTAAAGCTTTGCGAAATGAAAAGAATCTCCTCTTAATCAAAAGATTGAGAACCCCTGCCAGAGGCTGCTAACCCCTTAGATATAAGAAAGAACATCCTGGCAAGAAAGGTTGTTAAACGTCAAAATGATTTAGCAATAAAGGTTGTGGAATGAGCTCCCCTGCAAATCTTCACTTCTAGGATAAATCAGGTCCCTGCAGAACTGTTGACACCAGATGACTTCTGAAAAGGCAGGGTAGACTAGTTCCAATGCCAAAAATTAACTAGTGTGAAAAACTGTCAGTGGTACAAACAGCTGATTCCTTCTGGTCCTGGCAATGGATTTATTCATCCCACTTAAAAGAACTAAATGGAATTAAGTCTCAGCCTGACTTGAACACTTTATAAATGATCTTTCCAGACAAGACAACTTCTTTTACTCTAAGAGATAATTTTGTGTCTCATGGAATTTACCCAGTGCTTTGGTCTGTGTGTGCCCCAGGAGACCAACAAGGATGGAAACTCATTCAGTTCTGCAGGGCCTCTTAAGCAGTCTATGGAACTAGTTGGCTCCAGTGAGGGTGAAAAAAGGACCTTTCTAATTTCTTTACGGAATTGCTTCTTTTCAGAGTTTCCAAGAAATGGAAACCGTTACTTATTAACTCATTATATGATTAATAAAGTGTGAAACAGAATTCCTGCTTCTTATTACTTTGAAGAATCAGAGATAAATATGTTAGGCTCTAGTGCTACCCCCAGAAGGCCAAGGAGACGTGCAATCCAAGAACTTATTTATAAGACCTGGCAAACAGGTGGGCTTTGTAGCCAGTATTACTAGATGTCTAGGATATACATGCATATGCAGGCACGCACACACACACAAACACAGACACACACACACTACTCAGTCATTGTTATTACCTTTTATTAAGACAATCTGTTAGAGCAGTTTAAGGTTGACAGCAAAATCGAGAGACAGGTACAGAGATTTCCCACATACCCTCCTCCCCAGCACGTGCACAGCCTGACCCTTATCAACATCCCCAACAGATGCTACATGTGTTACAATTGATGAACCTACACCGACATGTCGCCATCACCCAAAGTCTCTAGTTTTGCACAGATGTACAGTTTGTACAGTGGACACATATCCATCATTATTATATCATACAGTGTCGTTTCACTGCCCCCAAAACCCTCTGTGCTCTGCCTATTTATCCCTTCCCAACCGTAGCCACGATTTTAAATCTGTGATTTAATAAGGAAAGTTTATTAGAGAAAAATGATATGGACCAGAAAGAAGTAGATAGAGCTATGAAAAAGCAGCTTGGCTTATAAGAATTAGAAAACGCATGACAAAATAAGTAGCATTGGAGTTGGACCATAGAGATGAAGAGAATTATTCCAGGTCGTGAAAGCTGGGGCTTTCTAGGCTGTATAAACAGAGTTTTTAAATGGCACAGTGTGCTCAGGGAAGTGTGAAACACTCAGTGTAGTTTTTTTTTTTTGCGGTACGCGGGCCTCTCACTGTTGTGGCCTCTCCCGTTGCGGAGCACAGGCTCCGGACACACAGGCTCAGCGGCCATGGCCCATGGGCCCAGCCGCTCTGCGGCATGTGGGATCTTCCCGGACCGGGGTACGAACCCGTGTCCCCTGCATCGGCAGGCGGACTCTCAACCACTGCGCCACCAGGGAAGCTGTCAGTGTAGTTTTGTGCAAGAGAGGAGATGGTGAAGGATGAGGGTGGGAAGATAGATTAGTGCCAGGTAGTCATCGATCTTGTACCCCATGTGAAGGGACTGAGACTTCACGCTGTAGGCAACGAAGAGGCGGTGAACGGCTTTAACAGAAGGATGGCAGAATCAATTGTGGGTTTTATAATGACAACTGTATTGGAAAACTGAAGAATTCAGAGGAATGGGAAGAAACTAAGAATTTCGGATAGAAATTATTTCAAGAGAAGAGAAATGTTATTCAAGAGACAAGGTCACTCCCACTGTGACAGGTGACAGAATAGGAATGCCGGCTGTGACCATGAATAAGTAATAAAGTGTGTGAGGCAAAGCATTTGTGCTGAGAGGGAAGCGCGGTGAAAACTACACTGTTTCACACTTCCCTGAGCACACTGTGCCATTTAACAACTCTCTATGTTTATACAGCCTACAAAGCCCCAGCCTTCACGACCTGGAATAATTCTCTTTATCTCTATGGTCCAACTCCAATGCTACTTATTTTGTCATGCGTTTTCTAATTCCTACAAGCCAAGCTGCTTTTTCATAGCTCTATCTACTTCTTTCTGGTCCATATCATTTTTCTCTAATAAACTTTCCTTATTAAATCACAGACTTAAAATCGTGGCTACGGTTGGGAAGGGATAAATAGGCAGAGCACAGAGGGTTTTGGGGGCAGTGAAACGACACTGTATGATATAATAATGATGGATATACGTCCACTGTACAAATTGTACATCTGTGCAAACCTAGAGACTTTGGGTGATGGCGACATGTCGGTGTAGGTTCATCAATTGTAACACATGTAGCATCTGTTGGGGTTGTTGATAAGGGTCAGGCTGTGCACGTGCTGGGGAGGAGGGTATGTGGGAAATCTCTGTACCTGTCTCTCGATTTTGCTGTCAGCCTTAAACTGCTCTAACAGATTGTCTTAATAAAAGGTAATAACAATGACTGAGTAGTGTGTGTGTGTCTGTGTTTGTGTGTGTGTGTGAGTGCCTGCATATGCATGTATATCCTAGACATCTAGTAATACTGGCTACATAGTAGGCATCAATAAAAGTTTGTTGAATGAAATTGTAGAAAGGTGCCATGTTTTATAGAATTCTATCCTATTATCAGTGTTCAAAGCTCCAGACTAAAATATTTTCTTACAGCATCACCTTCATCGAAAACTATCATTTCACTTGCAATGTACTGGTCTTTGCCCAGATGCACTGTGATTTTTTAAGAGAATACACACCATTTCTACAATTAAATTTAGGAGAAGAGTCATTTTTATGTTTGATTTCTGTTGTGTATTCATTGTGTATGGCAAAACAAACAAAAAATGCCATTGTGATGTTCAAAACAAAGAGAGATTCATGACAAAATTTCCCCTCAAAGACTACCCTGATGGAGAAAGCCATAAAGCATCAGTTCCAGATACCCAGGATGACATGGTGGGGTCCAGGTAAGCGGGAAGGACAGAAATCTCCAGATGGCACCTCAGGATCCTCCACATTCCCATCACCATTCTAGCCTCTGCCTCTGGGAAGAGTGAGGCACAGACCACGGATCTCGGGATTTGTGGCAGGGCCTTCTCTAGGTTCAAGAAGAACGTGCAAAGAGAACGCATTTTCCAAAATAAAGGCACAGCATCCTTCGATAAGCAGGATGAATTGTCTCCAGGATCAAAGGCTTCGATAGATGAACTCAGTTTACTTTACTCCAACAAGGAGTATAGAAGTTACCAAGATGAATGAGATCCAGTGTCAATGTACTAGTGATTTATGATTCAGGAGGAGAGTGGATCTGATTCATCGGTAGTTTTTTTTTTTTTTTTTTTGCGGTACGTGGGCTTCTCACTGTTGCGGCCTCTCCCATTGCGGAGCACAGGCTCCGGACGCGCAGGCTCAGCGGCCATGGCTCACGGGCCCAGCCGCTCCGCGGCATGTGGGATCATCCCAGACCGGGGCACGAACCCGTGGCCCCTGCATCGGCAGGCGGACTCCCAACCACTGCGCCACCAGGGAAGCCCCATCGGTAGTTTATAGAATGTGGCAGAAAGCTTTGAGAAAGACTTGCATTATAAACTCAAAACTAGTTTACAGATTCCTGCCATGAGGTAAAATAATACAGGAGCAGCTGTGTTAGGGTACTCTATCTCAATCTGACAGTACCACTGGGACATCTCACTTCTTAGCAGTATATTGAGAAAGGAGTTCTTAATGAAGCAAACGCAGCCTAAATATGTTTAGATTTCCTGTCTAAAATCTAACTTTTTATTCAAATGTGTATCCTCAAATAAGAATAATAATTTCAATTCAGAACATTTATATGAGTTATTACAAAATCACACAAAGCAGGGTGAATTGTGTTTTTTTCAAAAATTACCATGAGACAAAAAGAAGTTTCACATCATCTGTCTGTCTATCTATCTATCTATCCATCCATCTAAACACAATTTTGAATAAAGTATCAAATATATCAAACAGCTACAGTGCTACTTAGGGGTGTCAGAGCCCTTAGCAAATAAAGCTGTTTTATTTCACTTTGTTTATATTTCTGGTTCACAAAGATTTCAAACTTTAAAACACCAGCGTAATTTCTGTGGATGATCAAAATTTGTTGGTTATAATGATACACTGGAAGATCTCTGTGAGGGATAGTCTATAGTGGTCTAGAGTAGAGTTTGCCATTTTTACTTTAAACTGTCTTTGTATGTAAAAATGGAATATACACCTATGGATCACAATGAGAATAATCTTGGTGCACATCTGGGCTTTGTGAAGAGATACAATAAACAGCAATATTATCATAGCTCTTTTATTGTACTGTGTAGCTTATAAAACACTTTCACATATACTAATTAATTGATCAGTTTTTTAAATTAAGGAGTAGCAATAATATCTCCAAAACTCTGAAAACTCAACTGTAAAATCAACACATGGGAGATAATCTTGAAAGATCATCTTAGAGACAAAAAATTTTTCAGGCAGAAACAAAAATAGTAATGAGATGAGTTACGTTACAGAGAGTATAAGGTATTACCTTGATGATTTACCAAAGGGAACACTATTTCCTAGTGTATCCAGGTTCAGCTACCGAATTCCAATCACAGGATGCTCTGGGCAGCCCTTGCCAATAGGACTGAGACTCCATGCACTACATGAGACTCACTGCCATCTTAGATTGAGATGAAGGAAAAGACCAAAGAACAAACCAACCAACCAACCCCTTTTTCAGTTTGCATAGTGACCTCAGTATGGGAAAGAAACAAATTTACCAGCATTCCTGGATCTATGGAGAAGAAAGCTCCTACATTGTGTCTACCTATAAAAGTATTATTAAGAATGGAAATATTAAGAGGTGTGGCCAAGATGGCAGGTAGGAAGATGGGACTCCCCTCCCCCTGCAGGCACCGCAAAACTACAACTATTTACAGAGCAACTATCTGTGAGGATGACCTGAAGACCAGCAGAGAAGATTTTCCACGACTAAAGATATAAAGAAGGAACCACAACAAGACGGACCAGGAGAAACGTCCTGGTATTTTGGGGAAAAAAGAGAAGCACTTAATCAAAGAAGCTCTGTTCCTGTGAACTGCTCCTTGACCAGAGCTGATGAAAGACAGAGAAATGGAGATAGCCCGGTGGCTGTGTCTTCATACACGTGAAACCAAAGCAAAGGAAGAGGCTGGGCTCGAGCAGAGAGGCGCCGCTGTGAACACCGTGGTGACCTGCTGCTGAACTGTGGCATCTACACTCGGTGGAAGAAACAGGTCCAACAGGCTGTGAGGGGCACTCTGGCTAGGGTGAGATTGTAGAATTAGAATCAGCGCTTTGGGGGGACTTCAAGTTGAAAAGTGGAAGACAAATGCAATTGAAAAGCAGGGTTCCCCATACATTACAGACAAGAGGGTTGGATTTTTATCCATCAGAGCCTGCTTTAATGACATTCAACACAGAAGAAGAGGTCCAGAAAAAACTGGGGGTAAAATTCAAATTTCTGCAGGAACTAATGTCATACAACCACAGAGAGCTTCTATAAAGGGAATTTTTTTTACCCTACAAAGAGTAAAAAAACAGTTTCCTTGCATGTGCCCATGGTCCATGTTAAAGAATAAAGAAGACATCAATACGATTTTTAAAAGAATAAAAAATAACAATGGAAATATCCATAATGGCTAACTTTTATTGAGAGCTTCTCTGTGCTTCCATGAAGCATTTCACTTGAACTTCATAATAAACTTCTGAGTGAGATAACTATTGTTCATCCCATTCATAAATAAAGAAATGAAATTAGAGACAACTTGTCACAAGCTAGTAAGTGTGGGAAGGGGCTTTTAGGTAGTAGTTTCTATACCACAGACGAAGGCTGACATCTAACTTATGCTCCAGATATAATGAATAGCAGAGTTCTTAATCTTACTAATTTAACATGAAGAAATGCTATTCCCTTGTTTTATTTCCTGTATTATGATTATCTTTTTATGTTAGGGTTTTACTACCTTCAGTTGTGATATACTTCAATCTTCTGAGTCCCATTAAAACAAACAAACAAACAAACATTTTTTTCTCAATTTATTTACCCACAGGGGGTTTCAGTACCCTAGTCCCTAAGGTTGAGATGGAATTACTGTGTTAAGAATATATCTTTCAGAACCTGGAGCAATGAAAACCGTTACTCTTCCAGCCTGTTTTGAGCAGCTCTGACGGAGCTGGCACTATCCTGGCTGGTGCTTTCTTAGTTCACAGCTGGAAACGCCAAGGTGTCAGAATTACAGGCATTTTCTTTCATGCTATTTCAACTAAATATCTTTAGTCTGATACTCACCAAATAATCCTAATTTATACAATTTAGTTTATTATGTAATATTTTAAAACTGTCAGGAGACCCCAAATAGCACACCCACTTTCCTGCTACATTATTTTATATATTTGAGGAGCTTGTGAACTGGTTAGTTTGCAACTGATGTGCAGAATGCAGTCTGCAAGAGATTGGGAAAGACCGAGTTTCTGTGCTTAGAAGGCGGAAAGCCGAAGGTTGGATCCTGACATTTCAAGATTTCTCTTGGCAGCCAACCAGGTCACTTCATTCTCTGCCTCTTCCTCAGATGTGATTTCTGCTCCATCCTTCAAAGGAAGGGATTTGTTGTCTTATCACTCAGTGAATGTTTTTTAAAAAGATAGGATAAATCTCCTGCAGTGTTGAGTTCTAGGATTCTATAGTATATTATGTGGATTAAGAAAAATTCCTAGACTATAACCCATAGCATAAATCAACTACTGAATGAATACGCAGCCTAAATGTTCTTTTTACTCCACCCCAGAACTCCTTTCAGAGTCTCTGTTGTGAAAAGAACTCTGCTATGTATTTCAACTGTAATTGCTAACGTATGAGTATGATTAGAGCATGGAAACAAATTCTGTAAGGTACGCAGTAGTCCAGATCCTTAGCAGAGAGCTGGAAGAGTACTTGTTTGAAGTCATTTTACTGTGTGCTAACGTTTTCATCAGTCAACTGGGTTTAAACTTAATGGTCATACATATTAATTGGCAGGTCTGACAGACAAGGTTGCTCTAATTCATGCTAATTAATATAGTCAGATTTTAAAGGCCAAATTAGCATTTTGAATACAGATTATATCTTTGCTTATACGTGTTCAGGCAAGTAAAACAAATCTGAAATATTGAGAATCTGGTTTCTTATTTTTTTATATGTATTACTTATGGAGTAAGGGACCAAGGGTTTTACTTTATAGCTGCCATATTGGTTTAATTTTCTTTTCTTCCTATAATAATAGAAATTACATAATCATTCTACCATCAAACCTTTGCTCATGCTTTTTCCCAAACTTGGAAAATCTTTCCCATACTTAAGACACTTTTATGAGGTAATGAATGATATAAACAAATTCAAAGACAAGCAATAGAGCCAAAATAACCGCCAATACTAAAATATCTTATATACTAGACAAATTCTTAGCATTCTTAAAATCAACAATGTAGAAAATGCTTCTATAAATCAATAAGAAAAATAAAATGGAAGAAAAAAGTGGGCAAAACAAGTGAACAGGCATTTCGCAGAAAGAGAATCATAAATGGCCATTGCACGTGACAGGAGTTGGACTTCACCAATTATCAGAGAAATGCAGATTAATATAACAATAAAAATCATTTTCACCGATAACTTTGGTGAATTCAACAAACATTGGCAAGCCTTTGGATTACTGAGAGCAAGACAACACCCCTCTCATACCAAATGCTGAGAGTGTTATTTGCTGTAGTAGGGGTGTTTTTTTTTTGGTGGTATTCATCAAAATCCATCCTAAGCAACACTTACACATGTGGAAGAATATACATGTGCATTAATGTACACTGAATTGCCATTCATTATACTAGCAATTGGAAATCTAAGTTTTCTTAATAAAAGAATGGCTAAAATATGGTATAGCAATATCATGGTACTTTATGCAATTGATGAAAAGAATAAGGTAGGGTTGTGTATGCAGATAAAGAATGATGTATATCAAACATTATATGAGTTAACAGGTCAAATAATAATAGGTATGGTATGATCCAAATTGGGTTAGAAAAATAATTATGTGGTGTTGATAGAATAAAACAGTTGACAATAGCAACAGAAGTCGAGCTATATGAGTTGAACATTGAGATATTTATAAATATATATGAAAGGCCTGGAATGGTACATAAACCATTAATTATTTTTAATTGGGGGAGGGGTTTTGGTCAATGGACTAATAGAAAGTTTTACTTTTTACTTTATAGAATATTTATTACTTTTTTTTTTTACAGTAGACTTCTCCTACTTTTATTTTTTAAATATGAGACCAATGTCAGGAAATATTAACATTCTTGGAAATAGCTACAAGAATCTTTCAAACCTCTCATGGTTTACCCATTCTCTTCTTTTTAACTTTACTTTTCATCAAGAACCAGCATTTAATAGAAATGTACAACTATTCTTATCAATCTTTTAAAAAATGTATTACTAACATTTAAGTCGTATGTTTTACCCTCTTTCCCACAATATAAGTGCTGCATTTTCATCATATCCTGTTTAAAAGGATTTTTTTATCCAACATGTAAATTAAGAAAATTAAACTGAAGACCAAATACATTTCTGCTAGGAATGTGCAGACACAAACCCAGAGATAGAAGCAAAGTGTATCTTCATGTGTTAAGAGTCCCATCAGCTCCTCTTTTCAGCAAAGTAACAATTAGGGATCATCCACATCTACAAGAGCAGGGTGCTTTGACTTTATTTCTCATTTCTCTCATTCTTTTCAAATAGTTATTGGCCAATCAAAAAGTGACATTTATAGATTTTTATGCTAGTTCATTACACATTAAAGGAGGGCACTGAAATAATCTGACTTGTGTAATTGTGCAAAGAAAGAAGAATAAAAAGTGGACCTATTCTAAAAGACTGAAAATTCATCTAAGCTAAATTTTGGAAACTTCAGCCATTACTGGATCTATTACTAGATCTGTGTCTTCAGTCTTCTATTTGTCAGTTTCAGAAGAATTTAGGCTGGCAATGTACTCTCTTCCAAGGGAGAAAAATAAATTAGGGGATGCACAGGTATTTAAAATGGGAAATGTAGTTGTAAATACATTTTAATAAAGAATAGAATAAAAATCCAAAAATGATGGCACTGCTTCGAACCAAAATCAGTGCACAATTCTGAAGATGATTCCCAAAGGTTTTACTTCTAATAATTCACCATTTTTGCTGAGTACCCCAAATTCTCATGAACAAATTTTCTGCATTATGAATTCAAACTGGCTTGTTATATCAGGGACTTCTTCCATACATGTGAGAAATGTATTTTTTAAAAGGCAAGAAAACTTATAGATCTAGAATGTTTGTATGACAAGTCCTGTTAATTTATGATCACTCATTTATCATAAGTCAGTGACGTTGTCATTTATTCAATAATCTACCCACCCATTTTCTCCTGTCTTTTTACAATGTCTTTCATTTCTTTAGGACATGACTCACCTACACTTTTGCAATTACTAACAAGTTTTCTTTTTTCTCCTGTTCTCTGATTAGTCTTCAACGGGGCAATCTTAACTCCACTATGAAAAATCATCCAGTATTCCTCATACTCTGTACTATCACCTGTAAAGCCCACAACTGTGTTCCATACTTCACATATTCACAAATTCCACCCACCCCCATCTTCAGACCTTGCTTATGCTGTCTCTGTCTCATTATATCCCTTTCTCCTGCCAACTTCACATGATCAAATCTCAGCCATCTTCCAACACTCTCTCAAGAGCAGTTCAGAAGAACTCCGCAGTTCCATGAAAATCCTCTTTTTCTCACTGCCCTTATATCACTTCCCTTAAAGTCTCTAATTAAAATGGGATACATTCTACCTTAATCACCAGTATTTATCTATACCTAAAAAAAAAAAATCTTTCTTAGTATATACATCTCCCTGAGAGCATGATCCATGCCTGATTGATTTTTGGATTGCAGGCAATGCTTGGATTAAGGGTTCAACAAATAATTCTCAATGTGTTAAGATTTTGTAAATAAACACCTTCAGTTTTTTAATAATGCATTTAAAAAACATGATGTCTTAAGAATCCAGAACACCTTACATATGCTGCATCATTCTAATTTGCAGATTAGAAAACTGAAACACAACTGTTATCGGACTTTCCCAAGATTATATAGAAAAGGTGAATTGGAGCTAATATTCAAATTCTGTTTTGAAAACATTCCTTTGTACTGAATCTCTTAAAGTGTAAATTACATAATGCATGAATCTATTAGTGGTCCTCACATATCTCACCAATATTACAGGGGCCTCTGAGATTTCCGAGATGGGGCAAGAGTTATGCTATTCCCTCCTTCCTCGTAATACGAGAGATTTCATCTTACTATGAATCACTGCTGACCATTCATAAGATTTCACCAACTTATGTTTAAAAGACAGAGAATTTAGGTCTATGAGCGATTACAGCAAACATAGCCACATTAATATAGACAACCTTTTAAAAAAGATAAGTGCCCTTCCTAAACCATTCCCCGATATAAATTCTACCATTAACCCCTTAAAACCATAGCATGTCATTCCTTAAGCTAACGTCTTTTCTTTATCTCTCTTTTCCCTTCCTCTTCCTTTTTCCTTCTCCCTTTATTTTCGAATTTCCCATTAAAATTCAAATATGCATGAGAAAAATAATACCTTAGTAAGGGTTCAGTTCAATAATTCTTACTGAGCAAACAAAGCCATGATTCTGAGAACACCAAGATAAAATACCATCTCTGTCCTCATGGGTAATACAAGGCATATGAGATCACCACTCACTCTGCCACATGGGATGGCCAGCAGGGCTTCTTACCGATAAACTGATAAACAGCCCTTAAATAAGTTCTTCCCGAGGTTGGCAGCATGAGAGAAAGGGCACCGACATTGGTGGGAACTGGGAAAGTAAAAGTACAGATGTGAATTCCATGCTCACAGAGTAGCCTGTGGTAAATAGTCCTTAAATAATTAATCTTCAGTTTCATATTATCCTGGTGCTGCTGAAGGGTAGACCATCTGCAGTGGAAGATGGAAGACAGAGGTGAGGTGATAAATGGGAAGAGAGAAGTATCAGAGCATCGGCATGATGACAAATCCAGCTGAGGAAGAAGGGAGGAGAGGATGCTATGGAGAAGAAGATGCAGGCAAGGCCAGCTCCATGGAATCGACTTCACTTTACATCACAAAGAGAACCAAACAAAATGCAGAATGAAATTTATATGGTGATGATCTCGAATCCCTCGGAAATCTCAGACTCCGTGATGTGGGTCCTTGGTTTATTTGCAATAGTTCAGACTCTTCTAGGCAGGGAATCTGGAGTTCTACAGGATAGACCAAACCTTTTACCAGAGTGATTTCAACTCAGTGTGGTTAGACAGATATATCATTATGTGTGATTAAATATTTAAAATGAAAATATCAATAGTTCCTAATTAAACCCTCTGGCTAGAATATGAGACATTCCACAACAGAAAGTTCTTCGATTAGGGGAGGGGGATATGAGAAAAGGACATAAATGCCATACAAATTGCAGATCATTGGTGTAGAGAGAACAGCCAAAAAGACAAGGAGCAAGGAAAAAAATATTAAAAAAAAAAAAAAAAGGAAAATGGTGATGATGGGTGTGGGCAGCATCGACAGAGGGCAAGTGTGTCTTACAGTTTAATAAAATTTTTTCAGGCAAAAACAAAGCAAAAGTTTTTTAGAGCACAGTGTACATGAGGCATTTAGGGATCATGGAGGTATGATCTTGAACAAGTTCTTGAGACTCTAAACTTCAGTTCCAGGTTGGCTTAGTGAGCATGTCACCTGCTACCTACCTCCTGGGGGTCACCAAGATCCAGTGAGATAAGAGGTGAAAGCACTTAGGACAATGAGGACGTTGGGCCAGGCTCAGTGAATGTTGAGTCCTGATCACTGAGGATTGAGCAGTTTCTGGGCAACCTCCTACCAGCAGTGTTGCCAGAAGCATTCACCCCTCACCCCACCCTGCATCAGGCAGGACAAAATGAGCTGAGTCAATGAAATCCACCTGTGAGAGCAAAATAAAAGCCTTAATGGAACCACAGTCAAAAATAATGAGCCAGTGTAGGGAGGTTCCTCAAAAAACTAAAAATAGAACTACCATGTGATGCAGCAATCCCATTCCTGGGCATAGACCTGGACAAAACCATAATTCCAAAAGACACATGCACCCCAATGCTCATCGCAGCACTGTTTACAATAGTCAGGACATGGAAGCAACCTAAATGTCTATCAACAGAGGAATGGAAAAAGAAGATGTGGTACATATATACAATGGAATATTACTCAGCCATAAAAAGGAACAAAACTGTGCCATTTGCAGAGATGAGGATGGACCTAGAGACTGTCACACAGAGTGAAGTAAGTCAGAAAGAGAAAAACAAATATCGTATAATATTGCTTATATGTGGAATCTAGAAAAATGGTACAGGTGAACTTATTTGCAAAGCAGAAACAGACACACAGATGTAGAGAACTAACTTATGGATACCAAGGGGGGCGGAGGGGTGGGATGAACTGGGAGACTGGGATAGACATACATACACTACTACTATGTATAAAATAGATAACTAATGAGAACATACTGTATGGCACAGAGAACTCTACTCAATGTTCTGTGGTGACCGAAATGGGAAGGAAATCTGAAAAAGTGGGGATATGTGTATACATATAACTGATTCACTTTGCTGTACAGCAGAAACTAACACAACATTGGAAAGCAACTATACTCCAATAAAAATTAATAAAATAAAATAAAAATAATGAGCCATTTAAGTACTGTTCCTGGAAAAGGGGAAAGAAAATAGTCTTTCATGCACTTCCAATAAGATGGGATCAGAAAGCAGCAGCTTTGTGAGGCTCACGTCCACCCCAGCTATCCCTCCAGGGTCAGCCCCAGCAGTCCTACCTACGTGGACAATTGGTTTTCAAAATGAGTTTGCAGCCTGATGAAAAGAGAAGATGGCTGAGTACTGTTACCAACAATGGCTCTTTGGAGAGCAGTGCAGTTTCGCCTACTTTGTTCGTTATTTGTACGGAGGCGTCTCTGTTTTCAGAGCTGACAGCTCCCTTTCCACGCACTCTGGCTGTGAGTGCAGAGGGTTTGAAATTGCTGTGGATGACACCTGGGCACGTTTGCAAGGAAAGCAGCACTCAGGCAGGGGACCTCGCAGTGAGCAGCAAGAGGAAGGACCGATTCGCTCAGAACCCTCCACTCCTTGCTTCCACAAATCAAACGCGGTCCCCTCCTCCCAGATTGCCTTAACAAGTTTACGTTTTGAAATTCAGATTCACCGCATTTGAAGACACAAACATGCTCTCCCTTCCCCAACCTTCTCAGCCACCCATGGTAGCTCTCCCCCTGTCAAGAGCCTGGCCCAGCAATCGCTTCTCTTTCCTCACCGTTTGAGCCGGTGGAGATGGACTTGTCAGGAGTGAAAATGGAGTTTCCCGTGATGCATTTGAAAGGAGATGCTGGTCTGGGCTCGTGCGCCAGGCTTTGCAGAGAGCCGAGGCCTGCTCTTCCCAACCGCATAAATTAGGACCCGCTGCAAAGTCGGTGCAACTGAGCTCCTGTACTCCAGCACGATTTGAAAGGCATAGTTTGAAAATCGTTTACGAAATAGAGGGAATTTAAGCACGTGGAATTTAAGAAGGGCCACTTTCCCTTTTGGGAGAAATTTACCATTTGAGGTAAAGGGACCAGGGTGTATGTTGCCTTTTGTCTGCTCTCCAGGGAGAATATGCTGCCTCAACCGTGCTGAAAGCAGCCTCACAGAGTCAGTATAAATCTAATACCACTTCTCCAGAAACAACTCAAAATAACTTGCATGCTAGAGCAAATGCCCAGGATCTCCTTTGGGGAAACAAGGCGGCAGGATGCTTGACAGTAGCCTGGGTAGCAAGCAGGAAGCTCTGTTCCTTTTCAGTGGCTCCCAGACAGCAGATGCTCAGCAGAGCTGGCATCCTGGTCCTCCCTTGCACGTGAGTGTCATCTATGCCATGGGCATCTTCACTAAATAATAACCATAGCTACATTCATGAAACCATCCTATAGCGTTCTTCAAAAACGCTGCACGCATTAGCTCAGCAAATCCTTAAGTCAGCCTGTGGAGTAGATACTATTGATATTATTATCCTTATTTTACATAAGACAGTATTGGAGAAGCCCCAGGTCACAGAACTGCTGAGTGGAGAAGGGCCGTCTGGCTCCAGGGCCCACCCTCCTCACGTCCAAACGACATGCATTAATGCAACATCAATAACGTGGATAAAGTCATGAGCAAGAAAGGATGAACTATGAAAAAGAAATTCAGCCTCTGGGCTTGATGTTTGATTGTGGTTGAACAAACCATAGCGTTGTCTCTCTGGATCTCTTAACGCTCAGCAGTTAGCACAGTGGATGGTCAATAGTGGGTGTTGAATAAAAGTACATCGCATGAATCCATGCAAAGAGGAGTCTCTATAATAAGACTGTTCTTGAAGAATCAAGACCAGTAGAAAACCAGAAAGGACAAAAGCAGACCTGACACAATTCAGGACACTATTTTAAAAGCCCAGAGAAACTTGGCCTATTGGTAGAGTGATTTAAGCCCAAATAAATTAATTTAACCACCTCAACTTTAATGGACTTAGTATTAGGGACCAATAATGCATATCTAATTAGTGGTTGACCTGAAATATTTACACACACACACACACACACACACACACACACACCCGAACACATGAGTACTCTATGCCCAATAAGCATTGTGAAATGGTAAGCTTAGCTCTATCTACCATCTATCTGTCAATCTATCAATTATCTATCATCTATCTTTCTATTACTTATCTATGAATTTATTTATATATCTTGCTGGGGATGTGTAATGGTATGTAGACTTATTAACATGTTAAGTTTCAGTGTAGCACATATGGACTCTACATAATACTATCAAAGACTAGATAATAAGGAGGTACTTAGGAAAAGCACTTAAAATTTCTGACAATTATTGGCATTGTTCATTTTTCATTGGATGATAAGAAGGGACTTTGTTTGTTAAAAAGAGCACACTGATTATATGATAAATGATAAAAGGTCACAGACAATCGATAAGTCTTTTTTAAGCTACTTAGTTTATTTATTTTAAATTACTGCACAAAATAATACTTTTTTCTTAGGTACGGCCTGTTATGAGCTGTAAGCCAAGATTACACACTTAAAATGTGTCCAAAGGTTAATTACAAATGAATGCTTCCAAAAATGTAAGAAATTAGCACCTGAAAGTCAAATATGTGTAACTATACAGTCAGCTAAAAATGGAAAGAATGCTCTTATTGAATTGTTGGAAAGTCAATACAAATTGGGTGACAGTTGTTCACATGTCTCCATCTTCTCTCGAAAACAATGAAGGTGACATCCTTGACCTCAACTTCCCCCAAACGGTAAGGAGACTAATTAGTGTTTGTGAAGAATTTTTAATACCTTGGCTTAGAGAAAACGGTGACAAATGGTGTCTGATACTGCAAGTGTCATTTCATTTGAATGATAAACAAAAAAATAATTTTTACCAAAATAATAACTTCTATCCATAAGGACTGAATAATTTAAGGATGATTCAGAAACAGCTCTACTGATTTTTTCATCCCCTAGGAAAGTAGGTTTTCTTTTCTCTTCACTTTCACCCTGGAGAAATATTATATGCAACTTGGTTTCCTTTTTGTACAGAGGGAACAAATACTGAAGCATGATTTAAAAAGAATATCAGAATGAGCGGTAATACAAAATTATGTTGAAGGTTGTGTGAGCGCTGATATTATTCTCTAGGGAGTTGACGTCTAGACTAACGCCATGTGTTTCCTGAGGATTTGATTTAAAGTTAGGGCAGCGGTTCTCAAACTTTAACAGGCATTTGGGTCACCTGTAGGGTCTGTTAAAAGAGATTTCCATGATCCCTAAGTCCAGGGCGGGGACAGAGAATTTGTACTTCTACCAAGTGCCAGGTGAGGCTGAAGCCGCTCTCCAGGTACCACAATTTGAGAAAGACTGAGTTAAGAAATCCCATGGTTTCCACACCACAGTCCATTTGATTCACCCAGGGAGCTTTGGTAAAATGCAGATTCCTGACCCTGGCCCAGTTACCAGCATCAGTGCTTCCAGGGCATACAATTTAATAATCTGCACTGGTTTTGAGCTCACCAGGTCACCTTGACTCATAGGTGCAAAAGCTAGTGAATCAAACCATTTCACTCAGAGCTATTGAATCCAGAATCAAGTCGGACATTTCTTTTATGTGTTCAGAACCTCTGCCTTGCTCATCTGTGATGGCCTTCTGGTTTGGAACCAACACTTGTGACATTGCCATGTCACATGCTTTAATGTTCTAGAAGACTGCAGTTAACAGTTTCTATGGAAAAGACCTTTTGTTAGGTCTCTCTTTGACGTACCCAAAGCATAAAAGAAGCAGTATAGTGTACACAGTCCTTAAAAACACTGATTCTGGCGTCTGACTATCTGGGCTTGAAGGGGGCCGTCATTCACCAATC
Source organism: Hyperoodon ampullatus (assembly GCF_949752795.1). Taxonomy (NCBI): domain Eukaryota; kingdom Metazoa; phylum Chordata; class Mammalia; order Artiodactyla; family Ziphiidae; genus Hyperoodon; species Hyperoodon ampullatus. The sequence continues at coordinate 29,414,330 of NC_136933.1, forward strand.
ATGGTAACGTTGAACAACGTTTCTAAATTCTCTCTGGCTCAGTTCTCCTTCTGTAAAATGGGGATCATAGTACCTCCCCATTAAGAACTAAGTTAATTAAAATTGGTAAAGCACCTCACTTAGAGTGGTGCCTGATACATTTCAATTTTTAATGTAATTTTTAAAATGTATGATTGGATGCTATTGAGCAGCTTTAGCTCAATACAGCTTTTCAAGTAATGTTTTTCTAAAGCAGAATATGTTCTTTCGAAGAGTAGTTATTCCTCTCCTCCAGGTGGCATTCAAATATAGGCGGGGCAACTTCTAGATCAGGGTATTTTATTTTATTTTATTTTATTTTATTATTTTTGTGTGTGTGTGTGGTACGCGGGCCTCTCACTGCTGTGGCCTCTCCTGTTGCGGAGCACAGGCTCTGGATGCGCAGGCTCAGCGGCCATGGCTCACGGGTCCAGCCGCTCCGTGGCATGTGGGATCCTCCCGGACCGGGGCACGAACCCGTGTCCCCTGCATCGGCAGGCAGACTCCCAAACACTGCGCCACCAGGGAAGCCCAGATCAGGGTAATTTAGATGCGGTCCATGATTGGACGAGTGACAACAGGACATTTCAAATAACCCAGAGAGATAGATCTCCAGGGAAGCGTCTGAGGATTATTTTCAAATTCCTGGCAGAGCTGGTGATTTGTTCTCCTTGACTTGCCATATGTCCCCACGCTGTTTAGACTATTTGATTGACCACAAGATCCTGACAAGTCCTCTGTAAACAAAATCAAAAGAAGAGGATTGTTCTGACTGGGACTTGGAATTGGCAGCTACATACCCTGCTTGATCATAAGACTTTAGAGAGTAAATACTTTCCTGAAACTTAATTGTTCTTGATAAGTTTCATTTGCTTAAGCCTCCTGCTTGTCTCGTAAAATGCTAACGTTACTGGTAACAAACACAAACAACGCAAGTACTGATAAATTTTAAATAAAGGCTTATCATTCAATAAGGCTTCATCCCCATGGATGGATTTACAGGATTATTCCAGAATCTGAGAGTATTGAATCTTGTGTGTCCTCATGTTGCATCCCCTCCCCCCAAAAAAAGGGTGAAGGTGAAGAATTAGGCTAAGGAAGGATCCTGAAAATACTAACACAAAATTGAAGCTGCATTTCATAGTTTGTCCCTCTTCGGGTAATGTTGTAATGATCATTGCTCAAGTATAAGTTTTTAATGCCACTTTTTGTTTTGGAACCTAGAAAACCAATTAAACCAAAACTAGCTTTAAGAAATAGTCAAGTTTTTTTTGTTTTTGTTTTTGTTTTTGTCCCTTTCCGGCGTTCAAGATGTCGAAGCGAGGACATGGTGGGTCCTCTGGTGTGAAATTACGGATTTCCTTGGGTCTTCCGGTTGGAGCCGTGATCAACTGTGCTGACAACACAAGAGCCAAAATTCTGTATATTATCTCTGTGAAGGGGATCAAGGGATGACTGAATAGACTTCCTGCTGCTGGTGTGGGTGACATGGTGATGGCCACTGTCAAGAAAGGCAAACCAGAGCTCAGAAGGAAGGTACATCCAGCAGTGGTAATTCAACAACGCAAGTCATACCGGAGAAAAGATGGTGTGTTTCTTTATTTTGAAGATAGCGCAGGGGTCATAGTAAACAACGAAGGTGAGATGAAAGGTTCTGCCATCACAAGACCAGTTGCAAAGGAATGTGCAGACTTGTGGCCCAGGATTGCATCCAATGCTGGCAGCACTGCATGATTCTTCGGTGTGTTTGTAAAAGAAAAAAAAATAATAAAAATTATTTGCTCCAAAAAAAGAAAAAAGAACTAGTCAAATAAAATATGACTAAATTTCTTCTATAAAAATAAATATTTCTAATGCCCACCATTCAGAAGGATATAAAAAATGGAAACTTACACTGCACTGGTAAAAATCAAAGTTCAAGGGCCATTTTAAAATATGTTAAAAATAAAACAACAAAGCTTGTGAACTAGAAATTTTGCTTATAGGAATTTCGTTAAGGAAATCATAATGTACGTATGCAAAATACTGTTACATAACAGTATTTTAAGTACTATTAAAAATGAAATGTCCAGTGATAAAATATTGGTTAAAAGTTATGATATATACATAGAATAGAATCCTATGTCTTTACTAGACTATAAATTAAAGGAGTAAATTATTAATTTGAAATTATATTGACCTGAAAATTATCAAATAGTACTTTTTTTAAACAACTTTATTGGAGTATAATTGCTTCACAATGGTGTATTAGTTTCTGCTTTATAACAAAGTGAATCAGTTATACATATACATCTGTTCCCATATCCCTTCCCTCTTGCATCTCCCTCCCTCCCACCCTCCCTATCCCACCCCTCCAGTCAGTCACAGAGCACCGAGCTGATCTCCCTGTGCTATGCGGCTGCTTCTCACTAGCTATCTACCTTACGTTTGGTAGTGTATATATGTCCATGCCATTCTCTCGCTTTGTCACAGCTTACCCTTCCCCCTCCCCATATCCTCAAGTCCATTCTCAAGTAGGTCTGTGTCTTTATTCCTGTTTTACCCCTAGGTTCTTCATGACGTTTTTTTTTCTTAAATTCCATATGTCTGTGTTAGCATACGGTATTTGTCTTTCTCTTTCTGACTTACTTCACTCTGTATGACAGACTCTAGGTCTATCCACCTCATTACAAATAGCTCAATTTCATTTCTTTTTATGGCTGAGTAATATTCCATTGTATATATGTGCCTTATCTTCTTTACCCATTCATCGGATGATGGACACTTAGGTTGTTTCCATCTCCGGGCTTTTGTAAATAGAGCTGCAATGAACATTTTGGTACATGACTCTTTCAAATAGTATTTTTAAGGGAAAAAGCAATTTGACAAAATCTGTATTATGAACTCATTGTCAGAATGAATCAATGGGCATTATTATTATTAAATTAAAATATTAACAGATTATCTCTGCATGGTGGGCTTTTGGGAGTTTTTCACGTCTTTCTGCTTATCCATGGTTCCTGTATTTTCTAAAATGAGCAAGCATTTTATCATAAGGAAAAAACAGCATGCTGCCTTGCTTTGCTTGTTGGAGCAAGGAAGAGCCCCAATATGGACCCTTAACATCTTTAATTCTATTTTTTTGTTCCATTCCTGCCAATAAGTGCAACCAAGAGAAGAAACACATGAACAAACAAGCACTGACTTCTTAACCATTTCCAGTTTCCCCTAGTTGTCCTCATGGGATTTTTTTTTTTTTTTTTTTTATACTTGGGCACTAATATTGGTGTCTTCTGCAGCTTTTACTGCTAGAGTATCCATGACCCTGATTTGGGACAGGACAACTTCTGGAGGATCTTGGAGCACTTTTTGAAGAAGAGATCTTCCAGTCAGTCAATGCTGACAGACTTTTCAGCAAAAGTTTCCATAAATCCTCAGTTCTTCTTCATGGACAAATAAAATCACAGCTAAATACGAGCATCGGGAGCCAGTGAGATTTTCCTCTGGTAATAGGGTCTTGATTTTTTGGCCTAGTGGAGTGGAAAGTCCTAAGTTTAGTAACTAAGGAAGCCACTGTGGTCATGGGGGTGGGAGCAGGTACTTAGAAGTCCAGCAGACATTCATGATGTGTGTCCCAGCGAAGTGATAAAGAACCCCCTTCTCTCAGAGGAGCTCCTGCTTCCATGGCAACAGCAAAGCATCCAGAACTTAACCAAGAGGGCGATGGTCAGCTATTAACAACTTGCATTATTTCAAGTGCCTATTCTTCAAAAATGAGGCTCACAGTTAGGCACAGTTGTTGTCATTTTTGTTGTTATTATTACTACTGTTATTATTTTAAATCTAAAATGTGGTGGGCTTTTGAGCAGCCAATCAAGTACATCACTGTGAGATTTTTCTCAGGTATTCAGCATTAAACATCAAACAGTTGATGATGTTAAACTGTTGAACTACATTTGATGTCCTACAGGTCCAATCCTGTTATGTGACTTTGCAACAAATAATATTTATGTAGAGCAGAATGACAGCATTCCAACTATTTTTCCAATCTACAGGCAAAACATCAAATCACTGATTACAGCATAGTACAAAATGCAAACGTTATAAACTCTGACGTGGTAGAAATATTTTCACAGAAAAGTCTGGAGTTGGAGAGGACAAGAAGAAAATATTAGAAGGACGTTAACTTATTCTTCTTACTTAGTGGGGAAATTGATGTACTCTCTTAAGTAGATCAAAGAAGAAATGAAGAATTACATAGTGATAAATATAACCAATAAAACACTAAAAAATAACAAGGCAATGAAAAAACACAGAAAGGTAGAAGAGAGTTAGGCAGAGGTAGCACAATTTCTTCATCTTTCATTGAGAAGGATCTTTAAATGCTATATAAAATTAGTTATAAAGAAATAGAGGTACACACATGCTATATAGAATTATTATATTATCAGAAGAACAACAACAAAACAAAACAAAAATTAAAGATGAGACTGGAGTTAAGAAGGAGGAGTAACTTTTGTTTCTATTTAATACCAGCCATAAAAAGAAACATAACTGAGTTATTTGCAGTGAGATGGATGGATCTAGAGACTGTCATACAGAGTGAAGTTAGTCAGAAAGAGAAAAATAAATACCGTATGCTAACATACATATGGAAGGTTCAGGACAGGAATAAAGACACAGATGTAGAGAATGGACTTGAGAACACGGGGAGGGGGAAGGGTAAGCTGGGACGAAGTGAGAGAGTGGCATGGACATATGTACACTACCAAATGTAAAATAGATAGCTAGTGGGAAGCAGCCGCATAGCACAGGGAGATCAGCTTGGTGCTTTGTGACCACCTAGAGGGGTGGGATAGGGAGGGTAGGAGGGAGACGCAAGAGGGAGGGGATATGGGGATAAATGTATATGTATAGCTGATTCACTTTTTATACAGCAGAAACTAACACACAATTGTAAAGCAATTATACTCCAATAAAGATGTTAAAAAAAATAGTGCAATACCTACATGAATGTGTAAATCATACTATTATATTGGTTTTATAATTCATGTGCAATTTTATGAAGTTATATGTACACATATATTTAATTTTAATATAATCTATTTTAATTTAATTATTTAATATAATTTTAATATAATCTATTTAATATATATTTAATTTTATAGCTATAAAGAATGGTCTAGAACCAGCATGGAAACAAAGAGGGCAGGAGCGGATGTCCCACACTTAAGCTGTGTGAAGTTCAGAAGTGAAAACGGTGCATCTTTAAAGGGATTCAGCCGGAGTTCCCCGTGTCTCAGCGAACACCCAGGCTCCATTCGAGGCAAGGAGAGAAGGAACGTTCAGGAAAAAGGTGCAGTATTTGAGATGAGGTTGACTCCCACGGTCGGTGTGGAATTGTTGGGGGACACAGACGGAGGCGGGGTAGAGATGAGAACCTGCAGGATGACGGGGCAGCGTGGAGGCCGGCGCTTCCGCGGGAGACCCAGGTCTCCGATAGAATGAGAATAATCAAGATGTCGGTGATGATGTCTGTCTTTACCCAGTTTTTTTTTTTCTTTAATTTCTGTGTGTATATGTGTCAATATTGTCCTGAGGTGAGGCATGAGGTTCCACTCTGATATTCTGTTGCAGGAAGTCCTCCCCTTTCTCCCTGGACCATGTCCTTCCATCTGCCCTCCAGCCCCAAAGGGCAGCCCAGTCCCCCCCTCGAGCGCCGCACAAGTCCCTGTGTCCCCGCGGTGGAGATGGAGGGTGGAAGCCGTGGAAATAATTCTCCTGATCTTTAGTTCTGGCAGTTTTGCCCTCAGCTGCCTCAGAGGAGAGCGGTGAACTTGAGGAAAGGTAAGGACCTAAAGGCAAATGTTAATTTTAACAAGGGAGGGAAGTCACTTTTGTTTCAGTGGGTAAATAGGGAAGGTCTCCTGAGTAGCCTTTTGCACATGGTCGGCAGCCGCGTTCTCCTCTCTCCTTACCCCCGTTTCCCTCCCAAATATAAACGTGTGTATATATGTTGTACATGTATAAACCATCTAGGTGTATGTGTGTATATCGATCTATCTAGGTACTCATTTATGTAGATATAAGAACTTCATTTAATGATACATTCCATACTTCACCCGGAGGCAAACGTGTTTACCTTCACGCTGGCCGGGTCCCATGGTTTGAACTGCTGGGCTTATGAGTCCTGCCTTGACCTCTGGCTGCGCTGTTGGCATAACTCCCGATTCAGTCCTCTCCACATCTCCTTGATTGCCTCTTTTTGCTCATGCCTTCTTGAAACCTTTTTTGACCTAAAACGGTGGCTTTACCACCCAAGAGCCCTCACACGTGGCTCATACTTTTGCGTGAGTTGTGCTCATCATTTCTTTTTTCTAGGAAAACTATACCCAAAAAGCCCACCCACGTGGACCAGCATTGGTACTTATGGGACTCCACCAGACAGCCGAGCACGTATTCCTGTCCTCCGGTGAGGGACTTTCTGGGGCCCAGCATGTCTCTCTTTAGTAGACTGGCTCTGAGCAAATGCTGTGAATGGGCTGCTGAGAGGAAAACCCATCCTCAGGAAATGGCCTTGCTGGGGGATTCGGCGGCGTGGAAGAGCATCGTGCATGGACAAGTGGTCCACAGGCTGTGAAGGCTGGGCTTGCAGGGATGGGGATCCAGGGAGCTACATGCAGGCCTGTCATAATCAACCTCTCATCAGGGATTGTTAACTGAACAGAACTCCATGGCAGGGCGGTAATTGTAGAGGTGGAATCCAACGTGTGGGGAAAGTAAGGGTTAGTTATTTCACTGAAAAGTTTCATCCTCTTTGGTGTCCCCAATAGCCATGTCTGCCCATTCCCACAAAAACCTCGTTTTGGACTTGCCCTCTGGTGGAATTTTCCAGTATCACCCTGACTTCAGGAATATCTCGTCAACTATTTTTCAAAAGTACCCAAGGAAATGAATAATTTAGTTTATTTTTAGTTCATATATGTATGTGTGTGTATATAAATATGTGTTTGTACGTAATTACATAGGTGTATGTGTGCATGATGTATGTAGATACATATAAATGTATCTAAAAATACTTTTTAAAAGATTTAGCTGGCTACAAAACACAGGTGGGACTTCACAAAGGGACTGAATTGAAATCTATACAAATCAGTGTTTAAAATAAATAATAAGTGCTGAGTCATCCACAAAAGGGCTTTGCAGAGTAGAAGGACTGGGCCCAGAATATTCTAAGAGCAGCACATCACCACAAAGACACAGGAGTCCCTGCTAAGTCACCCTGATGCTGCAAGAGATTCTCTTTCCCACAACTTCGTGGATATCTGGGCACTTTTCTCCCTAATGGTTACAGCTTCAAGTCACATTCTCCAGAGTGTATTGCTTGGGTCCTTTTTATTTTGTGATCACTGAACCTTGCTATAAAACTGTACTGCGTGAGTGTAAAGTTTGTGAACTCCAGTAATATACTTTTCACTTTGAGTCCATAGGATACCATGGCTGTGCTGGAATACTACATGGGCATCTGAAAAGAAGGGCCAAAATGGATGCTATGGTCTTCAATTAAATTACCTCTCCAACTCTTTCTGGGATACCTCGTTGCACTAAGGAATCAACAGTCAAATGAACTCAATCTCTCAGAACACATGCAGGGAAATTCAATACACCAACTCTTAGGGAGACAGTTTCTACCATCTGAATAATGCAAGAGAAGGAGCTGGAGAAAGAAGTTATAAAACATGGGCAGAATACATGCCTCTATTTCTTTATTGGATGGAGACTTTCTCTTTGCTAATTAATTATTCCTTTATGCATGACTATTTTTTCACACCCTAGCAAAAATTAAAGCAGAAGGCTTCAAGACTCGAAAATTAAATGGTCATTGTGTGTATGTTCCTAATTATCAAGCCACTTCTCTGAGCCTCACTTTGATCTCCATTAAAATTGGAAGATTCGTCTAGATGACCTCTAAGATCACTTTCAATCTACAGATTCTGTTAATTGATGACATTACTGTCAGCACCCTATACGTACCACCTCTTTCTCTCTCTTCTCTCTCTAGATATATATCATACCCTATTTCACGTGTATACACACACACACACACACACTACTAAACATACAATTTAAAGCCCTAGAAACCAATTTCTCAGAATATCATGCCCTTTCATCTTCTAGAACTGTAGAGTTTGAGGATAATATTCTTTTTTATCAATACTGATATTGGCAAAATCCATTGGCTGATGGGAATTTTCAGCCAGAGGAAATGTACAGCTGTTTCTCTAGAAAGAGAATGACATTATCTGATTTTGTCTTCTTGAAAATCTTCCAGCTCAGTCCCGAGCCTATTACCAGGAGGAAACGTGATTTAGGAAGACCGGGGGTGGGAGGGAGATTTTATCTTTCTTATGACTTCACTTCATGCTGTCTGGATGGCCATCATCTTTTACTTTACTCTTAAAATCCTCAGACTTCATGTGCTTCTCATTGAGGAATTAATATTTAGGGAGATATTTAGGTACAAGATAATTTTCATATTAAAAGACAAAAATATCTTTTTATATTTTTTTCCACACAGCTGGCTGACTCTTTGCTACTTGGGGAAAGTTGATGGCATAGTTCCTCCCTAAACAATAAGAAAAAGAAGGATTTTCTAAGAGAAGCACTGCATATATTTGGGATAGTCAGAAATTCTTTAGCCCCCAATACCCTCATCTCTCGAATGAAGGGTTTGCATTAAGATCTCTTTATGTGCTAACATTCTAAGAAAACCAAGCATTTTATTCAGTCCATCAGCAGACTTCAGCCTAAAGTCAAAATCCCAGAGTCCCAAGAGAGAGGAGCACACCAGGCGTACAAATGACAAGGATGCATTAGATGCCTGAGTCTGCAGAAAACGCAGGGGTCTTCAGTTTCTGCATCTGATTGACAATGAGTAACTGAGGCACAGCAAAGGATGCTGACTCTTTTAAGACCTCACAGGTAAGTCTATATCGTAGTTTTCACACATTTACTCTGCTGATCTTTATCTATTATTACCCTTTCAGGAAAAGAAGGAACTGGTCAGAAAGACAACTTCAAATTGAGGTAGCCAAACAGCCATCTCTCCTGGTGGAACTAACCAGATCATCCCAGATTAACTGTCTCCAGGTTAAAACAAACAAGATATGACCCGCGATGAGATTGCTCCATTAACTACAAAGCAATTCATTGAAAATAATAATAGTAATAATAATAAACCGTTTTACTAAGGTATGATTGACCTACAAAGAACTGCACATACTGAATGTATGTAACTTGACACTTTTGGGATAAGTACACACTATGAAACCATCACCACAATCTCTGCTGTAAACATCCATCCCCTCCAAACATTTCCTCCTACCCTCTTCGTTTATAATTATTTTTTGTGATAAGAACACTCAACCGTAAGAGCTACCCTCTTAGCACATTTTTGAGTGTACAATACAGTGTTATTGACTATCAGCTCCATGCTGGCCAGTAGAGCTCTGGGACTTGAGCTATTGTGTAAACAAAAATGCCATGTGCATTTTTAGAGTTTTTCAAAGTCTTCCTTGTTTCTGAAGGGTCTACCTGAGTCTAGAACTGCACCATCTCCTCTGTCGCATCTTGCCATGCTTTCCAAACGGTGACCGTTTGAGCTCTGGGCCTCAAGACCCTTATGCCCCACATGCCTACCCTGGCGTTCTGGGTGTAGATGAAAGGGCCCACCACCGGATGGCATGTGGCATCCTCAGAGGCACCCACGGCATCAGAAGATACAACAGAGGAGTCTGGGAGAAACTAGCTGCCCTGGGTGTGGGGGGGTGCAGCCAATGGGAGAGGAGAGGTGAGAAGAAACCACGCGCACAGATGAGCCTTCTTTCTCCCCTCTGTGTATCACTCTGAGCTGAGTGTGTGATTTTCCTACTTGCACACATTCACAATCCCACACTCCAAGAAACACACCTGCCCACAAACCCGTTGCCTCTCTCCCAGCTCTTGGTGACGTGGCGGCCGGTGCAGTAACAAGAGGACCATATGCTTCCTGGGTTTCCTTCTCCCATACTTTCCCTTCATCCATACCCTTAACCTGGAAACTCCCAAGTAAACTGAGAACAGACTGAGGTTCTCCTTGGGCTCTGCTTCATGGAAGACCCAGGCTAAGACAATTGGTGCCAGAGCGCTTCTAAAAAGCAGGCCCTTGAGATGGAACTCTGCAGTAGGATGGCTCATCTACCCAAAAGCAGTTGGAGCCCTTTATGGATGTATGTATCTTAGATTGAGAGGCTATAGTAAGTACCATGGACTGGGCGGCTTAAACAACAAACTTATTTCTCATGGTTCTAGAGGCTGGAAGTCTGACCTCAGGGTCAGGGTGCCACCATGGTTGGGTTCTTGGTGAGAGCCTTCTTTCTGGGTATGTCCTCACATGCCTTTCCTTGTGCATGCATGGAGAGAGAAAGATAGATGGAGAGACAGACAGACAGAGACAGAGAGACAGACGGAGAGACAGAGGCAAAGAGAGAGGTCCTTCTGTCTTTTCCTGTTTTTATAAGGGCACTAATCCCATCACGGGGCTGCATCCATATGACCTCATTTAACCCATTTATCTCCCAAAGGTCCCACCTCCAAATACCATCACATTGGGGATCAGGGCTTCAACACATGAATGTGACGGACACAAACATTCAGTCCATAGCATTCAACAAGATGGTAAGAACTTCTGGTAAGCAGTGGCATCAACTCTGCTTCAGCTTCACCAGTGGTTAGCTGAGATGCAGTGTGCGTGGAGGCCAAGTCCACGTGAGAGCAAGTCCTCGTGGAACTCCATCAACATGAGAGCAACGGGAAGTGTTACAACTGTGGAGCATGGTGGCTGCCTCTGAGGGCACTAGAGAAATTGCAAAACAAGAATGGTAGGTGCCAGAGAGGCAATGTCCAACGTACACAGGCTGCAGAAGTTTGGTCTCTGGGGCAACTTTAAAGGAGGACCTTATCCCTCCTATTGCCAGATAACCTGCCCTCTAGAAGATCTTGACTAAGATACTGTGTCTCATTACCTTATGACAAATCAATGAAATACCATGACTGGTGTCAATACATGGCAGGGAGGCAAGAAGATAAGGGCTTGTGGTGTCTAGAAAAGGAACGCTCCTTGCAGTTTCAGACTGTGAGCTTTGGAAAATACTTTGGAATTCACCAAGATCCATTTCCACATTTCAGAGATGAGAAAGTTGAAGCTCAGAGCAATCTCTTGACTTTCCCAGGGTTATAGTACTTACACAACAGTACAACTGAGACTAGAACCCATGTCTTTGGAGTCTTAAATCAGAACGCTTCTCACTACCAGACTGTGTACGGCAAGGATTGGCTAAGTTCCCCACTACTCAAAACAGGGTAGTTTCTACAAACTCTTCGTTTGTCCCCAAAGGAGATATGAATATCATGTCGGGCCACAACGTTAATGAAGATGCTTTAGCCATAACTGGGATTTCGGCATGGACCTAACCATGAGGCATGACAACAATTATAATTATCTTATTCTCCTTGTTACCAATGTAATTTCCATGCACAGAATTACACGTTTTACAGAGTTCATTCACCCACTAATTCCAACTTTTCATATAGAAGCACATTTATCTTTATGGTACATATGTCAGTATTGCATCTGTCAATTCCCCAGTGCCTGTTCATTTCTTGGTAAGTGATTAAAATTGAATTTCTGGAGCTATAAGGTTGAGTATCACAGATCCTAGACCACTTTGAGTAATTCCTAAAGGCCAGCTTAATTTTTGTACAGTATGATAGCCTCTGTGCTCAAGATTACTGTAGGGAAATTACTATTTCAAAGCACCCAAGAGTACCCTAGTGGGTGAAAAAAAATGAATGAAATATTCACAAGTGCCTAACATTCTCCCCGAGAGTTCTGTTCACAGAGCAGGAATCTGAGTCATTATGATGCTCTGTGACCTTACATAACACGCATGGACCTCAGCTCCCCCATCCTAAAATGAGGGCTTGGAACAGATGGTCTCTGAGGACTGCTTAAACTCTAACATTCTATGATTCATTATGATTTCCTCCTTAATGCATTTTTCCCTTTCTTGTTTCATTAAAGTTCCATCTCCCAAACTCTCTTCTGTCTGTTTACAGATCTATTTTTAAGATCACAATACCTTGTTCTTCTCTCAAGAAATATTGAAAAATTTAATTAACTTTGATGAAATACTTTGATATGACTTGCTGTAGGAAATTAGGCAGTTTGCACCACCCTTGCATTACAGGTGTGTCAGAGTGTGGCGTGTGGGGATTTGGCACATGCTGCTTCCCACTTTTATGGGAGTGATGCAGCTTCTCAAAATCTAGGGCTCTCAAAGTTTACTCTTTGCTCTCAGCTGTTACATTATGCATGAGAACATTATATTAATAGGAGCAATTTAGTAAGTCTAACAAAAACAAAAGAAAATGTACCTAATCCTAAGAATACTTGCTCTATTTTCAGCTCTATTTTTCATGTGTTGAAATGCTTCTGTGTATTTTGGGTTTATACAAAATAGCCTGATTGCCCTCTTAATGCACTCTTAAAACCTTATTTATGTACTGTTCTTAGAAAAGAGGAAGACAATAGACAGGAGCCCATAATTAAAGAATAAGAGAAAAGCAAAAAGAGCAAGGCAAAGAGAATTAAATGCAATGGTTCACCCGACAGCACTGAACTCTATCTTCTAGCAAAAATAAAAATAAAATAAATAAAAAGGTTATACATACTATATAGGCAACAAAAGCATCAAAACTTAAAAAAAAAACCCTTCTATTACAGTTAGACTCCTGTGCAGATATAAAGCTGTCACAAGCATCTCATGATATTTTTGTTCAAAGTAGATATCAGAAAGGGCTATCCACAAGGAAATTTGGCAACTCTAAGTCTGGAATTTCCCATCTTCCTCTCGGTGTCCTTTCAAATCCCAACTTCTAGATGGCTTGTGCCTCTCTTTCACCTTCTGGTTAACAAAATTTGCCTACTCTGGTTGACCCATCCTGAAGTAATTTCTTCCCATTTTCCCTCTTGAGAAAGTTCAGTAATCTAAAACTGCCTCTTATTTTCTGCTCCAATAGACCCCATATTCCCTGAGGGCATTAATGATGTCTCCTAGGTCTGAATAACTGATCATCACATGCAACGACAGGAGAAACATGATTGGGACAATGGTATCCTGATGACTGGGAAAGTTTCTATTGGGAAAGGAAGGGATGCTTAGGTGGGGTTAACCTCCACACCCGGCACAACAGAAGAAGAATGGGCTCAGCCTCTTGGCAACCTAATTCTGAAATGATGTCAATCCCTGATTTAGACTGATCTTGTTAGAGTTTCCATGTTTCCACTTCAAAGGGTTTATTCTGGGAGCTTGCTATAGTCAACCAATCCTCAGATTAACTCCGGATTTGATCAAACTTGATCTGCCAGTTCTCAGCTCGAGCCTTCAGATAAGAGACCCATGACTTTCAATTTCTTGGTTGATCCCATGGTCTTTATTATTCTGATTGTGTATTAACTTCAGAGAGCAGAACCATCCATGGGATTGTAGGTAAAGGGAGGCGGATTGGATTTTAATTTATGGAAAACAAATACTGAGGCTGACGAGCAAGAGAAAGCCTGATTCCTGCAAATGTGAACTTGTGGTCAGAGGAAATATTCTGAGAGACCCAGAAACATAAGAGATGGACCTTTCTGTCCTATTTTAAGTTGATTTCCTGACAGACGTCAGAAAACAAAGAAACACGTTCCTCTTTCCACACTTGCAGCCTCTTCTCATGTGCTCTGAACAATACAGGATCCCCTTCTTTTGCCTCCATTTTTTCATTCACAGAGTGGGGGACCCAATCACATTACTGTTGTCGAGGGCCCAAGCAATGGAAGAGAGTGCAGGGCCATCCCCAGCTTATTTCCTCTAGCCCTGTTCCCATGTTTTTACCCAGGATTCTTTCCATATTTGCTTCCTAACCCACTGATGATTCCACATTACCATATTTTAAATGCAAATGTGTCTCAAAGTTCCATCCTTGGTCCTAGTCTCTGCCTGTTTTCTACTCTCTCTGGATGGTCACTCCATTGCCACTTTGAAGGTCTGAGACTGACTCCCAAGCTGACCTCTGTTACTCTAAATCAGAAACTCAGACTCAGATCTGCAAAACTGCCTGGTTATCTTCCTCTCAAGCTTGTTTTAGGAGGTTGAAAGCACCTCCCAGGTTAGAAAACTCTGAGTCGTCTTTCCCCACCGATTCCTCACCACCCACCTTCAATCTGTCAATAGTTGCTGTGATCCCATGGAGATACTCCCTCACTTCTATCTCGGTCTTTCCATACCTTTCACCCCTTTTAAACACAGGTGACTTCCAAGCTCCAAAATCCTCAAAACAGACATCTAGCAATAAACACGGCTGCAGACAACAGGACTTGGTGTCCCTTCAAAGACTTTATACTGGAAGCCCTAGTGTGATCCACTGGGCTGTAAATCATTCATGAGGTTCATAAAATCATGCAGTTTTATTATTGGAGCTTGATAGTATACATGTGATATGTGAGAAGGCTATTTCCCTTCATTTTCTTTTTCTTGTTTTTATTTTCATTTTTCATGTTTTTGTTTCCCTGGATTTTATTATTTTTATTTTTTACATTTTCTTCTGCATGATATTGATACTCACTGAATATACATTTGAAAAATCTTGCTATGTTTATCAGAACTCCAGTGCATTTATAATTGAATTGAGGCAGAATTGCCATCTATTCTGGATGCATCATAAAATGCAAGTCAATTAAGGAAAGATGATTATTAAGAAATAGTATATTTGGAGGCAACTAATTAGACATAAAAATATAACTTGTTTTATTATCTCACATTTTGCATCAAGATAAACTAAAATATGCATCAAAGTTTAAGAGTCGGTATTAAACAAAAGACTTAGAATGGTAGAATGTATGTGTAATCCTAGAAAAATGTAGACCATTCCAACCACTAAGGAGTGTATGAAAACAAAACAAACAAACAAACACTGTGAGAAAAGTCAAAAGGTAAACAATCTATTAGGAAAAAACAAATTGCAACTCATATGACCTTTAAGGGTTTCTATAACTAACTTATAATTAACACCTTTAAATTTATAAGTAAAAGACCATTGACTCAATCAAAGACAGGCAAAAGTAGTGAATAGTGAGTTTATAGAAAATAAACACAAAAGAATCTCAACATACAAAAAAGATGCTCAAATCCACTCTTAATAAGAAAAGTGATTATTAAACTACTCCAAGCTTCCTTTATTTCATTGATAAGACTATCAAAGTTTGAAAGATGGATCGCTCACTGTTGGTAAAGCTATTAAAAAAGAAGTACCTTGCAGAATATAAATGAACGTAATTCTTATAAGTGACAATCCTTGATGACTATCAAAATTAGAAATTCAATATCTTTTGAACTCAACAGTCCTAGTTCTTGCAATTTATTCTTGAGGTTTCCTTGCTGCATGCAAACTGATGGTTTTACATTGCTTGTAAAAGATTAAAACCACTAAAATAGCAGTAGGAAACCAGTAAAATAAACTACAGTAATTCCAAAGCATTTAGCTTTTAAAAAATACAGAAAAGCTCTAAAATGTACATATTTAGGAAAAAAAGCAAAATAGGAAAAGTGTAAAGTGCTACCTTTTGTGTAAAAGGGTGGAGACAATAATGTACAGTTACATTTGCATAAAGAGCCTTCAGGGGGACACACATAAAAACAAATAAAAGTGGTTACCTGTGGATGTTGAAGGTGGGGTGTGAGCTGAGCAGATGGGGAAAATATACAGTGTGCTTTTTTGAGCAATGTAAGTACATATACTATTCAGTAATTCTACAAAAGCATTTTTCAAAGTCTCCTCATTGTTACAGGATAAAGCCCCAACTTCTACACTAAATATTCAACCTAACTCCAATATTCCTTCCCAGCATCATCTCCTACCACCCGGCCTCACTGAACTGCATGTTAATCCCATGACATGCTCTGTACACTTTTTCATGTTATTATTTAACCATCATTCTCATTTTGAAATGCCCTTCTATCCCTCCTAACAGGTTACTGAATCCTATTTATCCCCCAAAACCATCTCCTCTTCTTTGATCCTCCCCTATTAAATAATCTGCCTCCTTGGGACTTCCCTGGTGGCACAGTGGTTAAGAATCCGCCTGCCAAAGCAGGGGAGAGGGGTTCTATCCCTGGTCCGGGAAGATCCCACATGCTGTGGAGCAACTAAGCCCGTGCGCCACAACTACTGAGCCTGCACTCTAGAGCTCACAAGCCACAACTACTAAGCCTGTGCTCTAGAGCCTGTGAGCCACAACTACTGAGCCCGTGAGCCACAACTACAGAAGCCCATGTGCCACAACTACTGAAGCCCATGCACCTAGATAGAGCCTGTGCTCTGTAACAAGAGAAGCCACCGCAATGAGAAGACTGCGCACCGCAACAAAGAGTAGCCCCCGCTCGCTGCAACTAGAGAAAGCTCACGCGCAGCAACAAAGACCCAACACAGCCAAAAATAAATAAATTAAATAAATAAATTAAAAAAACAAAAAAAAGAATCTGCCTCCTCTTTGGCACCCACCTAACATCTGCAGCATTTTACTTGCTGGATTTGTAACACTATGCCCTGTGTTATAATCCTATTGTTCCATTTTCATTATTTAAAACAGGCATTTTTTACTATCAAAATGTTGATAACAAATCAATGAAGAATATGCAAATGGTAGCAAACTAATATTATATAAGGAGATAATACTTTTACAGTACAGTTAATGATCAAAATACAATGATATGGAGGATAGTTGAGCAGTGCAGAATCACTTACAGGGATAACGCTCTGATCCCATGGTTTTTTAACTGTCTTTTAGAGCTTAAGCAATATAGCTAAGGGTTTCTCTAGCTTCAAAGAATTTTTAGACTTGAAAATGTGCACCCACGTATTTCTTTCACATTTTTATCACTTCTGTTGTCATTTTGATTTATTAAATTTTACAGTCCCTTTTTTCACCTAGAAACACTGGGATGGTTTCCATAGACAGCAAAAGGTGTTTCCGAGGTTAAGAAGAAAACATGCCATCCTTGCTTCTCAGGATGACACAAGCCAGTGTTCCAGGGTTACACATTTCTCTAGCAGCTGGCAATGTTTGATAGCATTACAAATTCACAGATCCTTCTTGTGTTTTACCTTTTTGTTGTGTCCTAATTACCTTAAAGACCCCAGGTCCCTGGAATAATCCCTTGGGCTCATTGATTAAAACACATAGAAAATTATATTTTGTTCTCCCTGGCACTTCTTTTGCCTACTTCTCCATTTCCCCACCCCAACCCAATTTAAAATTCTTTAAGATTGTTTATCTCCTACACTCATGCAATTTAATCATCCCTGTTAATTAAACTTTTGTACATTCCCCAAACCAATTCCAAAACACTGTGCCAAATATCAGATCTTTGGCCTTGCCTTTGAGCTCCAGGAGCCAGGGGTGCCTGTTCTAGCATTTTTTCATCTTTTCCTTCTCTTCTATTATTCATTTAACCAAGCACCAAGGTGTCTTCAGCCTAAAAAATATTTGACAATCAATACTGCACATCACCACTGAAGACTTTCCAAGCTTGTCTTTTCAGCGATAACTGAAAAAGCTGGAACTAAAACAATCTTTATGAAAGAGACTTGTTCCAAGTTCCTATCCAAGTAATCATCTCAACTCTAGTCTTCACCATCTAATCCAAGGGCATCTGCAGCTGATTTTTCTTTCCGGGCCCATGGTGTGATTCCAATTCTCCAAAAACAGGGGATCTCTTCTTTCAGGGAATCACTTCAATAAAAGTGCCATAGGGATCACAAGACCCTTTAATAAATAATTTTCTAAAATACTTAGTGTCTTGTGTACATATATAGAGACTTCATACAATAAATATCAGTGATTATCATTATTTTTGTATTTGAACACTGATCTGTATCCTTTCTAATTTTCATAGTAGTTTTGATGAAAGATTTCAATTGGCAGAATCTACTGAAATGGAGTTTCTTCCTATCAAGAGAAAGAGTGCCTCCTACATGCAAATATCAAAATGATTTCTTCTAAATCATGAGCAGTCCCTAACCCAGGGCTTTGAGAAGCCCTGGAGCAGGTCTGTATGAGACAGGGCCTCCAGAGAAACAGAACAAACCATGCAGGCTGAGAAATCCCATGGTCTGCTATCTAAAACCTGGAGACTCAAGAAAGCCAGTGGTGTGGTTCTAAGGATCTGAGAGCTGGGGGGCCGAAGGCAGGAGAAGGTCGGTGTTCCCGCTCAACAGTCAGGCAGTGAGAGTGAGTTCAGCTGCCTTCCAATTTGCTGTCCTGTTCAGGCCCTCAAGGGATTGGATGCAGCCCGCCCACCCTGGGGAGGGCCGTGTGCTTTCCTGAGTCTACCAATTCAAATGCTGATCCCCCCACAGAATGGGAGAAAATATTTGCAAATGAAGCGACTGACAAGAGATTAGTCTCGAAACTAAAAAGGGATTAATCTCATGCAGCTCTATATCAAACAAACAAACACCACCAACAAACAACCCAATCAAAAATGAAAAATGGGTAGAAGATCTAAATAGACATTTCTCCAAAGAAGACATACAAATGCTAAAAAGTACATGAAAAGATGCTCAACATCACTAATCATCAAAGAAGTGCAAATCAAAGCTACAATGAGGTATCACCCCATGATAGTCAGGATGACCATGCCAACATCAAAAAGTCCACAAACAGTAAATGCTGGAGAGGGTGTGGAGAAAAGGGAACCCTCCTACACTGTTGGTGGGAATGTAAATTGGTGTAGCCACTATGGAGAACAGTATGGAGGTTCCTTAAAAAACTAAAAATAGAACTACCATATGAACCAGCAATCCCACTCCTGGGCATATATTCGGACAAAACCATAATTTGAAAAGATACATGCACCCCAATGTTCACTGCAGCACTATTTACAATAGCCAAGACATGGAAGCAACCTAAATGTCTGTCAACAGAGGAATGGATAAAGAAGATGTGGTATATATATACAATGGAATATTACTCAGCCATGAAGAAAATGAAATAATGACATTTGCAGCAACATGGATGGACCTAGAGATTATCACACTAAGTGAAGTAAGTCAGACAGAGAAAGAAAAATATCATATGATATCACTTATATGTGGAATCTAATTTAAAAAATGATACAAATGAACTTATTTACAAAACAGAAACAGGCTTACAGATATTGAAAACAAATTTATGGTTACCAAAGGGAACATGTGTCTGTGGGGGGATAAATCATAAGCTTGGTATTAACATATACACACTACTATATATAAGATAGATAACCAACAAGGACCTGCTGCATAACACAAGGAACTTAGTATTCTGTAATAACCTATATGAAAAAAGAATCTGAAAAATAATAGGTATAGTATATGTATAACTGAATCACTTTGCTGTACACCTGAAACTAACACAACATTATAAATCAACTATACTCCAATAAATTTTTTTTTTAAATGCTGGAAGCAGATGACATCAAAGATTGAAAATAATAATAAATAAATAAAATATCCAAAATAAAAAAACAAAGAAACACATGCCAATCTTTCACACACACCTCCAGAAATAATGTTTAACCAGCTGCCTGGTCACCCCATGGACCAGTCAAGTTGACACATAAAATTAACCATCACAAAGTCTCATCTTATTCATTTCTGTATTTGCTCCAGAATCTGACCCATGACCATGCACAGCAGATGCCCTATAAGAGTAGAAAAACTGATGGATGCATGGGTGTCAATTAAATCATCACGTGCCATTTTTCTTCCACTGAGATGGTGAGCCACTTTTACCATCACCATACAAGATTTTTTTCCAGAAAACAAACTACCATTTTAAATATTGCCCTTTATCGACTCTCCCAAACTGATTTTTCATTTTTAGGGAAAGAAAGTTGGAAATGCAGACAAACCTTAAAAACAATCTATCAAATCTGAAAAAAAAACTTTAGAGAAGGATTTTTTTTTTTGAGGGGTGGATGCCAGCAGTACCCTGGTAAGATACAGCAAAATGGGACGGTATCCTATTTTTCGCCTGGTCAAGGGAGGTAGATTTTAATTTGCTGAAAGGAAATCCATGCCAAGTCAGTCCGAGTCAGTGCCATGCTGCTCCCCTCAGTATGCAGAGTGAGAGACTGATACCTCTCCTGCAGCTCCATCACTGTGAGAAGAAATTTCAATTCCAGCCTCGGCAGGAGCGGGGAAACGCAGTTGGAAGTTTCCATCTTAGTGGTCCATACAAAAAAAAGCAAATTCCTTACAAAGGATTAGATTTCGATTTCTCATTAGAGATGGGCTCCGTTTGGATAATTCTACAGTGCAGAATGAAGGCCTCAGACAGTTTAACTCAGACACAGAAAAGCAGATTTTCTTCTCTTTAAAGAAAGCACCTCCTAAGATGTAGAAAGGATTTTTCTCCTTCCTATTGTTAAATGTTTTCTTCTTCCCATAAGCCTAATTTCTCCCTTACCTCCATTTCTGAGCTGATTTTTCACTTTCTTTCACAAGAAAGACAAAAATGTTTCTCAAAGCCAACCAAGAGGCTTAGCACATACACAGCTTATTCAAACAGGTGTGCCTGACCTCGCAGTAGAAGAACAACAGCATTAGGACTAATTGTCAGTGAAAATCTCTGTGCCAAGTGTCTCGAAAATAAGGATGTTCCCCTGCAGCCACTTTCGCCTTATGAAGGAAGCTTTATCTGGTGTTTATCATTACAGTTTATCATTACATTACAGGGTACTTGGTGGGTTTCATACTCAAAAAGGACTAAAAAATCACTGCCGGTTACAGGAAAGCATTGAATTGCTTAGTGCACTCAGCTTTCTCACACGTGGGAGACACTTCTTCCTCTTTTCTTTTTTATTGGACAGTCTTCAGAATTAAATGGGCCTATGGACAAACTGTTTTTACCCTAATCAATGGCTCACTTATGGGTCTACTGAGTAAAAATGAGTACTTAGAAAAGAAATATTAAAGCCAGGGGTCTTCTTGAAGACCTCCACGTTCATAGGAGAAAACTGCTAGGCAAGGTTGGGACACACACACACACACACACACACACACACACACAATATAGTTCACCCTTTTGACTTACAAATAATGACAGACTTTACTTTTCCCAGATAAGTCTCCTGGATATTACCTTATCCAGCATCAACAATGTTTTAAAGGCTCTACAAAATCATTTTATTGTTCTTCTTGCTGAAGACAATTTCCATGGCTTGGTCACTACCGCACAGCACTGTTCACTGAGAAAACTCAGATTGGGTCATGGTGTTTTTTTTTTTTTTTCCCATTGTATAATTTAAAAGCTTTATTTCCCCCTGCAAGTAGCAAATGGGTTCCATATGAATTCAACTGGAAGTTTTCTTCCTATAGTTGCCTGCATTGGGTCAGTTTTAATGACTAACCCCATGGTTTGATGTGTCATCTACATGTGAATTACACGCCTAGACTACATGACCGAGCAAACTTGTGACCAGTAGTTGGGAAAAGCAGAATGCAAAGGGCAACTCACAGGTGGGGTGAAGTCCGAGTCCAGTAAGGCAAGGGATGGACACCAGTTCCAAGCTGGTGCAACAGTGAGAGAGGAAAGGAAGTTCACATTCAGATGTTGGTGTAAAGGTAGCTTCACATTTGAACAGACTGACAACAGACTCAGAGTTCATGAGCACATTTGGGTGAAATCTAGCAGAAGTTGACTGGAAGGAGAGGTCTGGGATCCCAGGCAGTGAGAAATTCCTAAATCTGATGCAGTGGCATCTGCTTGGAAGAAGTTCCAGTGCCTTTGGGCCGGCCCAGCTGCCTTAGGAGCTTGGTCCTCTGGAACCTGTCCTGCCAGTAGCAACCGTGTCAACTAGGCAGCCTTTCTTGAATGAATATGATAGTGTTTCAAACCTATATCCTCTGTATCTAGGAGAGGTAATGTTCGCTCACCCACAACAGTAATATGCAATTAAGAAATACATCTACACGGGGCTTCCCTGGTGGCGCAGTGATTGAGAGTCCGCCTGCTGATGCAGGGGACACAGGTTCGTGCCCCGGTCCGGGAGGATCCCACATGCCGCGGAGCAACTGAGCCCGTGAGCCATGGCTGCTGAGCCTGAGCGTCCGGAGCCTATGCTCCGCAACGGGAGAGGCCACAACAGTGAGAGGCCCGTGTACCGCAAAAAAAAAAAAAAAGAAAGAAAAAAAAATACGTCTACACGACCTGCTGAAAATCATCTCAATAGTTGGTGAGTAACTAAAACGGGGGCCACATAAATAAGGTTGATCGTTTAGTGTTTACGACACATTATACTTCAGGATCCGTCCAAAGCAATCATTACTCCATGAGTGAACTGCCATTTGCATTTTTTACTGTCCACCAAAGAGTACTTCTGAGATCGTTCTGTGACAGTCATCTGCCAAAAACACTGTTTGGCAGCCAACAGCAGAGTGCCTGAGGTTTCCAAAAACTACCTTCTCTCTCTCAGAGAGCTCATTACGTGATATTTGTGGACTCTTTGTTACAATATTCCACCTGATAATACCAGCAATTATTATCTCCAATATGCTGCAAGCGGCTCTTAAATAGCACATTGCAAGAAATGGACCAGACGGTGTTTGTGAACTAAATCAAAGCCTTAGTCTCTAATTGATCCATATTTGAATGGGCAATTGTACCCCTTAGAGAAGCGATCTTACTGGATCGCCAGCCACCCATCAGAATGTGAACCATCAAATGATGCTTCAGTAAAACAACTCTGCAGAAAAACACACGTCACTCCCCGATCCCCGCAGTATCTATTTAGCTTTCTCTGATGCCCAGTTCAAAATGGGACTTAGAAAGTTTCCATCAGTATGTTTATTTTATTTCATGTTTTTGCAAAGTAACCTTCCATAGGAAGCATCTGCTGTTGGTACAATGAAAGCCATCGGAAACATCCTTGTATTTGGAAGAGCGCATTGAGTTCCTTCACCTCACTGCTTTGTTTCTGCAGTTCCCCAAGCCAAATATTTCTGTCTGTGTTCTCAAAATTGGCAAATATCTTTGTCTGTTCCTGTTGAGCTTTTCTAGAATCAATGGACTAAGACATTAATAATAATGGTGCTTCTGGAATCTTGGTGGTACAGGACTTGGAGATATTGACACAGCATTCTGCTCTATCAAAATAACTTTTTTGTTACGTGAGCTCTCTGAAAAGGGAGTAGGGAGAACATTTCTCTAATGCACATAGTAGAATTAGAGTGCAAAAAGAGAAGAATGTGATACTTAAAATTGCCTGTAAAACGGATTGTAGATTTTACCTTTACGGATGATGAAAATGAGAAGGTTGCAATATAAGCTAATATCCAATTCATAAATTACAAAAAAGCCCATCTAGAGCACATTGTCAGTTTCAAAGTGAGTGAGTTTCATTGCTATAAAGTTCCAGTGATTCAATATGGAGCTACAAACTGAGACAAACACAGAACCTCCATAAATGTCAGGGAAAAAAACAGGATCATTGCCAGTATCTACCAGAAGAACTGATCATATATGATTATTCAATGAATAGTCAGCAAGATTCAATGTATTAGTTATTCAAATGGGTTAAATAATTTCGCCTAAGAAGCTAAAAGAAAAAAGCCATGCTCTACGGAAAAATGAAGAAACCAGGGGCATCTCCAACTGCACCTGCGCACTTGATGGGAAATCTCATTGATTATGGGACCACACACTTACTTGGCAGGTACAAGGAGGCCGTCTGTATTTCTCACTGGCATCATTTTCTCCTGGTAGAGATTCTTGTGATAAGCATCATGCTATCTTCCTCTAGACAGACAGAAGTTAAGATCAACTTAGCATCTCAACTCTTATTCTTTCCTCTCATGTCTTTGCATTTGACACATTGTATCTTGCCTCTTGAATGGACAACTATCGCCACTGAGTATCTTTTACCCCCTGTCCATCTACAGGGCCTCAGATGCTGCAATTTTTATTTTGTTAACACACAGGACACATGTCACATAGTAATGCTTAAAATGCAGCTATATTTTACGTCATAGATCAGGAATCTAAGGTCTAGTGAAATTGATTGAAAGTCATGTAAAGACTTGGTGTTACACCTGGTACTCAAATTGATCTCATCTTTTCCAAATAATATAACATGTGACTACCTGTATTCACAGTACTTTGCAATTTTCAAAGTACATTTAGATACACTGTCTCCTTTTACCTTCAATATAAACCAATGCATAAGGAGAACAGGGCAGTCTTCTATGTTTAAATTTGAGGAAAACTCTCTCTCCAGAGAAAGGGGTGGGATGTGGTGGTTAGAAGTGTTTGCAAGCCTTGGCTGTGTGGTTACAGTTCCAACAAATGTATTTAGATCCCAGCTTTTCAGTTATGAGCATGTGACCTCAGGTAAATTGCTTAAGTACTCTATGCTTCATTTTTCTTATCCAAGAAAAATGAGAACCTGAAAAATGAGACTGAACCATTATATACATATTAGAGTGGCCAAAATCCAGATGAGTGAGGACACAAAGCTGGTGAGGATGGAGCAATAGGAACTTCCTTCCATTGCTGGGCAAACCCAAGATGGTACACTTACTTAGGAAGCCAGTTGGGCAGTTTCTTACAAAACTGAAGCATACTCTCAGGTGATCCAGAAACCACAATCCTTGGTATTTACCTAAAGGAGTTGAAAACTAATGCCCATAGAAAAGCCTGCACGTGCACGTTTATAACAGCTTAATCACAACTGTCAATATTTGGAAGCAACCATGATGTTCTTCAGTATGTGAATGGATAAATAAATGGTGGTCCATCCAGACCATGGACTAGTAATCAGCCCTAAAAAGAAATGATCTATCAAGCTATGAAAAGACATGAAGGAATCTAAAATGTATAATCCTGGTGAAAAAAATCAATATAAGAAGGCTACATACTATATGATTCCAACAATATGGAATTCTGGAAAAGGCAAAACTATAAGAACAGTAAAAAGATCAGTGGATGTCAGGGGTTAGAAGGGAGGGAGGGGTCAACAGCTCATGCACGGAAGCATTTTAGGACATGAAACCTACTATGTACGATACTATAATGATGGATACGTGTCATTACACAATTGTCTAAATCCATAGAATGTCCAACACGAAGAGGGAACCCTGATGTAAACTATGGACTTTGGGTGATATGATGTGTCAGTGAGGCTCTTCAGTTGTAAGGATGGTCCCATCTGCTGGGGATGCTGGGGATGCTGACGAGGCAGGAAGCTGTGTATGTGTGAGCACAGGGTGTATATGGGAAATCTCTGGGCCTTCCCCTCAATCTGCTGTGAATCTAAAACAGCTCTAAAAAAAAGTCTTTAAAAAATGAGATTAAAAACTTGCGGCAGAGGGTTATTATAAGGATTACATTAAATAAGGTATTTTATGACATGCACTTAACCCATCATAAGCCCACCATAAATGGCAGCAGTTAGTTCTCAATCTTACTCAGGCACAAAATCAGCTCATGACCTGTCACCTCTCTGAGGTCCTTTTACTCGCTTCTTGTCACAATGGGTAATTTCTCTGTAACATCTGCCAAATAAATTTCAGTTGTTCAATATGTATTTCTTGTGAATCTACTAGGGACTGTGATGTTTTGAAGGAAACAGAGAGGAAACACTCTGGAATAAGACATATCCAACTTATCTTTACTGTGGGAATGAAGACACACAGGGGCTGGAAAATGCAGGCCAAGGGAGGGAAGATCTGGTCCTGGGGTTTGGCTGAAGCAAAGGAAAATGCTAAACACAACAAAAATAATGTTTCGATGCATACTGGTTTCAATTCACATTTTAAAAAGTAAAAATTTTGGTTTCAGACTAAAACACATTTGGGTCTAGATGAGCCTCCAAACGCTAATTTTAGAAAAACTATAAAATATATGCTGGTCAATAGGCATTTCCCTTATGTAGGATTAAATTGTGGAAGGGTCGTAGTATTATTGCTTAATTAATCCAAGTCACCTATTTTCTAGAGGCTCATGATGATGCTTAGCGGCAGTCCTAAATTTGTTCCCTAATATGATTATGGGCCATCCTCACATGGTCAGATAAGGGCAGTAAGGATAATTACAAATGATTTACTTTAACTTTTCTTTAGGATTAACCCCCAAATATTCATAAATCAAATTACAGTTTTAATTGAGGACAGTTTTCCCCAAACAAATCCAAAACCCAATAGCTCCCATGTACACCTGCTCAGCTGGCTGATATCATGCAAGTTGAGTAGTACTCAATCTTTAAGGCCAAGTATCAGGACCCAAAGTCACGGGATGGCCCTACAGATGGTTCCTGCACAGTATTATAAGTAAATTACACAATGCAATACCTTTAAAGGTCTCCCCCACTGTCAACTCAAAAGGTGACAGACTGAGCTATTCATCTTCTTAACCACATAGTGGAATGTTTTGCTAGTAAGTCTAACCTGAAAAAATAATGTTGCAATTACTCCTTCCTCAGTAGGTAAGCAAGATGAAATGAGGAAGCTGTAGAGCTGTAGGTTGGGAATCAGCAAATGATGTCACACAGGCTAAGGCTGGCAGGGAAACCGACCATAAGCAGCACGACAGCCCAAGTTACAGAACAAGGCAAGTCCAGGAACCCCTTTCCCATCACTTCCTTTGCACTATAGGATGTCTGGACACCTGCAATTCTCTGTCTCTTGACTGACATTCCCCAACTGAGTCAATGACAGTGGTTCCAGCAAGAATAAGCTGAATAGGTTTTGCCCAGAGTCATGGGGATGTGACAAACTCATTACCCAGACAGCAAACTCCCATTTGGGGTTTAAAAGATCCCATGATCCTTCTGTGTGTCATCCCTGGCATGGCCCACTATTTATGAGAGTACGAATACCTTCAACTTGTCATGTGGCCTCTGTAAGTTGAGGGACCCTGGCCTCCGTCACTGGAGCACTGATGAGCCACCTTCACTTCTGTGTAGATGTGGAACTAACTGTACTAAAACAGAGCCAAGGTGTCAAATGCTACGCTCCTCCTTTTCTACTCTTTTGCAGGCTGCTATGGCTAAAAACAACAAAGATCATCGTTTGACTGTTTATTGGGTGCTATGTACATGCAAGGTACTGTGCTAAGTGCCTTACGTATTGTACATTAGCTCCTTTCATCTTCATTCAATACATAGGCTTATTGGATGAGACAACTAAGGCAGGAGGAGGTTACATGAATTTCTGGGGCTGTATAGTTTACTGAGCACCAGACCCAAGATTCAGACCAGGTCTCCCCACCCGCACCCAACCCCATGTGGCCTCTAGGTCAGGCCTCTCTCATTGTTTCATCTTCCTTGCCTACAATTTGGAGATACATCACCCTGGGATTGAGAAATAATCTCTAACAGGCTCGGCAGCTATGAAAATTCAAGAACTTCTTACTTTGAACTGGCCAAATGACCCCATCAATGAAGGCACCTTCTCTGCCTAAACAATAGACTTGAAGCAGTCCATTCAATATCCCGCCCAGTTCAGTATCTGAACATGGGCAGGAGACCAAGGATTGATTGTTTAATCACAGTACCTTATCACATTATCAAAGATGGCACCCAACGACACAACGCCAATATGTGGCTGGAAAGTTAAAGACACCAACCAATTCATGAACCGGGGACTCCAGCTGCAGAATAATGTGTCAGGCTCACGCCTGCC
Organism: Hyperoodon ampullatus; assembly: GCF_949752795.1. NCBI lineage: Eukaryota > Metazoa > Chordata > Mammalia > Artiodactyla > Ziphiidae > Hyperoodon > Hyperoodon ampullatus. The sequence goes on from NC_136933.1 coordinate 29,442,125, forward strand.
CCCGGGCTTTCTGCTTCAGGGTCTTTCTTTCACATCAGTGAACCATCATAACAGCACGTCTTCCCAAACGACTTTCACTGGGCCCTCACTTCTCTATTAAGACTAAATTCATCTAAGTGACTCGGACAGTCTATCTTTGGCTCAGTCTTGACCCAGTGTCACACATCTTGATTTGTTCAGAGAAATCCATGAGCTGAACAATGCCCTATTCCTCCCCATAACCCTTGGCATGAGCATTAAGGAAAAGTGGTCAATAGCTGTAAGTATTTAGATTTTTATCTTTTTTTAAATTGAAGTATAGTTGATTTACAAAGTTGTATTAATTTCTGCTGTACAGCAAGGTGAGTTAGTTATACACATATATAAGTTTTAAAGATACTGTCACTAAGAGCTATTGTTGCTCTTCTGTGTTATTTCCACCGGTCCACATTTTTTAAATTGAATTTCATTTCAAAATTAATTCAGAGCAACAGATTAAAAGCTAAAGAGGAACTTCCCTGGTGGCGCAGTGGTTAAGAATCTGCCTGCCAATGCAGGGGACACAGGTTCAAGCCCTGGTCCGAGAAGATCCCACATGTCGTGGAGCAACTAAGCCCATGAGCCACAACTACTGAGCCTGCGCTCTAGAGCCCACGAGCCACAACTACTGAAGCCCGTGTGCCTAGAGCCCATGCTCCACAACAAGAGAAGCCACTGCAGTGAGAAGCCCGTGCACCGCAACGAAGAGTAGCCCCCGCTCGCCACAGCTAGAGAAAGCCCGCACACAGCAACGAAGACCCAATGCAGCCAAAACTAAATAAAAATTTTTTTTTTTAAATTTAAAAGCTAAAGAAAGCAAGAATCAAATATATATTCTGAGTCAAATAAAATCCATTCTAAAATAGTAAATACATGGATAATGCTGTACTTTCACAATTTCTAAAGCTAACTCATTACTTCAACATTTGCAAAGGCTTAAGAATTTCATGGGGGGAATACATCTTTTTTTCAAAGCACCCATAAAAGTTGAAAGTAGACATGGGAAATCTGTCTCCCATTTGTAAAAAGCAAAGTGATTCCAAACTGCAGAAGAGCTCGTGTGAATTTCACAGAGGAGTGACAACGGGTGATAATGAATCTTAAGCCCATAGCCTAAGTGGTCCAGAGGGATCTCAAGAGAAATTTACATCTCAAGTCTGTTATTCTTCTTACGCAAACCCAGTATTTCTGTCCCTTTTAATATAGTTCTTTCCTAAACACCAAACCTTTATTTCCTTTTAGTCTCTCCCTGCCTTTTCTTTCTCTCTTTTAAAAGTTTTAACAGTTTCCTTTTTTTTTGACTGATCCTTCTCTTCACTTTCCAGTGAAGGGAACCTTACCTGCCAGGATATGAAACAGAAGAATTTTTCTCTGTAAATTTACTTTAAATTCAGGTTGCTTTTCCCTGTGTGTGATCCACATTGATTTTCCCTCCTGACAGAACGTAGAGCTTGATTGCAAAGAGATTTTCACCACCCTTCCAGAGAAAAATCCCGCAGGAAATATATCTGTTACTTCCTTACTGCTGGTCTATTTGGCAGAAGTAAGAGTAACCTAATTCAAAAAGATGGTTAATATAAAAATCGACATTTTTCTTTTTTAGGACAGCCAGGAGACATCCACCCCTCATCCGTCCGTCTCTGTGTGCTGTAGCAGCTGGGCCACCTGAAATGGTGGAACAGCAGACGGCCACATCCCATTCTCTCTTCTAGGTTTTTAATTAGTAAATTTGATATTTTAGAGCCGTTTTAGAATCACAGAAAACTTGAGGAGAGAGTAGAGAGACTTCCCATACACCCCTGCCTTCAGACACACGCAACTGCCCCATGGGCAAAACACCTCACCAGATGCACATTTGTTACAACTGATGGACCTACACGGGCACATCACCATCACCCAAATCCATAGTTTACATTGAGGTTCACTCTTGGTGGTGTCCATTCTATGAGTTTGGACAAATGGATAGTGACGTGCATCCACCATTACGGTATCATACAGGGTATTTTCACTGCCCTAAAAATCCTCTGTGCTCCACCTAACCATCCCTCCCCCTCCCAAATCCTGGCTACCACTGATCTTTATTTTTTTTTATTATTTTTTTGCAGTACACGGGCCTCTCACTGCCGTGGCCTCTCCCGTTGCGGAGCACAGGCTCCGGACGCACAGGCCCAGCGGCCATGGCTCATGGGCCCAGCCGCTCCGCGGCATGTGGGATCTTCCCGGACCGGGGCACGAACCCGCGTCCCCTGCATCGGCAGGCGGACTCCCAACCACTACGCCACCGGGGAAGGGAAGCCCCCACCACTGATCTTTTTACTGTCTCCATAGTATTGTTCTTCTCTAGAATGTCACACATTTGGAATCATAATGCATGTAGCTTTTTTCAGACTGGCTTCTTTCACTTCATCATATTCATCTGAGGTTCCCCCATGTCTTTTCATGGCTTTGCATCTCAATTCTTTGTAGTGCTGAATAGTAGTTTATTGTCCGCATTCCTTCTGTAATAGGTCTCTCACTTTCTGCAACCTATTCCTGTCTGCCAGACTCCTGTGGCTTAGTGGGAACCAAGAAGAGCTCCACTTGTACGAGACCTTTCACCTCAAATAGTGGTAGTCAGAACAAACTTCTATTAGTAGGTTTTCGTTCTCTTTTGTAAATGGAGCCCTTGGAGAGAAATTAAAGACAATCTTTTCTATTAGAAAGCAGTATCCACTTGCATTATGTCACGCCGTCCACACCTGAACCCTGGCAAGTAGATATGATGCTCACAATTACCAAGGTAGGTGCGGGACTTGCTCAGGTGACATAACTGGTTAGTGGCAACTGGGGGGCGCGGGTCTGAGCCCAGGTCTTCACATGCCATGGGGCTTCCCACCCCCAAACACTGCCTCTCTGACTCCCCCTCCTCTGCACCGTTTTGGCTCTTACAGGAGCCTTTAGAAGAAGAGGTTGAGAGCAATGATACCGACCACTGAGCTCTCTGGGCTCATGGAGCCTCTGCATGTCTGTGATGCTGCAGGGATTTTTATTAAGAAGAGGTGCTCTTTTCTTTTTCTTTGTTTTCTAGGTTTCCTTTGGATTTCCATTATCCAATATATTCCCACTCTACTACAGAAAAGCTAGAGGGGTGTGTGTATTTAGGGCAGCCCATACAAAGCATAAGTAGGCTTGGGGCTTCTTAAACCTTAGGGACACAAGATGTCACTCATCAATTCTAGAGGAAAATATATCTCAGTATCTGACTAGCGCTATCTATCAATTTGCAATTTTTACAGAATCATTGTTTCTCAAATTCTTCTGAGTACAACAAGCAGGTGCCTGCAAAATATACAGCTGCCCAGGCTCCTACCCTGAAAGTTCACAGCCAGCAGGTCTTGGATGGAGCCTGGGGTAGGGGTGGAGTACCTATTAAATACTCCATGTTATCCTCAGTGTCAGAAAATTCAGAGAAGTAGTGTTATAAACACCACCACACCTATCACACAGACACCCGGAGAATGCAAATCAGATCAATTCAAGCCAGAAATCACCAGCCCCCTCCAACTATGGTTGTCAGTTGCTGCCACTCAGCTCCCAAAGCCTCAGAGGGATGACACCTTTTGCAGTGATGCAAGAGTCAGAAACAGAATCAGCGAGGCTCTTCTCTTGCTTGGCTGCACGCAAAGAACCCCAGCCCACCCCGGGGAAGCCACCTGTACAACCTGTGACGATTCCCTTCCACCCACGTGCAGGTGGCGTGCTACATTCTCTATTAGACACAGAAGAAAACAGTGACTCTTATTCTCAGGAATTGCTTTTTGACTACAAAACTGGAAGCTGAAGATGGCGGCAGAGGTGAGTTCTTGGCTAGTGGCCACCTTTGCAAACTGTACATCTGGCCTCCCAACTTCCGTGCCATTTCCAGCACAGGTGAGAGTACTTAGGTACCAAAGTACTGACTGTGCAACTGTAAAAGCCGCCCCAACTCCTTCAGGGAAGGTTGGAAATATCACCTCTGTAAAATGACAAGGGTTGTGAGCTGAACGGTTGCATTTCAAAAATAAATTTTAGGTTCTTTCAACATTTTATATTATAAAAACCCAGAAGCTGACCTATTTTTTGACAAATGAGATTGTGACATTCATCTGAAGATAGTTATATGGAGATACAAACAGCCAAGAAAGAAGCTCATGGAAACAGAGCGCTACCCAAAGGAAATTCACCTGCACACACCTCCTCAAAGATGCAGAGAGGTACTGTGATTGGTGAACACTTACCAAGCAACACAAATTCCAGGAAGGGCTTTGCTCACATTTTATTATAATCACACTAAATTCTTTTTTTTATATAGCTTTAAAATTTTTTTAATTTTATTTTGGAGTATAGTTGATTAACAATGTTGTGTTAGTTTCAGGTGTACAGCAAAGTGGTTCAGTTATACTAAATTCTTTTTGTTGTCTAGGTTAGATTTAAGACAGAAACATCTGCATCAGACAAAAAGAATAGTCTTCATGACAATGGCAATGGTTCAGGCAATTAATTCTCTCTTAAGGAGCTAAGACATTGAAGTGACTTTCAACTCTGGCATGAGCAGCTTTCACTACCCTGATTGCCGGAATTAGAGCTAGAATTAGAACTCTGCCTGCCAGAACTGGAATCGGCTCTTCCAGCTGGACGCCAAGGTCTCCCCTGAAATCGCGCATCAGCAAATTTGATGCCCAGCCCATACCCATCATTTCTATGTCCGCCATTACTACCAGAATATTAATCTTTCTAAAGAGGTATTACCTCCATTCTATCACTTCATACGCCTTTCCTTTGTACTTCTGACTCATCTTTTATAACTTTCTATTTTGACCTTTATTTTCCTATTGTTAGAAGACATCCTTCTAATATCTGTATCTTTTCTTTCTCTAACATTAACTGAAGCTGGAAAACCCTGACAGCATTGTTATGTTACAACTCTCAGTACCTGAGTACCTGAGACAATTTTACTTCTAATCCCACATAATTTGAGGCCAGGAAGAAATGCAAACATGGTAACCTTGCATGACTGTAGATACCCAATCAGTTTGTAGTCTCTATTATTTTGATGACCTTTCTCCACACTCCTTAACATCTTTGGCGCCTGACTCTTCTCAATCACGCCAGGTAGCATTTATAAAGACCAGGACCCTGAACCAGCATGATGCTTCACATTTCCTTCACTATCTTGTCTTCAAAATCTGTCATTTCCACTAAACTTTGACAATTGAATATCCCAACACTTCTTCGGATTTTCTCGTAACCCATCTTAATCTTTGTCCTTATCACCATCCAAAATCCTGGAATGTCTATAGGTATCACTGCATGGTAACTCACACACACACACACACACACACACGCACACACACACGGCATATAGTTATTTATTGTTTCCTCCTTCTTCAAGGCCTCCATTTTTTTCATCCACTGCCCACCTTCTCAGGCTTTGCTTCCTTCCCCTCCATCCTCAGACACTGGAATCGGCTCCTCCTACACCGCTTCAACTCCTGGCTCCCTGGCATCTTTGATTCCAGAGCCCACGCCAACTTTCTTTACCACTAAGCACTGCAAGTTTGAGTTGTAAAAGGACCACACATCTTTTTATTTTTTAATTTTTAATACAGCTTTATTGGAGTATAACTGCTTCACAATACTGTGTTAGTTTCTGTTGCACAACAAAGCGAATCAGCCATATGCATACACATGCCCTCATATGCCCTCCCTCTTGAGCCTCCCTCCCACCCTCCCCATCCCACCCCTCTAGGCCATCGCAAAGCACTGAGCTGATCTCCCTGTGCTATGCTGCTGCTTCCCACCAGCCAACTATTTTACATTCCGTAGTGTGTATATGTGGATGCTACTCTCGCTTCTCCCCAGCTTTGCCCTGCCACCCCATGTCCTCAAGTCCATTCTCTATGTCTACCTCTTTATTCCTGCCCTGCAACTAGGTTCATCAGTACCATTTTTTTTTTAGATTCCATATATATGCATTAGCATACAGTATTTGTTTTCTCTTTCTGACTTACTTCACTCTGTATGACAGACTCTAGGTCCATCCACCTCACTACAAATAACTCAATTTCATTTCTTGTTATGGCTGAGTAATATTCCATTGTATATATGTGCCACATCTTCTTTATCCATTCATCTGTTGATGGACATTTAGGTTGTTTCCATGTCCTGGCTATTGTAAATAGTGATGCAGTGAACATTGTGGTACGTGTCTTTTTGAATTATGGTTTTCTCAGGGTATATGCCCAGTAGTGGGATTGCTGGGTCATATGGTAGTTCTATTTTTAGTTTTTTAAGGAACCTCCATACTGTTCTCCATAATGGCTGTACCAATTTACATTCCCACCAACAGGGCAAGAGGGCTTCCTTTTCTCCACACCCTCTCCAGCGTTTGTTGTTTGTAGATTTTCTGATGATGCCGACTCTAACTGGTGTGAGGTGATACCTCATTGTAGTTTTGATTTGCATTTCTCTAATTATTAGTGATGTTGAGCATCTTTTCATGTGCCTCTTGGCCATCTGGATGTCTTCCTTGGTGAAATGTCTATTTAGGTTTTCTGCCCATTTTTTAACTGGATTGCTTTTGTGTATTGAGCTCCATGAGCTGTTTGTATATTTTGGAGATTAATCATTTGTCTGTTGTTTCATTTGCAAATATTTTCTCCCATTCTGAGGGTTGTCTTTTCATCTTGTTTATGGTTTCCTTTGCTGTGCCAAAGTTTTTAAGTTTAATTAAGTCCCGTTTTTTTACTTTTGTTTTTATTTCTGTTATTCTAGGAGGTGGGTCAAAAAAGATCTTGCTGTGGTTTATGTCAAAAAGGGTTTTCCTCTAAGAGTTTTATAGTCCCTGCTCTTACATTTAAGTCTTTAATCCATTTGGAGTTTATTTTTGTGTATGGTGTTAGGGAGTGTTCTAATTTCATTCTTTTACATGTAGCTGTCCAGTTTTCCCAGCACCACTTATTGAAGAGGCTGTCTTTTATCCATTGTATGTTCCTGCCTTCTTTGTCATAAATTAGGTGCCCATATGTGTGTGGGTTTATCTCTGGGCATTCTATCTTGTACCATTGATCTATATTTCTGTTTTTGTACCAGTACCATACTATCTTGATTATTGCAGCTTTGTGGTATAGTTTGAAGTCAGGGAGCCTGATTCCTCCAACTCCGTTTTTCTTTTACAAGATTGCTTTGGCTATTCAGAGTCTTTTGTGTTTCCATATGAATTGTAAAATTTTTTGTTCTAATTCTGTGAAGAATGTCACTGGTAGTTTGATAGGGATTGCACTGAATCTGTAGATTGCTTTGGGTAGTATAGTCATTTTCACAATATTGATTCTTCCAATCCAGGAGCATGGTGTATCTCTCCATCTGTTTATGTTACCTTTGTTTTCTTTCATCAGTGTTTTATAGTTTTCTGAGTACAGGTCTTTTGCCTCCTTAGGTACATTTATTCCTAGGTATTTTATTCTTTTTGTTGCAGTGGTAAATGGGAGTGTTTCCTTAATTTCTCTTTCTGATTTTTCATTGTTGGTATATAGGAATACCAGAGATTTCTGTGCATTAATTTTGTATCCTGCAACCTTACCAAATTCATTGCTTAGTTCTAGTAGTTTTCTGGTGGCATCTATAGGATTTTCTATGTATAGCATCATGTCATTGGCAAACAGTGACAGTTTTACTTCTTCTTTTCCAATTTGTATTCCTTTTATTTCTTTTTCTTCTCTTATTGCTGTGGCTAGGACTTCCAAAACTATGTTGAATAAGAGTGGTGAGAGTGGACATCCTTGTCTTGTTCCTGATCTTAGTGGAGATGCTTTCAGGTTTTCACCATTGAGTATGATGCTTGCTGTGTGTTTGTCATATATGGCCTTTATTATGTTGAGGTTGCTTCCCTCTATGCCCATTATCTGGAGAGTTTTTATCATAAATCAGTGTTGAATTTTGTCATACACTTTTTCTGCATCTATTGAGATGATCATATGGTTTTTATTCCTTAATTTGTTAACATAGTGTATCACATTGATTGATTTGCGTATATTGAAGAACCCTTGCATCCCTGGGATAAACTGCACTTGATCATGGTGTATGATCCTTTTAATGTGCTGTTGGATTCTGTTTGCCAGTATTTTGTTCAGGATTTTTGCATCTATGTTCATCAGTGATATTGGTCTATAATTTTCTTTTTTTGTGATACCTTTTTCTGGTTTTGGTTTCAGGGTGATGGTGGCTTCGTAGAATGAATTTGGGAGTGTTTCTCCCTCTGCAATTTTTTGGAAGATTTTGAAAAGGATCAGTGTTAGCTCTTCTCTAAATGTTTGATAGATTTTGCCTGTGAAGACACCTGGTCCTGGACTTTTGTTTGTTGGAAGATTTTAAATTACAGCTTCAATTTCATTACTTGTGATTGGTCTGTTTATATTTTCTAATTCTTCCAGGTTCAGTCTTGGAAAATTGTTCCTTTTGAAGAATTTGTCCATTTCTTCATGGTTGTCCATTTTTTTTGGCATATAGTTGTTTGTAGTATTCTCTCATAATCCTTTGTATTTCTGCAGTGTCAGTTGTGACTTCCCCTTTTTTATTTCTAACTTTATTGATTTGCATCCTCTCCCTTTTTTTCTTGATGAGTCTGGCTAAGGGTTTATCAATTTTTTTTTATCTTCTCAAAGAACCAGCTTTTAGTTTTATTGATCTTTGCTATTGTTTTCTATGTTTCTATTTCATTTATTTCTGCTGTGATGTTTATGATTTCTTTCCTTCTACTGACTTTGGGTTTTCTTTGTTCTTCTTTTCTAGTTGTTTTAAGTATAGGGTTAGATTGTTTATTTGAGGTTTTTCTTGTTTCTTGAGATGAGGTTGTATTGCTATAAACTTCCCTCTTAGAATTCCTTTTGCTTTGTCCCATAGGTTTTGGGTCATTGTGTTTCCATTGTCATTTGTTTCTATGTATTTTTTAATTTCTTCTTTGATTTCTTCAGTGATCTCTTGGTTATTTAGTAGCACACTGTTTTGCCTCCATGTATTTGTGTTTTTTACAGTTTTTTTTTCCTGTAATTGATTTCAAATCTCATAGCATTGAGGACCACACATCTTAAAGAATATTCCTTGAATCAAAATAGGTGCCACCAAAAGCCACAGAGGGATGTGATAACATGTGAAGATATTTCAAAACAGCGAGTCCCCTACATATGAACCGTCAAGTTACGAACTTTCAAAGATGCGAACGTGTGTTCGTGTGGCCAATCATATAGGTTAGTTCACATGTGTGGAGTATATTGTCTCATGTGTGCGTCCTCTACAAGTGGTTGTGTTTTTGTGTACTTTACTGTATAGTACTGTATAGAGTACAGTAGTACAGTATCTTTATTTCAAGCCCGGGATGCCCAGAAGCAAGTGTAAAAACATCGGTGAAATAGCTGGTACTACTGTACTTTTCAAGGTACTGTAGTATAAGATGAAAAATGTTTTCTTTAGTTTTTGTTTTTTATGTATTATTTGTGTGAAGATGTATTATTAACTTATTACAGTACAGTACTATATAGCTGATTGTATTAGTTGGGTACCTAGGCTAACTGTGTTGGACTTATGAACAAATTGGACTTAAGAACGCGCGCTCCGAATGGAACTCGTTCGTATGTAGGGGACTTACTGTAGAACTTTTTTTCTGCATCGAAGATTCTTTTTGACTCTTTCTCACCATACAAAGAACCACTAGACACAAATTAAATGAGTGACCTCATGAGGGAGAAAGAGAGAGAGTGATTTCGATCAGCAATGAAAACTGTCCTTTTTGGAGAAGGGCAGATGAAAGATTTTATTTCTTCCACCTCCTCTTTCTCTCCTCCCCCAGCTCTCCAGGGCTTCTGTGTTCAAAGGCTCCAAGTTACCATCTACCACCTTTGATCAACCTCACTGCCTCTTGAACACTGCTTCAAAAATCACTTGACTGTTCGGGCTCCCAGAACTCTGGATGGCAGCTCTGTTACCCTCTTCAAGTTTACGCCCAAATAATAGTTTGATGAGTAGTTATTACTTCTTCCACAGCCAACTCTCAGAACTACAGAAAAACACAGGAAGAATGTATCTCTATTACCGGAGAATATTCCCACTTATCAGGCCCTTTAACACACTTGGGTTCTCATGTCAAAACTTATATTACTCATAGAGCAAAATGGAGGGGTTTTGGGGTTTTGCTTTTAGGGTTTTTTTTTTGTTTCTGTTTTTACATCTGTGTTTCCTCCTGAATCATGAGAGTTATTACTAAGATTTTCTGACCCTACCTGACCCTTTGCCATACTGTTCTGAACTCAATCATAGAGTAAAGGAGACCATTAAGGCAAAATCAAACCATCATTTCTGGTTTTCATTCAATAATGAATTTTTTGAGAGTACATTTGTTTACTAACGTGTTGATGTGATACTAGGAATAACTCAGCTTTTGTTTTTCCTGTAACAACAAAAAGTATTGAGAAAAAATTTATTTTTACTTTAGTAAATTTAGGAAAATTCTGATACTTGCCTCAAAGAGAATTTCTGACCAGCATATGCTTCTACACTGAGTTGAAATATGTTGATATAGAAATGTACTCTTCTAGTTAGATTGGCCAGAAGATGGGCATTTTTATTAAGGTGCTTGAGTTATCCAAAACAGAAGGAAAAGTCTTACAGCTTCATGGAATCACATAGCTCTGTGTAGTCCCAGTAGGGATGCACTGGAATAAAGGAAATTAAAGGACATGTAGTTTCCCATTATTAATCTTGAGTTTATCTTTCCTGTGTATGTGCCAATAGGATCTCTCCATCTAGGCACTAATAACTTATTCACACATTCACTCCATAAGTATTTATTGTTCTCTTATGATATGCCAGGCGCTGTTCTCAGGCCTGAGGACATAGCAGTGAACAAGACAAAGTCCCTGTTCTCAGGGAGTTTACCTTCTCTTTGAGGGGATAGATAAGACAAAAGAAAGAAAAGGGTAAGAAGACAGAGAGGGTAAGGGCTGCAGTCTGAAAGCAGGTCAGAGTAATCCTCTCTGAGAAGCAGCACTTAACAAAGACCTGAAGAAAGTTAGCAAGTGGTTTAGGTGAGCAAAGAGCTAGCCCAGGAGGGATCCACAGGTGCAGAGGCCTGAGGCAGGAGCATGCCCAGCTTGCTGGAGGGGCTGGTGTGCCAGAGAGAAGTTGGCCAAGGCAGAGGGGAAGGAAAGGAAGCTGTGGGCGTCAGAGCAGGAGGAGGACATGGGTAGGCAAGTAGGACCTTTGAAAAAAGAAGCATGAAACCGAGGGTTCTCCAGTCTGTTTCTTTACCTTCCAGCACATCCAGTGAGAAAAGTATTAACCTAAGAGGTGAATCTGAAGGCGAGATCACATGATCTTCTTTTTCTCAATAATTCAAAAAAATATCCACTCTATTTGAATGAAAGATTTAAATCTTGAACCCTAAAATATCATTAGTTTCCTTTTCATCTATTTTAACATAATAATAAAACGTCTGTGCCTGAAGTTTTCTTTATTTTCAAATTCTGCTCAAAAAACCTAAAAGAAGGATGGGAAGATGAGCCCATCTCTGTTATATAACAGAGATGGTAACACGCAGGAGTTACCATCAGCCTGACCTTGTTCTTGTAAGCTCTGTGCAAGAGAGACTTGGATTTGCAGTGATTTCTGGGACAGACAGACTCGGCTTTAGTACCAGAGTAGACATCAGTTAGCACAGAGTTGCTTTTACAGAGCAATAAATTGGTAAAAACAGAGGCTAAAAAAAAAAAAATCAAGTTTAATTACCTAAGCTGAATGTCAACATTATTATTGTCTCTCAAAGTTGCCTGACCATGAGCTTGAGACTAGACTCACTTCCCTTGAAGGAATGAGCACAAGAGGGAAGGAAATAATGGTAGGAATAGTTAAAATAAGAGTGACAGAAGCTCAGAACTGAGATTCTCGTCTTACTCTTCATCTTGAATCTACCAAGAAAAGCAATCTCTTCCCTCCTTCGTGGAAGAGTGAAGAATCTAGAGGACACTATTATCCCGGGAGCTGAAAGTCTGAATCTCGACTTTTAAAGCCAGCAGGCAACTTCTCTTTTCTGATCCCTTTGGACCCTGAAGCCAAGGCTACTTCACTGAAGGAAGAAGGAAGACCCCAAACACCTCCAGGACTAAAACCTATTTGGGGCAAACATTGTATCTGACTCACTTTTGTAATCCCAAACAGTACCTTACATATTCTTGGAATTCAATAAATATTATTTGAAGGAAGAAAGAGAAGAAGGAAGATATATATATACTAGGTTGTAAAAGCTAAGATTATCAGGTCCTACCACAGAGAATGTTAAAAGGTCTACCTTGCCCCTCTTACTACATATGCAGTTCTAACTATAAGATGATGCCCTACTTGTTAACAGAAAACAGAGATTCTTGTTCAAGACACGAAGAGCTATTGCTAAAGCATCTTACTTCCATAAAAGTAGGTTGATACACAGGTTCTCCTGATGACTAATAGAATAGCATGTTATTAATTAAGGTATTTTCTTTTTAAAGAAATAGATATCAATACATAACTTCTTAATTTTTACATACGAATGCATTCCTGGGTGACAGATATTTGGGCTCACTTCATGGATGTAGATAGTACCAAGCCTCTAGCCAATAAATTTCATATCATTCTCAATGGTACATGGCATTTATTACAGAAATCTCCCACTTGAGGCTTCTAAACAGTTTCCCAAGGCACTAAGTTTTCACGAAAACCATTTTCACAAGTTGTAATCAGTAATTTAAATTCTATGGCTTTCACAGAGTTTAAAAATAGGGTGTTAAGTGTGTTTTCAGTAGTTGGGTATAAGATTATTGTTTGTCTGCCCAAATATAAATGGTACCCATTGCTTCTCTCAGTGATTCAGAATTTACTGATGCCCTAGGCTGCTTGTTGGTTACAAGATCCACACCATTCTGTTAGCTCGTGAAGGTGACGTGGGAAGCATCCCAAGATGATTATAGTGAGATACACAGATCTAAACAAAACAAAATTCATTTGAACTGTGATGCACATTGCACTTCAGCTAATGGCAAATGTGAGGAAATGTCACCTACATTTTTAAATGGATGATCTGTTTACTAGTCTCACACATCACATTCTACATAATTGGCAAGTGTTGTCATTATGTCCTGTGTCATTGTTTCTGGACTGGTTGTGTGCACTTTGGGTACAAACTTGGTGACATGACACTGTACTTCTCTTTCTTGACGCATCTGTATATATTATTTTTGGTAATTTTATAAACACTGTTTGGTAATTATATATATTATGTTTGGTAATTGAGGTGTGTCCTTTCAAAGTCTCTCCCAGATTTATAGTTAGAGGAAAGTACAGATATTAGAAGATTTGGCATCTGACCTTGTTCTAATCATCCATAGCAAAATGTTTCCTGTGTTACAGCAAAGGAGAACACAACGTCTGCAGGTAACACCTGTCACCTATACTGACCTAATTCCCAGCTCTGCAGCATGTCAACAGAGATTGACAGTTGATCCCTTTCACCACCCTGTGCTGAATATAGAACTCAGTCTGGAGCCTATACAGTCCTTCACATGTATATTATTTTATATTGTATCACAAATGCAATAATTACACTGCATCCTACTTAGCTCATTTAATTAATAATGAAATATTATTTTAAGCTCACTAAATGGGCTCTACAGACTAGAGCATTTACTTTCTTTTCCATAAGAAACAAAGATATCATGGTCCAATGGAACAGACCACACAATTCCCTGAAACATCTTAGAATTTCCAATATTTCAATATATTGCTCTCTCTCATGATAATAATCTTAAAAAGGACCAGAAAGAGAAAATCAAGGGAATGTACCTTAAAATACCTTTTTTTTTTTTTTTTTTTTGCGGTATGCAGGCCTCTCACTGTTGTGGCCTCTCCTGTTGCGGAGCACAGGCTCCAGATGCGCAGGCTCAGCAGCCATGGCTCACGGGCCCAGCCACTCCGCGGCATGTGGGATCTTCCTGGACCAGGGCACGAACCCGTGTCCCCTGCATCGGCAGGCAGACTGTCAACCACTGCGCCACCAGGGAAGCCTAAAATACCTTTTAAGGTACTGAAAATTTTATTTTCCATTCTTAGTTAATTTGGGGAAAAATTCATAGAGCATCATAACTCTCTGGGGTATTGGAAGATGAATCGATATAATACAGTGAAGGAAGGAAGGAAGGAAGGAGGGAAGGAAGGAAGCGGGGGGAAGGAGGGAAGGAAAGAACAGATAAACATTCTAAGACCCAAAGAGATGGTTATTCAGCTTTAGGCTATTGCATTATTTCAATCTGCATTTTGTTGCCAAATATCTGGTTCTCAACTACTTCTTTTTTTTTTTTTTTTTGCGGTACGCGGGCCTCTCACTGTTGTGGCCTCTCCCGTTGCGGAGCACAGGTTCCGGATGTGCAGGCTCAGCGGCCATGGCTCACGGGCCTAGCCGCTCCGTGGCATGTGGGATCTTCCCGGACCGGGGCACGAACCCGTGTCCCCTGCATCAGCAGACGGACTCTCAACCACTGCGCCACCAGGGAAGCCCTGGTTCTCAACTACTTCTATTCCCACTATCTCCAAACACAAAGAAGAAGTGTGTGTGTGTATATTTTTCCCTCTTTCAGTACTGTGATTATAAGTTTAATGTATGTGGACTATTGAAGGATTCCTAGATAAAAGTCACATATGTCTTAAAATTACAAACATTAAGATGATTTTGTAATACTTCAGAGAGGCTGTAATAGACATATATATATATATATATATATATATATATATATATATATATATTTCCATCAGTTCAGCACAAAAGGTAATTGACATATTAAGAAAACAAAAATACTGGTCACTCCGAAGTATCTTTCAAGTTTCTGTCTTACTTCCCGAAAGTCAGCTTTGCTATGGAAACTGAATAGCAAAATAAGACCAGCTTTATGGCACACACATTACAGTTGCCTTGAGATTGCAGTAATTTTCCAACTGTCCTTCAAACCATGGTTTTTGCAACAAAGTGCATGGGGCTTTAGCTCTTCAGTTAGGTTAATAGTCCCTTTCTGCTGACAGCCCTTTATTTGGGATTATGTAGCCTCATTGGGTACATAACTTAAATACATGCACTTATTCATAGAGGAAAACAGTTTTGTAAGCTACTAATGTTACATTCTTTGCTGTGATAAGAGCACTTAAGATGCCAGAGGGAAAAAGTATGTGTGGAAATGACCTGGAAAACTTTCCTTTGTCTGTCATGGCTGCAGGCAGGTGTGGACTTCCTACTGTTCGCTGTTCACTCTCCCTGCAGCCCTTGCAGGCAGCCTAGTGCATCTGAAGGGGGCAGAGCCGGAAGAGGAGCACAGTGGCCAGAGCTCTGGCTCCAGGCCTTCCCCTGATGTCTTGAGTGACCTTGGGCTTGTGCATGTCGGGGTGAGGGAAGCAGATACTCATTTTTCCCCCTCGGTATTCCCACCTGAGCATCCTCAACTAGAAAGGTCATCAGTCCCAGGAATGCTTCAAATGCAGGTTGATCGGTGTGCCATGTAACTAGGGGATGCTGTGGTGCTACTGGTATTTACTGGATCCGTATCAGGGATGCTAAGCATCCTCTCTGTGTAGGAGAGTCTTGCATATACAAATAATCTAAAACTAAGGTTGCTTCGAGATCTAAGAATGCGCTATGATTCTAACTGGTGTTTTATAATCATACCTATGACCATCATTTTTATATCCCGCCTCCTAAATTCAGGTAGAATCTCTGTTAAAAACCAAAGGGGAGGCTTCCCTGGTGGCGCAGTGGTTGAGAGTCTGCCTGCTGATTCAGGGGACACGGGTTCGAGCCCTGGTCTGGGAAGATCCCGTGTGGCGTGGAGCGACTGGGCCTGTGAGCCACAATTACTGAGCCTGCGCATCTGGAGCCTGTGCTCCGCAACAAGAGGCCGTGATAGTGAGAGGCCCACGCACCACGATGAAGAGTGGCCCCCGCTTGCCACAACTAGAGAAAGCCCTCGCACAGAAACGAAGACCCAACACAGCCATAAAAAAAAAAAAAAAAAAACAGAGGGAAATGAATAACCCTTGAATCTCAGAGTCCTATCAAAATTAGCTTTTCAGAGTTCCATCATTGATTTCTATCAGAAACTTTAAAAAAGCATTTCTTCAATAACCTAATAAAATTTCCCAATATTGTTGGACTTTTGTTACCAAGTTCCCAGGTTACAAAACATGTTAGGAGTTTTTACTTGCAAAGTATTCAATCTGGTTATGTGCTAATTACATGTAAACATGTAGAGGTTAATACGTCATCCTGAGGGTCTTGACTTCCTATTAGGATAGCGTAAGAACGGTTTAGAGGACAAGTGTCATGAATTAGGGCATCTTGGAGAAAGAAGAAAACATGGTGAGCTCTCTAGCACTGCTCTCTCACTGGCTTGAAGTTGAGGTCAAGACACTGTCTCTAGATTCCCTGCAAAAACAAAACAAAACAAAACAAAACGAAAACCCTCAAATGAAAATCCTGAAACAAATGGAATTAAGATAGCTCAAAAAGAAGCAATTAAAAAAAAAACTTCAAAGTTTGATCTTTATTTTTGATATATAAGATTTCATAAATCATTCACTAGTAGCAAAAAATTGTAAAACTTGACACCTTTGTTTCCTGTTCAAAAATAATCCTACTGCACAATTTTGACTTCAAATTACCATGCGTCTAAAAGGAACCAGAACGTTGTAACCATTTTAAAGATGGGGAAGGGGGATGTATCTAGGCCTGAAAAGAGAAACATCAGTAAATTCACGGTACATATGCAATAGATATCAAAAGGGAGTAATTAGAGACAAAGTGCTCACACTTAAGAATATTGAAGGGTTTCATGTGTGAAATTATAATGCTTAAGTGATATCCTACAACATGAAAAAAAATCTTCCCAACCTTATCTAGTTCTCAGAGGATGCCCGAAAGTAGAATGATTGATCTTCTGTCTAATTTTATCTCAGTTAATGGGATTGCCTAGGCTCACCTTGTTTTAATTCTTGTTTGAAGATTCCCGAGACTTAATAACTTGTGGCAGCGAGTTCTACAGTTTAATTATAAGACATCTCATTAGCCACATTTACCCCTATCAGATATGTTTCTTTTAAGCCTACATTTTATAATCTTTTCAAAGGGCACTGCCACGAAAGCCTTCTGGAAAAATGAATTAGAGAACTTTCATAGGACAAGTCCAGCATTGCTACGAGAAAGTCAGCCTGCCAAAGAAGAGAGTGTCCAAGCACACTTGCTTTCCTTTGCATATTGGAAAGACCTCAAGCTAAGTGCTTATTGAACAGGCCATGTGCATTATTATCCCGCTTCCTGGGGCCTCGCCGCCCTGGGCTCTCTATCGTGTTGGCAGGTGTTCCCAGGAGCTCATATTTTTGCTTTTGACAAACATGATTTACGCGCTTCCTATTTCATCATCGACTACACCTATTAATACCTACAGATTCCACCTACAGAGTATTTCCCCCAAAGCAGCACCAGAGGATTTTCCTTGTTCCAAGGAATTGAAATAATTACTGAAAACAGTACTCCTCAGCAGTACTCCTATGTTTCTTTTTTCCCCCAAACAGTCTTGGAATAAACTGTATTTCTCTTTCTTACTTCTCTCCTAACTCCCAGATGAAATAAACCTTTTTTTGCAAAATACGAATTGTAATCCCTTGAATGGTTGGAGAGTTTGACCCAGTTTAAAGGTGAGAGTGAAGGAAGAGGAAAAACTCTAATGCTTATAGCCACTTAGCATCCTACACACCTTCAGGAAGCTTCCTTAATATTGCTAAGCTTCAATTATCTCGTGTGTAAAATGGGAATAACAGCCAATGCCTACTTCACAGTGTTTTGTGAGGATTTGAGATAATCCATTTGGAAGTGATCGCATACTGCCTGACAGACAATACCTACTAGGTGTCATTATCATTATTAGTATTTACCTGGTCATAACAAATCCAAGCTCCTAAAAGTCATAAGTATACACTGTACAAGTCCTTTGACTTCATTCTGCTTCATATTTTCTGAATTAATAAGACACTCTTCCTTGAAAGAGTGATGAATTCCACCACTAATTTTTCATTCAAACAATAATTGTATTGATATGCTGGATAGAGAGACCAATAACAGGAAGTGCTAACACAGGGGTTCCTCAACCCTCTTATCACACACAGTTCCTTAATGTAGCCTCATTCTAGACAGTACTGAGCAGAGGCAGAGAGGAGAGGGAGGAAATACCTTTGCTTAGATCTAGGGAAACGCTCCCTCCACCTTAGACACACAGCATTTGACTAAGCAAATGGACCATGTATGTTCTACAGTGCTGCTCCTGAAATATTGAATATGGGTGGGCTATTGCCCAAATATCTCTTGCATGATTTCCAGTACACTTGCAAGGCTTACAATGCATACTTTCTTCCACCTGATAAAGTGAGAAGGGTGAGAGTTTTAGGTTTCTGCAGGTCTATCTTGGTATCTATCACCCAGATATTAGTTAAAAAAAGAAAAAAATCTCAAAATGTATTCCACCAGGAATCTAGAGTAGGACCTAGATCCTGGAGGTTCTCTTTAAAAATGGCAATTAGTCTTTAGCTGGCTAATTTGAGACCCCTCCATGGGTTTTCTCAATACAAAACTGTGGATTTGTTAGTTCCATCCCAAAGAGCAGACATTCTCACAGGCATTCATTCATTCCTTCCTTCATATTTAGAGTACCTGTTATGTTATATGTTATATTCCTCAGACACCATGCTGAGTAATGGTGAGTGAAAATGTACATGATACTGCATTCAGCATCTTAAAGTCTGGTGGTAAAGAGATAAATGTAATCAAAACATTAAATAAATCAAAGTAAAGTACATTATTAGTAGTGCTGTAAATGGAGTTATAGGATGCTTTGAGAAGATATACTAGGAGTAATTGATCTATTTAGGTACCAGGGCATGCTCATCTCTGAGGGTATGAATTAAGCAGAGACCTGAAAGATAAAGATGAATACACTGAATGGAGAACGTGGAGAAGAGTTTTCCAGACAGAAGGAGGGAGCCTCGTGCTAGATCTTTTTTTTTTTTTTTTTCCAAAAGCCAATGGAAAGCAACTGAAACACTTTAGCAGAAGAAAGGGCCCTGATGAATGGTGACCACAGTTGTTCCATAGAGAACAGAGTGAGAGGGTGCTAACAAGAGAAGAGAGAGACCAGCTAGGAGGCTCTCACCCTAGTCTAAATTAGAAATAAGAATACCTTGGACAATGAAATGTACATAAGCTCAGCAGAGGAATTTGAAAGAATTTTAGAAAGAATTTTTTTTATAGATGACTCCCCAACTGTGGCTTCCAATAATGAATATTCTATTCTTACTCATGGATACAGGTAATTCTCAAACAGACCTATGTTTGAGCAGGAAGATTCTGAATTCATGGATCCTGCCCTTTCAACACCAGGTTTACCCTTTAATTCTCTGAAAGCAGGGTGTCAGCGCCCACATGGGTGACCATGTTCTCAGAACCTTCTGGAAGTCAGGACTGGAACTGGCTGTCATATCCTAAGAGTAACTTTACTCAAAGCTTAGTGATTTAGATGTTCATCTCATTTTAAGAATACTTTCACAGCAACATTTAGACTGGTTTCTGACCAAATATATGGGTACCGTGGTCTAGCCAAGTTGACAAATAAAATTAACCGTCACAATACCTATTGAAGAATATTGATCCAACAATGTACTTCCTATCTCCTGAATAATTTTCCCATTAAAAAAGTCTTTTTTTTTTTTGCCGTACGCGGGCTTCTCACTGCTGTGGCCTCTCCCATTGCGGAGCACAGGCTCCGGACGCGCAGGCTCGGCGGCCATGGCTCACGGGCCCAGCCGCTCCGCGGCATGTGGGATCCTCCCGGACCGGGGCACGAACCCGCGTCCCCTGCATCGGCAGGCGGACTCTCACCCACTGCGCCACGAGGGAAACCCTAAAGAAGTCTTTTGACCCACAACCTCCCCTCTGTTTGCTGTCCCATTTCGCTATCCTCATTTATAATAAAATCCCCGATGATTTTAATTGCATCATTCCTATTCCTTCTCCCATGTAAGTTGGGTTTTTGTCCCCACCATGAAACAATATCTCCCACTGGTAAAGCAAAGGATCAAATTCCAGGCTTCATTTCATTTTTCCAGGGTCTGACACAGTTAAAGGCTCCTCTTTGAACCCCTGTTCTGAGGTTTTCCATAGAAATCAGGACACATTCACCTAGTTTTCATCCTTTCTTGGTCTGGCAACTCCTTCTGACTGTCTTTTGCTGTAATCTTCATTTATCTGACTTCTTGATTCTGGAGTGCCATAGGCCATGGTCCCTGGACCTCTTCTCTATACACACATACATACACCTTTGGTGAGCTCATCGAATTGCTTGGTCTTAAAGACATGTGCTGATGGCTCCCAAATTTGCATCTCCAACCCAGACTTCTCCTTGAACTCTGGGATCTAACAGAAACCTCAGCAAACAGCAAGTCTGTTAGTCCAGTTTGGCCAAGGCCAAAAACCTCAGAGTTCCCCTGGCCCCTGTCTTTCTCTC
Organism: Hyperoodon ampullatus; assembly: GCF_949752795.1. Lineage (NCBI taxonomy): Eukaryota > Metazoa > Chordata > Mammalia > Artiodactyla > Ziphiidae > Hyperoodon > Hyperoodon ampullatus. Next base: position 29,462,773 of record NC_136933.1, read on the forward strand.
ATGCTTCATATCTAATTCATCAGCAAATGTTGTCATCTAGGTCTTTAGATTGAAGGGTTGAGGGCAGCTTTTTTTTAATCTTTTCACAGGTAGCACTGTCCTGACCACAAGAAACACTAAGCTGAGCAAATGTTTAAAACTCTGGAAATATTTGCTGCTTCACTGCATGCAATTAAAAATGTCATGTAGCAAAACCAAGCAAAAAATAAAACAGTTATGAAAGATGAGTTTTAATAGAACTGGAAAAACTTGAACATGAATTGAGTATTAGATAATATTATGTCATCAATGATCATTTCATTATTTGTAGTACAGACATGGAAGTTATACAAGAGAATGCCCTTTTTCTCAAGAGATGGATGCTGAAATAGTGTGATGTCTGCAAGTTACTTTCAACTGGTTCATCTACGTGTTTTTATGTGTATATGTGTGCACACATGTGCACACATGTGCGTGTACAAAGAGAAAGTCAAGACGTATGTGGCAGAAGGTTGCGATTTACTGAATGTAAGTAAAGTGTACATATGGGTATCACTGTAACATTATATTAGCTTTTCTAGGGGTTTAAATGTTTTTTCAAAATTAAGTGTTGGAGAATAATTTATGCCAAATCCAACCATCTCTGAGACCACAGTAACTACCACACTGATTAAAGGCACCACCAACTGGAGCCTCATTTACCATAAAATGTTCTTAGCTGGTCTTCCTTCCTTGTCACCTTATAATCTATTCATAACAATAATCTTTTAGAAATATGAACCTCATAATGTAATCCCTTTGCTCAGAGTCCTCCAGCAGAAAAGCAAGTTCATGATTACAAAACGCAATATAATCTGACCACCACCAGCTTCCGAGCACCTCTGCTGCCTAATCTTCTACTGCTCTCTCTCTTGTTCACCCCATTCAATCCACAAAGTCATATTTTTCCTGGAATATAATGGCCCATGAGCTTCAGCACCTTTAGATTTTATGTACCTTCTGCCTGGAGCATATCCTTCAGACACAGTACAGATCTTTTCCCACCTTCTTTAGATCATTTCTCAAATATTCCCATTTCTCAGATATTCCCTTCTCTTTATGTCCTTCCCAGGCCCATCAGCTGGAAATCACAACCCCTTTCCAAGTATCCCCTCACTCCTCCCCGTGATTTTTCTCCATAATATGTATCACCAACTGGCATATTTTATTTGTCCAATTTTTTCTCCTCACACTAGAATGGGAGACATTATAATAAGGATTTTTTCTTAAATTTGTCCACTGCTCCACCCACTGTGTCCACAACAGTGGACAGTTGTCCACTGTGTCAACTGCACAATGGAACTGTCCACTGTGCAGTTCCAGGCACAGTCTAGAACTGTACCTGGAATCTGAAGGAGTGCTAAGTGTTCGATGAAGATTGTTGAATGAATAAATGTTCCACGTAATGGTGAAGTTTGGTTAGGTTGGACGAAAAACAAAAAGAGAAATCAAGATAAATAACCACGCCACTGATTCTCCCAGGACATCAGTTAAAGCAGACACATTTTGGGTCACATATTCTCTGAATCCAATCATAACAATTCTTAAATCAAGTTTAAACAGTCATATGTTAATGGTTTTATCATGTTTGGAGGCCTTCAGGAAAACTTGAAGTTTATTCAGCAAAGTTGTTGGGTTTCCTGGATTCAACATAGCTGAAAAGTACATGTCAGCCTTTTCAGAAAGGGTGAAACATTAGGGACATAAAAAGTTTACAAGAAGCATCTATGACCAAAATCAGGACCTGTGACCCTCCAGTCCTGCCCCTCCCCTTCACGTGCCTGAAATCTGGGGCCTCCTTGGAGGCAGCCAGTGATTCACTTCTTTTGGAGCCTCTCTCCATGATGAATCTAGACCAACCCAACAATGCAGGAGTCCGTGAGTGGTAATTAGCATTGTCACTTCAAGCTACATAGGTAGAGTTTCTAAACTTAAATGCTCCCTCCCTATTTCATGGATGGATGAAGGAACCGTGGGGCTGATAACTCAATTCAGAAACTACACTCTTCTGCCAGGTAGAATGGGTGGGACTTCAACCCAATTCACTTCCCTTGCCATGGAGTCTCCAAGCCTTTCTGGAACGGTCTGGGGATGCCAGCCAAGAGTTGGAAGACTCTGACATAATCTGTAACAGATCTTGCCCTTTGGCAGAAAAGCCGTGTCCTCTGATTAGCTGCTTCCTCTCTCTGTGGAATGTCAAAGCCTTCCTTGAATTGTTCTTCAAAGTGGCCATCACCTCATCATGAAGCCTTACCCTCCCTGGTATTGGAAGAGGCCAAAATAGTTGAGAGACTCTTCACTGGACTCACCAAAAATATGTACAAAATTGTTTCCTGGAAAAATTACCTGAAGGAGAGCAAATTATATCAAGATGTCCCCACTAGACTTCTTCCTGTACGAAATATCAAGCTAAGTTATGGCAAGGCCAGATTTGACTTGTCCTGATCAATCAGTTTTTGAGCCAACAAGTAGGTGATATAAGGGCCTGGTTTTGTGCCATAAAACCCTTTGTCGACCAGGATAAACAAGCTGTGCTCTCCTAGAGCAGAGAGTAGGCACTCATCACTTCCAGAAATGACCCCCTTGTTGACCAATGGATAGATTAGCAGTGGTGAGCTCAAGTGATAAAGCTGAAAAATACTCAGAAATATGTTGTCCAGGGACCCTGACCTTAGAGGTCCAGAAATGGGAAGAGTTCAGGTGCCCCAGGCCCTTAAAGAGCCCCCGAGCGGCAGGGTAGGAAGGATGTTAGTTTACTACCATTGACATTTAGCAGTCAGCACTCTGTTCTCTTTTAGCCTCAGAATAAATGTCATGTGCCAGAAGCATCAACTTTGCTATGTGAGTGCAAAGGGCAGAATTCGGGTCAATTGGTGGAATTGAGATTCTGACCCATCACAAGGACTTTCTAACAGTAGCAGTAGCCTGGGGACAGATGTGCTGTTATCTGTAACCTTGTATCTCTCCTCATCCTTCCTCACATTAAGACCCTGTGCAGGGCTCCCCTGGTGGCACAGTGGTTGAGAGTCCGCCTGCCGATGCAGGGGACACGGGTTCGTGCCCCGGTCCGGGAAGATCCCACATGCTGCTGAGCGGCTGGGCCCGTGAGCTATGGCCGTTGGACCTGCGCGTCTGGAGCCTGTGCTCTGCGGCAAAGACCCTGTGTAAGTAAAGATCCGATACCGTAACGTATCACTTAGAATGCTTTAATGATTTATCTTATGAAGCAGTTTTCTTAGGGGAGTTGAGGCTAATGGTGCAACCCCAGAGGGTGAAGCGTTGGCTGATGTCTCTGTCCCCACATGACGACGGCCTTCCAATATCCCTTGACATCTTAATATTGGTTTCCCAGTCTCATTGCTCAGTCCTGGAAATTCTCCTCAGTAGGATTCAAGATTCTGGGGAGTTACAGGGTCTGAGCTAAAACGAGGCTCTGTCCTTGGCTTCCTTTCTTTTTCACTCTTTTCTACTGAAGGTCGGGAACTTTCTCCTGAAATTTCTTCCTTGGAAAACTTGTGCTTTGCAACATGCTTTCTTCTCAAAGATGTGTTGTATATTTTCTTATCTATTATCTATTTATAAATTCACATTCTCTCTCTCTCTCTCTCTCTCTCTCTGAATGCATCCATCCTGTGCCCTGTTCTATTATTTTAAAAAAGAAGAATTAAGAGAGCTCCCAAGTATGTGATCAATTGCAATACTCTTTCAAACTTCCCTTGACATCGATGAGAAGGATTCTTCTACAGACATAGGTGTGAATGGATTAAATTGAAAATCCACACTAATATTTACACCTTAGGAGGTATACAGTCTTGTACTTCCTAACGGTGCCTCAAAAGAGCCCTGTACCTGGTGTCTGCCTGCATCCGAGGCTTTTCATGGGGAAAAAAAGAATCAGACTTTTTGGCTACTTCTGTGTGGCTTTTAGACCTCATCAGAGGACTAAAAAAACTACTTTTTACATCTTTGCAAACTGGAAGAAACAGGTGGAAACTCCACCCTCTCGTTGATTCCACAGATGTGTACTTGGCAGGACCATCCCAGCTCCACAGAGCTCTCTGATGACAGACTCAAGCTCCATCTCCCTCTCTTATTCCAGGACATTTGCTTTTCCCTTTGCAGAATCTATTATTATTCAGCTGTCTCCAGCCAGTCTTTCTGGCTCCTTGATTACCCATGATAAATCGGTACATGCTAGCATTTATAGAGGGCTCAGAGGAAGGAACAGCCCGTCTTGGGAACTCTGAGAAGCCAGATGCCATGATGGGGCTTTCCCTCCCTCTGGCAGTGGTGGAATCATTTTAGTCTTGTTGCCTTCAAGTGGATGGGTAGCCTGCAATCTCTCTCACACTCTTAAAAATATTCCGACAAACAGAAGACAGATTTAGCTGTGTCTGTGGACCGCCTGCAGAAATAGAAGCACCCATTCAGAGTTTCTGGACTATCTCATTCCCAGCCATTCAGACCAGTTCTCAGGCTGGGCACTGCCTTCCATGACATTCTCAAAACAAAAATCACATGAGTGGTGCTATCTTATAGCCATGAGGTTTACGTCAGGGCCAGAGCATGGAAATGTGCTCCAGAAGACAATGCCACAGAGAGGAATCACTGTGACATTTGTGTGTGCTTTTCAGAGATGGGTGAAGACACATAATGATTATTCAGAAAAATAAGGACATGGTCTGACACACTGGTTGCCCTCATACACACAGAAAGACCGTTACCCGGCAGCTTCAAGATCAGAACTAGAGACAACGCAGAGATTAAAGAGGTGGGTGAAAACCGTTTGATGGATGAATATAAATATTCACCTTTTGAATTATCTCTTACTTAGCTGCTGTTTTGTCTCCACAGAGTTTGAGCAAGGTTAGAAAACTACTGGTGGGGATGTTATAACTACACCTCTAAGTGTATATGACCTCAGATAAGTACTTATATTAGAAAACACTTTCTTGAGACCTTATAATTCTGTTCATTTCACCAAAATCAGTGTCCTCGGTGCATCCTAGGATCTGTTTTGTATGGACAGGTGTCTTTTCATTTCGACGCAGGTGGCGGAGTTCAGAGATAGCTTAGGAGGGGAAATAGGAGAAAACTTTATCAGCAAAGTTATCAGCCGTTCCCCCATCCATCCCGGCCCCGCCCTCCCTTCCTGTTTCCCAGTGTGCATAGTCAGTGCTAGAGCTGTCCCTCAAACTCTGCCCATCTGTGAGTTCTGAAGGAGGGGTGTGAACCCCACGAACCACTGTATCACTGCATCTCATCTTCTCTGAGAGCTCAGATCAGGGTTCCTGCAGACAGTACACGTGGTACAGCACTTGTAAATTTTGAGATATGACACATTTCGCTCCTCGTCCATCACTAAAATGAACGGGCCCTCTCTCTCTGCTTCAAAACTCCCTGTTCCCCACCGACCAAAGCCACACCTTGTCATCAAAACCTCATCAGGCCACGCTTCTTAAGACAGGCCCAGACTACTTCACTTGGTGTTACTTCACTAGTATTAACGTTCATATTTAATATTCTTCCAACACTTATTTAGCTCACAGCATCTCTAAATGACAAATTAACGAGTAGCTTCGTTTCCCCTCCAAATTCTAGAAGTGTAAACTTTTATAGTCACTCAAGCACATTTGTACGATGTTGCCTTTTTAAAAGAAATGTTTCTTTGACAAGGGACTGACTTCCCAGGTAAAAATTTGCCTTGAAAACAATAAGGACAAAAAATCAAATACACTTTTATTTTAATCCTTTCTCTCTTTTTAAAAAATGTATAATTATTTGAAGGCCTCTGGGACTGTGTATTCAAATTAGATCAACAGGTAAAATTCAGTAAACCACAGGAGGGGATAACAGCCCTTTAGGAAGTGTGAATTTTTCTGATGTCCAGCTTAAAAGGGTAGACGCAGGATATTGAGAAGGTCAGGAGACCATGGGTATTAGAGGAAAAAAAAAATCTGATACAGCAGGGGGAAAAATGACTCTGCCAAAGGCCAATAAACTGCTGGTCGGAAGAGACAGTATAAATAAGCGTCATAACTGATTGAATAAGAATTCCTTCCTCCAAGGACTATGACTAGATCTCATTTCTTAGAAGTTCTAACAGACAATTAAAAACAAAAGCTGCCTTTCTTGACTTTTAAATTGGCCTTAAACAAAAAACTATTTGTGATACTAAAATGCAGCCATGATTAGGGACAGGTATTGATATACACAGTTATTATGTGTATCCCTCCTTCCAAATTGTTCGCATAGTATATTTTTTAAGTATATCTTAACTTTCTGACATTACCTCCAAGAGAAAAAAAGTTCCTCAAGAACAAAAAAGGAGTCTAAAAAGAGAAGAAGGAGAGTGTTTTCAGTCACAGGAAACAATTTTCCAGGCTGAACACAGCCTGTCGTTTGTTCTGTAGTTTCCCTCTAGCCTGTGAAAGTGTTTGTTGGTGCAAATAATCGATTACACATCAAAAGCAGTCAGTAATAGTATGGCGAGAAAAACTCCCTTCTTGTGAAATGTATGATCATATACCTCAAATTAACTGATGTAGTTATATTTGTCCAGGTCAGTATATGGGGGGAAAACATTTAAAGTGGTGCTGTCTGACACCTGCACTTTGCCGAATTCAGGGAAGGATTCTTTAGGGTGGACCAGCCGCTGAGGCGGTGGGGGATGAGCGCATGCACATTCTGTTGGAATGCCTCCTCTGTCATTGCTGGGTCCCCTCCTTCTCTTACCGAGGTGTAACTGACATATAACTCTGTGTAGGTTTCAGGTGCACAACCTGCTGGTTTGGTATATTTATATATTGCGATATGATGACCATGATGTTAGCTAACACCTCTATCATATCACGTAATTATCATTTCTTTCTATGGTGAGAACAATTAAAATCTATTTTATCCATCAATCCACTGATGGACACTTGGGAAACACACTTATGTCTTTGAAGCCCAGAGCTCACTCCTGATTCCTACCTGCTCCCTGATGCTGAACCAGCTGGTTCTCTGATTCCTGGTTCTTTCCTCACCATGCCTTGGTGTGGTTTCAGCCTCCCCCTTTGGCTTTACCTGGGCTCCATCATTGCTACTTCTTAGATTCGTGTTTCTGGGTAATGGACTGAACCAGGTGTTGAAGTCAGACATTTCCGCACGTGTATACCTGTTACATCACTTACTACACCCATCTGCAAGTCTGTCTTGAGTTACACGCAGCATTTCGTGACCTGGCACCTATATTTTTCTTGATTCTACTCTAATACCTTCCCCACAAGGAGCCTTCTTTGAAGGCATAGCTAATTTTCTATTGGTGTTTCATGCCATGAGCCCTCACATACGTGACTTGCCCTCGACCCTGCTTTCCCCTTTCCCAGCCAATTCCTGCCTTTGTAGAGCTGGATATTGTCTATTCTGAAAGTTTCAGCTCCATTTTTACCGTCTCCATGAAGCGTCCCTTAATCGTCCTGAATCATATCCACATCTGTGAACCCAATAGGACTCGGCATATTTCTGAAATATCATACTTATGATACTGTACTCTAAGTGTTGAATTATTTTGACTATCTCTACTAGAGATCAAGAACCAGGAAGGCAAGTTTCTGACTTGCCTGATTTTGTACCCAGTGTCATACAGGATGCATTCAATATGCTTATGGAATAGAGATAACTCCTATGAGCCCAGGTCCTAATCCATAAAGTGGCAATAATGATATCTGGTTTGGTGATATGAATGTATAAAAAAAGAATTCACGTGCAAACTCTTAGTATAGTGATGGGCATATATTGGATGCCCTGTGCATGTTAATTCTCCCTCAAACTTAGTTTGCAACCATTTATTCTACCCTAGTTACCTTGTCTTTGCATCAGATTTGCTGACTTGCCCGGCTCCAGACAAAGGATTCAATTTCTCCTACCCAGGGGACTAGCACCTGGAGGGCACACACCTGGTGGCCTCACACTTGCTTGGTGCCCATCCTAAGGGTCCTTATCCTCATGGTGAGGTTGGATCCCATCCAGCAACTTCGCCTGTGCTCTTTCTCCTCAGAGCTCCCCTCATTCTGTTTCTATTATCTTCAACTTAGAATAAATATGATATTAAATTCATGTGTTGAATCAGATCGTTGTATGTGCACATTGCAAACAACGAAAGCTCGTGGAGCCTCCTTGTGAGGTAAGGATGCTACACATAGGATTTGCTGAGTGCAAACATGCACGGTTAGTGACACGCACCACGTGCTGTGTGATCACAGACAGGAACTAGCTTATACTTCCTGGAGGTAGGAACATATCCACAGACTGCCTCTGGCTGAGCCTGGAAAGCATGTGTGAGATTCTTCCAGGAAGAAAAGATGGTGCCAGGGCCTCTGTGTGCCATGGCGAGGACTATCCTTTAGAGGAATAGCTCCCTACACGTCCCAAATCCCCAAAAGCTCCCCTTGACTTTGTCCCACAAGTTACGTGGTAAGATACATATTTTACAACCAGATTAAATTTTCAAAAGCAAAAAATTTCATTGGTCTTTTCACTTGGGATTAATTGACTCTGTGTGTGTGTGTGTGTGTGTGTGTGTGTGTGTGTGTGTAAAATCAGACCTTTTCTTGGAATAAAATAATCAGTGTTTCCATACACAAATGATAAATGTCTGCCCCAAAGAGAAGAAATGTAATATTTCTCTTCAATTTTGCTGCTTTGATGTGAAAAAAGTGTAGTTCTTGAATTTCTTAGAATAACCCAGGTAGCCTACGATGAAGTATTGCTTTAAGTAAAGGGCTTATGAATGAAAAGATTTACAAAATAGGGAATAACAAAATAATATTTATGTGTCATAAAGATACCTTGATGGCACTTAGAGTGACAAGAACCTGGGTAGGAAGATTGGAGCAGTGGAAGAGAATAGAAAGCCCAGAAATAAACTCATGCACATACTGATCTTTAACAAGGTCATGTGATCTTTAACAAGGGTACCAAGAGCACACAGTGGGGAAAGGACCGTCTCTTCAACCAGTGGTGCTGGGAAAATTACATGTGCACATACAGAAGAATAGAATCAGACCCTTATCTTACACCATACACAACAATTGATTCAAATGGATTAAACACTTAAATATAAGTTCTGAAACTGTCAAGCTCCAGCAAGAAAACATAGGAGAAAAGCTCCATGATACTGGTCTTGGCCCCAAGCCATGTTAGAACCAACCTGTAAATACCCTGTGAGCCAGATCTGTCCTCTTCCTGACACAGAAGGGCCTCACGGGTCAGCTGTGTTGCTGGGCCCTGAGAGACACGGTGAAGCACTGAAGAAGGCAGACACCAAGGAACACTGCATTTACTTTTGTTAATGGTCCATGCGAAGCTGGCACTAAAAAAGTGTTTAAGATGTGTTTTTTTGTTGTTGTTGTTAAAGTGATTATTTTTGTACTTAGTGCTGCCACAAAATTGTATTGACTTAAGGACAAAGTCTGAGAGTGGAAAGGGGAAAAACTAGTTGGATGTCTCAAGCTAGTAGAACAGTCTAAATGGAGGTTTCTTTTTTTCTTTCATACGCCCTTGACACTCTTGATTCACTCAACAGGTATCCTGAGGGCCTTCTCTGTGCTAAAGACTCAGCTAAACACAGATGATGTAGATTTAAAAATAAAAATGGTTCAATATCCTGTGACAAACCATACTGGAAAGGGATATGAAAAAGAATATATATATAGGTATATAGGTATATAGGTATGTGTATATATATATGGGTATAACTGAGTCCCTTTCCCTTTACAGCAGAAACTAACACAACACTGTAAATCAACTATACTTCAGTAAAGTTATAAATAAATAAATAAATAAATAAATAAATAAATAAAGGGGCTGGCAATACAGTGTGATGCATGTCAGGACAAAAATAGATGTGGGCGGTTACAGAGCATGGGTTGGGGGGTGTCACTGCAGCCTGGAAGAATCAGCGCATGCCAGGGGGTCTACCCAGCAGAGGTGGTGCAGCACGTGTCTTTAAAAGAGATGTTAGGGCTTCCCTGGTGGCGCAGTGGTTGAGAGTCCGCCTGCTGATGCAGGGGACGTGGGTTCGTGCCCCGGTCCGGGAAGATCCCACATGCCACGGAGCGGCTGGGCCCGTGAGCCATGGCCGCTGAGCCTGCGCATCCGGATCCTGTGCTCCGCAACGGGAGAGGCCACAACAGTGAGAGGCCCGCGTACCGCAAAAATAAATAAATAAATAAACAAATAAATAAATAAATAAATTTTAAAAAATAAATAAAATAAAAAAGATGTTAGACAAAGGGGAAGAAAAACCTAGAATAAGAGGATAGCATACCAAATATACCGCCCCGCATACACATATGTATATATACATGCATGCATGCACAAATATGCATACGTATACACATCTAGGCACGTCACTTCTTCCAAGTCCATGGCCCTCGCCGTCCGGGGTTAGCACAGCACACGTAGAAGCAATTCCCCGCCACCCCATCCCGGAAGACTCAGTGTGCACACAGCAGAGAACTGTCATTCACTATGCAATCTCCTTCATCCTGCGAACTCTACCCACCGAACCGAACCGAACAGGGCTTCTCATGCAGCACTAACAGCATGTCAACCCTGCCCCCAGCGCAGTGGTGAGAAAAGTCAGAGCGGCTCTCCAGGGCTGTCATTCGCTGGAGCGAAGACTCACCTGCCAGCCACGCCATTTTAGTGGCTCCTGCTAATGTGACAGGGCTCACCAGAGACCTAGGGCGAGGCATCGATGTGTTCCCTGCACCAGGCTCCTGTCAGAGGAGCTTCAGTCAGCATTGCTACCCTTTGCAGCCCCGGTACTCTTATCAAAGACGAAAAGGCAGGGATCATTTATTTCTCATCCTCTATTGTCAGCTGTATCCCCCAGTGTTCCAATGGTGTGAACCACATTTTGTGAAAACATGAAAAGGCGGAGAGGTCCATGCCACTTGGGGAAATCTGTGGCTGGCTAAATTTAATTTTCTAGATGCCATGGAATACATCTGACCAGAGAGAAAGGAAGCAGCTCGGAGCGCAGAAGTCCCCGGGGGGAACCCTGGCCAAGCCCAGGGGACAGAGAATTCAGAGCAGAACAAATAGCTGTGGTGGAAACAGTGACAAGTTCTTGTGGGCAAAATCAACTAGCGCGATACAGTTTTCTCCCCTCTAAACAGAGACACTGAGATTTGCAGAAGAAACATGTGTTCACTTGAATGTAAAGCAGTACCAGGACTGAATTACAAGTCATGGGTTGGGGAGAGACCAAGACGCCTGATTAAGATACTTCTTAATACATCAAGTGTCAAACTGATCTGTACACTCACTTGCAAAGGAGCCCTCAGCAATGACTTTGGGGTTGATGGCAAACCCCCAAACCCCCAAAACACCCAGCTTGGCCTGGCCAGCATCTACTCTGGTGTCTTCCGGTCACTGTGACTTTATCTTTTGGGAAATATCTCTCCCTCATTCTCAGCCCATGGGTTTCAGTAGAACGGTGGGACTCCCCTCCGCCACTGTTTTCCAGGACTACACTGTCCAAAGCCCAGCTACACAACTCTCTTAAAGAGGGCGAGAAGGAGCGTGTACACAACACACTCCAAGGAGACTGGGTTCTGGTACTTGGATTAGCGATGTTGATTAGGGGTGATGTCTGTCCAATGCAGCTGCTCAGAGGGTAGAACTGAGGCCCGAGGGTGACAGGGGTCACCCTGCAGAGCCCGTCAGAGAGTGAATGAAGCCAGTGGAAGGTGAGGCAGACAGGGAGAGGGACAAACGGACGGTGTCCTGACACCAGTGCCCCTGGGTCTGCCTGAAACCAGTGAAACTAGTATCACCTTGGACTTGTCAATACATGAGAATTGTTTTTTGTTTTTGTTTTTTTTTGCGGTACGCGGGCCTCTCACCGCTGTGGCCTCTCCCGTTGCAGAGCACAGGCTCCGGACGCGCAGGCTCAGCGGCCATGGCTCACGGGCCCAGCCTCTCCGCGGCACGTGGGATCCTCCCGGACCGGGTCACGAACCCGTGTCCCCTGCATCGGCAGGCGGACTCTCAACCAGTGTGCCACCAGGGAAGCCCGAGAATTGTTTTTTTAATCCCTTTATTTCTTCTGAGGTCAGAAGTCAATTCTGACTGGGTTTTATCAGTTCAACGGAAATGATTCTCTTTCACACTGTGGTGGGCAGGATCTGGGCCCCCGTGAATGGGTTATGTCACACGGCAAAAGGGACTTGGTAGATGGAGTAAAGCTGCTCACCAGCTGACTTGAAAACAGGAAGACGAAATGGTTCTGAGACTCAATTTCCAATGGGCGGAGGGTGCATGGTCCCACACAGCACCAAGCAATTCTCAGACACCAGCTGGGGGGTCCTACAGCCGAACTCAGTTCCGACACTGCCACCTGGAGGCAGCATCGGATTCCACAGATACAGGGCTCAGCCCTACCAGACTACAGCCCTACCACGACCCCCTCCTCAGATCCCCTTAATTCGCTAGGGGAGGCTCCCAGAACGCAGAAAACCATTTTACTTAGTAGATCACCTGTTTATTATAAAAGGTTATACGACTCAGCTAAGCCTAAGCCCACCACTCTCTCCAAACTGCCACGTGCTCCCCAACCCAGAAGCTCTCCAAACCCCACCCTTTGGATTTTTATAGAGGCTTCATGACATCGGCATGATTGGTAAACACTGGCCGTTGGTTCAGACTCCAGCCTCTCTCCTCCCCCTGGATGTTGGCGTAGAGGTACTGAAAGGTCCAACCCTTTATCACTTGGTTGGGTCCACCGGAAACCAGCCCTCAATCTTAGGAAAGTCACCTCATTAACATAAAAAAGACACCTTTATGGAGCTCCTCACTTAGGAAATTCCAAGGGTTTTAGGGGCTCTGTGCCAGAAATAGGAGGAAGACCAAATATATATTTGTAATTATAAAGCACAGTATCACAGAAGGTTATACCGGGTGACACATGCGAGCCCAAGGGAATCACCTGGGTCCTTAAAAGCTGACGAGGAAGCAGAGAGAGCGGGAGAAGAGACGCAGCAAGACGTGAAGGACTCGGCACACAAAGGTGCTGTTTATGAGATGAAGGGGCAACCGGCAAGGACAGGAGAGAGGTCTCTAGGGACATGAGCTGCCCCAGCTGACAGCCAGCAGGGACCCAGGGGCCCCGATTCACCCCTAGAACCTCCGCAAGGAAAGGCAGCCCTCCTGACACCTCAGCTTCGGAACTCAGAGCAAAGAAAGCAACCAAGCGCAGAAGACTTCTGACCCACAGTACTTTGAGATAATGCATTTGGGTTCTTTTAAGCCACTATCGTTGTGGTAATTTTGTGGCAGCAATAGAAAGCTAAAGCCAGACATCTATTTGAACATGCTCACCAAGTCAAAACTACTATTCTGCAGTGTGACTGTTTCATTGTTGTTATATATATATATTTTTTAAAAAACATTTTTATTGGAGTATAGCTGATGTACAATGTTGAGTTAGTTTCTGCTGTACAGCAAAGTGATTCAGTTATACATATACATAGATCCACCCTTTTTTAGATTCTTTTCCCATATAAGTCATTACAGAGTATCCAGTAGAGTTCCCTGTGTTATACAGTAGGTCCTTAGTTATCTATTTTATATATAGTCGTGTGTATTTGTCATTCCCAATCTACCAATTTATCCCTCCCCCCACCATTCCCCCTTAGTAACCATAAGTTTGTTTCCTACATCTGTGACTCTATTTCTGCTTTGTAAATAAGTTCACTTGTACCATTTTTTCAGATTCCACATATAAGCGATATCGTATTTGTCTGTGTCTGACTTCATATTGTTTGAGGTTTTTCTTGTTTCTTGAGGTAGGCTTGTATTGCTGTAAACTTCCCTCTTAGAACTGCTTTTGCTGCATCCCATAGGTTTTGGATTGTCGTGTTCTCACTGTAATTTGTCTGTAGGTATTTTTTGATTTCCTCTTTGATTTCTTCAGTGATCTCTTGGTTATTCAGTAACATATTGTTTAGCCTCCATGTGTTTGTGTTTTTTACTTTTTTTCCCCTGTAATTGATTTCTAATCTCATAGCTTTGTGGTCAGAATAGATGCTTGATATGATTTCAATTTTCTTAAATTTACCGAGGCTTGATTTGTGACCCATGATGTGATCTATCCTGGAGAATGTTCTGTGTGCACTTGAGAAGAAAGTGTAATCTGCTGTTTTTGGATGGAATGTCTTAGAAATATGAATTAAACCTATCTAGTCTATTGTGTCATTTAAAGCTTGCGTTTCCTTATTAATTTTCTGTCTGGATGATCTGTCCATTGGTGTAAGTGAGGTGTTAAAGTCCCCCACTATTATTGTGTTACTGTCGATTTCCTCTTTTATAGCTGTTAGCAGTTGCCTTATGTATTGAGGTCCTCCTATGTTGGGTGCTATATATTTATAATTGTTATATCTTTTTCTTGGATTGATCCCTTGATCATTATGTAGTGTCCTTCCTTGTCTCTTGTAACATTCTTTATTTTATTTATTTATTTGCGGTATGCGGGCTTCTCACCATTGTGGCCTCTCCCGTTGCAGAGCACAGGCTTCGGACGTACAGGCTCAGCGTCCGTGGCTCACGGGCCCGGCCACTCCGTGGCATGTGGGATCCTCCTGGACCGGGGCACAAACCCGTGTCCCCTGCATCGGCAGGCGGACTCTCAACCACTGCGCCACCAGGGAAGCCCCCATTCTTTATTTTAAAGTCTATTTTATCTGATATGAGTATTGCTACTCCAGCTTTCTTTTGGTTTCCATTTGCATGGAATATCTTTTCCCATCCCCTCACTTTCAGTCTGTATGTGTCCCTAGGTCTGAAGTGGGTCTCTTGTAGACAGCATATAGATGGGTCTTGTTTTTGTGTCCATTCAGCGAGCCTGTGTCTTTTGGTTGGAGCATTTAATCCATTCACGTTTAAGGTAATTATTATACGTATGTTCCTATTGTCATTTTCTTAATTGTTATGGGTTTGCTTTTGTAGATCCTTTACTCCTCTTGTGTTTCCCATTTAGAGAAGTTCCTTTAGCATTTGTTGTATAGCTGGTTTGGTGATGCTGAATTCTCTTAGCTTTTGCTTGTCTGTAAAGCTTTTGATTTCTCCATCGAATCTGAATGAGATCCTTCCCAAGTACAGTAATCTTGTTTGTAGGTTCTTCCCTTTCATCACTTTAAGTATATCATGCCACTCCCTTCTGGCTTGTAGAGTTTCTGCTGAGAAATCAGCTGTTAACCTTATTTATGGGAGTTCCCTTGTATGTTATTTGTCATTTTTCCCTTGTTGCTTTCAATCATTTTTGTCTTTAATTTTTGTCAGTTTGATTACTACGGGTCTCAGCGTGTTTCTCCTTGGACTTATCCTGCCTGAGAATATCTGCGCTTCCTGGACTTGGGTGGCTATTTCCTTTCCCATGTTAGGGAAGTTTTCGACTGTAATCTCTTCAGATATTTTCTTGGGTCCTTTCTCTCTCTATTCTCCTTCTGGGACTCCTATGATGCAAATGTTGTTGCATTTAATGTTGTCCCAGATGTCTCCTAGGCTGTCTTCATTTCTTTTCATTCTCTTTTCTTTATTCTGTTCCTTGGCAGTGAATTCCACCATTCTGTCTTCCAGGTCACTTATCTGTTCTTCTGCCTCAGTTATTCTGCTCTTGATTCCTTCTAGTGTATTTTTCATTTCAGTTATTGCATTGTTCATCTCTATTTGTTTGTTCTTTAATTCTTCTAGGTCTCTGTTAAACACTTCTTTCATCTTCTCGATCTTTGCCGCCATTCTTTTTCCAAGGTCCAGGATCATCTTCACCATCATTATTCTGAATTCTTTTTCTGGAAGGTTGCCTATCTTCACTACATTTAGCTGTTTCTCTGGGGTTTAATCTTCTTCCTTCTTTTGGTACATAGCCCTCTGCCTTTTCATCTTGTCTGTCTTTCTATGAATGTGGTTTTCCTTCCACAGGCTGCAGGATTGTAGTTCTTCTTGCTTCTGCTGTCTGCCCTCTGGCAGTTGAGGCTATCTAAGAGGCTTGTGCAAGCTTCCTGATGGGAGGGACTGGTGGTGGGTAGAGTTGGGTGTTGCTCTGGTGGGCAGAGCTCAGTAAAACTTTAATCTGCTTGTGTGCTGGTGGATGGGGCTGGGTTCCCTCCTTGTTGGTTGTTTGGCCTGAGGTGACCCAACACTGGAGCCTACCTGTTTCTTTGGTGTGGCTAATGGCGGACTCCTGGAGGGCTCACACCAAGGAGTACTTCCCAAAACTTCTGCTGCCAGTGTCCTTGTCCCCACCGTAAGCCACAGCCACCCACCGCCTCTGCAGAAGACCCTCCAATGCTAGCAGGAGGTCTGGTTCAATCTCCTATATGGTCACTGCTCCTTCCCCCGGGCCGTGATGCACACACTACTTTGTGTGTGCCCTCCAAGAGTGGAGTTTCTGTTTCCCCCAGTCCTGTCAAAGTCCTGCAATCAAATCCCACTAGCCTTCAAAGTCTGCTTCTCTAGGAATTCCACCTCCCGTTGCCGGACCCCCAGGTTGGGAAGCCTGACGTGGGGCTCAGAACCTTCACTCCAGTGGGTGGACTTCTGTGGTATAAGTGTTCTCCAGTCTGTGAGTCACCCACCCAGCAGTTATGGGATTTGATTTTATTGTGACTGCACCCCTCCTACCATCTCATTGCAGCTTCTCCTTTGTCTTTGGATGTGGCGTATCTTTTTTGTTGAGTTCCAGTGTCTTCCTGTCAATGACTGTTCAGCAGTTAGTTGTGATTCCAGCACTCTCACAAGAGGGAGTGAGCGCACATCCTTCTACTCCACCATCTTGAACCAATCTCTCTCTATAATTTTTTTTTTGTTTGGTATGTAAAACTCCATAGGGGAGGGGTTTAAAAAGTGCTAAGGAAATCACACCACAGAGCTATTGATGTTGAGACTACACTCCAGGTCCATGGTGTGTGTTTAACTACTGCAAACAAACATACACATTGTGAATGTGTCATAATACAGGGGAAGTGGGTGGGAGAGAGGAAGGCTGGTCCTTTTCTCTTTAGAAGCACAAATGTTCCTTGTGTAAATGAGCCTTTGTAAAACAGCCTCAGCCACACTCTAGAGATTTCTGTTGCTGAGTTTCCTCTCAGCCAAGAGAAACAGTGATCTGTTATTGCTCTGGACCAGGATTCTTCTAAAGGTGTTTAACTTCTCTGCTCCTCTTACTCTCAATATCAAGTTTGACAGCCATTGTTGCAATGTCAGTAATTCAAGCCTAGATTTTCCTTTTTCCCTGTGGCCAAGTCAATATCTTACTGTATCCGCTTTTCCTTTCTCCCTAGTAATCATAGACACTAACATATCATGTATGCAGACCAACCGATCAGTGAGGATAGAAGGCCATTTTAAGGGACAATGTCTCATTATGCAGAAACTCCTAAAATGAACCCCTCTCTGAGTATTGCATTCAAGATCTGCTGATGGGTATCTTTCCCAGGACTAGCAGGAAATGGGTCACTGATGGCTCGCTCTCATTTGCAACCAAAATTTGGAGGCAAAACCTTCAATGGAAGTGTGCCCAAAACAAGGCATGTTGGAACTCTCTGCAGCTGTGTGGCTTACTCTGCTGGTCTAAGAACCTCACTGCTGACCTATGGGGCTGTCCTGATTGGATAAACAAAAAAGTGAACTCAGGTGGACAATTCCATCACACAATCTGAAGCAGATAAAAGAGCATTTTCTTTCTCCTTTAGAGCTCCTGAGAGTCATAAAAATTCCTATTAACTGAGAATACCACAATCCAATTATCACTGTAAATATTTCACTTGAAAGAGGGTAGTAGAGTTACCTGATTCACTATTTGTACAGGGGAGGGTTTGGGTGTTAAAAGGCTGACCAAAACCAAACTTGCCTCACATCATAAATGTGTCCAGAGTAGACCCAGGTCTTGTACAATGAATTAATTACTACTGCATCAGGAGTGTGTGTGTGTGTGTGTGTGTGTGTGTGTGTGTGTGTGTGTGTTTGGGGGATGTGTTTTGTGTGTTGGGGGAACAGCGTTCTTGTTTTCAGGTATGTATGCTTATTTTTTACAGACTCACCTGCTGGGATGATGTTTGGTCCCTTTTTGTACTTGGTTTATATTAGTTACATCAAATTTCTTTTAAAACATTATTTTTGTCAGGTCTTAAGCATGACATAATGGTTTCTGAAGGGCATATATTTCCACTTTTTTATCTCTTTAAAAAATCTTTTTAGTTTCCAATATTTAAGTCAAAGATGCAAAAGGACCAGGACTAATTAGGGGATACTGTGGTGGTTCTGTCATACCCGAAACACATCCCTGCCACGTGATTCTGCTTTTAGCTCTACAGGGAAACTCGGGGCAAGGAGCGCTCGGTAGAATTTGGAAATTACTATGACTCCATGTGAAACACCATTAAAACTCCCTTTATCCTGCCATCAAGTGGAACGATTCCCAATCAAAATGCTGATGTCATAATATGTGGGGATTCTAGTCATATCTAGATGCTCTATTAATAAGAATTTTGTATTGCCAGTTGTATATATCCAAAGTAAAACAGACACATGAAAAGGCCCTAAATTTAGTAATATTAGTTAATTTCACATGCGCTTATAAAAATGTCCTCTGATCACCAGAAACCGTGAGAGAACACTTCCATGTTGTGTGTGGACAGACAGTATTCAGAAGGGGCACCTACTCACTGCAATATCTTCCTAACCATTCCCTTACATGCATTCTTTCCAAAAAGGGCACTGCAAAATAACAAAATACTCTTGGGATTGACATATATACAGTAATATGTATAAAATAGATAACTAATAAGAAAAAAAATAACAAAATACTCTTATAGATTAAAATTAATGGAAGAAAACTGTGTCGTTGTTTAAAACTGGCAAATACTGTTGCAAGACCCAAGCAGGCAGAGCAAGCGCAAGCCCTCAGATGGTGGCAGAAGACACTGTCATCGGCAAATCCTAGTGACGCAAAGAACACGCTTTGGAGTCAGAAACACCTAGGCTCATTTCCCAGTTCTTCACCTTACCAACTCTGATCTTAGAAAGGTATTTAAACTCTTTAACTTCAGGGTCCCCTTCATAAAAAAATGTGATAGTAGCATTGTCAGAAGCCTCAATATTTAAGCAACCTACATTTCAAAAACACACAGTGCTTAACTAACGGGCAGAGAAGGCCCAGACACAAGCGTGTGGACCAAAGATCCTCAGCTCCTCTCGTCATCAGGAGACGTAGCCCAGCCTCTTCTGAGCAGCACCTTTGTCCCTGCCCTGGAGTTAAGGGCCTACCTGCTCCTTCTCTGCCACCACCATCACAGGGAAGCAGAGGAAGGTTTTCCTTTTCAGATTCCCCAGCATAAAATAAAAGAAGGGAATTTTTTTGTGTTTCTTTTGGCCAGCCATCGGGATACTTTTTTCCTTTCAGATATAGGAAAAATATTTCTGACCTTCAGAGTCAGGGAAATGAAGACTGTTCTCTGGAGAATAGTTTAAGTGCGGAAGTGATTTGTTTCCACACCAGGGCCCAGAACGGCCGGGTCTGGTCTGGAGATGCTGCAGGTGGGGGATTGACAAGGAGGGGAGTAGGTATGGAGGCAGGAGGGGCTGTTGAGCTAAATGCACTGGGCTGGGGGGAAAAGATCTTCGTATTTCAATGAAAGCTCCAGCGGAATTCATTCCCTGCAACTCGGGTTCCTTTGACTTTTTTTAAAGCACTTCAGGACAATCCTTGGCAAATCAAGTCCTCTCTCACGGGCCGTGTCGTGGGACACACAAAGCAATACAGCTGAGTTGGTAAAATTAATCACTAACAAATCAAACAATAAGGTTTGTGAAATAGCACTTATCGTCAGAGTTCACTGACATCTTGTTTCATTCATAAAAACGGAGGGGAGAGGCTTGTCTATTCGGCTCAGCCTCATTCACGCTCCCCATCCTTTAAGAGCTCTCGAAAATCACACTGGAGAAGGTAACAGAATACAACGCAACACTGAAACCTTGCTGAGTGAGGGATCAGGGTTAGATGCGGGTGTCCGTGCCTTAATTTCGTGACCCTCAAATAATATGTAAATAATAAACAGCTACACACGGTTTCTCACTTACAGATGCAAGAGCTGGAGGGCGGCACCAAAGACGTGAAGGGCAACACGTGGTGGTCTCCCCCTCCCCCTCCATCTTTCCCTCCCTCTCCCCTTCCCTATTTCTGACCAGGGACCAGGGCCATTAAGAAGACCACACTCAGAAAGGCGTAGAACTTTGCGTCAAACTTACTGCCATGAGCTGGTCTTCAAAAAGGGTATCATTTGCTTTGATCCTGATTAGCTTTTTAATCAAAGCTTTGAAATCCTTCTAAATGACAATAATAGTATGATAATATGCCTCCATTTCAACATTCACAGAACCATTTTTAATGAGATGCTATACATGATGCTATAAGTTATAATGCTATTATCATTTTTTGCTATAATGGTATTAAAATAAAAGATGCAGCCTAGGAAACGTTGTTAGACAAAAAAAAATCTTGTTCTCATTTGCATTTCTTTGCTTACAGCTAGTAATGTATTTGACATGTGATATTCTAAATATTTAATGTCTCTGCATTTGTGCAGTCCACTTTTAATGAATCCAGTCAACTATGAGATATTTGAGGTTCCGAACTATTATTCCTTATTCACTTTTAAATGGCCAGTGCTTAGCAAATTGCATAGTGTATAAAAATCAGTTGCTGAATAACCTACACTGCATTTTTAATTAACTAATATAAGAAAAAGGACAGAGTTCTGAGGAACCTTCCTAGAGAACATCTTCTGTTGTGATGTGATGATTCATCAGGTCTCCAGGGATACCGCTTGGAGTATCCCAAATTCACCATCTGCTTGTGTTAAAAGTGTTAAAACCCAGATACACCTGGTTCTCTACCCAAGAGTTCTGTTTACCGTGTCAAGGAAGAGAAATATGGACTAAATGGATGGCTTCTTTCTTTAATTTTCTAAATCTCATGTGTTCATTTGAATAACCTATTCTCAGTTCCAACAACAAGTTACCAGTTAATAAACTGTAGATTCTATCTCCTTAACACTAGGACGTACATTTGTTGGCAGCCAGTCAGCTGGTGATGACATAACTCTTCTTCGTTTCTCTGGGATCACAGACTGTGCCTTGGCGACCTCACCTGAAGGTGCTCCATCCATCCTGTGAAAGGCTTAGAGCCAGGAACCGGAGATTCATAAAGCCACTAAGAGAACCACTTCTAAGCGTACCTATTCATCTCCAGTAAGAGGGAAATAATGGTAATGATGTTTGTAATGATTCTGGAACACAGAGAAGAGTGAGGAACCTGAAGAACTTGCTGGCTTATGACTGTAGCTGCTCAGAGCATCTTCTGCCCATGGGATCCACATGGAGCCTTCAGCTCAGTGTCCAGTGGCAGCTGGTCTCTTCTCTGCCCTTCAGAGAGGCCGTCCTTGCCATCCCATGGCTTCCGCTGCTGTTGCGTGATGACGGCCGGACTGGCAGAGCAGCCCCTGGATTCCTAGGGGCTTGGGTTGACTTCATCTGGCCTTGGCCATGGTATTTCCTCCTCTCTGTTTATTTCTTTGTTTGTTCTCTGGGCTCACTCAGGAGATGTCATTCCCCACCACCGTAGAAAATCTTTCTGTATTTCCCAACATCTATCAATGCATTTGAACACTATTTTGTGGTTACAGAAAGATCAATTCCAAATGTCTTTCCTTCTACTTCAGACACAGTTTTAAGTCGGGTTGGATCTGTATTGTGATTGTGTACTGGCTGTTTTCACGTGATTATCTTGTTCCAACCTCACGATGACCCATTCAGGTAGGTATAAGTGGTGCTTTTTCACAAATAAGAACACAACTCAAGGAGACTTGTGAAGGGTCATTCTCTCAATTGCCGGCTGGTTTCAAATGGTGGCCTGGTTGATCTGCTGTTGGGTCTTGCCCTTTTATCAGATACGTATGGTCTTCCTGCTTATTTACATTTCATGTCCAAGAGCAAGTTCACTGGGGCTGAAAGCCAGCTTAAGGAAGTGTAAGGAATACTGAAGAGAACCTGGTTGCATATGCAGATTTTCACCCATCTGCTGTAAGACTGGGGCAGACCATCCTTCCTAACTGGGTCTTATTCGTCTCATCTGTAAAGCTGAACCAGATGATTTAAAACCTCCTACGTATCTAAAGGCATGGATGTACAGTCTACAATTCTATCCATTTTTCTAGCCATGCCTGACAAATCCATTTATTCATGAGAATTTTCTTTTAATTTGACACAGAGGGAAAACTCACATTCAAACCACACTTCAGATCATCAGGCTTGTTTGCAAGTGTTTCCTCCTTCCTGATCCACCTCCAGCCTCCTCCTGTTCTCCCAGCTTCACAAGAACTCAATACAGAGACACACACAGACACAGCCTCATATGCACACAAGCACACAACACCCCCCTGGGATTGTCCTAAGTGCCCCTGTAGGTCTCAGCAGCTTTTCATTGACCTGGCTACCTCTGACTTAAGACAGAAAAGAGGATGAAGGATGGGATGGGTGCTGGGGTGAGAGAAGGAGAAAGACAAGCAAAGGGAGGGCGGGAACAGCAAGCCCAGCCATGGGAACCTCAGCTCTTTCTTCTGCAAACACCCCATCCTGCCGCCTTGGCATTTCCCCCAATGATTCTGCATCTCCAGTGTTAGGCCGTGAGCGCTGCCTAGAACTTCTCTCTCGCATCTGAGTGGAGGAATGAAACTCTGAATACTCAGAGTCAGACATAACGTTGGTACTCGTTAAAGGCATGTGAAGTTATGTGGAACAGCTTCCAGCATATGTATTAGTTGCCTCTGTCTCCACCTTAACTTTCAGGCATTGAAATTCAAGGATATTCAATAGAGAGAAAGACTTTTTCTAAAGTAGTAACAAAATCAGAAAACATTAAGAACCAGAAGGTCCTTGGCGATTCCGCTTCTCTGAGAAGACAAGTCCTGATCACAGTCAGCGAGTTCCCGCGTGTAGTGGCTCCTCCCACACCTCGGTTCTCACGCCCCATCAGGTACGCTGTTCATCTCTCAGTACCTGGAACACAGTCGAGCTGTTTCCTGCTCATCACACTCATACAGGCTGGTTTCTTTGCAAGGAGCTCTATTCCTTAGACTCCTCCCATGACCATCTCTTTCACTCATCTGCTGAGATGCTCACCTGTCCTCAGACACCCCTGATCACCCTGACCATCGTAGGACATGCAACTGTGGGATATTATGTCAGTGATGCCTACATTTCCTTGTCTTTGTTTTCGTTTCCTTTCTTCCACATTAGACTGCAATGTCCAGGGGGTCCATGGCCATGTCTGTCTTCCTCCCACGCCTGCTGCAACGGCTGGACTGGAGTCCGCACAAAGTACGTAATGATTAAAGCCACGAATCATCCTTTTGTTCTTCAGCTAAGTCCGGTCTTTAACAGATAAGAGCTCTGCCTAAGGCCACACTCAGGGGCAAAAGCAATCCAGGGTTTCAGTGAGGGTCCTCTGACTTTCACACTAATGTTGTTTCTAAGATGCTCTGATGCTTTGCCACAAGAGATGCATTCGCTGAGTATTTTCTGCTCTGACTTCCTTATATATCAATAGCAAGGTTTACATCTTCTTGTCTAATTATAATCAAACAGTTATTTAATTCCCAAGTCTAATTTTGTGATATGCTCTGATCCTGAGTCCTAGCCTGAGCCTTGCAATCACTACTCCTTAAGATATGTCAAGTGATACTATGGATGCCATGAAATTCTCAATTAAAATTTAAGATGTGATAAATGCCATAGAGTGAAGGACAATGGGAAGGGTGGAAACAATTGACACGGCAGAGAGTTCAATTTCAAAAGATGTGAGACTCACCCTCCTACAGGGACTCAATGCCAAGTACCTCACAGAGTGTGGCCAGAACAACACTGGGAATATGAATAAATCTAGAAGTAACCCAAGATGCATGGCATTTGGCCTCACACTGCTCTGTTTACGGATGGAAATATGAAGGTTCTGAGGGATGCAGAGATTTGCAGATATGGCACCAAAACCCTGGTCTCCTGACTCCTAACTTGGTATAATTTCCACTGAAAAGAGCAACTTCCAGAGAAGCAAAATGGAAAAGGAAACAAGAATTTATGGGCCATGTTTCCTGGCTTTTTCCTATTAGCAATTGCATGTGGTCCATCCTCCCATCCTTCCACAATACCCCACCCCGACGAGCACCCACACCTGGGCCCCCTCATCAGCCTCTAACAAACACATCCTCTCCACATGGCACCGGCTCCATGCTGGTTGACTGCTGCCTCCCCCTCATTACACCCCAAACCTCCCCCAACTCACCGTCACTGCACATGACAACATCAAATTCCAGGGGACATGTTCAGTCCTTACTTTACTTGAAATCTCATTTATTTAAACACTTAGGTAGCACCTGCTTTGCATCAGGTAATTTTCTAAGCCCTTTGTAAATATTAATTCATTTGAGCTTCATAACCATCTTTCAGAATACACATCCCCATTTTACAGATGAGGATCTGAGTCACAGAGAGAATAATAACTTGCCCACAGCTAAATAAAAGTACGATTCACACTCCACAAACCCTTATGTCCAGGCTGCCTCTTTTCTTAATTGTTTTTTATTGTGGTAAGAACACTTAACATGAGATCTATAGGTTTAACATATTTTTGTGTCCAATCCTAGATGGCTGATATAAGGACATGTTGTACAACAGATCTCTAGAATTTATTCACCTTAAGTAACTGAAACTTTATATCCATTGAACAGCGACCCCAGACTCCCTCCAGCCTCCTTGCTCCTGGCATCCACCATTCTCCTCTGTTTCTATGAGTCTGACTATTTTAGATACCTCTTATATAAGTGAGAACATGCATTATTTGTCTTTCTGTATCTAACTTATTTTACCTTGCATAATGTCTTCCAGGTTCATCCATGCTGTTGCATATGAAATTTCCTCCTATTTTAAGGCTAAATACTATGCCATTGAATATATATCTTTATCCATGTTTTCTTTATCCATTGATCCATCAATGGACACTTAGGCTTTTTTCCATACCTTGGCTACTGTGAATAATTCTGCAAGGAACATGGGCGTGCCAAGATCTCTACAAATCCTGATTTCATTTCCTTTGGATAAGTATCCAGAGATGGAATTGCAGGATCACATGGTAATTCTACCTTTAAATTTTTGAGGAGCTGCCACACTGTTTTCCATAGTGGCTGCACCACTTTACAATCCCACCAGGAGGGCACAACGTTTCCAATTTCTCCACATCCTCCCAAAACTTTTTTATCTTTTGATTTTTTTGGTACTAGCCGTCCTCGCAGGTGTGAGGTAATACCTCAAGCCCTGAAAAGTGAGGAACATGCTTTCCTGTTAGAATCTTTTCTCCTGGCTTGTTTCCCTCCCATCCTTTGAGCTGCTCAGTCCCCCTTTCTGGTTATTCTCGTAGAACCATTTCTCACAGAAGATTGTTGCCAGGGGTTCTGCCCTGAAGCCTCCTTCTACACTCTCTGGATGCCCACACCTACTTCTGTGGTTGGGTTGTGGGAATTCACAGTCCAGCTGCTTCCAAATGTGTGTTTTCAACGCTGACTTCCTGTCTGGAATTCACACTTGTGTATATACAGCTCTGCCTTAATTCTTAACTTGCCTCTCTGTGGAAAACTCAAAGTCACAATTTAAAAAACGAAGCTCCCACTTCTTCCCCCAAAGCTTTGCCCCTCATCGTTTGCCTCTTTATCAACAAGCTCCACACCGTACTCAGGTCAGAAACCTGGAAGGTATTCTTGAGTCCAGCAGACCCAATGATTATCGATCCTAATTATTCTATCTCCTAAAGGTTACTAGATTCCATCTTTTCTTTTCTTTTTTTTCTAATTTTTTTTCTAATTGTCTCCACTGTAGTTCAAACACATTCCACTCTAATTTACAACCCAGGAACAGGACTTTCAGGTTGCCCAGTAACCAGAGTGGGGCAGTAGAGAGCCTGCCGCCTTGTGGCCGTTTCCCGCACGACTTTAAAACCCTTGCTTATGGGCACTTCATATTCACAAGGCCTGTGGGGCTGTACATGACACCTGCCCTTGAAAAATGTCCTGGGATAGGTAATCGAGAACGACTTCAAAAAGGGCAGAAGTTTAAACAGTTTGACACTGGTTTAAAAAAATGCACATGAAAAGATAAGCAACATCACTAATTATTTTGGAAACTCAAATCAACACTGTTAACGACTATAACGAGGTATCACCTCGCACCAGTCAGAATGGCCATCATCACAAAGTCTGCAAACAAGAAACGCTGGAGAGAACGTGGGGAAAAGGGAACCCTGATACGCTGTTGGTGGGAATGTAAAATGGTAACAGCCACTATGGAGAACAGTATGGCAGTTCCTTAAAAATCTAAAAATAGTGCTACCAGATGATCTGGCCATTCCACTCCCGGGCATACATCCGGGGAAAACCATAAATCGACAAGACACATGCACCCCAACGTTCACTGCAGCACTTTCTACAGTAGCCAAGACTTGGAAGCAACCACTATGCCCAATCGAAGAATGAATGGATCAAGAAGGTGTCATACATATATACAATGGAATATCACTCGGCCATAAAAAGAACGAAATAAGGCCACTTGCAGCAGCTCGGATGGACCTAGAAATGATCATACTAAGTGACATGAGGCAGACAAAGACAAATATCATATGATATCATTTATAGGTGGAATCTAAAAATCAATACAAATGAACTAACTTACAAAACATAAACAGAGTCACAGACTTAGAAAACAAATTTATGGTTACCAAAGGGGAAAGGAGGAGAGGGATAAATTAGGAGGTTGGAATTAGCATATACACCCTTATATATAGAAAATAGATCACCAACAAGGACCTACTGTATAGCACAAGGAACTCGACTCAACACACTGTAATAACCTCTGTGGGAAAAGAATCCAAACAAGAATATATAGACGTCTCTGTGTAAGCTAATGTCTTCCTAGCTGTATTCCTAGCTCTGGCTCTGCCTCTGTCCAATAATCCTCTACATACGATGGATTATTTCTCAAATGGATCTTAATACGTTCTCCCTTCCTTGAAAATCCTTTATGGTTTTCAAAAGCTCTTAGGACATAGCATAAAAGGAACTACACATTTACATGTCTTTTCATGGTCTGGCCCCAATTCACCTCCTCAAACTTCCTCAAGATTTCTTTCTTCTCACTCCTCAGATTTTAATGTAATACCTGAAACTATAAAACTCCTAGAAGTAAACACAGAGAAAAAGCTTCTTGATATTGGTCTGGGCAATGATTTTTTTTGATATGACATCAAAAGTCCAGGCAACAAAAGCAAAAATATCAAGTAGGACTACATCAGACTAAGAAGCTTCTGCACAGCAAAGGAAATCAACAATGAAGTGAAAAGGTAACCTACAGAATGGGAGAAAATATTTGAAAATCATATATTTAGTAAGTGGTTAATATCCAAAATATATAAGGGGCTCCTACAACTCAGTAGCAAAATACAAATAACCCAATTAAAAAAAAAACAAAGAAACTGAGTAGACATTTCCCCAAAGAAGTCATACACATGGCCAACAGGTATATGAAAAGGTGCTCAATGTGACTAATCATCAGAGAAATACAAATCAAAACCACAGTGAGCTATTACCTCACACCTGTAACAATGGCTATTATTTCAAAACAAAACAAAACAAAACAAGTGTTGACAAGGATGTGAAGAGAGACTCCTTGTACATTGTTGGTGAGAATGTAAAATGGTACAGCCAGTCAGAAAACAGTATAGGAACTCCTCAAAAAATTAAAAATAGAACTACCATATAATCCGGTAATCCCACTTCTGGGTACGTATCCAAACGTTTTGAAATCGAGATCTTGAAGAGATATTTGTAATCCCATGTTTATGGCAGCATTGTGCATAATATTCAAGACATGGAAACAAACTGTATGTCTACTGATGGATGGATGGATAAAGCAGAAGTGGCATATACATACTAGGGAACATTATTCAGATTTATAAAAGCAGGAAATACCATCATTTATAACAAGATGCATGGACCTGGAAGACATTATATTATACTATGTGAAACACGTCAATCACAGAATGACAAACACTGCATGATTCTACTTATGAGTCAAACTTACAGAAGCAGAAAATAAAATGATGGATACCAGGGGGTTGGGGAGGAAGATATGGGGGGGTTGGTCAATGGTTATAAAGTATAAGTTACACAAGATGAGTAAGTTCTAGGAATCTGCTGTACAGCGTGGTGCCTGTAGTTTACAATACAGTGTTGTGTGCTGTCTTAGGATGTGCTCAGGTTGCCACAGTGAAACACCGCAGGCTAGGCAGTTGCTAAACAAGAAACATTTATCTCTCACAGTTCTAGAGGCTGGAAGTCCTAGATGAGGGTGCCATCGTGGTCAGGTGAGAGCCCTCCTGACGGCTGCAGACTTCTTGTTGTGTCCTCACATGGTGGATGGGATGAGGAAGCTCTCTGGGGCATCACTGATAAGGGAATTAATCTTGTTCATGACCTAAACATTTTCCAAAGGCCCCTTTCCTAACATTGGGGATTAGGATTTCAACACATGAATCTGGGGCAGACACAAACATTCAGACCATAGCATGCACTTAGAAGTTTACCAAGAGAATAGATTTCATGTTGAATGTTCTCCACACACGCACACACACACACACCCAAGCAAAGGGACACAGGAAACTTTAAAAAGTGTTGGATAGGCTTGGAACCTTGATTGTGATGATGGTATCACTGGTATATGCACATGTCCAAATGCATCAAAATGTATGCATTAAAAATGCACAATGTCTCATATATCAATTATGCCTCCATAAAGTTGTAAAATAAAAAAGGGAAAATAAAACACTGTTTTAGCTAAATGAATCTAATTTGAGTGGCCACTGCAACTGCTCTGCTTTCAGCTTTATTGTGCTGCCTCTGCTCTCTTTGACCAGATTGGACCTCTCATCTTTCAGATTTCAGAACATGCATCATTTCTTCCAGTAAACCTTCTTTATTCCTCAAGATTGGGTCAGGTTCCACACATATATGCCCCATCACCCTTTGTATATTCCCCAAACCAATACGTAACCACAGAAACAAGTAGCTACAGACACTGTGCTATTTCCCTTCTGGGTGTTAAATTCCATTTCTTTAGCACAGTGTAGACAGTCGCGTCCCTGGCACACAGTAGGCAGTTCATGGACATCTGTTAAATGATACATTGAATACATTTTCATCATTTCCACTAATTTCATTTCTTTAATTTTGAGGGAAATTCTGTTCTCCAGAATCCACTCTTTCATCTAATTTACTTTCTAAAAGTATACATCAGATATTTCTTAGGAGAGCCATGTATGTCTTAAAAAGAGATCTAAAATTCTAGGGCAGTAGAATTTTAGCATTTTACTTTACAAAAAACACATGGCTAGACTAAAAAAAGAAAACTTGTATTCAACATGCTGTAGCATTCCTGAAGCAAATATCTATAGCATGCAATATTGTAGAGTCTTAACCTCATTTTGAACTTTTTCTGTAGGCTGAATTTTTTAAAATCAGAACTATTTTAGGCATGGGGATTTTTTTTCCTGGTAATGAACCAGATTCTGCAAAGATTTAAAGTTCTTTTTGGCTGTAAATGATGCAGCTTTGGGAACTATTTGGCATTGAAACTATCTGGTTCAATGTGCAATGATTCTTTCCTCATGACTCTTCTGGAAGCTCTAAAATGGTTTTGGGAACCGCTCTAGGCACAAAGAATCATATATTTCTGTGCCATCCTTCAAAGAGGTTTGTGTAATGACAGCTTGATGCTTCAGATCTGCTCAAGGGTAAGATCGTCTTATTTTTATTTAAAAAGTAATTTTGTTTTATTATGTGGTTGGATTATATTTTCTGGGAAAGCTCAATCTCTCAACCTTCTTTGACTATTTCAATCTCTTTCCTCATCATCTGCCTTTATTTTGAAGTTTTGGGGAAACATCTTTAAAGAAGAAAATGTGCTGAACAAAGGCATCCGGATCTCCTCCATCTCAAACGAAACATACTGACATAGATTCCAAGCTCATTAAAACAAAACTCTTCAGTTTTCCTATACTGGACTCAATTCTCAGTGGAGACCTTTCAACTCAAAAATGTATTGAGCACCATCACTTTTGTGTTCTGTTCATTTTAATCTATGTGAGAGAATGAGGGAGAGTGGTCAGACTTTCTACTTCTAGTAATGGATAGCGTTTCTCTCTTTTAAAAGAGCATGCGGACTTTCACTACTTGTAAAGCAAATACCTGCCTCACATTCGCATTCCTACTGAGGAAAACTTTTAAAAATGTTAAAAGCATCAAAGAACTACAAGAGAAGGTAAATTTATGAAATCAAATCTCAGAAAAACCAAGGCAAAACCAAGAGTAAACCCCACCATCTTTTGCCTTGAGGGCAATTGCCTTTCCTGAAGAAACCTCAGTGAAACTAGGAAGAATCTGATGACTTAATAGGGTAAGAGAAATTGAAAGCAACTAATTAGAAAGAATCATGATCATGGCACTAGTTAATCTGGTGCCTGGGAGGATCACCCTCAATTTTAAGTGTGCTAGATATTGAGTTTTGATTTTCTTTTGGCATTCAGCATTCATCTCCATTCCTTTCTGTGTTCTTCTCTATATTATAGAGTCAGGAAACCTGGGGACTTCCTTTCCTACAATCTCTATCAAGCAGGGCTCCATTTCATATTCTGTCAAACCAGCAGAAAGATTGATGGTGCCTCCAGAGGCTGCAAGATTTCCAAGAGCTGCAAGGTTTCTTCCAGAAAGTACCCACATCGTTGCTGCGGGCAAATTAGGTCACTCATAACTATGTCCAGAGAGTTCTGACACTTCCTGATTTCCACATGCAACGTGCTGCTTTCCCTATGGTTTTCCCCGCCCTTCCAATGGCTTTATGAGGACTGATTTCTCTTAAATAATCAGAGTAGCATTTGTTTTCCTGACTGACTCCTAATTGATACAGTGAAAGAGAATGAGAAGTAAACTTGTACTTCACTGAACGTATACAACCAAATTGTGGCAACTGAGTGGTCCAGAGAACTTAAAATCTTGCAACTGCAGATTGCCTAGACTTTCAGCATCCCACACCCCTGCCCAGAACCAGAAGACAGAATAAAATTAAAATCTGCATCTTCAGCTTCAAATTACTTCTGAAAAATTTTTCCCAAATCAATACATAGTTAAAGATAGCCAAGCACAAGAAAACAAGACTCTGTGTATTAGAATAATTGGAAACAACAATAACAATGAATGAGATTTTTTTAAATTGACAAAACTGATGAGACTGACCAAAAAACAAAAATAGGAAAGGCAAAAATTAAATCAGGAATTGAAAAACTGGACATCTCTAGACATTCTATAACAATTAAAAAGATAGTAAGATATTATAAGCCACTTTATTTCAAGAAGTTTGAAACATTAGATAAAAAGGACAAATTCCTAGAGAAACACAACTCCCCAAAACTCACTAAAGAAGAAACAGACACTCCAAATATTCCTCAAGACAGTAATAAAAGGAAATCATTAATGAATTCCCCATCACACACACACACACACACACACACACACACACACACACACACACACACACACACACACACACACACACACACACACCAGCCTCTAGATTCCTCCTGCCAGGCTTCTGCAGATGCTTCCAGCAGAACCTAACTGTATTAGGACCCATAAATTATATCCAGGTAGATCTGCTAGGATCATCCCCCAGCATCCAAACAAAAGCATCTTACTAAACAACACCTCTGATTACACTGCAGGAATAAGGAGATGCAATTATGTCATCTCTAACTGGATTTTGAAGTCATGATACTTAAGATACTAATTATTTTCACACACATGTAAAGCAACCAAACCCTCTCTATGGGGAACTGTGGGCTATTTAGAGCACCAATTTAAGTTGGTTTATACCTAATGAGGGAACTGTTCAGCATTGTGGACACAGCACATATTAAATGTGTAAGACGGCGGCAGATCCTTCCCACAGTTTCCAGAGCTGTGAATGCTCTTGGCACATGAAACATGGGAACTTAAGCACTCAGGGGGGAACTCACTCAGTCGGGTTTGTTTTTTTAAAGTCATATAAGTCAGTTTTGAAATTAACACTTTCAACTCAACTATAAAAAGTGTGAGGAAGATAGAAATGATGTGTTTATAATACTCTTAGGACCATGGCAAAATAGACTAATTCAGACCAAAACAAGGAAGGAGACTTTGCCGATTTATAAGAGAAAGACAGATTAGGAACCATAGAAGAAAACAAAACATTAATATATGGGTATTTGTATTTTGTTCCTTAGGAGGTTGATTAAGCAACTCTGCAGCCACTTCCTCTGGAGGCCATAAAACTCTGAGAGAGGAAGAAGTTGTGACATGAATACTGAGACCTGAAAGAAGGCCACTGAGTTCAAATGCTGACTCTGCATCAGTCTTGCCATGGGACGCTGGAGAAATAACCTATCATTCACTCACCAAGTCTGCAGAGGGCAGTTTTAAATGCATTTCAACTCCTAAGATATGAAAGTTGGAAAGGGACCCTGGACACCATAGAGTCCCCATGTTTGATTAGAGCAGCAAAGTGATGCCCCAAAGCAGTAAGATACCATTTACACCAGGATCCTTTTTTTTTTTTTTCTGATTTTTTTCAACTCACCAGCAAGGATTTAAGTTCACCTAAAGAGTTTGAGAGAAAAAAAAAATTATATATAAATATATATAAAACTAATGCTGTAAGTTATTGAATCCCCTTAGGTATAATAGTGGCACTTTATATGCATTATCTAATTTAAGTCTCAATATATCCATTTTATCTTTTTCAGATTAAAAAAAAAGAAAACTGAAACTTAGAGAAGTTAAGTAACTTGCTTAAATTCATATAGCAAGTTGGTGTCAGGAAACTCAAAAGATTTTTCTGCCTTTACTTTGTCTACTATGCTAATTTAAAAAGACTCTTTCTGCAACTTCCTCAGAACCAGATTCAAATCAATGCTTGTATGTCCATTATATACCAATAAAAAATAAATAAAAATAATCCAGACAAAAATACACTGCTTGGTTGTACATGAATGTTCATAGCAGCATTACTTATAATAGCCTAAAAGTAGAAAAAAAATATGTCCCTCAACTGATAAATAAATAAATAAAATGTGTGGTGGGGAGGGATATATTGGGAGTTTGGGATTGACATATACACACTGCTATATTTAAAATAGATAACCAAAAAGGACCTACTGTATAGCACAGGGAACACTGCTCAATATTCTGTAAGAACCTAAATGGGAAAATAATTTGAAAAAGAATAGGTAACTGAATGACTTTACTGGATACCTGAAACTAACACAACATTGTTAATCAACTATGTTCCAGTATAAAATAAAGATTTTTTAAATGTGGTATATTCATAAAATAGAACATTATTTATCAATAAAAAGTAATGAAATATTGATACAAGCTACAGCATGGATAAGTCTTAAAAATATTATGCCAAATAAAAGAAGGCAGTCACATAAGACATCATAATGTATGATTCTATTTATATGAAATGTACAGAATAGGTAAGTCTACAGGGACAGAAAGTAGACCAGTGGCTGTCTGAAGCTGGGAGATATAAGGGAAGGAATGGGAAGTGACTGATAAAGGGTATGAGGTTGTTTTGGGGATGAGGAAAATTAAAAATTAAGTTATGGTTATGGTTACAGAATTTTGTAAACTTACTTTAAAAACTGGTTGCTGTTAAAATAAATTAATTTTTTTATAAAAAGGAGTGATGAGATATTTGACTTACGCCTCATTTTAATGGGGAAGTGTTCAATAATTTGCCTTAACCATGTTACGAGTAACCGTTATTTAGTAGATGCTATTTATCAGGTTGAAGTTTTCTTCTATTCCTGGCTTGTGGAGAGTTTTATCATGAGTGGGTTCAACTTTGTCAAGTAATTCTTCTGCATTTATTTACATATATAGTTTTTTTACTGTATGTTGTTAATTAACTACTTTATATTGAATTATCTTGACTAATTTTCAAATGTTAAACCAATCTTGTATTCTTGGAATGAACTCTACTGGGTATATTATCAATTTTACATATGGCTTGATTAGACTTGCTAATATTTTATAATGCATTTTTTGTGTCTAACTTCATGAAAGATCTTGATTTATCATTTCTTTCCTTGCAATGTTTTTATGGAGCTTTAGAACAAGAATGTTTCTGGCTTCCTAAAATAAGTTCAGTAGTAGTAGATTACCTTCCTCCATTTCCTGAAAGAGTATATGCATTTTTTTCCTTAAATATTTGATACAATGATCCAGTGGAACTATCTGTTCCAGTGTTTCCCTTTGAAGATTTTGACTGTGGATTAAATTTATTTAACAGATACATGCCTATACTGCTTCTGTATTTCCTCCTGAGTCCATTTAATTTTTGAAGAAATTAGTCAATTCTATTTAATTGTCAAAGTTAAAGTGCAGTATGGCAAGAAAAAAATAGAATACATAAAGATTGAAAAGTGAGATATAAAGTTGTCTTGATAACATAAATATTGATATAGAAAATGATAAGGAATCTACAGATAAACTTCTAGAGCTAATAAGTTAAAAATATGGGAATTACTGATATTTCTTTATGCTGACAACAAATGAAAGTAATGTTTGCAATATTACTTTATTTTTAATGTTCTATCTGTAGTGATGTGACTTCTGTCATTGCACATATTGATAAGTCTGATTTTTCCTCTTTCTTTCCCCTTGATCAGTCTTGCTATATTTTCATCAATTTTATTAATCTTTTCACAAAATTAACTTTGAGGTTTTTAAAATTTTTCTATAACTTGCTCATTTTTTGTTTCTTTCAGTTCTCCTAGATTTTCTATTTATTTTCTTTCAATTACTTTGGTTTTATAAACTAATTGCTTTGCTTACTCTTTCTTCTAACTTTTTAAAGTAGAAATAACTGATTTTAAATAATTTGTTTTTTATAATATAGACTTTTCAAACTACAAATTTTTCTCTATCTTTAGCTGCTTCCCACATTTATGTTATAGTTTCATTATGTTTTAGTTCAAAATACTTCAATTTTCTCATCATTTCATTTTGATCTACAGCTGATTTATAAATGTGTTTTTAAGTTTCCAAATATTTGTATCTTTTTTATATATCTTATTTTTGTTGATTTCTAGTTTAGTTTTGTTATATTTTGTTGACTTATGATTTAGTTTTGTTATAGTTAAATAACGTATACTATTAGTGACACGTGCTGGAACTAGGTTGTTCTGATTTGAGACATTATTACATATTCAGAATTTTAACAAGCTTAAAATCAGACATGCCATGGGAATCTGCATGGGCTTTTGTTTGTTTTTTGAAAAGCTAGTTTAATGTACAAAAAATAAACACAATATTTCAGTATTTGATATTTTTGGATGTATTTTATGGCACTACGTGAGATCTATCATGGCGTCTATTTCACGTGCTCTTGAATAAAATGTGTAGTCCTCAATGTTATATATACATATTTCATGCACATTGGTTAACACTGTATACAGACCTTCTATATATTTATAATTTCTTTTGACCAAATATTAAGAAACATTGTTAAAATGTCCAAATATGATGGTGGATTTCTCTATTTCTTT
Organism: Hyperoodon ampullatus; assembly: GCF_949752795.1. Lineage (NCBI taxonomy): Eukaryota > Metazoa > Chordata > Mammalia > Artiodactyla > Ziphiidae > Hyperoodon > Hyperoodon ampullatus. The sequence goes on from NC_136933.1 coordinate 29,498,579, forward strand.
AAGTTTATCATTATGTTCTTCTTTATGCTGCTAATACTTCTTGTTTTTAAATATAATTAGTCTGATATTAATGGAGTCACAGCAGCAACATTTGCATGAAGTATTTTCAAATTATTTCACTTCACATCTATCTGTTTCTATATAGAGTGTCTAATGTGTACAGAATGTATTTGGGACTTGCTTTTTGTAACCTCTTCTGAAAATTTCTGCCTTTTAATGGGAGTGTTAGCTCCATTTGCATTCAGTGCAATTATTGGTTTGTTTTGGTTTATGTCTACACTCTCGCTATTTGTTTTCTAGCTTTGCCGTCTGTCTTCTCTCCTCTGTTCCTCCTTCCCCACTTTCTTTTGGATTAACTGACCTAACTTAATGTTGATTTTAATTTCTTTATAGGTTTTTTAGCTATCTATCTTTACAAACTTAAAAAAAAATTTGTTCTAGGTATTATACCTAATTCTCTTCTACCTTATGAGAGTCCACTTTAAGTTAGGCATGGTATTATTTATATAAAATGTTAACTGCTTGAAACTATCAAATTCTACTTTCCCAATACTTTGTGTTATTATTTTTACATATTTTACCTCTAAATATGCAATAAACTCCCAATAAAGTGTTAAATTTGTATTATACAGTCAATTGTCTTTCAAAGAAAAAAGAAAACATAATCTTTTATATTCATCCAGTCATCATTTTCAGTGCTCTCCATTTATTTGGATCTCAGTTTCTGTATGGTATCATTTCCTTTTATCCTGAGGAATTTTCTTTAGCATTTATTCCAGTATGTATGTGCTTGCAATAAATTCTCTCAAGCTGTTTTTTTAAAAAATTTGAATATGTATATATTTCCTCGCACTTTTGAAGAAATTTTCATTGGATAAAAAGAATAGTGAGTTTCAAGAGTTTTATTGTTTTTTCTCTAGGCACTTTAGATATGTCTTTTGGCATCCACTGTTCTGGATGAAAAGTCGTCTATCATTTATATCATTTTTCTTCTGTATGAAGTGTGTCAATTGTCTTTGGCTGCTTTTAAGATTATCTCTTTATCTTTTATTTCCAACAAGGTGACTACGATATGCCAAGGTTGCTTATTTTTTATTTCCTCTGTCTATTGGTTTGGATATATTTATATTTTGTAATTATTGTGGTTGAGCTTCTTGGTTTTGCAGATTGACTTTTGAAATTTAATTTAGTATAATCCATTATTATTCAAAATATTTTTTCTGACTCATTGTGTTTCTTCTTGTCCTTTCCTATAGACCTATAATTACACATATGCTCAACCATTTGATATCGCCCCATTGGTTACTAAGGCCCTGGATTGTCCCCCATTATTTTTTTCTAATTTTCTTATTGGCTGAATTATTTTTATCTGTTTTCATGTTCAGTAACAATCTGTTCAGCAGTATCCAATATGATGTTATGTTCACCCATTAAAATTTCTGTTTCAAATAGAAAGTAACTATGGAATTTTAATTTGGGTTCTTTTTGATACTATCACTTCAAAAATCTTCTCTGGTTCCCAATCTATTTTCTAATTATTTTATTCTAATAATTTCTAAATTATCTTTTCCCTTAAGTCTTTGAGCATACTTATAAGACATACTTAGAATAGATGTTTTTTAAAAAAAGTACTTGCTGCTGTTTTCATCATCTGTTTTATCTTGGGATCCATTTCTTTTTTTGAAATTGATAACATTCTAATTTAATTGATAACATTTTTTCAAGTTCATAACCTTTCCCTCAATCTTTGTAGATTAGTAATGTTTAATTGTATGCTGGTCATACTGACAATGTGCTGTGGAGAGTCTGGCTTCCTTGGTATTTTTCTGATGGCCAGTTGAATCACTGGTGAGCCCTTTGTTCTGATAATGTTTTGCTTTACTCTTTGTTATTGTGGACCTACTTGGATTTTGATCTTAGTTCTAGAGTTGGACTGTTACCTAGGGGGTAGCAATGCCTTTCTGGGCTCGCCCATGAATCTATGCCATGATGAGAGAGGTACCCAGTCTGTATGTGTTGGAAGTCTCCAAGCACTCCACAGCCTTTTGCACCCCACTTCAAGTCTAGGGATACAGCAGAGGATTTTTATTAAGTACCAGAGAGTCTCACCCTGTACATGTAAAACATAGTCCTCAACCAAAGACCAGCCATGAATTCCCTTCCCCACAAATTCCAGCCAGCCCAGCAGGCTGGACCTCATGTCTGTGTCTTTTACTAAGAATCCTATGCTGCTCATCATTTAATAACCTGTTCTATCGATCATAGGAAAGTGCACACAGAGCAGGATGCTTGGCAGTCACAACTCTCACCTCTTGGCTTTCTCTCCCGTCCAGGACCAAGTCCTATACTGCTTGCTCTTCAGTGTCTGAAAGTTGCTGTATGTGTTTGTCTAGTTTTCTAATCATTTTGGTGGGAGAGTGAGTCTCATCCCAATTAACCTATCATAGCTAGAAAGGAAGGCCCCTGGATATGTTTCTTCTACTGTGAATATTTTGCTCTATAAGTGCCAGGTTTTTTTAAGTACAGCAGGAAATGCAAGTTAACATACATAGGCCTCCTTATTTTATAGTCAGCAAATCTAAAGTCATGTGATGTTGAGCTGCTGCTAGGGCCCCAAAGCTAATCATTATTTCTAAATAGGAAATACAGTTCTTGTTCATTAATGGTGGAATCATTACCCCTGAAGAGATCTTACTTTAAGTGCAACTTTTCTGGTACAGCATGTTACAAATTCAGTTTTCCCACTCACGTTCTGTTATATAGTATGACAGAACCTGATTGACCCTATACAAATAATTACATTACCATGGAAGTGAAGACATTCTGTAAAGTAGATTTGGGAAGAAGGCCTATCAATTTCTGTTGTATTTTCTACAGAGGCATCCTATGATTTCCACGGTAGTACTATCTACCAACATAGTATGATTATCTATATATTTTATCTATAAATAATTAGAATTAGCACAATTCTATACTAAATATGGCTTTAATCAAATATCACTTTGGATTAGTTTCCTAGGGTTGTCATAATAAAGTTCCACAAACTGGGTGGCCTAAAACAACTGAAATTTTTTCTCTCTCACTTCCGGAGGCTGAAAGCCTGAAATCAAGATATTGTTAAGTTCATACTCCATCTGCAGGCTCTAGGGAAGAATCTTTCCTTGCCTCTTTCCTTGCTTCTGGTGGTGGCTGGCAACCCTTGATATTCCTTGGATTGCAACTGCACCTTTTCAATCTCTGTCCCCACTGGCACATGGCCTTCATCCTTGTGTGTTCTCTCTCTATGTTTCTGTGTCCAAATTTCTCCCTTCTTTTAGGGACACCAGTCGCTGGGTTTAGGGGCAACCCTAATCCCATATGTATGCCTATTCTTTCCATTCCATGTCCTATGACATTGTCATGATTTTCTAGCATAAGATTAAATGGTAATGGTATATTTTCCTTCTTCTTCTGATTTTTATAGAAATATCTCTAACTGTTTCACTCTTGAGTATGAATTGTTAGTCTAAGTCAACATTTTGATTATGTTCAGAAAGTATATTTCTATTAATGACACTTGACATTTTATTGACCACTCAGCCTTCCAACCTACCACTTCTTCTGGCTTTAAGGACCCCAACTGTATTAGTCATAGTGGGATGCAGAGCTGAACCTCCCATCATGGAAGACAAAGAGAGTTATCCCCTTACTCTGCCAAGGAGCAGAGAAATTTGATGGAGGCTGGTCGACCAGATGCTCTCACCCTTGATACTGAATCCTGGATGAGTGGCAGAGAGGCAATGAGCTGTAGTTCATGGTGGTGATGGTCTAGCAGCAGTGACCCATCAGTGTCAGAAGATTTCAAGGGCAGGTAGACTATGGAGATGACAGGGGCATGGAGGAAATCTTTGCACAGCTAGCTGTCATTCAAGGCAGCAAGTAACTCTTATCACAAAAAGATATCCAAGCAGGATGACTTAGAGGAAATAATCACTAGTTCCATTTGGAGATCAGAGAGAAAACTTCAGAGAGGAAAAGCACTCAAGAAAGAAAAGATTTTTGATAGCAAAGAGAGAGGGAAACAAGATGTCCTATGTTATTTCTTTGACAGATCTTCAATATTTTTTCTATTAGGAAAAGTTGCTAGGATATTAAAATTAGCCCAGCTAGCCGCCTATGAAACTTGATGATTTGAGTACATTAACTTTTGATACTGATTACCACAAATTACATGCTTTTATTAATACGTTTTAAAAAGATTTTGCATTATACTCTGCCTATTATTCAGAGAGGAAAAAAAGATACAGAAAAAAAGATGGACAAAGAATTCTTCAAATGATCGTTTTGTATTAATTCTAGCAAAATCAGTAACGTATTAAGCATTATCCACTAGTTTTATTTTAGGGGTCCAGGAATGTTTCACTAGATTGTAATTTTTTACAGGCACGAATGCCTTAATCATTCTTATATCACCTCTGGAATCAGCATTTTGCCTTTCCCAGAGGCATCAGTAATAAACTTGTTCATGGTGGTTATGAAATCCTGTCTCCCACTGGAAAGAAGAGAATAAGGTCACAAACTCTAAAATATCATTGGTGTTCTCTGTTCCTACCTGAAACTAAGTCCACAGTGTCAGGGAGAACCACTGCTCTTGAATTTCAGTCACTGTTCTTTGCTTTAGATATTAGGTTCTTGCTGTTAACAGCAACTGCCAAGTCAAAGCATCTGTTTATTTTGTGTTAGGGTAGTGATCCCAATTTAAAATGTAATGCTTCCCTGCTCTTCATGCATTTCCATAAGCCACGCATCCAAAAGAGTTTATCAAAATCACTATTATGTATCACTTATTGTCAAGTATATCATCACCCACTGCACTGAAGATCTATTCCAGATGAATAATTCAAACTGTATAACCCACATTTTGCATAGCTTATGACTGATTACAGTTTTATTCGCTCTTACATAGCAAAGATCATAGTTGCAGGCATGTTCACCTTAGGAATTTCATAATATCAAAGAGGTCCCAAGAATCCTGTTTTGTATGAGAAACCACAAAATCTATTGGGATAAATGAAGAATTAAAATTAAGGCTCATAGTTTATCCTAGGATACCAATAAGAGAGGGAGAGACAAATGATACCTCAGCATCCCATGACCATGCACCCCCATCCAAACATGCACAGACATCATTGCATCACATTACTTTGCATCCTAATGTAGCAGAGAACCAGAAGGCAGGGGCAGTGAACAATTAATCAGTGGAGCACAGCAACAGTGAAAGAAAGAAAGACAAGGAAAGAACCCACTGGCAACAGTAAACTAGAATATGGCACCCAGACTCCCCAGGGAACACTTCATGGCCTTTAGAACTGACAGGAGCATCAGGATATAGGGTTTAAATTCTAGTAAACATTTTGGTATAAAGTTCAGGAAAAGAGGGGAAGTTGGGTAGTAAAACATAATACAGAGATGCTCAGTAAGTGCAAAAGATCCTGATTTCTCAGGATTATATTTGTCTAATATTTCTTACACTACATGTCTACCCTCTATTAAATAATGAAAGCAGTATCTATTTTATCCTAAGTCTAACTGTCACAGAACGCCTAACAATTTAATAAAAATTTAGTAAGTCACAATCAACTATCAATTAACTATGCACCTTAACATTACTCATGAACCATCTCTGTGGACTTTCACAGTAAATGGTGTTTTTTCCTACTTCAGTTGATGCCTCCACCTGCAACCCATGGTGGATATTTACCTCTTGTTAGTCTAGCATTGATGTATCCATCAGGGATGGCATCCTTCTTCTTTTAGAACCCGTATCTCCTTCAACCCAGCCTGGTTGTTTCAGCAAAGGCCATCACGTTCAGAGGGGATCTCAGTGTCTTGGCCATAGAGGATTGATGCAGGAGGGAGCACCTGACCCACCCAGAGTCCTTCAGACTATTTCCCCTCATTGGAATTGAAGAAGAGAGGCAGTGGACCCCTAGAAGTGAAAACTATCAAAAGAGCATTTTGGAAATGGCTAGGATGCTTCCTACGTGTCGCGTGCAAGAAGCTGATTTGTTATGGGGAATGAATGATGCATATATGCAAAGAGGAGGGATAAGAAATGAGAGAGTGATGGTGACATTCAAGTCCCTGGTTCCAGCTTTACCTGAGGTCCACCTGTACACCTGTATCTTTTCATTTTCATGTGGTTGTGTTGCTCTATATCCTTTTCTTTCCTAGACCATGAGTCAATACATTCTTCTTTTATCTAAGTAGATTTGTATCTCTTGTAACCAACAGTCCTGCCTAATTCACCCCCTTTTCAACATCTCCTGACTTATCCAATGCTATTAATTTAGGTCCACATTATTTCTCTGGAGCAACAGACCTCTAACTCACCTCCATGCCTATAGTAACCTCTCACTTCAATTCATGATCCATAATATAACTAGAGAGGACTTTCCAAATGCAAATCATATCATGATGCATCCTGCACAATATTTTTAGTGGTTTCTAAAAATTTGTTATTTTTAGAATAACATTTGTATCATTCTGAGCCATTCGTTATCATTCTGAGCACCTATTATCCAAACTTCCTTTCTATTTGGAAGAAATCTCCCAACACGCAGGACTTTGAGAGACAAATGTCAGAGCTTCTCTAAGGAAGCCATGGGGTGCAGTGCCTGGACACCAAGCTTCCTGGAATTCAGGGCCAGGTTCAGCTGACTGAATACCCCACCCAAGAACATTAGATATGTGACTCAAAGAGGGAAGCTGATTGGATTCAGTCTGCCTCAGTGTTCAGCAGGACTGTCCAAAATAGCAGGAGCAGCAATCCTAGTAGAGGGATTTTAGCCAGCCCATTCCTGTGGCTTGACCTCAGCTGTGTTCTTCCCACCTGGCCTCCTTAGGTCCTGGACGTTGTTTTGTGCTCCCCCATCAATTACACAAGTTCCTTGATCAAGTTGAGTTACTTTGCCCACTAGTGCTGTGCAAGATCACTCAGTTACCTTTGGTCATTAGCTGCTAACTGGGAACTGGATCCCTCATCCAAGATGGCAGAGGGAAGGAAATAAAGAGCTACCATGAGCAGCTCACATCTGACCACACCTTCTACAAGGGGGAATCTGCAGAGAGTCTAGAATAACGTACTTTAAAATATAATGTCCACACTTAAATATCACCTGTCAAATTACATAAAAGGAGAGGGTATCATTTGTCAGAAGGGAAATGCAAATTAAACAATAATGGGACACCACTACACACCTACTAGCATGGCTAAAATCCAGAGCACCGGCAACACGACATGCTGGGGGAGATGTGGAGCAACAGGAACTCTCGTTCACTGCTGGTGGGAACACGCAAGAGCGCAGACACTTTGGAAGACTGTTTGGCAGTTCCTTACAAAATTAATCATACTCTTACAGTATTATCCAGCAATCACACTCCTCAGTATTAACCCAAAGAAGTTGAAAACTAATGTCTGCACAAAAGCCTGCACACCATTGTGGCTTTATTCATAATTGCCCAAACTTGGAAGCAACCGAAAGTTCTTCAGTTGGCAAAGGGTAAGTAAACTGTGGTCCATCCAGACAGTGGAATATGATTCAGTGCTTAAAAGAAATGAGCTAGCAAGCCATGAAAAGACACGGAGGAAACTTGAATGCATACGACTAAGTGAAAGAAACCAGCCTGAAAATGTTACATACTCTGTGATTCCAACTCTGTGATATTCTGGAAAAGACAAAACTATGGATACAGTAAAAGGATCAGTGGTTAAGGGCACAGGGGAGGGATGAATAGGTGGAGCACAGAGGAATTTTTAGGGCAGTGAAAATACTCTGTGTGATGCCATGATGATGGATACATGTCATTATCCATTTGTCCAAACCCATAGGATGTACAACACCAAGAGAGAACCGTAATGTAAACTACGGACTCTGGGTGATGATGATGTGTCAGTGGAGGGCCATCAATTGTAACAAATGTACCTTCTGGTGGGGACGGTGATAACAGGGAGGCTGTGCATGGGTCGGGGAAGGAGGGATCTGGAAAATCTCTGTACCTTCCTCTCAATTTTGCTGTGAACCTAAAACTGCTCTAAAAATATAAAGTATTTTTTAAAGGAGTGGATTATAAATTATGCTGGAAAATGCAGTGTTAAACTTTTTATAGACCAAGATACCTTTTTTAGATTCTCCTTGATTAGATGAAGACTAGGAGTGATTTTCATGGGACTTTCTCCAAAGCACTCCTGCCAGACTCTGCTCTACGTAATAATAGGTTGCTCCAGTTCTTACATTCATTACTTAGTGTCCCTGGAATTTTAAAGCCCTCTTAGATTTGTCTTATCTCCTATCCTGGTACCTTCCCATACCTTCGGCATCAATAGAAATAAATTGTTATAGTATCTTCACATGACTTTTCAGTCACATAAAGTTAAAAAAAACACCAAGATTCTTATTTCAGAGTACTGCATGTACTTATCTATTTTTATGCTTCAAGAACTTTTCTTCCTCTAAAACTCCCTTAAGAAATCAAGAAAATTCACTCTTGGTTCCTTATTCCCTATTAGTTGTAATGGACAGTGAGTGAGAACGTTTTCTGTTTTCTGCCACTTTATAGCATTTTCAGAGAGGGTTAACATAGAAACCTTTATTCATTTTATTGGAGTTCAGCTATTTTCACACTGTTTAAATTAGAAAAGCCTTTTGATACCATCTGCAAAAGGAAAGTAAACAAGATTTTATAAGAAAATATGTTAAATGAAAAACCAGTTAATATAAAGATCAGAATTGTTCAATATTATTAAAAAGGAAGAGAATAATATTGGCCTCAAGAAATGTGCTATCTCTATTGAGACAAATGAATAAAATTTCATGCCTGAAGGATACTCTGATACAGAAATATTACTAAAAATCTAGAGGGGAGGCAATTTGGGGAATATCCTCTAAATATATGCAAATCAGTGGCCCAATTCCTCAGATGGTTTTAACAGATGACCTATTCCTAGGTAGAATCCCACTCTCCTTCTTTGCTTCCATTTTGGTGGTTTTTACTTTCTTAAAATGTCTTCCCCTCACTCACATAGGTCACCCTACTAGATCCTTAGTAGGTGTTCTTCCAAAACCCAACAAGTGACTGTTTTCTAGGGACTTGGTGCTGGGAATCTCCCCCCTGAAAGATTTAACTGCTTGTTTCACAGACCAGGGGGAGAAAAGAGGGCAGGCGTCAGCCCCTGACAGTGAGGGGTGTTCATGTCTCTTTGGCTGTGAGACACTGACCAGGAGCCCTGCCTTCCAGACTTCTGAGTGGTCTCCCTTCCGCAACACAGGCTCATGAGAAATTCCCCTTCCTTGTACAGTTCTCTCTGGTTTCCTCATAGTCACATTTTCAGGAGTTGTTTCAACAAAACCCCTCACGTTTATCTCAGGGAAACCCTTTTTCATGAAAGGAAACTGGACCCCGTTTCTGAACATTTTCTTTGCAAACCACAAAGGGCTCCTGGACACCTAAAACAGAATCAAGGACGACTTTCTTCACTTATCATAATATTTCTTCCAATTCTACTTAGATCTTACTTTTGCTTTGAAGTCTTTCCCAAATGCTCCAGAAATGATTTATACTCCCTTGCTCTCAACTTAGCATCTATTATTTGAATGATTCATCTGTTCTTATCACAAGCTAAACTGCATTGTTTAGACATCTTTATATGTGTGTCTATTCATTGCAACTTCCCAGGGTAGTTTTGTGTAGGACTATGTCCAGTATCTGACCACATAATAATTTTTTCATAAAATCGTCTACTTAGCTATTCTTTCTACTAAATTGCCTATCACAGAAAACAGATGTGTCAATTATGGAAAGACACTGTACATTTAAAACACAGCAGATAAAATATGGCTCATAGACAAAAGGGCAGATTTTCTCAGAAAATTTTAAAAGGAAGGTAACAATAACCCTGTCTGCAAACTTGAAACACTGTGAAAGTATAAGCCCTACCTTTCTAGGAGAATTTAATTTGGTATCTTTACATAACAAGAGTCTTCTGATACTTGAATTGATGAATGTATTTCAAGAGTTCATTTCTGCTCTAGTGCAGCCAAATTCCTGCTTCTGCTGAGAAAATGTCAGTGCGGATTTTTGCACAGTTGAATAATACAAGGGCGTCCCCTCCCTACTGGACATTGGAAAAATTAGAATCGCAGGAGTGCTGACTCAAGAAGAAAGATGTTTGAAATAATGTTACAATCATTGACAAAATTGTATCAGTAATTATATAAAAATTCCCACACAGTGTCTGATGGCCTTGCAGATGAATTCAACACATAAGGAACAGATAGCTCCAAATTACATGGAATTAAAAGACTCCCCCTAACTCTCTTTTAATAAAGGAGTTTAGCTACTATTTAGAAATATTGAGTTTTTTTGTGATCAGGTTTTGTAAATAAATTTTGAACATTTGAAACCAAGGGGTATCCATTTTTAGCATTAAGAATACAATTTGATCTAACTATGCTATTAAGATCTTCCATTTCTTGATCTCTTATGAAATGAAAGAAGTAAAACAATGTCTCTTGTAATTATTGTGTATTTATTTCTACTTTTATAAATCTCAGCTTTTGCTTTATAAAAATTTAAGCTATGATAGTTGGTGCTTAGAAAACCATAAGTATTATATTTTGATTGTGAATATATCATGTTCTTCAACATTTTAGAGTGTTTGTCTTAAACAGTGGTCTTTAGCCTAAAAGTACTTTATTTGATTATAAGATTATGACTTCTACTAGGTTACTTTATTATCTCTCTCTCTCCCCCACTACCTACCCACCTATCTGTCCAGCATCTATCTGCCTACCTCAGTCTACCTATTCATTTATTTGTATTTGCCTCATATGTGTTTGCCCATCTATACTTTTCATTCTTTTTGAGTCATTCTGTTAAAAGTATCTCATATAACCTCATAGACAGGGTTTTTGATCTCTCTTCATTTGCATTTATATGTTGGTATCATATCAGTTACATAATTATTTTAAGCTTGTGTTTTATACACTTAGAAAATGACCATGTAGTCTGTTTCATCAGGGCCCTATGTTTATATGTATATGTCTGTGTTTATGTATAGATAGATATGTAGGTCTATCTAAGTATATTTTTCTTTAATGAATAAGAATTTGATCCTACAAGTAAGTCCCCTTTATCTTTTATGTGTTTCCAGCAATATCTGCTTTTCCTTACCTTCTTTCCAAGAAAGCCTGTATTGCTTTTGTTTCTGATTTTTTCTTACCACTTATTTCCTGATCTCTGCCAGCTAACATTTTATCTCTTCTCATAGGTTTGCCGTCTCTTCCCTGAAATCTTGCATTCCTACCTTGTGCTCTTACTTCATAAATGCAGAAATTCTATTTTTTTAAGTTTAGTAGCTTTTTAAAGTTCCTTGCGACATGCTTAGGCACAATTTATAAATACTCATTAATGTATTATTTTTGGTGAAAGTTCTTTCTTGATCTTTTAGTTTTCCTCACAATAACCAATATCCCCTGGTATATAATTTAGAGGATTTTGCATAGGTACCAGGAAACATCTACAAGACTGTCCATGCATTCCTAAATTCTCCATAAAAACATGTGTATATCGGGCTTCCCTGGTGGCGCAGTGGTTGAGAGTCTGCCTGCCGATGCAGGGGACATGGGTTCGTGCCCCGGTCCGGGAAGATCCCACATGCCGTGGAGCAGCTGGGCCCGTGAGCCATGGCCGCTGAGTCTGCGCGTCTGGAGCCTGTGCTCCGCAACGGGAGAGGCCACAGCAGTGAGAGGCCCACGTACTGCAAACAAAAACAAAAACAAAACCAAAACATGTGCGTCAACACCTGGGCCCTAGTGGGGGAAGAGCAGAAGTGAAACCACTTTTCGAAAGAATGGCTCCTACACTGGAAATACTAAGAATAGGTCTGAGACCTGGTGGAGCAGAGAAGTTGCTACTCTGAACACAGGAAGGGGTTGGGAAATGTGCAGGACAAGAGGTGGCAGTCTTAGAAAGACACAACTGCTAGGTGACAGCATCATGACTTGGAAGGACAGTAATCCATCGAGGCTTACTGTGAACTGAAAAAGGAAACCAGAGACCAATAGGATCCTCCAGAAAGAAAAGAGAACAAAGTTGAACCAATTAGAATCCAAAATCTTCACCCACACCTGGTTCATGGATACATAAAACATTACAAAATATTTCAAATTACAGGGGAAATAAAATACCCAGCTGCCATGCAAATCTATTAAGAGCAGGCATTAAAAGAAGCTGACACTGATGAAAAACCTTCCCAAAATAAATCAGAGGAACACATTTACAAATTATCCTAGCCTTAAGGTATCTGTAAGCAACTATTCGTAGATATGAAAAAAACACACACACAAATTTTCAATCACAACTTTAAAACCTTAGACAGAGATGGACAAACACAGTGAGATATGAATTGAGAGTCACCTGAACTCAGGAAAGAAACTGAAGGGGGAAAAAAATGACACCTTCAAAATAAAGAGTAAGTTACCAATTCCCCAAAGAGAAAGGAATGCAAACAGACCATAAAAGAAACATGACATAAAGAAATATATATATAAAGGATCAAGGAGGAAGTTGATAGAAGGTACAATAAAATTATAATTAGAGTGCTCACACTGTGAATAAACAAAACAGTATAACAGAGTCTTTAAAACTCTCATCCAGTAAAACTTGTCAAAAGTTAAAGAATACATGAATTTGCATACTGAAAGGGTCTACTGAGTATCTAGGAAATTGACTTAGAATGGTCAATTCCAAGATATAACCTAAGTGTGTTTATTTGACTATAAAGAAACATTTTCTAAGCTCCCAGGCAAAACAATTAAGTCACTTACAAAGGAAATAAAATCAAGTTGGCATCAGACCTATTGAAAGCAACATAGAAAGGAAGGTACAAGAAAAGCAGCACTTTAAATAAATTCAATAAAAGAAAGAGCCAACTATTACATTTAATCAAGTTATCCTTTAAGTATGAATCTATGGAAAATGCTTTCAAAAGTTAGAATTCAGGGAATACTGCACTCATGATCTCTTCCCAGGGCATCTAGGAGACAGTGAGCTTCATCTAATCAAGGCATAACTGGGGGGACTTAAACAAAGACCAGTGCTGAGCCCCGACCATATTTAATGTAGATGTAGAAGTAAAACAAAAGTGGGCAAAAGGGGAGCATGGCCGACAATGTCAAAATAACTAAAACAAAAGAGAAGGAGAAGACACATTAAGCTCATCAATGATCACAGAAGTATCGATAAGACATTATTTAAATTTGATAAAGCACACAGCAGATGTTTGAGCTGGGAAAAAAGTACTCAGGTCATTATTAAGGTATTATTATGAAGGTAATCACTAAAGCAAAAATGCACAACTTCCTAAATATAATAAGTAATACAAATAAATAAATAAGAGCACATAGAGAAAGGAACACAGTGAACATAACAAAAATCTACAGTAAGTGTAACAAAAATATAAAATTCATATCACTGTTGTATACGTGAAACTAATATAACATTGTAAATCAACTACACTTCAGTTTAATATATATAATTTATAAATGTAAATGAGCATAAGTCAACTATTAAAAAACGTATTTGAGAGTAGTCTGCAGAGAAGAGACACACCCCAAAGTAAAGTGATCTGGAAAAACTGAAAATAAAGGGATGGGCATAGACATTACAGAGCAAATGCAAACAATAAGGAAACAGAGTTGCAAAAGACAAGGTAGAATTCAGGCTAAAAAGCTTTAACTGAGTGGAAAAATAAAGAAAAAAGAGGATACTGTACGTAAAAGACCCCAATTCACAATAAAGATGCAATATTGATAAATACCTACGCACTAAATATTACAGAAGCCACTACCATTAAATAGAAACTAAAGGATACACAACAAGAAATAGATGGACAGACACAAATTAAAGATGGTTTCCAATCCAAGACAGGGCAAAGTAACTAAAAATAAGTAAGAATAGAGGCAGCATGAATTATCTAATCAATTCAGTGGATTTTTTGAATTTTTGAATTTTTGAATTTTTGAATCTATATCTCACTTTGTCCTCAGATAACAGAATAGATCTCCCAAATACACATGAAATATCTACCAAAACAAAAAGACCCTATCTTAGGACAAAAGAAAACCTCAATAAATTCTATAAAGTTGAAGAGTAAATAGTAAATGAAATTTCTGTGACAACCATGTCAGGCTGTTATGTACAGTACATGCTATGGACACCAAAGAACAAAACAAACACAGCAGGAGCCACATAAATCTCAGGACTGGGGCAACATAGTTCTTGGGTCTTGGATATGTTGGCAGAAAATGACATTCCTTCAGTCTTTCGGGTAAACACAACCTTCTACTACATCTACTCTGCATTTTGTCCACTGTTTATAGTGGTTTCTGTAGCTCTGCTATTACTCCAGATTCCAGATTCCTAGGGCAAACTTTCACATCCTCCCTACAGGGCTGAGGTCATAACTAGAATCATACTTTTTTTCCATCACATTCAGATCCTAGAAATTCCCAGGTCTCATAAGATCTCAGAGGCTTTAAAGTTCTACATCATATCACTGTCTGTGGTGTCAGGAATGGGTATTGCTGCTTGCCTTGGAACTCAGCTTCTAAAGCAAATACAAACATGGTCTCCTTTACGTTTTGTGTCCATAATTCAAATTATGTTTACATATTTGTTTTAATAACTCTTTCAAAGAATCCCTCTCAACCAGACACAAAATGCTTGTAAGTTTAGCTTATGGTATACTACTCTGATTTCTCCAATTTTGTTCTAAGTCAGCACTTACATAAACAAAAATATTTTATGGGGGTTCGATTAAAGGTTCATTAGAGAACAGAGAGGTTCTTCAAACATCACTCTGCTGATATTAAAAGGCTACCTTTTAAGTAAATCTTTGAAGGTGTTTCAATTTTCCCCCAAGTAGAAAGGTAAGTTTCCATTCAAAGTTACCCTTAGATTGAAATATTTTAAAATAGGGGGACTTTAGTTGGATAAATTATTTCCACTCCATTTTCACTAGGACACTTGAATTCTGTTCTCGTTTGAACTCCTGCTGTACCAGTTCTGCCTGCCCCAATCTCAGACACCGTCAACTATTTTCTTCCAATTATTTCTAGCCAAGCACTAGAGAAAATCACACTAACCTCCTGAGTCACATCCCTACACATTTGTGGGTTTCCTTTTTAATTTTTATCGAGTTGAGTTTCAGTATTATTCCTCCAGCCCTTAATTGGCTCTGTTTTCCATTCCCTAAGGTGGCTCTTCCCAACCTTTGCTGTGTTCTCTAGAAGCCATTTTCTTTTTCCCAGTTCTACTTAGTTATCATCATGATCTAGGTTCAGACCTCAAAAATAACGTAGCGACTGGACGGATTCTCACATTCTTTTCCTTTCCAGATCTCTCTCCACTCCTATATCGGAATATAACCCCCTCTGCGTTCTTTCCAGAACTTTCTGCCATGCAGGTAGGTGGTCGGCAGGTATTCTTATCTACAACCAGCACTGGGTTTGGTGCTGGGAATCCATAGATGAGCAGAATATTCTCAAGTCCCCTCATTTAAAGCAGACCTGACAGTTTAATGGGGAGACAGACTAGAAAACATCATTTTACGTTACAATGTGATTCATGCCCTGAAGAGGAAGTGGAGAACCTGCTTCTCTTTCAACTCAACTTCAATTCTGGTCAAGAATGGTGTCTCCAAGGAAGAGGTACCAGAGATGGGTCTGGAGAGTCAGATACAAGGGCTTCAGGTAAAGTCACTTGGGAAGGATTTTCGAGGGCAAAGGGGGAAAGAAATCATGGAAACGAAACCAGACAGTCCTGCTCCAGTCTGCCTTTGTTTCCAGATTGCTAGGTCACCTCTCACTGTAGCTCAGCTATAATTCTGGTTGCCCAGGACACTGTGAAGACCCACCCAGTTCCCTTTCAGACCCTCCCCAGTTGCTGGCAGTGTCAGCTGAGCATCTCTGGGGCTTGCCTGAGGCTGGAGAGAGTTCCCTGTGGGATGGGTTGAGGTCTTCCTGCCTCTGCCTCCCAGGGGAGCTTCTCCTCCTGCCCAAGCCTGCCCTCTTCCTTTCTGCGCAGGTTTAACCCAAGCATGCTCCCCAGTCCAGTTCCTGAGAGCAAACCACTGTCTGAGAGTCGTCTGCTGGCTGGGGAACCCAACTGGATGGAGTTTCTAATTTTAAGGAAAGAAGAGATCAATAAGGGCTAGAAAAGCTGGGAATAGAGGCTGTGAAGGCATCCAGAGTGTATCCCAAATGACGGAGAGACTTCCTGTAGTTCCTAAAAGTGAAAGTATTTCACTTCAGGAGAAAGATAGAAGCCTTGTGGAGGAAAAAGAACAAATGTAGCCCAGACATAAACCCACACATATACGATCAACTAATGTATGACAAAGGAGCCAAGAGTACACAATGGAGAAAGGACAATCTCTTCAAACAGTGGTGCTGGAGAAACTGGACAGCCAGATGCAAAAGAATGAAACTGGGCCACTACCTTACACCATACACAAAAATTAACTCAAAATGGATTGAAGACTTGAACACAAAACCTGAAATCATAAAACTCCTAGAAGGAAACATAGATGGTAGCTCCTGGACATGGGTCTTAGTGATGATATTTTGGATTTGACACCAAAAGCAAAGGCAACAAAAGCAAAAGTAGACCAGCCAGACTACCTCCAACTAAAAAGGTTCTTCATAGCAAAGGAAACCATCAACAACATGAAAAGGCAACCTGTAGAATGGGAGAAAATACGTGCAAATCATGTATCTGTTAAGGGGTTAATATATCCAAAATATACAAAGAACTCACATAACTCAATAGAAAAATACTCTGAACAATTGGATTAAAGAACAGGCAGAGGGTCCGAGTGAGTATTTTTCCAAAGATGACATATAGATGGTCAACAGGTACAGAAAAGGTTCTCAGTATCACTATTCACCAGGGAAATGCAAATCAAAACCACAATGAGATATCACCTCACCCCTGTTAGAATAGCTACCGTCAAAAAAGACAAGAAATAACAAGTGTTGGCAAGGATGTAGAGAAAAGGGAACTCTTATGCTTTACTGGTGGGAATGTAAGTGGATGCAGCCACAACGTTAAACAGTATGGAGATTCCTCAAAAATTTAAAAATAGAACTACCATATGATTCAGCAATGTCACCTCTGGGTATATATCCAAAAGAAATGAAATCAAGATCTCAAAGAAATATCTGCACTCCCATGTTCAATGAAACATTATTGACAATAACCAAGATATGAAAACAACCTAAAGGTTCAATTGGTGGATTTTTTCCATATGTGTATTCAGTTTTTCCAGCAACATCTGTTAAATAGTCTCTTCTTTCCCCATTAAACTGCATTGCTGCCTTTTTCCTTTGCTCTCATTTTCTCTTGAATAGTCTTGCTAGAGTTTTGTCAGTTTTATTAATCTTTTTAAGAAGCCAACTTTTGACTTTTCAAATTATTTATCTATTTGCTATTTTATTTTTTTATACATTTATTATTTCCTTTCATCTACTTACTTTGGGCTTATTTTGTTTTCATCTTAACAATTTTTTCAGGTGGTATGTCAGAGTTTTTACTTTGAACTCTTGTTGTTTTCTCATCTAAGCATTTGAAGCTATGAATATCACTCTTAGTATTACAGATTTTGAAGGAGGTGATTAAGTAAAAATGAGCTCATTAAGGTGGGCCCTAATCCAATGTGACAGAGTCCCTTTAAAAAGAGGGGAATTGGACACCAACAGGCAGCAAGGGAAGACCATGTGAAGACACAGGGAGAAGACACCACCCTCAAGCCAAGGAGAGAGGCCTCAGCAGAAACCAGCCCTGGTGACACCTTCGATCTTGGACTTCTAGCCTCCAGGGCTGGGAGCATATAAACTTGTTGTTTAAGTCATCCAGTCTGTGGTACTTTCTAGTGGCAGCCCTAGTAAACTAAAACACCTTACTTGTTATTATCTCCCATTTAAGTCTGTTGTGGTCAGTGTATGATTTCAAGCCTTTGAAATTTATTGAGATTGGTTATACTGCCCAGCATATATTCTATACTGGTAAATATTTTACATGTATTTAAAAAGAATTTGTACCTAGTAAGTCGAGTAGTCGTGGTAGTGCTATTCAAAGTTGTATAACTGCTTTTCATCTCCATGTTTAATCAATGAGAGAGGAGTGTTAAAGTCTTTAACTTTGTTAGTGGATTTTTCTTTCTGTCTCATGCAAAATGATTTGCTTGTCTGGCCCATGTACATAATCATCATTATAGTGTCATATGACTTTCTGTTTCCTAAATGGTGGCTTTGTATCCATAACAATGCAACTACTCAATGTCTTTTTTTTAAATAACTTTATTGGAGTATAATTGCTTTACAATGTTGTGTTAGTTTCTGCTGTACAACAAAGTGAATCAGCTATATGTATACATATAGCCCATATCCCCTCCCTCTTGGGACTCCCTCCCACCCTCCCTATCCCACCTCTCTAGGTGGTCACAAAGCATCGAGCTGATCTCCCTGTGCTATGCAGCAGCTTCCATCTAGCCATCCATTTTACATTTGGTAGTGTATATATGTCCATGCCACTCTCTCACTTTGTCCAAGCTTACCCTTCCCCCACTCTGTCCTCAAGTCTGTTCTCTACATCTGCATCTTTATTCCTACCCTGCCACTAGGTTCATCAGTATCAGTACCATTTTTTTATATTCTATACATAAATGCATTAACATACAGTATTTGTTTTTCTCTTTCTGACTTACTTCACTCTGTATGACAGACTCTAGGTCCGTCCACCTCATTACAAATAACTCAATTTCATTCCTTTTTATGGCTGAGTAATATTCCATTGTACATATGTGCCACATCTTCTTATTTATTTATTTATTTATTTGACTGCATTGGGTCTTCATTGCTGCACGCGGGCTTTCTCTAGTTGCAGCAAGAGGGGGCTACTCTTTGTTGCGGTGCACGGGCTTCTCATTGGGGTGGCTTCTCTTGTTGCCGAGCATGGGATCTAGGAGTGCAGGCTAGTTGTGGCACATGGCTCAGTAGTTGTGGCTCCCAGGCTCTAGAGCGCAGGCTCAGTAGTTGCCACATCTTCTTTATCCATTCATTGGTTGATGGACATTTAGGTTGTTTCCATGTCCTGGCTACTGTAAATAGTGCTGCAGTGAACACTGCAGTACATGACCCTTTTTGAATTATGGTTTTCTCAGGGTATATGCCCAGTAGTGGGATTGCTGGGTCATATGGTAGTTCTAGTTTTAGTTTTATAAGGAACCTCCATATTGTTCTCCATAGTGGCTGTATCAATTTACATTCTCACCAACAGTGCAGGAGGGTTCCCTTTTCTCCACACCCTCTCCAGCATTTACTGTTCCTAGATTTTTTGATGATGGCCATTCTGACTGGTGTGAGGTGATACCTCATTGTGGTTTTGATTTGCATTTCTCTAATGATTAGTGATGTTGAGCATCTTTTCATGTGTTGGTTGGCAATCTGTATGTCTTCTTTGGAGAAATGTCTATTTAGGTCTTCTGCCCATTTTTTGATTGGGTTGTTTGTTTTTTTTATATTGAGCTGCATGAGCTCCTTATATATTTTGGAGATTAATCCTTTGTCAGTTGCTTCATTTGAAAATATTTTCTTCCATTCTGAGGGTTGTCTTTTTGTCTTGTTTATGGTTTCCTTTGCTGTGCAAAAGCTTTGAAGTTTCATTAGGTCCCATTTGTTTCTTTTTGTTTTTATTTCCATTACTCTAGGAGGTGGTTTCAAACGGATCTTGCTGTGATTTATGTCATAGAGTGTTCTGCCTATGTTTTCCTCTAAGAGTTTTCTAGTGTCTGGCCTTCCTTTAGGTCTTTAATCAATTTTGAGTCTATTTTTGTGTATGGTGTTAGGGAGTGTTCTCATTTCATTCTTTTACATGTAGCTGTCCAGTTTTCCCAGCACCACTTATTGAAGAGACTGTCTTTTCTCCATTGTACATCCTTGCCTCCTTTGTCAAAGATAAGATGACCAAATGTGTTTGGGTTTAGCTCTGGCCTTTCTATCCTGTTCCATTGATCTATATTTCTGTTTTTGTGCCAGCATCATGCTGTCTTGATCACTGTAGCTTTGTAGTATAGTCTGAAGTCAGGGAGCCTGACTCCTTCAGCTCAAGGCCACCATCACCCTGATACCAAAACCAGGCAAAGATGTCACAAGAAAAGAAAATTACAGGCCAATATCACTGATTAACAGAGATGCAAAAATCCTCAACAAAATACTAGCAAACAGAATCCAACAGCACATTAAAAGGATCATACACCATGATCAAGTGGGGTTTACCCCAGGAATGCAAGGATTCTTCAATATACACAAATCAATCAATGTGATACACCATATTAACAAATTGAAGGATAAAAACCATATAATCACCTCAACAGATGCAGAAAAAGCTTTTGACAAGATTCAACACCGATTTATGATAAAAACCCTCCAGAAAGTGGGCATAAAAAGAACCTACCTCAACATAATAAAAGCCATTTATGACAAACCCACAGCCAACATCATTCTCAATGGTGAAAAACTGAAAGCATTTCCTCTAAGATCAGAAACAAGACAAGGGTGCCCACTCTCACCACTATTATTCAACATAGTTTTGGAAGTTTTAGCCACAGCAATCAGAGAAGAAAAAGAAATAAAAGGAACCCAAACTGGAAAAAAGAAGTAAAACTGTCACTGCTTGCAGATGACATGACACTATACATAGAAAATCCTATGGATCCCACCAGAAAGCTACTAGAGCTAATCAATGAATTTGATAAAGTAGCAGGACACAAAATTAATGCACAGAAATCTCTTCCATTCCTATACGCCTACAATGAAAAATCAGAAAGAGAAATTAAGGAAACACTTCCATTTACCATTGCAACAAAAAGAATAAAATACCTAGGAATTAACCCACCTAAGGAGGCAAAAGACCTGTATGCAGAAAAGTATAAGACACTGATGAAAGAAGGCAAAGATGATACAAACAGATGGAGAGATACACCGTATTCTTGGATTGGAAGAATCAATATTGTGAAAATGACTATACTACCCAAAGCAATCTACAGATTCAATACAATCCCTATCAAATTACCAGTGGCATTTTTCACAGAACTAGAACAAAAAATTTTACAATTTGTATGGAAACTCAAAAGACCCCAAATACTCGATGTCTTTTCTATACATCTACTTGATTCCTCCCATTGATAAGTGTATGTCTCTGTGTGTGTGTGTGTGTGTGTGTACAGTCTCATGCATGTGTGCTCTCTATGTATTGACAGATGGATGTATGATATTTTGAAAACTACGGTGTGCTTCTCCTTTATAGAATGTGGGTTGCCATTTCCTATCTTGGACCTAAACTCTGAAAGTTGGATTTAATTATAAACCAACGCCTGGGCTTTCCTCTCCTGCCATCTGCAACAAATTATTTGAATCATGAATCCCTGATGCTAATGAGAGCCTGAATACCAACTGACCAATAAGCTGAGAACTTCTGAGTGAACAGAGCCAATATACCTCAAGTCCCAGGGCTTATAAAAGACCAAGTTTCTGCCTTTGATACAGGAGACTGCTAATTAAGTCAGTACAGATACAGGGACCCTTGAAGAGGAGTAGTGAGACACAGATAATAAAAAATAGAAGTATATTTGTCTTTGCAAGGATGGAAAGGCTCAGAAAAGGGATGGTTGGTACATGAGTTAATGACTTGCAAGGAATCTCCAAGGGGAGAAAATGTATTTTAAAAACAAGGATGAATATATGACTGTTCTAAAGAGATAGGCAATAAAAGTTTGAACTAAAGTTCAGGTTGCTAAAGTCCCTTTTTCACATCAGTCCTTAGCTAAATAACTCTGTCATGATCGTTCACTTACTTGATCTTTCCATGTAGACTCTATATTTGATACTAACAAACTCTGATTATGAATTCTGTGGTCTGTGTAAGGCTCTTTGGCTCTTTTTTAATAAGCAAAGTTTTTCGATAGAAATGAAATGCTGTTTATTTTTGAAAGTTTTTTTTGTAGACTCTGCCTGTTTTAGAACCTAATACAACATCGGGCATAGAGGTGTTCCTCCATTCAATATCTAAGAAGCATCCTTAGCTTTTTCAAGGCTCTATCGAGATTCTCAGACAGAGTCTCTCCCAAATAGATAAAACATATTCATAAGTTATGTAATAAGAAAATAATATGCTAGCTGATGTTGCTGTTATCATGTTATAAAAATTGGAGGAAGAGAGGTGTCATTTACCTGACAGATGAGGAAACTTTTAAAGAAGGGAAAATCAGTAGAAGGTGGTCTTTAAATAATACAGATTGGAAATTCTATTCAGGGGAAAATGCTGAAAGAACATTACGAGAAGGAATTACAAAGAAGGAAATCACAAATTAATAAATTACAAGAAGGAAACTGAGGTTACTAGACACTCAGTTGAATTTGCACATAAAGCCAATGGCTGAGATTAATAAATCATAGTTTTTTTAAATGGTTGAAGTCAAAAATAATTTCCTTGACAGATTGACTAAGAACATGACTACTCTAAGAAAATGACATTTGAGCAGGGGATTTGTATAATCAGGGCCCTGACTAAGAACAAGTAATCTGGTAACTGCTACAAAATTGTTTATGGAACCATATAGATTATAACATTTCCCCTGTGGCTGCAGAACAGTAGCCATTTCTCTAAGTATTATTCACAGTTGTCTTAGTCAGCATTCGCTAGGTTGTGTTGCAGTAACAAATGATCCCTATATCTCTGGAGCTTAGAATAACAGAAGTTTATTTCTCAGCAATATTGCAATTTCTTCACCAAGTCAATAGCAATTCTGTTCCACACCATTTTATTCAAAGCTAAAGGGGCACATCCCATCTGAATAACGCCAGTCTTATGGAAGAGGAAATAAATTACAACGGCCCATGTAGCTTCTGCTTAGACATAGCAGGCATCCCTTCTAACTGCAATTCCAAGCCTGAGAGTAATGGGTCATCAATTTACCCTCCCACCACTTGAAATTAGCCATGGCAATAGGATTGCTTTGGCAGTTACCTGCATTGCTCCCGGGCCACAGCATTTAACTGTCATTGCAAAACAGCACGGTCCTCCCTTTTCCCATCATAGTCACCTACCATTCCATGTTGGACATGGAACGTAAGAAAGAAATAAAATCCTGTTGTTAGAAGCACCGGGATTCGTCACTAGGCATAATAAGCCAGCCCATCATGACTTATACGACCACATTTGAAGCAACATTTGAGATAAAGTGACTTAGCTATGCTAGCGAGAACCAGAGTGAGGACTCAACCCAGGCTACCTGACTTTGGTGCTGTGTTCATTCCCATGTGCCACTGGGAATGAACACAGGACTGTCACTGATGTATGAGTACCTGGTGGTTAATCTGCTGGAAATGTGCACCTGAGGAAGGGGACCAGATGTCACAGTCCCTGTGGAAGTCAGTAAACAATAGAGAGCTGAGTCGGGAGAAGGTCAATAACAGGAAGACGGAATTGGTGCAAAGTCAGAGTGGGCTCTGAAGTCCAATGTTGGGAGAATGTTAGCAAAATGAACAGAAACAAAAGAGACCACAAAGCACAGGTTGGGGAGAAGAGATGGTGAGTTCTGTTAACCAATAAGTGAGGATCATCAGGTCAGAAAAGAAGACACCTAGAAGAGAGCTGGACATGTACAACATGAGCCACAGAAGGGTGCTGGGGGCTGAGAATAAATACCAGGAAGTTATTCACATTGAAGTAACAGATAATACATGACAATGGATGAGGCAGACAAGAACCAGACAAGACAAATAAGGAGATGGAAAAAGGGGGCATCATTTAGGGATAGAAAACATGCAGACTAGTACAAGAACTAAGAGCAGAGAAGGAAAGAGTCCAGAATTTACGAATCATGGAAACAAAAAGACCTAAAGGACTTAACAGCTGAGGACTGAGTCATGATTATGAAGTAATCGGTCACTTCATGGGGAAGGAAATGAATATCTAGTTATTGATATTCACTCTGGTCTTCAAAATAAATCAGAGAAAAGGTAAGATCATGAAATGAAGCCAAGAATGGGCCTAATAAAACAGTGAACTCCATTTAATGGATTTATACTTGCCATGGGTGAGCTGCACCCTGAGTTCTGTGCTTTTAAGCCGTTACCAAGGGGAAAAAATACTGTTTTCATAAGATCATTTACCAGAAATAAAAATCAATTACTTAGAAGCAGCATAGCCTATCAATTTAAGTATAATAATTCTCTCCTATGAGTCTTCTTTCCCAAATTACTGTGTATTATGATAAACAATATTCTCAACAACATGCTTAAGAAAAAAATAATCATTTCCATAGATCTGGTTGCCTCTCTACCTTTGGAATAAACTGCTAGCATCCCACGAAGAGAACAATACAGAAGAATTATTGGAGTGGGTAGCTCAAGATATTATTTGCCTTCCTTTATTTTTGGTTTTTAGTTTGCTAGCTTAGTTCTTGTTTTGTTTTTGTTTTTACGGTAAGGGGGATAAGTATATTTTCAGGGAGGGATAGAGCGAGCAAGTGAGAGAGAGAAAAAGACAGATATTCTGGAAGAAAGGAAGGACAGAAAGCACAAGACAGAGGGAAGACAGATGGCTAATTGCTGATCTGGAACCCCGGGGAGTCAGGGGAAGATGGTGACAGTGGCCAATATGCAAAATGGCCAGGTTGATCTTAACAAGAGAGCGTTGGCTACTCATTCCCTTACACCGAAGGAGAAATGAGTGTTTGTTCAAATATCCAGGGACATGTTTAGATACAGAAGACAAAGCTAAAGCAGAACAAATCCAATGAGTCGAATTTCTCAATAAATTGCTTACCCAACAAGTACAGATGCGTAGTAGCTGTTTACTGAATTAAATAAACTCAGTTATTTTCCCTCAAACACACAAGTCTTACCCTGGCAAATGAAATACAAGGTACAATTCCAACTAGGGTCTTGGAATCCCTTTGGGAGGTGGGATTTTAAAGTGTTACATCAGTTGCTAATTTTAGGTAACCAATGTATGCTTTCCTGGCCCACAAACGGTGCACCCGTTTTTGTTTTTTGGTTTTTTTCCTATGATTTGCATCTAGAGTTTCTCCCTCTTGTATCACTCTCTCTCAGAACAACAACAATAACGAAATTTAAATGGGCTCCAAAATAAGCGAGGAAATAATTCACGTGCTCTCCCAGCGCCCAAGAGGCTGGCAATGCTTTCTGCCCCGTAAGCCCAGGGAAGCGTATAATCTGGGGGGAGGGGACAGGGTGGACTTGCCATTGTAATGATCACAACAGCGGAATGCCTAGATTCCCAAAATAGGCCGCGCTGTGTTTCAAGCAGTTGCTACCCTTAACCTGGCAGTTCCAGGCTCGCCCCCAGGTGCTGAGACTAAAACGCGATCCTGCCAAGTCGCCTTCACTGTGTCCTTTTCAGGTGTCTGGAGAAGCAAGAGTGGCCTCACTCGGAAAGATGAGAGGAGGCCCTTGGAAACTGCTCAGAGCTACTTATTAAAGGAGGCGGCAGAGATAATTAAAAGTAATTTTCCCCAAAGCTCCACAAGGGCACTGAACAAAGCGCGAAGGCGCAGGAGCGACTCAGATCCCGCTGTCAGCAGAAACCCACGCACGCAGCTATTTCCAGAAAACGGGGCGCTCTCCAGGCGGCTCTAAAGCACACAGTCAGAGGGAGACACAGGCGTTTTGCTTCGTTTCGTTTATACAAATAAGTAGTGATGCCAGCACGCTCCTACAGAAAGGAGGTTGCCAGGTATGCCAGCGATGGAAAGTACACAGGGAAAACTCAACGACAATCATCTGATTGACAGGCAAATAAATATTTTTGTTAGCTGTCAAGACAGGTTAACAGAAAATGGACCGGGAGGCTTAGGGTACACGTCAAAGTGACTGGAAGGGCAGAAAGCGTAAGAAAACTGATTGTGGCATTTGTGGCCTCGGTAAAATTGACACAGTTCCTCAAATATGCCTTTTACCTCCTTAGTCACACTCGTTCATTTCAGCTTTATTCACCATCACGAAGCAGACATGGAGTGAAGCGTTTGCTCTAGGAGATGCTCTGGCCCTGGTAGGATGGGGGCTGGCTGCGGTGGGAAGGAATGCAGAACAATCGAGGCAATGGGACGGGGTTTATCCATTAAATCTGAAAAGGTGCTGCATTTTCTCTTCCCTCCAACCAGGCTCAACTCCCCACCTCTTCTTCCCACAGAAGGACTCCCCAAAGATGTTGTTTATTGCACACACATGTGGGAACACACTGATGGTGCCTTCACTCTAGGACTCTTTCTAATGTGGCTTCCCGTCTAGCTGCATGGAAATCACACTTCTGTGTGTTATTTACTCCCTCCTATAAAGCCAAGGAGCACGTATGTCTTACTGTCTCAATTTCTACATCAGTACTGTCTTAGCTTGGGCTGCTGTAACAGAATACCTTCCATAGATGGGGGGCTTAGAAACAACAGAAACTTCTTTCTCACAGTTCTGCAGCCAGGACCTTCAAGATCAAGGCACCTGCGGATTCTGTGTCTGGCAAAAGCCCATTTCCTGGGTCACAGATGGCCATCTTTCTGCTGCATTTTCACATGACAGAAGGGGCAAGGGAGCTCTCTGGGGTCTCTTTCATCAGGGCACTAATCCCACTCATGGGGGCTCCACCCTCATGACCTCATCACCCCCCACAGGTCCCACCTCCACATACCGTCATCTTGGGGGTTATGTTTCAACATATCAATTTTGATGGGGGACACAAACATTCAGACTGGAACAAGTACCCTCTGCCACCCATACACTCTTATATTAGTTTAGGTCCATTTAGAAAACTGAAAACACACCAGTTATTTGAATAGAGATAACTCAATACAAACAAACTGATAGCTAGGTATAAAGTTAACTAGTTGACTGAGATGATATAAAGGAGCCCCGTTCTACCCTGAGGCAGCAAGCACCCAGTGTAGGAGTCTGCCACTCTTCGGGCTTTATTCCTGTGACGTGTGCTAACTAGCCTGTGGGAAGAATGGTCGTGGTGGGGGGGGCAGGCAAGAATGAGGGTTGTTTCTGGTGACTTCGGACCTCACACTGCTAAGGTCCCAGCCGTGTCCTCCAGTAGACCCACCTGAGTTGTTGCTTCTTATTCCCATCGGCTGACATACACTTTGATTTCTCTTCCATAAGAACTCCAGCACATGGCACCAGAGCAGGTAATAGGAGATAAACAAGACCACAGAACGTCAGAACTGTGGAAAGGTATTAGACATCCCTTAATACAATGCTGCCTCATTTTACATCAAGCTGTCCGAGGCCCAGAGAAGTTAAATTACATGTCCTGAGTTCAGATTCCTAAATAATAGCTTCTTGGTGACTAAAGCTTAGTTCTTCTGAACATTAGTTAAGCGCTTTTCCCATACCATGCCTGGCAGAAAGTCCAAACCTAAATGTCACTAGCCACCCAATTCCACTCTCCCAGAACAGAGAGGTCCCTTCTCAAGTCTACAGCAGGATGAGCACATGAGAAGATGACAAAGTGTTGGTTCCTTCCAAATGTATGCACTGGGAAATCCCATGAACACCACCAAATAAAAGATCTTCATCTTTTTGTACCCTTTACTATTCAATGTCAGTCTTAAAAGTTATCGTGTTCATGTTTGGAGTGCTTCTTGAGTAGCTCTCATTCATCCATATTTTATTCATTAATTCATACATGTATCCTGAGATCCTGCCTCGTCTCAAGAGAAATAAGTCAGGATATAAGGCACACAGAGGAAATGTGCCCAACTGCAAATTCACTTCTGGGACTTGCCCTTAAAGGAAGAATCAAAAGCTCTCTTAAGGGCCCCCCAAAGATAGCTTTTAATACAAATTTTACAGTAATCAAGCTCCTGTGTCTAATTTATAGAAGTATTAGGGAACTAGAATTCTCATGCCTGAGTAACCAGAATATTATTTCTAAAGGTAGATTGTGGGAGATTATGGCTCAAAAGAGCCATTGTCCCCTCCAACCTTCTTAAGGGGAGTCCAATTCCCTGCCTGTTGCTC
The DNA here is from genome assembly GCF_949752795.1 of Hyperoodon ampullatus. Taxonomy (NCBI): domain Eukaryota; kingdom Metazoa; phylum Chordata; class Mammalia; order Artiodactyla; family Ziphiidae; genus Hyperoodon; species Hyperoodon ampullatus. The sequence goes on from NC_136933.1 coordinate 29,526,715, forward strand.
TTCAGCTCAGCCATGTGACTTGTTTTTGCCTATGGGATCTTAGTAGATGTGATACAATCAAATATTGAAATGTTTCAGGGTTGGGTTTGCTATTCTGCCATCACAATGAGAAGAGCTTTCCCAGTGTAGCTGCTGCCTCTTCAGCCAGAATCAATTCTGTGGGGGCCAATCTGAGTCAAACCCACAGCAAGAAGTAGGTCCAATCAGATCCAGAAGTGGAAACAGAGCCACCCAGTTGAGCCCAGCCTGACAGAACTAACCCTCAGGTGCAAGAGTAAGAATAAGTAAATGTTGCCATAAGCCATGATGAGGATCACTTGTTACACAGTATTAGAGATGCAGTAACTGTCAGATCCACAGAGCTATTGGGAAGCCGAGTCATAACTAGAATTGTATTTGATAAGCCCAGAATTAGAACAGGCAGGATAAACTAAACAGAACATTTAATAACTTAAGCAAGGCTTCCTTGATACATTCACCCAACAGTATAAATGGTCTTACACTGGATGATACCAGATTATCTGAAGTAATGACCTATATTCCTTGTCCTTCATATGTATTTGAGGGGACTGCCACGGCTTACATCAAAAACGTCCTTGTTTTCCCCTACGATTCCACGGCAGGCGAACTCCTCTTCTGTTGAGTAACTATTCCGTTAAACATGTGTATTCTAAAACAGATCATATATAAGAACTACAGATGCAAAGGCCATTCCGTTTCTTTGAGGCGACTGTATATCTATATGGACGTCCAATCTTATTTTCAAATACGTAGGTGATTTGAAGACCCAAAATACCAATAGTATCATTTATACTCTATTCCTCTGTATTGATGAAGAGACTACAGTTTAGAAGAATTAACTGACTTATTCAAAAGCATAATGTTAGTAAAGGGTCCATTTAAGACTTCTAGACTAGTAGTAACGTAATAGGGAAGAACGAATCTGACTCCATATTAGATCTGTTCCTTTTACTTTAAGCTTTGTGCCCTGTGGCCTGGGCTTAGTCATGCTGGCTCTGTACCTTTTGTAAAAGAATGTTGCCTACAGCCTGAAAAATACAGGAGAGCCTATTCTCAGGGCTCTGACCTTCAAGAGTCCACTCATATAGAGATAAAAAGTTGCAGAACAGAGAATAACATTTGTCTTGTTGGAGGTTTACAGGAACATCGTAACCTGACCTAGGTGGACAGCTGCAAGAACAAAGGATTCCTGCTTCAAGAAGGCTGCCACATCCAACCACGCCCCTCCCTCACCTGGCCTTTCAAAGTGCTTTGCTGGAACCCTTCGAGGAGTTCAGGGGTTTTGGGGGCATGAGCCACCATCTCTCTGCATGGCCCTGCCGTAAACCTTTCTCTGCTCCAAACTCTGATGTTTCAAACTTGCGTCTGCTAACAGTAATTCCAACATAACCCCACTGTCTTTCACGTTGAGTGCGTCTTTTACAAGTTCTGAAAATTCCTTTTATAATTAATGTTCAGCCAGTTTGAAATCAGGAAAAAGCAATTGTATAGTTTAAACCAGTATTCTTCAAGGCAAATGACGCTTTGGAAGAAGGTGCTAGTAGATGTAGAAAGACTTTTGTGTGTATTGAGAATGTATGGCACATCCAAAACCCTTCCTTACTCCCAGAAACCATAATGATGCTATCCGCAACAAACCCAAAGTACACAAATAATTATACTTTATGAAACAGGAAATGTCTAGATCCAGCAGTGAGCTGGCATCAGAGCATCAAATTAAATTTTGCAAAATAATTAAGTTGCTTAATGCTTTGAAAGGTCAATTTGCAACTGGCATTTTGATGGATACCTGGGGTAAATGCAAATACAGGTTTGGGCCGGAATAAGGCCTGGTTATGTAGGTCCACTGATGGTGGGATGAACATGTCTCCCTGGACATCCAAAGGCCTGGGTCTTAGCCTCTGTTCTGTCACTAGGTTGCTTTGTGACCTTTTCATATTACTCCCTCCTCAGACTTCGAGTCTTCTCATGTGTGAAATCAGGATGATGGATTGGAGAACTCATTAGCTCTTTTAGTTTGGTGATTCTTTGATTCCACATTTAAGGAATAAGATTCAGCAAACATTCGTTCTATGATCTCCCTTGTACTAAATGATCTATTTTGTTCCTGTTCATGGGTTATGTGAATTTAATACTTTAAACCACCCTATTAAGTTGCTAACATCTTGATTCTATAAAGAAAAAAAAATGGCAGCTCAAACAAAATAATTTAAGGGTCAAAATTAGGATATGATAGAATGAAAATTCAGACTTAAAGATCTGTGTTCTTTCCACTACCCAGAGCCACTGAGAAAGCACAGTATTTTAGAAGGTGAAAATCCAAGAGAGGGACCATGAAGAAGAGATGTAGATGGAAAATATAGCTGCAAAGACATGGCTTGAACTCCAGACATATGAAATTTCTAATCTGAGTTTAATTCCATCCACATATAAACAGAAGTGGTTCTTTCCTTATGTTCCATTTACTGTATTTAAGAATATTGTTAAAAGAAGTAGACTTACTAAAAAAGTTCTGATGAAGAAAATACAGATTTCTTATGAAAGCCATATGCTTTTTCCTCCAGAAATGAATGGGATTTGGAACACAAAAATAATAAGAAAAATTCATTCCATTCAAACAAAAATAATAGTATAAAAAATTCATCCCTAACAGAAATTCCAGAGAATAGATAAAATCTATTTATTTTAGTGTTTGGTCTTAAAATACTGACTTAGGATTCAATTCAGGTTGCTTCATTACATCCTTCCAAAGTAACTACTTAGCACTACTATGTATAACCCAAATCCTAAATATGCATAAAAATGCAACAAAGCCATGAGAAAAGTATGTCAGAATTAAGATGCACTGATGTACATAAAGTGACCATAATAATTTTCAACCCACTATATTTCAGAATTCATGAAAGAAAAAAAAATTCCATTGTTTACTGTAAATAAGTATCTCATTTATTTTTAGAGAAACAGTTGAGAGAAAAAAGGCAGATTTCTCTTTCTTCCACCTCATTTTAATAGCAGCTGGCACAGGAAAATAAAAAAGGAAAAGAAAAGCTTCTCTGGATTCCACTGCTGCCTATGAGAAGCCCCCCAGGGGCCCTGCCTCATGTTACATATCAAAGTCCTTGTTTGAAAATTAGTGTAGAGACTGAATTGAACAGTACAGTGAAACATGGATTTAAGATGTTACAAGTAAAAGAGCTTGTTTATATTGGATAGAGAATGTATTTTACATACTTTTGGACTTTGGGGAAAGCAGCTAGCTTTCACAAGACGTGTGTTTATGCACACAAAACATGTTTCCCCTAGCATTAAATTGAATAGAATCCCCCCAGATGAAAATTGAGTCTTGCCACTAGACAAACTCTACCAAATTACATATATACATATACATATATATATATATATATATATATTTTTTTTTTTTGACTAGGAAGATACTTCATTATGACTGCCTTGTAACAGAGAAGAACAAACCCGACTCCATATTGAATCTATTCCTTTAGCTCTGACCTTTGCTAGGTGGCTTATGCTTAGTCATGCTGGCTCAGCTCCTTTGTAAAGGAACGTTACCTATAGCCTGAAATATACATAATAGACCTTTCTCAAGGATCTGCCCCCAGGCTTGACTTTTAAATGTATAACAATTTTCATTCCTATAGAGATAAAAAGTTGCAGAACAGAGAATAACATTTGTCATGTTGGAGGTTTCCAGCAATATGGTGACCAGACCTACTTGGACAATAGCAAGAACAAAGGATTATCACATGCCCAGCCCCTCGGGGGTCTGGCCAACACTTAGAAGTTTGCAACAGACAGCCACACCGTCACCCTTTTTAGTGTAAAAGAAGCCTGAACTCTAATTTGCATAAGACGGTTCTTTGGGACACCAGGCCACCATGTTCTCAGCGTGCTGGCTTTCCAAATAAAGTCGCTATTCTATGCCCCAACTCTTTGTCTCTCAACTTAATGGCCTGTCCTACAGCAAGCAGTACAATGGACGCAATAACATGAGAATGCATATACTTACGGTGATCTTTTATATGCTTTATCATGAGTAAGTACATGTATTAAGTTCAAATGACCTATTCACCATGAAGGAGGGGTGGTTTGAGTTTCTCAAATGGAGGTGTGAATTACCTCAGAGGATCAAAGACAAGTGGCGAGAGGAGAGAGACAAAAATTCATGAGATTAATATTGCACATCTTCCTGGAACATCAGCTTTTCTGAAAGGTTTGGGGGGTAAAGTAGTCAGAATGATTTGTCCTGCAAGTGTCTGAAAGTCTGAACTCACTGCCTGCAGGACATTTCATCATTTCCCATAGCAGCAGGTCCACAGGGCAGGTAGCTCCAAGGCTGGTTAATCCAGAGGCTCAATTAAATCATGAAGAGTCAAGTCCCTAGATTGTTTCTCTATTTTGCTTTGTCATTTTCCTCTTAGCAGCCTTCTCCTCAGGCTGTGGCTGCCCGGTATGTACAGAATAAATACCACAGCTCAAGACATCACATCCAGACACAAGAATGTCTAGAAAAGACAACGAATATGTCACAATCTCTCTTTTAAGAACAAGAAAAAAATTTCCAGTATCCTCCCTGCAAGTAGCCCCTAAATATATGACTGGCCATAGTGATGGGAGTCCCATAGATGAGTTAGTATTGACGCCGTGCTGGAGGCTGCATCATCTTTCCTGTGTATATGGCCATGTTGGGAGGGCAGACACAGGAACAGAACTAAAGGTTTATAGATAAAGGACGAGGAAATGGATATTGAATAAGTTCACCTATTTTCAATCTAATTCTACAATTAGTTTTTTCATGAACACGTTGGGAAGAAAATTTCCAAATTCACCTAACGTTCAAGCTCAAGCCAAAGGCAGAAAGGGATGGTTGTGCATATTTATGTTTCACAGACTTACTCTGAGTTATGCTCCATGTTCCCCAAGAGTCCTTGACGGTCCTCTCTGCTAACAGCGATACTTCATTGGAAAAGATAATGAAGCTTTTGTAGGCTGCTCTGACACATTTAGGGCTGGGCTCCTTATAGGCTGCTCTTTGACACTGCCAAGGGCGACAGGTGTTTAACAACCAAGTGCAAATAAATAACTGCAATTAAAGGTCTGTCTCAGTCTCTTTGGGCTATCATAACAGAAACGCCATAGTCTGGGTGGCTTTGTAAACAACAGAGATGTATTTCTCAGAGTTCTGGAGACTGGGAAGTCCAGGATCATGGTGCCGGCAGACTCTGTGTCTGGTGAGACCTTTCCAGTTCTTTGAAGGCCCCTTCTCCTGTGTCCTTACCTGGTAGAGGGGTAAGCTCTCTGGAGTCTCTGTGATCAGGGCACTAATCCCTCCACAAAGACCCCACCCTCATGAGCTCATCACATTCCAGCGTCTCTCCCCACCCCCAGCCTCCTAACACCATCACACCAGGCATTAGGATTTCAAAATATTAATTTGAGGCCATGTGAGGGGGGACACATAGCATGGCCATCAGATCACAGTAATGTCCTACTCCTAAACATCCCTCACTACTGTCATAATAGTTCCCTGTAGTACATTAGAGTACAAGGTTTTCATCTCCCAAATCCAATTCACCTTCCCAGGTTCAAAACCAACCTGCTTGGCCAAGGGCATTATGCTCTAGGCATACTCACTTCTTTTTTTTTTCTCTAAACACAACATACCCTTCTGTGCTTCTGTAACTTTCTATTTTCTGACCCCTCTCTTCAGAATGCCACAGTGTTTCTCCTTCACCTGGAGAACTCTTGTTTATCATTTTCAAGATGCTGGTGGACGTTTGTTTTGCTTCTGTCTGGCATCTGCAGTCTTCCTGATAGGAATAGTGACCCCTAGTAAAGAATTTTCAGTTCCCTCCAGTCTTCTGTACTCGTGTACTTGTGCAGCAAAGTGTAAGCCCCCAACCCAACTATGGAAACCTAGAGAGTCAGGCCCCCTCTCTGAGTCCTGGCACGTATAAGTGGGCACATGACAGACCTTCTCTTTAGAGGCTTAAAGTCTTGAAGGGAAATGCAAAATAAATGAAAATAGTTTAAGGTCATTTCTCATCAAAGCTTTGCCAACAGTGGCATTGATGTCAACTCTCTAAACAGGTTCTTCCAGCTGTAAGATGCTTCAGGCACTGGACTCTCGAAAGCATCTCTTGTTGTCTGGTCTTTGCCAAGCCCTCAGCCCCAATTCCGTGTCAACACTGAACCACTGTTTCTTGAACCAGGAACCCTGACTATCCAAAATGCTAAAGTCTGCACCAAAAGTAATATTTAGTCCCTTTTCACTATTCTTTAACATATTATATGTATTCCAATCACAGCATTATCACCTCATGTTTTAGAAAAATGTGAGATCCCTGAAGAATGAAAACATATATTATAAATAATCTGACCAAGAGAAATCTTACATAGTGGAAAAAGTGCAGTCTTCAGGATAAAAATCTGGATTCATTTACTGGCTCTTTCATTTACTAGTAGCATAATCTTGTATGACTTCATTAACTTCCCTGGTCCTCGGTATCCACATCTTAAAAATGGAACAATAACAGAAGCCTTGGTGCTATGAAGATTAAATTACACGATATATAAAGTACCAGCAATATGTGGGACTTGAAAAATATTTTTGGCATAAATGGATATACAAATAAACTTAAGTGTTGAAGAGGGAAATCAACCAATGTGTTTTAGGTCGAGGTATAAAGAGTCACGTTATCATTATAAACCATCTGGCATTAACATGGCTTTTCAGTTTGCAAAGTGTTTTCACCTACATCATTTCATTCAATGCCAAAATTTGCAAAAAGTCCATTTTACAGACAAGGAAATGAGGAGTAGAGAGGTTCAATGTCTCATCCAAGGTGCAGGGTTTTAAGAGGCTTTCAAAAAAAAATTTGGCTACCTAACTGTCTCCTTGTCGAGCTATTAAAGTTTCCATGACAGCAAGTTATTTTTCTCAAACTAGAATTTGAGGTCTTTGAAAGTAGAGGACACTTATGTTTATGTGTCCTAGGCACAAAGTACTCAATAAGTACTAGATAAGTGAATAAACAAAATAAAAATTTTGAAAGGGAATGAAGTGCGATTTCATTGTAGTGGGTAAAGGCCCTAACTCTGGAACCAGGATGCCCAGTGTCAAATCCCATCTTCAACTCCTACCCACCATACAACCTTGGCCAAGCTACCTAGCTTACTTTGTCTTTTATTTTGTCACCAGGACAGTGGAGATAATAACCACATAGATTTTGGGGGGAAAGAATTAATGGCTAATATATGTTTAGAGCTTAGAATAGGGTTTGGAACACAATAAACACTCAGAAGACAGTGATAACTATACCACTACTGCTAACAACAATGTCATCATTACCACCATCATTGTTACTGCAGTATGTAGTGGCTTAGCTAGCTTGGGCTGCCAGAACAAAACACCATAGACTGGGAGGTTGAAACAATAGAAACTGATTTCTCACAATTCTAGCATCTGCAAGTCTGAGATTGGGGTGCTAGCACTGTTGGATTCTGGTGAGGGCCCTCTTTCTGGCTTGTAGTTGGCCACATTTTCACTGTGTTCTCACAAAGGTAGGGAGGGATGGGGGAGGGAGAGAGGGATACTAACACAGCTCTCTGGTGTCTCTCCTTACAAGGGCACTAATCCCATCATGAGGCCCCACCCTCATGACCTCATCGAACCTCACCTCCTCCCAAAGGCCCCTTCTCCAAACATCATCACATTGGGATCGAGGGCTTCAACGAATCAAGTTTGGAGGGACGTAAATATTCAGTTCATAACATGCAGCTATGCCTCCAAGAAAGCCAAGGCTAAAAGTCTAGCTAGCCAGATGGACCCAGCAGACAGTCAAGGTCCCAAAGACAAGAGGTGAATCCTGGGGAATGCCCCCCAAGAGCCAGGAGGGGTGGGCATATGCAGTAGATTCAGACAACTAGTCACATCATTAACAAAGACACCTTGAGCTAAGAAAACCTGCAAATACCCCTGCTGGACCACTCTCTAGCGAGTCCTTCATACATATCTCGCTATATGTAACTCTCATTTATAGGATCACTTGGACTCCAAGGACACAAGGCACTCAGGAACCCGTAGAGGAAGAGGAATCCCCACCTGGTCTCTTCGTTTGATATGTCAGCTGTCATCTCTGACCCCACAGAACACCTCACTACCTTCAAGGAGAACACTGAAGTCATTCAGCAAGAAATTTCCTCCCTCTCTGAAAATTTCCTCATTATGGGTAAGCTACTGGCCACCCTCCTCTATCTGATGGCCTCAGGGTGTGGCAGAGCTGGTAGTGATTCCAGGACTTAGGACACACATCCTAAGTCTCGCTATGAAGAATGCAAAGATTTTGATGGTTGTTAGGAATCTGTCACAGTCACAGCTTACCATATTGGGGATGGGGGGAGCCCCACCAGTTGGCAGGCAGACCAAGATATCTTTTCCATGCTGGCGCTATAATCCAAAGAGAATACCGCCAGACCATCTTCAATGAGACTCCAGAACTTCTAGTAAATGATCAAAGACCCAGACTACTGGCTTAGGATGGGTGAAGCAGCTGATAAACAAGCAAACTGCAGCCTCTGCCAGCCTCATGAATCAGCAAGTGTGCTCAGCTGAGAGAGCAGCGTGTCTTCCAAAATAACTTTAACCAAATAATTATTTTACCGTTTGCCTTCTTGATTTAGCCGTAGGGTGTCTTATGCGGAAAAGGGCTATGATCATTGTTTTGATGAATGGCACTCTGTCAATAAGTTTGGAATAAATTTAGACTTGTGACGCTAAAAGGGGACTCAAGATGAAAAAGAATTGAAGATTAAAAAAAGATCATGAGGGAATGAAGATGCTGTGACCTGACCAAGATGGAAAATAAGAAATCTCTGAAGCCTTTCCATGACACTCTCACAGCAGAACTAGTGCATTTAATCTTCTAAAACTAAATAATCAAGTTATCTGCTTCCTGGAATCCCCTAGTGTGATATAGCTTCTAGCTACCTTAGTTTTGAGGGAATAATCCTGGCATATGGGTATTATTCATTTCCAAGTTGATTTTATTTCACTCTTAGTACTATAACCCTATGCTTAGATCTTCTGCACACCTATAAAGCTCAGAGTCAAAATGCAAAATTTAAGTACAAATGATGAGTATAAATTTCCATTATACCCATTATAATGGGTCTCTCTTCCTTAATTCTTCTTACTAAATTTTCTTGAGTTTCCATATTTTCAGTATCTTTCATTTATGGTAAGGCTAAACATTATCCAAATGAAATAAACATCTTTCTATAAATACAAGAAGTAACCAAGACAAAAAGATTAATATACACACAAAAAAAGAGTGATATGCTGATTTTAAAAGTCTCTTGGTATCTGAGATGAATAAGTGTCAAGTCATTTAAATATCCTGCTGCATTCCTGAAGTTACATTATAAGATTCAGAACAGTTACAGGTCATAATCTGAGTAGAACAAGGGGTGGAGATGTATTAGTTCTGTATCTGCATATTAGAAGGAAGAAACAGATTATAGAAGGGAAGTCCCTACAGATTGAAGGGTTTTGACAAAGATGACTTAAGCAGGAGAAACACTTAGAAGATTTCTTCTGAGAGAGACACCATTACCCACTAGAAGTTCTGAGAACTCATTTAAGCATCACACAGAAAAGCAAGGAAGTGCACTGCCAGTAATACAAGCAATGACCCAAATAATTACCTCCTTCTCTTCTCTCATTTATGGCAGTGCTTCTAGTAGACAAAAATGCCTCACAGAAAACAATTCTGTTTCCATATTCTGCCCTCAATGAACAAACATTAAGCATCTTTATAGAACATCAACTAGGCGATGGCAACTCATAGTAGGTGTAGGAAATGCAGAGAAAACTATTGTTTCTTTATTTGAGGGTGTAGGGGCTCAGTAGTTAGTGGTAGAAAGAGAAGTCAGCCAACAACAACAATGCAATGCAAGCACCATTAGAAGAAAGAAGGAACCTTCTGAAAGAACAAATATTTGTTAGGTTGAATTACTGGTTCTAATTTTTCACTCCCCTAACAGAATTCTGCATTCACATCTTTGGCAAGAGGGATTTACTTCCCAGCCTCTGACTTTGGGTTTGGCCATGTCACTTTGCTGTGGCCAATGAGACATCACTGATATGAACAGACTGAAACTGTGTTTGTGAGGTTGGGCTGGCACAGCCTAGAAAAGGCTTACAATACAACAAAAGACTCCCAGAAAATCGCAGAATAGTCTCAGAGATATGCTAAAATTGCCACAATTAATTGTACAGAAAGAGCACATCTGTCTTGTGGTTATTCTTACAAGCAGATATTATTTATCTATCTACCTATCCATCTACTATATATGTATATATATAGAATATATATAGTATAAGTGTGCATATTTACATAAAATACTTTCTTTTTCCCTTATATTCATGATACTATTGGGAAAATATACAATACCCTTCACTGCTATTTATGTCTTTCTTTCATGTAATTAAATGTACACATTATACTTGGTGTTTCTGGTACCAAATAAACACAGACATACTTTATGATGGAAACATTTGATATTCTGGTATATTTCTCAGTGGAAATAATTCACCCTAATTTAATAATTGCCATGTAATCGTATGTATGTCATTGGAACAGGCTGGGTTTAAAGCTATTTATTAATTTTTCTTCAGTTGAGTACCAAAGGATTCTTCCTCAGTTCCTCTTTCTATGGTGAATATTTGCATGTTTTAAAACTACTAACTACCAAATGGCATAGAAATATGGACAGTAAGATAGAACCTCTAAATAACTGTAAGCGGACCAGTAGAATCTATGAATTCGGAGGCCAGGCTCTGTAGATATCAAGTTCACAGTGCTTCGAAGAGAATAATGGAGAAAATTAAAAATTAAAAATAATTAAGGGTCAAGAGATTACAATGACTTAATGTTCTCAGAAAAAAAAATGATGAGTATATAAAGGCAAACATGTTAATCCCTTTGGCATGTTTATCTCTGATGAATAACAAAAACTCACCAAACATAGTCATTTAGAAGTAAGTTACCTTGACTTTTACCTGATAAATGTTTCATGTGAAGTACAGATCATCAGTAAAAGTAAGGTGATTACAGTAATCTCAGAATTGAGAAAGATGATCATCATTCTACTAAAATAATATAATCTACCTGAAAAGATATTTAGTGCCCATCATAAATGTCTCACACAAATTACAGAAAATAATGACCAGGGACTCTTAGACTAGCCAACTTGTACACATTCAGAGTAGGTGCTACAACATCACATGGGTTAAGGGGGCATTTGTCTTGATGTTGTCATAAGAAAACAGCACAGGAGACTCATTTCAGCTGCCTGTGGCCAAGGCCCAAGAAAAGGGAAAGAGGTTGAAATTATTTTCCATGTTTAAAGAGGGTCTCAGGATGCTACAATTTCAACCTCTGCAGGAAAAATTTGGTTAATGTGCTTTTCTCTCTGGGATCATATATTGTAACAGAAAATTCATCTGGTTCATTTTTAGATGAGATTTTTAAAGAAAAGATTTTCATTTCTGATTGAAGAATTTTTTGCCATTTATTTAAACTCCCCACGTATCAACCAAAACCACACAAAGATATCCTGCAAATCCCAAGTCAGTGCTTTTTAATAATAAAGTTATGCAAAGCAATACATTTTAAATCATCTGTTATTATCTTTTTTTAATCCTGTAATATTGTGTGTAAGTTGACATGTTGCTAGAGTTTCCAGAGATTGAAATATTGTTACAGCCAAGAGGCACATGAGAGGATGTTCATATCACTAGTTACTGGAGAAATACACATCGGGGCTTCAGGGAGCTATCATCTCACGCCGGTCAGAATGGCCACCATCGAAGGATCTGCAGGTGATAAACGCTGGAGAGTGTGTGGAGAGGGGGAAACCCTCCCACACTGTTGGTAGGAATGTAAATTGGTGCAGCCACTATGGAGAACAGTATGGAGGTTCCTTAAAAAACTAAAAATAGAATTACCTTATGACCCAGCAATCCCACTCCTGGACATATATCTAGAGAAAAACTTGATTTGAAAGTATACATGCACCCCAGTGTTCATTGCAGCACTGTTTACAGTGGCCAAGACATGGGGGCATCCTAGATGTCCATCGACAGTTGAATGGAGAGGGAAGATGTGGTATATACAGTGGAATATTGCTCAGCCATTAAAGGGAATGGAATAATGCCATTTGCGGCAACATGGTTGCACCTGGAGATTATCATACTGGGTGGGGTGGGTCAGAGAGAGAAAGACAGATATAATGTGATATCTCTTACATGCGGAATCTAAAAAAAAAAAAGATACAAATGAACTTGTTTGCAGAGCACAGACAGACTCACAGACTTACAAGGTGAACTTGTGGTTGCCAGGGGGATGGGGATGGATGGATTGGGAGTTTGGGAATGATACGTACACACTGCTATATTTAAAACAGATAACCAGCAGGGACCTATGTATAGCACAGAGGGGGACCTATGTATAGCACAGAGAGGGACCTATGTATAGCACAGACAGCTCTGCTCAGTATTCTGTGATAACCTAAATGGGAAGGGAATTTGAAAAGGAATAGTACCTTTATATGTATGGGTGAATCACTTTGCTGTACACCTGAAACCGGCGCAGTGTTGTTAATCAACTATACTCCAATATAAAATAAAAATTAAAAAAGAAATACTGTTATAACCAAATCAGCATTATTTACAGAATACAGACACACACACATAAAACCTTATTTGTTTTAGAAGCTAAATTACCCATCAATCAAATCATCCATTTCAGAAACAGGAAAAAGAGAAATTGAAGATTATTTTTAACTTTTGTTTCTTGCAACTTTTCTGTTTCCTACTAACTTTTGTTCCTGTTGGTTTTAGTATTTTCCATTCACGTTAAAAAAAAAATACTACTCTGCTGGAGATTATCTCAGACAATGAAACAAAACTAAAAAAGTGTTCATTTTTATCCCTTGATAGAACACCTAGAGTAAAATTACAAGTTAAGAGTATTGTTCAAAAATTTATGTAATATATATTTTTATTATTATTTTTAGAGTAAATTTTCATTTATTTATGATCTTTATATCTTCATAATTTTTTTCATAAAACGTTAACCTTTAAGTTTTTAAGTCCAAACAGTCAACACAATGAATGCAATTATTTTTTTACTTATTACACATTTCTCACCTTCCATGCTAAATATAATTGTGCCAAACAATAGCTGACTGAAGAAAAAATGGAAAGTATGGATATTTTAAACAAAACATATTTAATATAGGGAGTTGCTAAAGAATTTTGGATAAACTAACAGAGTAAAAGGGGAAGGTGAGGTTATCCAGAGATTAGTGATGTCAGGAAGCTGCACTAATCTGTTGGTTACCACATCATCCACTTGTGGGTATTTATCCAAAGGAATTGGAATCAGGATCTCAAAGAGATACCTTCACTCACATGTTCATGGCAGCATTATTCATACAGCCAAGGTATGGAAACAGCCTAAATGTCCATGGATGGATGAATGGATGAAGAAAATGTGGTCTATACATGCAATGGAATATTTTTCAGCCTTAAAAAAATGAAAAAAAAAACACCTGCCATTTGCAACAAAATAGGTGGACCTAGAGGGCATTATGCTAAGTGAAATAAAGCTGACACAGAAAGACAGATACTGTATGACCTCATTTCTACGTGGAATCTAAAAAAGTCAGTCTCATGGAAGCAGAGAGTGGTTGCCAGGGGTTAGGGGTGAGGGAGATGGGAAGGTTAAGGTCAAAGGGTACAGAGTTTCAGTTATGCAAGGTGGATAAGTTCTGGAGATCCACTAAACATCCTAGTGCTTGTAGCGAATACAACTGTATTGAACACTTCTAGTTATGTTCTTACTAAAAAATAACAACAAACAAGAGGCTGGGAGGAAACTTTCAGAGCTGATGAACCTGTCTGCTGCCTTGATGATGGTGGTGGACTACACGTATACCCAAACTTATAGAACTGTATATATTAAATACGTGTAACTTTTTACATGTCAGTTATACCTCAATAAAGTGATTTTTTTTAAAAAGACAAACAAATAGTCACATTTACTTTCATGAAAGAAATTCAAATATCAAAGTCAGGGAGAAAAACAATAGTTGTTGATACATTAATAAAAAGTATTATGGCATCTTATTCTCAAGTAAATAATTTTATAATTCCTATTGAGCATGATCGAATATCATAGGAAAAGGAAGGAGAAAAGGAAGAGAATAGATCTCATTTACTGGGTATCAATCATGAGCTAACATAGGCATCATGATTGTATTTAATTCAAAAACTATTTGTTAAACCCATTTTGTACATAAAGCAACAGTGGCTCTGCAAAGTGAAATAACTTGTCCGAGGTCACTCAAATTTCACAACTGAGACAAGAACCCACATGTCTGAATCCAAATATTGGCATTTAACCCTAGTTCTATACCTAAAAGTTATAACCCCTGTCTAAGTACTGGTTTTCCAGTTTATAAGAAGGACTTTGGATTATTACTGGATATATGATGGCATGTTTGTTAAATAAATAAATGAGATTTCTCTGATCCTAAAACTCTAGTATTCATAGATCACTTCGATGCCTGGTTGATTGCTTCAGCATTTCAGAGGCTTTGCAAAAGAGATTTTTTAATAAGGAAAGTAAGAAAAATATGTATTATGTTTTTATTTTATTAAAGTACTTAATTATATTTATATATGTTTATTTGTTCAACTTATTAGTGAAACAAAGCCATTTTATGGTTCTGATATTACTGAATATGACTAACTTCAAAAATGTGTTTAACCCTTTATAAGACAGCAGTTTGGAGATCTGGATCTAAGTTTAGTTTGTTTTAATATTTACATGGCTATCATAACTGGGAAAACTCTGTTACTTCAGAAATGGAAGGAGGGGATTGCGGGGCCATGTTCACTCTCTCACCCACCAAATACACTAAAGTTTATTAAATTATTATTTTCCCTTGTGTATACCAGTTTTTCTAACAAATTCTTTGGAAGGTGTTGTATTTTATGTTTGAAACTAGCGTGTTCAAAATTTAGTGTCCACTGAGTCAGGTGACCAAGGGATAGACCTGTTCGTGGTAACACCCTTGACATGATGTGCTGAACATGGCACTTCACCTCTGTGGTCTTCCTCCCCAAAACCCATAACTCCAATCCAATCACAAGAAAACAACCTGAAACTAATCCCAGTTGACAGACATTCTATAAAATACCCGACTAGCATGCCCTAAAACTCTCAAGGTCATTAAAACCAAAGAAAGTCCGAGAAACTATCACAGACAAAAGGACCCTAAGGAGACATACTAAATGCAATGTGGTATTTTGGATGGAACTCCGGAACCGAAAAAAGAACATTAGGTAAAAACTAGGGAAATATGAAATAAGTACAAACTTTAATTAATAATAATGTATCAATGTATCAATATCAGTTCATTAATGGTAGCAAATGTACCATATTAACATAAGATGTTACCCACAGAGGAAATTAGGGACAGGATATGAAACCCCTTGCACTACCTTAGCAATTTTTCTATAAATCTAAAATTGTTCCAAAAATTTTCATATAACTCTCATTGCAAATATTTTTAAAATTTATTTCTGAAGCTATTTTTTCCAGTGTGCAAATATGAAAAGCTTTTACAGCGGACATGCTTATCTCCTTTTCTGAAACAGAAATCCTGAAAAAACAGGTACAATTAAAAAAATGTTTTTTCCCAAACTAAGTCTCCCTCCATAGTATAAGTTTTCCCTCCCCAAACAGCACTTACTCTGGGATGCATTAGTGAAGATTACCTATCTTGAAGACTGAGTAAAGTCTGTGATTTATGACGAGCCTCTGCTATTTTCTTGTTCACTGTGCTTGCCTCAGTGGTACTATTTTCATTCTATAGATTGCTTGTGGGAATGTGTTTTCACTTTTTTTTGTCATTTTGTGAGGGTTAGTTTGGTTAAAACTGGATAATTTACATATAAGATAGATAACCAACAAGGACCTACTGTATAGCACAAGGAACTCTACTCGATATTCTGTGATAACCTATATGAGAGTCTAAAAAAGAATAGATACATGTACATGTATAACTGAATCACTTTGCTATACACCTGAAACTAACACAACATTTTAAATCAACTACACACCAATAAAACTAAAATATTAAAAAAAAAACTAGATCATTTACAAACGTACATTACCAGACAAAGGTCAATTAAAATATGTTACAAAACTTAAAAGTGAACCCGATGGCTGAGGGCCCCCTGCCCACCTCTTCCTATCGTGGAAGCCCCTCTCTTCCCTCAGGACCCCTCACTCCTCACTCCAGACACTCATTAGACCAACATGTAACCAAGCAAGAGCCCCCATGACCAACGAAAAATAGTAAAAATTGTTCTATTTAGAAAAAAATAAATATAGAAAATAAGTTCTAAAATGTTCTTTTTGTGTCCAATAGATACTCTTGTGAACTTTATTTTGGGGATCAGCCTTTATACCCCTCACTCCCATTTGCGTGTTATGATAACTAATAAAATTCCAATACGTCTTTATTAGACCAGGATTGCCACTATCTCCAAAATCTACTCTGCGTCTTAGGCTAAGTTGCTTTCCAACTTCATCCCTCTCCCCACTATGTGTTGACGCATTTGGACATCAGGATAATTTAAAATACAGTTGTACAAGGACTTCTCTATGGAAAATAAACTAGCCAGCTTCCTTTGGGGACAAACTGACCTAGTAAATTAAAGGACAGGGTTTGTGTATTGGTGGGGGGGCGGTGGGTCGGGGTGTTTGCACACACAAGCACTCGTGCTAGTGCATTTTAAAGGGAGAGCTGAGGTGGACATTTGGACAGTCATTAGTTAAAAATTATTTTAAAAGCCAAATCTAGATATTGATTCAAAAACTACACACAGATCTTCTCTTCTAGGGAATAAGTGTTATATATAGTTTATCTTGAGAATGGGATCATTTTAGGATGGAGGAACACGTGCTAATTCCTTCCAAGCAAGGAAGGATAAAGATGAAGGGCTGGACCTCTGGGAGCCGTCACCTCCTTCTGTTTTCACAACCATCTGACCTCAAAGAACCGTGGATCTATCCCTCAGGAAAACCCAAATGGAATATTGCCCTTACGCTAGGGAGGAAAAGACTTGGTATATTTCAACTCTGTTGTTTTACTTTGTTTTATAGTATTTTTATAGGAAGAAGTCCTTTTATATATTGCCTCCTGGAATTCCCAAGATACCTCTGATATTGGGCCTACTGACTAAATATGAGCTACCCATTAAATAGCCTGGTAGAACTTGATTGGTTGTTTTGTAGTGAAACAATGCAAAGCTCGTGCAGCTCACAGGGCATTATCTCATAAAGGAAGAAAAGAATGAATCAATCATAATTTAATGTGAATCTAAAGTCTTAAGACAATTTTCTCTTAACTTTCTTTTGTTAACTATCTTTCCTTCTCAAGACCCAGTAGAAAAATATACGTAGAGGTATACTCCTTGTTCACGTTTCTGAAAATGGTACATGGCAGTGCTATTTGGTAAATTATATTTTAGATGCAAAGGGAAGCAAGAGGTCTGAAATTTGTCTATGTGATATAAGTAAGCATTGTTTCCTATGCACTATTCTCTTATAGTAAAAATTTTTTATAAGCTAGTTTTCCTAAGTGAAATGCCCATGATGATATGAAAGAAGAAACTTAATTTTGCCCAAAGCCATGAAAACAGTATATTATGGGTGCTACTATTTTTGAGATTTGTTGATTGTATGTTTGAGGTGGTTGGCCTTGATTAGAGCTGTTAGTACAGGGCTCCCTTGTGAGAAAAGTAAGACTTGTGAAATGTAAACAGACCGGTAGAAATGCAAACACATTTTCATTTACTAATTGCTGCAATCAAAGCAGAGCTTGTAAATCATTAGCTTTGAAAAAGCATAAACAGAAGTAATAAATTGATTAATCACCTTCTACAAAAACATTCAAGAATGTGTTTTAACCCTATCCACTTTTCAGATAAGAACAGCAGATCAGAGAGAGAAGATAACTTGTGGAATCTCACAGTCTGGAAGGCAGGGCCATCCGACCACAAACCTCCTTCTTTAATCTCCATGCCGATGTTTCCCAAACATTATAATGCCTTCTCTTCTCTCTTATCCTGTTTTATTTTTATTTAAATGCTGAATGAGACCCACTAAACTCATTTCATGACCCACTCATTTGATTTGCTGTTTGAAAAATTCTGCCCTAAGCAATAGGCTTAATACAGAGACGTTGAGACTTTAGGAAATGCTTTTATATATTGAGATCTCATTTTATTCTCAGAGCACTGCTTTGAAGAAGACCAAGTAGATAGGAAAACTAAAGGTTCAATGCCATAGCCAGGCTCTCCCAGCGGATGTATTACAGAATTAGGACTTAAACCCACAACTCTGGCTCAACATTCCCCCTTTCTCCTCAGCACCTCCACCTCTCCTGCACTGACCCCAGCCATGGTCCTCGCTTAGCTGGGCCATTACAGTCAACTCCAGGGCGTCTCCAGCTTGTCCCCTTCCCTCTAGGAGGACATTCTGCACAGGACAGCCTCGGGGACCCTTGCAAAACTAAGTCCTATCTCTGCTCTGCTCAAAACCCTTCCACGGCTGCAGACACAGCATGTCCTAGAAGGCCCACATCACCTGGCTCACAGCCCCACCACGTACACACATGTATACACACATACACATACAATACATACACAAACGTGCAAATATGGGTACACACATTCACGTGCACACAAACATACACGATACAAATACACACACGCAGACACAAACGTGCATCCAAATCCATGTGCACATGCCCTCACCCCCAAACATAATACACACATGTACACACACATGTGAACACACATATACATACATACACACACACAAGTGTGCACTCTGCTCTTTCATTTCTTTGGTTGGTTGGTTTCTGGCTAGTTTATCTGCAGTAGGGAGGCCTTTGTATCCTGTATTTTAAGTTATCCTGATGTCCAAACGTGTCTAAAGCACACACTGAGGAGGGGATTTCGGGAAGCAAATTAGCCTGAGACAGAGTTTGGAGACAATGTCAAACTTGGTTTAAAATCTAATATTTGCATTTTATTAGTCATTATAACACATGATGAGAGTGAGGAGTATAGGGACTGATCCCTAAAATACAGCACACAAAAACATCCACTGGACGCAGAAAATTTTAGGTCTTATTTTCTATATCTATTTTTTCCAAAGGAAAAAATTTTCACTACTTTTCACGAAAGGTCCTTGGTGCCCTCACTTGGTTACACATCAGGCTGACTTGTGTCTTCTAGTGAGGAGGGAGGCATCCTGAGAGATGGCTGGGGTGGGGATGAAGGTTCCAGAACAGGAAGCAGGTGATGAGGCAGCCCAGGCACTGCGTTCACTTCTATGCTTCATAACGTGTCGCTGACGGGGTCCTGCTCACCCGGCCCCGGCATCCTTGCACAGCCAGCTCATCCCCTATCTCAGGACCTACGTTCTCGCTCTTCTCTTTCAAATGTTCTTCCCTCAGCACCAGCACAGCCCCTCGTTCAGCTCTTTCAGGACTCTGTGCAAACCTGGCATCACGTTTGCCTCATCGCCATCTGACACGCTATGTATCATACTCCTTCATTTGTCTGTTTCTCCCCACTTAAAGGACTAAGGTATCCTCTCTTTCTCTTTCGTTCACTGAACTATACCCTGTGCCCAGCTCATTGTGGCTCTCAACGCACCTTTTTTTGCAAGAATGAATGAAGTTTTATGCATTGCAAATTCATTTTTACCAACTTGCAATACATAAAATAAACACTAAAATTCAATTTCTTATACCTTGCCTTGCTTAGTGGTTAACTTTTTAGATTGTTCTTCCTCTCTATTTCACCTAAGATCATTTATATATATATATACACATACATACATATATATATCTTTTTTTAGATAAAAAATTTAAAGATAAAGTAAAAGAAGTCTTTTCTGTGCTTCATTCAAATTTCAGTGTACCCCTGCTGTTACATCTCCTAGGATGAACGCTCCTGACTCCTAAATCAACACGTTCCCTTTGAAACACCAACAGCATAGTGTGAAATACAGATTTGCTTCCCACAGCAGGCGTGCTTTCCTAGAACGTTTCCTTGCAAAAGCCTCCTTTTGCTCTGCAATCTGCTTTTCCTTCCCGATCACTTGCCACCCAGATGCCTGTATTCCTGTCTCCTCTTAACAGCAAGAACAATTCACCTTTCACTTTGAGAAGAACAAAAATTCTCCGGATGGATGAGAAACATGCAGAAACACATCTCATGCATTAGAATTCCAGTGCTTGGACAGAAACAGAGAACTGCAATAACAAACAGGAACTGATGATTTTACACCCTGCCCATTCGCGTATTCATTCATTCGTTTGTTCAAAGGTGTCCACCCCAGCAAGCTCTGGGGCTGTCAGAGTGGAAGGTAACATGCAGTTCCTCTTATCAGGAAACCCACAACGTTGTCACCAAGACCAAGTATTTATCACAAAGGTGTCTGAAAAACCTGTGAAATGCTCAATTCATGCTAACAATGGGTACTAAGGTCCTCCCAAGCAACCTTTCAGGTTTAAAGGTAAATAATTCTGTCAATTGATTATTTATGGAAATTCCTCAGGCATCTGCTATAGTGACATTCTGACAGATATTTTTCCCCCTTTCTATGAGAAAAGGTACAACGGCTGCCTTAAGAGAGCATGTGGGGTTGGTGAAAGAATCCGGTGAGGGAAAGCAACACCAAAGTCAGGGGTGCCAGGGCTTGGACGAGGGAAACAGTGATATAAGTTATGCTCAAGGCAAAAGTTGCTGATATTAAGTTCTCACACCGACCACTCTTGGAACTGAACTAGCGTATCATAAACCACTTGTAACTTACACATACATTTTTCTAAAGATACCAGAATCCAAGAGATACAATAGAGATATCTCAGGACGTCTGAATTTGTGGAAGTAAACTTACAAAGTTTTAGAAGGCACTGATGCTTTTCTTGAACTGCCCAAAGTATTCACAGATACTTGGAAATTCATATTTTACTTTTCGAGTCGATGACAGTAAGTTTTCATGAATATAAGTAATTCTATTAATAATACTTCTATTTTCTTATGATAATCTGGTTTGGGTTTCAGTATCATATGTGTGCATGTGTGTGTGAGTGTGTGTACCTGTATAAATATGTATATACGCCTATGATTAACAGCATATATTATACATTTAATGTAAGAAGACTAATAATAATACCAAGTATAGCAAAATAATTCCTCATGTTAGAAAATAAGTATTAAATTACATACTCATGGCAACTTTAAATTTACCCCCAAAACATCATTTTCAGACAATTCAAGATTTAGGTCATATATTGCTATTTTCAGGGTTTTGATCAAATGTCACATTTTCAAAGAGATTTCTGCCCTCCACTCTAATTTGGTTTCCCCACAGTATTCTCTCCTAGCACCTTGTATTTTCCCTTCACTATTCCTATTACAATGTATCACCACTGTGTATTAAGAATATCCTTTACGAGATCGTCTTTGCTTTATTCAAATGCTGTACCTCTGGGGAACAACTCTTGCTCTGTGTGCAGCAAATCCCTTCTGCCTCTGTCTGCTTCACACCTGTAGGAATGGTCCACGGATGCTGCACAATCACTGCTCATACCCAGTTCTCTCTCGACGCTGTGAATATTTTTCCTGGACCTCAATGTCTTCCAAAGACCATTAACCCTAACATTGCTGCCCCTCCCCCCACACTTTCCCTTCAAATTCTCAACCACACCTCTGCAAGTATTTCATCTCCTCTCAAGGAAACCTGTTCACCACATAACTCAGCATTAGCATGAAGCATCCCTCTCCCAGGAACTTTTCTCTGCCCGTACCTTCTAGCTTACTTCCCTCATCTAGAAAACATAGAGCAAACATAACCCTGCCAAGATTCCTATTTAGTAAAATAATATAACTGACTTCCATCCTAATCAGTTTGCCCTTACCCCTCAGTGCTATATGAATAACTTTATTTTCCATTTACTTTTTTGTTCAAAGAGTCAGACTATTGCTGAGGGTAGACCGCCAGTTAAGGTAAGAGAACACCTGAGTTCTGATCACAAGCCCGCCCTTCCTTAGATGTGCGATTTGGAGCAGTTCACTTACTGTCTTTAAGCTTCAGGCTTATTTGTAGAACGTGCATAGTCTGCTCCTAAGAATGCTTTGGGGAAAACACGAGCTGAAAGATCCTTAGAAAGCTGTAGAAGCCACTTTAAAGAATTATTTAAATATGAAATCGTATTATTGTGGCAGCACTTGGAGAAGGAAAAACAAAGTGAGAAAGAGAAGCTTCATTCTGCCCAGAGTACAATAATTTCTTTTCAAATGCAGGATATTTTAAGCAAAGGAACAAATACTATTAAGAATCTGAAGAATGAAAAACATAAATTTATGTTCACTTAATAGAGAAGAGAAATAACATTTGTTTCAAAGTATTGTATTTAACTGTCACCTATGTTTTCCCAGGTTTCATAAATAAGAGTAGTATTAACAATTTTAAATCGCACATCCCTAATTACTTCCACCCACTGTTGCTAAGTGTCCAGCACTCTTCAGAACTGCAGCATCACTTTGAGAGGAGGTCTTAGGGATAGTCTGTATGTTGGCACAGATGCTCTCTTACATCATGAGATGTCTCCCAGAACAGTTCTAGTCTTGTTCTCCCTAGAGAATTCAGCCTGGTCTCCTGAGAGAATCCAGCACAGTAACCATTTTATAGGATGTACTTGCTTAAACTTTTTAAACTCAGAGCTTGAGAGAGGCAGTGGGGCTACAAATGCCAAAAAATAGTCAAGATACACCAGCATGAAAGAAAGAAGCTACAAGATTTGCACTGACTGGCCCCAGAACCCTAATAAGCCAGGAAAGTTAGGGTAAGAACCTATGTAGACTTGACTCCAGGAATTTAAGTGTTAAATGTCCTGTTGAACAGACAGCTGCTCTTGATCGAGATCCACCCTAAATAATTCTGTGCATTCACTGGCAGTCTCTGTAGTCTTGGAGAAAAAGAAAGAAACATTGTGAAGAGGTCATTTGAGCTAACTCTCCGATTCAGACAGAGCAAATGTGTTCCTCGTCTTTATATGAGTTCAACCCAAAGCAGGAACATAGAGCGAGAAGTTCTTTACCAATAAGAATGTACACACCAAAGCAGATAAGAAGAAAAGACTGTTTTGGAAGACAGGCCTTTTGATGCACCTCAAATATTTACACATTTAGTCAAGAGGGAAAACATCTCACCACAGAGTTCAACTGTGTCTTCCTTTCAAACACAAATTAACTGGTAGGTGTGATAAACAAGATGAGATCTTTGGGGCATAGGCTTAAAAGGATTCTAATGAGACCGAGGGAAATTTAAACGGATAAATAACGGAAAACGAACGGGAATTATAGGATATTTTCCATAGCTTAAGACGGGAAGAATATAAAGTCTTTGGAAAGAGTGTCATGGCACCATCTATAGAGACACAGGAGATTTTAGGAGGATTGTTGGTGAGTGAGGTGCCTGGAGAATAGAGTTTGAGGCAAAACTCAAATTCTAACATTTTATCAGGAGGTGCAATCTCAGCAAAAGTGTGGGAGAATGGTAGTAAGTCAGGAAATTTTGGATGGGAAGCAAATACTTGGTGTGTAACTGAATGATTCATTTATTTATTTTGTAAAGACTTATTGAAGTATAGTTGATTTACAATGTTGTGTTAACTGCTGTACAGCAAAGTGATTCAGTTATACATATATATATTATTTTTCATATTCTTTTCCATTATGGTTTATTACAGGATATTGAATATAGTTCTCTGTGCTCTACAGTAGGACCTTGTCGTTTATCCATCCTATATAAAATATGAACCATTCATTTAGGAGTTTCACTTATGAAAAAGGAAAACAAATCTGACAGGTGTTCAGTGCCACAATACACCTTTGGACTTACTTTCGTGAAACCACCCGTCATCAGTTCATTAAAGGGAGAAATGGGAGGGAATGTATCTGCTGGCCACTCCTTTCTCCAATCTCTTATTGCTAAGATGTGTCCCAATTTTTCTTTTGCATTCTTTTATAAGATGGTCAGGCAGGTATGGACCCAAGGGGAGACAGAGGAGAGGCTCAGGAAAAAAACAAAGTGTATTGTACTTACAGGTCCTAGAGATGGGAGGCACTGGGGTGGTCAGAGGGCGAGGAGAGTGCTTAGGCCACAGGCTTTATTGGTGGTTCCATGGAAAAGGCAAAGCAGGACAAACAGCTTGGGATTGGCTTGCATGAAGAATCTGGGCAGGCTTTGGGCTACATAGACAGTCCCTATTTGCCTGCTACCTGGCCCTGGGATGATTATAGCAGAAGAACATTGCCTCCTGGGGTGCACGGGCCAGACAGGAGTGTGGCTCTGGATGGGTTAGTTTGCTAAAGGCATGCTCCTGGCCAAGCCCTTGCTATCTCTAAGAATTGGCCAGCAGGGAGAGGCAGCCAGAAAGGTTGTTGAAGATGTCAAAACATAATAATATACAGAAAATACAACATACATGCACAATTAAAGTCAAAGTTCCCACTCTTCCAGCCCATCTGCCTGAGAACTTCAGCAGACCCAGAGGAAGGCAGATCCCATAGCCTTTGCTGCGGTGCTTCCTCAAGGAAATGGTCAAGAAGAGGTTCCAGCCAGAAATGGCACCCCCTACCTTGCCTGCTCTTCCAGTGGAATGAAAAGCCCAAACTGTTCAGCTGTTTGTCATAGGCTACTATCTCTCGTGGAAGAAATGTTTCTCCTTTGAGAATCAAGACCCCTAGTAGAAGAGCCTAAGTTTAACCTGAAAGTAAAAAAGCAGACACAAAACCAAGAGGAGGTCACTGGGAGTGATCATGGAAGGACCTGTTTCCTGAAACTGTGAAATCTAACAGGACAGGGTACCATATTCAGCAATTGGCTCAATGCTTATACTGAGGGTTGTGCCAGAGGACAGTGCTTCATCCCTATAAAGTGTTGTCCCCAGGTAACCTTTAGCTGAGCTTTCTATCTGGTCAGCAGCTTTTGTGAAGTGGGCCACATACTAGGACTAGTGAAATCCATGGCTCTCAGCCTGGTATGACGTCTTCTTAAAATGGATCTCTTAGACTGAGGCAACAACATGTCAGAGACAGGGCTGGTGGAGAGGTGCTTTTTTTAACTAATTAATTTATTTTTTTAATTTTTAATGGAGTATAGTTGCTTTGCAATGTTGTGTTAATTTCTGCTGTACAGCAAAGTGAATCAGTTACACATACACATATATCCCATCTTTTTCAGATTTCCTTCCCATTTAGGTCACCACAGATCATTGAGTAGAGTTCTCTGTGCTAAACAGTAGGTTCTGATTAGAGAAGCCTCTTTATAAATCTTGGGGTAGTGATATTTTCAGATATATTTCTGGCAGGAAAGGCAATTTAATATCTAAAATAGGTAAAAGTTCCGTTGAAGACAAATTACTACCCCCAACCAACATGGAATGAGCTGACTAGACAACTGACCAGCAATAAAGGCTCAAAGGTCTCCTTAAGAAATGAAGCCGTGCCCAAGGCTCAGCATCAGTTTCTGCTTCTAGAAGGACGGGATGTATAATCATCAGTCTTGGTGAGAGAAGCTCACGCTCTTGAACCCATATATAGTCTCCATCCCTGCTGCTAAGGCCACTCTATTCCTGGGCCCAATGCACAAGCCTTGAGGAGAACGGTTGACTGGGGAAACCCAGTCCCAAGAATCCATCCACATCTTTCTTCCCCAGACATTTCTGTTTCCAATTTGCCAGTCATGTTCCATCCAGGCTCCTGAATAAGCAATCTATTTGTTGCTGCCCAGGGGTCAATATATATGTGATCGTCTTTCCTTCTGAAGAAATAAGAAACTCAAAGCTCTCCCACCAGAAGGATTTCCCTTTACCACTGCCTTTCAGAATCATCCCTAAGCTGGCAACGTAATGTGTCAGCAGTACTTCTGAAGCTAGCTAAATGTATGGGCTGAATCGTGTCCCCCTACCAAAACCTATGGGGAAGTCCTAACCCCTGATACCTGTGAAGGGGACCTTACTTAGGAATAGGGTCTTGGCAGATGTAATCAAGCGAAGATGAGGTCATAGGGTGGGCCCCCATCCAATACGACTGGTGTCCTTACAAGAAGGAGAAATTTGGAAAGAGACAGACACACACAGAGGGAAGACAATGTACTGACACAGGGAGAAGACAGTCATGTGATAACTGAGGCAGAGATTGAAGTCATGCATCTACAAGCCAAGGAACATGGAGGATACTCAGCAAACACCAGAAGCTACAAGAGGCAAGGAAGGATTGTCCCCTGCTCCCTGCAGAGAGAGCATGACCCTGCAGACACCTCGATTTTGGACTTCTTAGCTTCTAGAACAATGAGAGAATAAATTTCTGTTGCTTGAAGCCATTCCAGTTCTGCTTTGTTACAGAAGCTCTAGAAAACAAAGACACATCATGCCAACGGCCTATGATTCAGACCCAAGTCCTCACTCCCCTCATGGTTGGTCATGGGGAACTCCCATGGGTTTGAGTTGAGAGAGAGGAATAATTTAAAGAGGGATTCTTGGCCCCAAATCCTGCCTCTTGAACCTGCTCAGGTCAGATCTTGAACGTGCCCTTAATCATACAATGGCTAGCTGCCGTGCCCTCCCTAAGGCTGGCTTGCTGGAATCAATAACACAGCTTATTATGACAGGCTTAGATCACATAATTACCGTGGGTGCCATGCCTCAGTATCTACTGAGGCCAGAATAATAACAGAAGCTATTTCTCAAGTAAAGAGGAGCTATGGCCTGAGAAGGGATGCCCTTGCTCCAGAACCCTACAGGGTCTGTGCTACAGTACCCACCCCTACTAGCGCTTGATAAAGACTCCATCCAACAGCCTTACCCACCAAACTTAACTCCAGCTCTAAGAGGCATGCTTGAAACTACGGCTTACACAGCAGGTGCCACAAACCACAGCCAGTTCCAGCTGCAGGGTCCTCTCTTGCTCTGTGCCCTGGAATCTGGGAGACTTTTAAGTCAGCTGATAAGTGGAGAAAAGCAGTATCCCCAAATGTGACAGACACGCTTCCAGCAAAATTCAAAGGGGCATACAAAGCTTGGCATCTAACTCTTAGTACCAGAATGTGTCAAGCAAAGTTACAAACAACTGCTAGGAATGTACTGGCATATGCCCCAGACCCCTGGGCCCCTAAAAACTTCCCCAGTGTGGCCAGACTCTGACTCTTCACGAGATCTATCTTCTACTCTCTGGCACTCATGCTTCTTACCAGGGCATCCATGGTACTGTTATAGACTGAATGTTTGTGTCCCCCCCACCCCAAATTTGTATGTCAAAGCCCTACCTCCTAGTGTGATGGTATGTGGAGATAGAGCCTCTTGTCAATTTCTATTGATTGGGGAAGGCCAAGAACCCTGGTCGGTATCACTGAGACCTTTCAGTTCTGTCTGTGACTCTAGTTCCGACTGAGAATTTGGGGAACTGCATTTAAATAAAAATTAAACAAAAAATACGGTAGAAGTCAATTCCCTATGTGGACCTAATCACACCTCTCCAGATCTCGTTAGCTTCTTATCCTGGAGGCTGGCAACAGAACCAATCCCCCTGCAATGCTACACTACAGGTAACCGGTTTTTTGTTTTTTGTTTTGTTTTGTTTTTTTGGTCCGCGGGCCTCTCACTGTTGTGGCCTCTCCCGTTGCGGAGCACAGGCTCCGGACGCGCAGGCTCAGCGGCCGTGGCTCACGGGCCCAGCCGCTCCGCGGCATGTGGGATCTTCCCGGACCGGGGCACGAAGCCGTGTCCCCTGCATCGGCAGGTGGACTCTCGACCACTGAGCCACCAGGGAAGCCCCAGGTAACCGGTTTTGAATTAACTGGTTCTTTTCCAAGAATGGATTGTTACCTTATCAGTTGCATTAGTATTTTAATTTATCTCTGCGACCACTACAGGTATTTTAAGAACAAATTTGATCAAAGTTCAATCTAGGAGAAAGACAGCACATACAATCATTTGCGAAACATCCTATATTGAAGTGGCTGAAGGTCTGTGTAAGAAGAGACCATTTCAATGAACGTCATGAATAAGCTGACCTCGTTTCTGATAAAAGCCCACATAATTTCATTGGGAAAAGGCTTCTAGCTTTGAGAGTTGCAATTAAGGTAAAGGTGCTTTGCCATAGGAAGTCCCTCTTTCTTCTGACCCTCTAGCAAGATATTGATGACTTTCATTTGTATTAGACCTTCTAATTAATGCAAAGAAGTTTCTCAGTGCTTAACATCTTTCCCAGCATATCTGGCTTAGATATTTAAATGCTTGAAATGTGCAAGGGCATTCTGGGTTCTTTAATTACTTTTCCTCGCATTATGGCCCACTTCTAAATAAGGAGAATAGTGTGGCCAAAGTTTAACTAGCTTTTCACAAGGCTTCCCCTCAGTGTTTCTCGTGTAATCACCAAGGCAGGCTTCTTGTGTTCTTTGTCTAAATTCTTGGCCAAAGTTTCAAATTTTTCATTAAACTTCATGATTTTTATATTTACTATTTCCCCTTTTATTATATGGATGGAGTTGACTTTGGATTTTTGTTTGTAGAGACTGGTTTTCTCTTGAACGTTTCAAGAGACATTAGTAGGGTGGGTGATAGAAGATCAAAGATCCTTTGTGTCTTTGTGTTTTGCAAGGACATTGTTTCTCCTTCCTGCTATGCTTTGCTGTCTTAAAGCAACCTTGTTTTTACTATTCTTTATTTTAAATAGTGAAAGAGCATTGTGATATGTAGATTTCTCTAGTCACTAAATGTAGCTCCGGCTTTTATTCACCTGCTTTTTATTTGTGAAAAACTAATTTTCAGTCAGATGAAGAACAATACTTGTAACCATGGATCTTAATGGTAGAGTCAGGACTGGAATGCTAGTTTCCACGTGCCAACGCTAGTGATTTTGGCAATACATTTATGCCTTCCTTTTAAAGTATTTTAGATCTAGTGCAAAATGATTTTGGGTCAATGTGGGCTTAACGTTCACCTCTTTTTTTTTTTTACTTGGAAGCTAATACCAATTTCAGAAGTATACTTCATGTAAGTTTCAATCTGCTAGAGGTTCTGCTAGGACAGTTCTTGATTTTTTTTTTTTCTTCTGTAAAGTAATTCTCTCTGAAGCTATAGCTATTGGTTGCTGGGGTAATAAACATATACATATTTATGGAAGTGGAAAAAAAAGCAACCATGTTTTATGGCCAAGTGCCTGGAACCTTCTAGATTTGAGCATAAAGCAACACTGCTATGAATTTTTTTGGTAGATCCTGGAAGATAGTAAACTCATTAACCTGAACACAAGTTGAATCAACTCTTAAAATTATGGTAATGTAGCAGTCACACCCTCACCACTCACTCAAGTGGTCAGATTTTCTCCTCCAAGAAGAGCTCTTTTGTCTATTTGCAAATGGACACTTCTCTGAAAATAATTACATTTACCTAATGGCCATGAAAAATAATCATAAGTTATGTCTTGGACATAAAAAAGATATAATCATAAAAAAGATATAATCATGTTTTGTGAGCCTCTAATCTTTGTAAAAACCAATAAAAAAGGAATGCTACCGAATAATTAGAAGATAGAGCAGCAATGTATAGTTCCCTATTTGATACTGAAATCTGAATTTACCTATTAAATTTAAAAGCTCCCCATCATCACTCTGAGCCTTAGAATATTTACAGCACTCTAGAACCTATAAAAGCTCCAAGTCACTAATGTATTTAATTTTTAATTTAAAAAAAATTTTTAAATATTTAAATATATTTAAATATTTAAATATACTTAAATTTTAAAATATTTTGCTAATTTTTAAATATCAGCAAAATCAAATATTCATGTGTAGATATATGATACAAAATAATATCCCTTAATTAAATGTTCAGTATTCACCTCTATATGGATCACAACAAAGAACAAAGAAAATGAAAAGAGAAAAACTTCTGAATAATTATAATTGGTACCACCAAAATATATGTACTAAAATCCATATACTTTACTGATCGAGAATGTCTTCATTTAGACTCTCCTCTGAGTTCCTAACAGGTAGAATATTCAAAAGATAAGACCTAAATCTGTATCTTTATCACATGAATTTGAGACAGTTGCAATTTTATCAGGCACCATTACCCCTACTCTTTTCTTTGTGATAATATCCGCAATTTATACATGCCATGATAACAAGTTAACAAAGTTGGTCACAAAGTGTAGCCTAAATTATGCAACACATGTACAGAAAAACATAGTTTTGTTTGAGTCTCAAAGTGATATGCTATCAAGTAGCTGGCAGAAACAAACCTTTTCTGGAGAAATTGACTTTACAATCAGGTGACAAGAAATTCTGCTTCTACTGTGAAGCAGGGAGCTGCCAACAAAATGACCAGCCTGCAGACAGCAACTATGAACTCTCGGCAAAATTAAAAACAAACAAACAACCACAATAAAACTTTTCAAAGCACTCTGGAGCCTGCGAAAAAATAGGCAGATTTTTAGGGGAGTTGAATCTTAAAGGAAGCAGTCAGCTATACGAGTGAGGTCCCCATCTTTGCAGCTTTTCCCCGACTGCTGGGCCAATCATGAAGGCAGCGAGATGGGAAAGATTCTGCTAGAAATTCTGTCATATTTCTTGTTGGAGGAACCAAAGGGAGGAGCCTGGGGCAACCCGGGCTGCAGAAAGGAGAGAGTCATAAAGCAGGAGTTCAAGTTCTGTGTATAAACTCTGCTTATATCTCCAGCTGAACCATGAACCTCTGTGTGCAGTGAAGACTGAAACACAGCCAACCATGATCTGAACAGCCAATAGCCACATACACAATAGAAATTGCAATTTGACTATAACCAGTTTTATTGCCTTCTAAGGCAAACCTTCCATATTCTTGCAAAGAATATTACAGAATCCATGTCTACAACATAACATCCACAATATTGAGGATACGATCCACAACTATACAAGATACAAAAGGCTGGAAAAGTATATTCAATATATTCTCAGAGAAAAAGACAATCAACTCTGTAATCACCAGCATGTTAGAATCATCAGGCAAGGACTTTAAAATAGCTATTATAATCAAGTTTAGTGGAGCAAAAGGAAGAAGTATATATTTATACAAATGAAAAATCAGGAAATCTCAACAAAGAGACAGAATAATACATAAATAGGTTTGTGTGTATATATACATGGAAATATACATCTAGAAATAAAAATATACAAAACCTGAAATTTTTAAAAAATTACTGAAACTGAGCAGTACCCTGCAGGGGCTTCCAGGGGACAGAATCTCCCCCACCCCCACTGCTATGTTTCATGTCTCTTGTTTGTAGAAAAGCTTTAGCCTCCTAGGTCTTCCAGGAGTTCCAAAGAGCAAATTTAATCACAGAAGTCAGAAAATGCAAAACAAAGGAAAACAGTCAAACAAGAAAAAATAATAATAGTTTAGTCATAAAACAAAGTCAAGGACCTTTAGTTCCTCCTCAAGGGCCATAGATAATATCCTGAGCCATATTCCTGAGTTGTTTTGCAGATACTAAAACCCCCACTAGGCGGAAGAAGTCACCTGCATGCTGATCACCAGAATGTGGACCCCAGAATGGTTGGAACCAGAAGGCTGATGATGTTGATTCCCAAAATACCACCCAGTTACCTCACCACCAGCCAATCAGAAGAATGTCCACAAATGGATCAGGCACCTGACAACCCACACTCCTAATGTTGCCTGTAAAAAGCCTTCCCTGAAAGCCATCAGGGAGTTCAGGTCTTTTGAGCATGAGCCACCAATACTCTTTGCTTGGTGCCCTGCAATAAACACTGTACTTTCCTTTGCTACAACCCAGTGTCAATAGATTGGCTTTGCTGTGCTTCAGGCAAGCAGACCCAAGTTTGGTTTGGTAATATTACTGGATAAGTCTAGGAGTGAATAGAGATAAAAATGTAAATGAATATATGTAAGTGAATTTGAATATATATATATATATATATATATATATATATATATATATATATGATTGTGCAATCTAAAAAAGTGAAAAAAATATTTCAGAAACATAATAAAAGAGCCTCAGAAACTTGTAGGACAGTAACAAACTTCCAACATAAGTGTAATTGGAGTCTCAGAGGAGAAGAGAGAGAGAAGGGCTCAGAAAAAAATTTTAAATAATGACTTTAAACTTCCAAATTTGGTTACATATATTTACAGATTCAACCATGTCAGCAAACCTCAAACAAGACAAATACAAGAGTCCCATTCCAAGGCCCCTAAGAGTCAAACTACAAAAGATGAAAGATAAAGATAAAACTTTTAAGGCAGCCAGAAGGAAGCAATATATTATTTACAGGAAAACATTTATGCAAACTGTTAGGGATTCCCCCTCAGAAACTATGGGTGCCAGAAGACTAAAAAATATCTCACCAGATCTGACCTTAAGAAATACTAAAGGAAGTTCTCCAAGTTGAAGAAAGAGGATAAGAAAGGAAAACGCAAATCTTCAGAATAAATGGACTATCATTGAAAGTTAATGGATAAAAAACAAATATAAAAATTGAAAAAATATATATTATATAAAATATATTATAAACATATTAATATGCATATATTGTTTATTAATATAAATTACTTATATGATTTACTAATGCATAATTATATAATATAAAATATAAAAATCATTTTATACTTTTAAAATATTTAAATACATATACCTTTTTAAAGCAAGAAGTACAATCTTGTTATGAGGTTTTAATGTTTATAAATGTAATAGATATTACAGCTATAGCATAATGAATAATGGGGAATAATACTGAATGGGACAATGTACCAAAAATAAGATAAATAGAAAACAAACTGTTAAAAGGCACACCTAAATCAATGCATATAAATAACTTAGTTAAATATAAATTAGTACATAAATATATGTGTGTGTATACATATGTACAATGTTTCAGCTAAATAACTAAGGTAATTGCACTGGATGCAAAAAGCAAGAACCAACTGTATGGTGCTTATAAAAAATGCACTTCAAATATAAAGACCCATATTGGTTGAAAGTAAATGAAAGAAAAGATACACCATAAAAGCAGTAAGAATAAGGAGGCTGAGTGGCTTTATTAACATTGGGTTAAATAGACTTTAACAAAAGTAGTAGTACCTGATATAAATGGACCATTTCATAATGATAAAGTTGTCAGTTTATCAAGAAGACATGTCAACCATAAATGTGTGTGTACATAAGACAGTTTCAAAACATGTAAAGAATAAACTGACAAAAAGGAAGAGATATGGGATTTCACAATCATAATCAGAGATTTTAACATCCTCTCAGCAATTTATTAAAAAATTAGGTACATCAGTAAAGACATAGAATATATGAAAAACATGGTTAATTACCTTAACCTAACTGCCATGTAGGAAATCCTATACCTAAGAACTACAGAATAAACATTATTTTCAAGTACACATAGTACTTTCACAAAGATAGGCCCATATAGATGAGCCATAAAATAAGTCTTAAAAAAATCTTAAAAACTGAAATTATACTGTATGATAATAATAATCCCTGAGTATGTTCTCAGGGAAGAGCAATATTAAAACAGAACTCAACAGCAATAAGATATATAGGAAAAATCCATAACTTTGGAAATCAATATATTCCTAAATAATCTATGGGTCAAAGGAAAAAATAACCAAGGAAATTAGAAAATATTTAAAACTAAATAATTAAAATATTAACATTTACATTAATATTTTTGTGAAAATAAAGCAGTGCTCATAGGAAAATTTATAGTTTAAAATTCTTTTACTATATAATAAGAGAAGTCTTAAATCAATATCCTAAATTTCCACCTCAAGAAGATTTGAAGAGTAAATACAAAGAAAGTAGAAGAAAAAATACAAAGAGAAAAGCAGAAATCAATGAAATAGAAAATAGACAAACAAAAGAAAATAAAGTCAGTATCTGGTCATGGAAAATAAACAACAAAATTGGTATATAGCTAGCTAAACTGAAGAAGAAAAAAGAAATATCAGGACCAAAAAAAAAAAAGAGGTTCTCACTATAGATCATAAAGAAATTAAAAGTATAGCAAGAAACTATTATCACAGCTTTGACAAAATTGAATTCATTATAAATACTTTTCCAATTAAGAAATATCAGTCACTGATGTCTTTATCGGTGAATTCTATTGAACATTCAAGGAACAAATACACCACTCACAAAAATTAATTAAAAATGGATTAAAGACTTAAACATAAGACCCGATACTGTAAAACTCCTGGTTGACAACATAGAAAAGAAGCTCCTTGACATGTGTCTTGGCAATGATTTTTTAGATTTGACACCAAAAACACAAACAACCAAAACGAAAATCAGTAATTAGGACTACATCAAACTAAAATGCCTCTTCAGAGCAAAAGAAACAATCAACAGAATGAAAAGACAACATATGGAAGAAATATTTGCAAACCATATATCTGATAAGGGTTTAAAATCCAAAATATATAAAGAACTCATATAACTCAGTAACAACAACTACAAAAAAATTTGAGCAATGGGGAGAGGAAATGAATAGACATTTCCTTCCAAAGAAGTATCCAAATGGCCAATAGGTACGTGAGTAAATGCTCCGCATCAATAATCAGCAGGGAAATGTTGTATTTACCCATCAGCTATAATCAACTAGAAAAATCACGAATTATCACAGATATCTAAAGTATGAAAAGAACTATAAGAAAGGATTAGGATGAACAATTCCTAGAGCTAACCTAGGTCTCCAACCACCGTGGAAAAATCTTTGTAATACACAGTGTAGAGTCTTTATAAGGATATTCCCTTACTAGAGGGGTAAATTCACCCTACACTGAAGGTTTATCTGGACCCACCCTAAGAAAGATGAAAAAGAAGTCTTGAAAGGATTCCAACAACTTAAGTGCATGCTGGAACAAAACCTAACAGTATGTTAATGAAACAAAATCCAGCAACAAACAACATAAAATTTTGCATGTCTGGCATCCAATCAAAATTTATGAGGCATTAAAAAAATGAAGAACAATATAACTCATAAACAGTAGTAAAGTCAGTCTACAGAAAGAGGCCCATAAATGACAGAGGTGATAGATCTAGCAGAAGATAAAACACAGGAATTAGAAATAGGCTCCACATTTTCAAGGAGGTTGAGAAAACTATCAGTGTGGTGAGGAAACAAAAAGTATACAAAAAAAAACAGAATAGAGCTTCTAGATACTAAAAATATTATATTAGGAATAGAAAACATACTGGCTGGGATGAATAAGAGATACGTATTTCAGAAGAAAAAAACTAGTAAACTTGAAGACAGAGCAATAGAAAATAATTAAAATAATGAATAGAAAAGAAAAAAGATAAAAAAATAGTAAACAGATCATCAGTGAGTGGGCAATAGTATGTAGTCCAATATACATATAACTGAGGGTGAAAAAAATATTAAAAGGACTTTAAGAAATAATGCCAAAATTTTTCCAAATTTTATGTAAACTGTAAGTCCAAAGATCAAAAGACTCAAATTGCAAGCAGAATACACATAATCAAAACCACTCCAAGGCAATCATAATCACATTGCTGAACACCAATGATAAGGGAAAAATCTTACAAGCATCTAATAGGGGCTGTGGGTGGTGGGCTCACTGCACATTACACACAAAAGACGAAAACAAGAATGAGAGATAATTCATCAACTACCACAGGCAGCAGTGAAGGGCGAATAAAAAAAGAAACTGCCAGTCCAGAGTTCTTTACTGAGTGAACTCTCTTCTAAAATAAAAGTAAAATAACATTTTTAGGCAAAAAAAAAAAAAAAAAAGAAAGAGAGATTATTAGTTGCCAGTAGCATATCTTCTTTGAAATAAAGGTTAAATGAAGTTTATCAGACAGAAAAATTATGCCACTTGAAAATTTGGATATATACCAAAAAATAGTGGCAGAAATTATATATATATATATATATATATATATATATATATACACACACACACACATATAATACACACATATATGTATATACACACTTATACATATCACACACATTTACAATGCTGTGTATCTACACATAATGCTAGTATATACATATAATGGTATGTTATATATACATATAAATATATATGTATAAATATATATATATATCACATATCTCTGTGACAGTCTTTTCATCTTCATGTCTTTAAAAGATAAATAAGACCTCCAGCTATTTTATCATGAAGAGATTGAAGAATGCCCCTCATACACACATACATACACAAAAAAATCTTTATAAAAGAGACAAAACAACATCACTACAGGCTCAGAAAATTTTGAAAGGGAAAACAAATGACAAACGTTAATTCTTGAGAGGCTGGTGGAGCTTTGGATGAGAAAGGTGGACGTCTCTGACCTTCTTGCCCAGTGCTTTTCTCATGGACCCCAAATTCAGTCAATGAGAATGAAATCTTATCCAGGGCAGAGCTGGTAACTAAAACAAGTAGCCTTGCTTCCAGAGGGGGCAAACCTGACTTGAGGTGGTGAATGAAAACGCACGGCAACATTATCAGTAAAAATATTAAACTCTGTTGAGAAGTGAAAGGGAAAACTTGCATCTCTGCTAGCCTGAGATCTTAGTCCAGTTGCAGGAGTGAAGTGCAGCCAGAAATTTAACAGGGTGATCCTGGAAATGAAAGGGCCAGAGAAGCTCTTCACAAACTCCTGGCTGGAGAAATTTTCATGTGGAGAGGAGAACTGGAGAGACTATTGGAAAGTAAAAACTGAGAGAGGTTTAAGAACCTTTAATGAACCTCCCCTGCACACACATCCATTGGCAGAGACTGGAAAACTTACAGGCTCAAAAAGATTGGGCACAATTTTTCCCTTAAATCACGGGCTGACCGCTATATTAAGTCACAGGGTCAAGCCCTAGAAAACTAGACTAAAAAATAAGAATTCAAAAACAGATCACAGACATCAGTAGCTGCACATCCCTAGGAAAAATAGATATTTTAATTGAAGTCCAGGCCAAAAAAGAAAAATTCAATGGAAAAAAATGAAAACTTAGAGATGCTATAATTAATATATTACGTGAAATGACCAGTTTTTAGCCACAGCAATAACAATAGGATACAGCCAAAGAAACAGGAAACTATGATATATAATCAAGGGGAAAAACTCAACAGAAATGGATTCTAGATGGGCCCAGATGTTGTACTTAGCAGACGATTCAAAGCAGCTATTATAAATATGTTCCATTAATGAACAAAAAGTATGTTTAAAGAATTATAGGAAATTATGTAATAGTGACTTAAAGAAAGACTCTCAATAAACTAAAAGAAATATATGGAAATACTAGAGTTGAACAGTTTTAAAAAGTAAAAAATTTAGTAGATGGAATCAATAGCAGATTTGAGGTGACAGACGATCAGTAACCTTGATGATTTTATTAGTAGAAATTATTATTTATTTGAAAGATAGAAAGGAAAAATATTCAAAAAATGAACATGAAATTGGAGCCCCATAGTTAAGCAGCAAGCATGAAACATACATGTAATGAGAATCCCTTAGTAGAGGAGAGAGAAAGGGGTAGAAAACATATTTAATGAAATAGCTGAAACCCTCCCAAATCAGATGATGAATATTGATGTATACATCTAAGAAACTCAACCACCTCCAAGTAGCATAATCACAAAGAGCTTACACCTAGACACATCATAGTTAAACTGCTAAAACCCAATGACAAATAGAAAATCTTGACAGCAGCAAGAGAAAAGTACTCATCACATAAAGAGGAACAAAAGTATGACTAACAGCTGACTTCTCATTAGAAATAGCATGGGTGAGAAAGCAGTGGAATGACAAAGTACTGAGAGAAAATACTGTCAACCAAAAAGTGCACCCCTAGCAAGACAATCCATCAAAAATGAAAGTGAGACTCCCCTGCTGGATAAGATAAAATAATAAAGGAATGTATTTACACTACAACCTAAAATCAACTAATAAAAAAAAGAACAAAATATATGAAACAATGGTATGCAAGACAGTGGGAATCAGGTAACAGAGAATAATGAACCTGGAGAGATTAGAAAGGGTCCAGGTGAGCCCAGTGATTGCCCAGCTTACTGCCTGGAGTTAGATTCGGGGTTATGGCAGAGACGGGAGCAGCCAGCTGAAGCCTGATCATCTCCTGGGAGTTC
This sequence comes from Hyperoodon ampullatus, assembly GCF_949752795.1. Classification (NCBI taxonomy): domain Eukaryota; kingdom Metazoa; phylum Chordata; class Mammalia; order Artiodactyla; family Ziphiidae; genus Hyperoodon; species Hyperoodon ampullatus. The sequence goes on from NC_136933.1 coordinate 29,565,103, forward strand.
AGGGAAGGTAAGGAGTCTAGAGTGTTCAGGTAAGAGCACCAGAGAAGAACGAGCTGCATGGAGAGAGAGATAGCCAGCAATCTCAATGTGGTACCCTCCCTTGGGGCTTAACGCATTCTAATCAGCATGTGCCTCTGAGGAAACTACAGGAGGTCAAGGAAATCATCACCCAAAAGGATTCAGGAAAACAATCCCCTTAGCTCACTTAGATCCAGGAATAATTCCTATTCCACAGCCAGAGCCATAAACCTCACAATTCACAGAGCACTGGGTAATCAGAATAGTTTACCTCGGTCATCAGGCCAAATTGCCCTAGAGTAAAAGCTGCTCTGCTGCCACCAGCAAAGCTTAAATCAATACTCAAAATGATTAAGAACTTTCCAAGTAACTTAACTGTATCCCAAGAATAAAGCTCAAGGAATATTTATAGGAATCCCTAAGAATCTAGCACCTAAAAAGTAAAATGCACAATGGCTGGCACACAAATAAAAAGTTACCAGGAATGCATGGAAGCAGAAAACCATGACTGACTGTGAGAAAAAGTCAATAAGTTAAAATTAACTAAGAAATGGCACATCAAGCACATTAAACAGTTATTACAACTGCATCCCATAAGTCCAAGAAGCTAGGGGACTGGTTGAACAAGATAAGCATAGATAGGGGAAATATTTTTTAAAAATTAAATCAAATTATTAGATGAAAACTCTAATGTCTAAGATGGAGAATACACTGAATGGGATTAATTCCAGATTAGATTACAGAATAAAGGATTAATGAACATGTAAACATCATATTAAAAATGATATAACAATATAAAATGAAGCACAGAGAGAAAAGAGACTGAAAAAACCCCACAAAGCTTCAGTGAGGCATGTGACTACTCTAAATATATCTTTAGAGTAGCTTAATATATGTTTAATTGAAGTTACAGAAGGAGAGAAGAGAGAGATGACAAAAATATTTGAACTAATGACTGAAATTTTTCCAAATTTAATGAAAACTATTTACTTTCAGATTCAAGGAATCCAAGGAGCTCCAAGCACAAAAAATATGAATAAATCTATATTAAAATCAAATTGTTTAAAAACAGTGATAAAAAGAAAATCTTAAAAGGCATCAAGGAAAAAAAGACACATTAAAGAGGAAAAAAGGAAAAAGATGACATCAGATTTCTCATCAGAAACAACAGATGTGAGAAAACAGTGGAGCATTATCTTTAATGTGTTGAGAGGAAGTTGTCACCTAGAATTCTATACCCACCGAAAATATCCTTTGGAAATAAGTGAAAAAGACTTTTTCAGACATCGGAAAAAAAAAAAATGAAAAAACTCATCACCAGCCCACTTTAACTATAAAAAAAAAGTTAGATTGTTCATGAAGAAGAAAAATAATAGAAAACTAGATCTATGAAAAAAAATAAGGAAAATCACAAACAGTAACAATGTGGGTAGATATAAAGATTTGTTTCTCATTAAATAAAACCCTTTAAAAGATAATAAGGAACGTATTACATTTATAATATATACATATATAAAAAGATACATAACTATTATAGCATGTATTATGAATATTATAACATGCATAGGAGTAATATGTATACCACCAATTACATAAGAGGGAAGAGATGAAAGTACAGGCATACCTCGTTTTATTGTGCTTCACCTTACTGAACCTCACAGATGCTGTAGTTTTTTACAAATTGAAAAATTGTGGCGACTCTGCGTGGAGCAATCTATTGATGCCATTTTTCCAACAGCATTTGCTCATTTTGTGTCTCTGTGTCACATTTTGGTAATTCTCACAATATTTCAAACTTTTTCATTATTTATTGTATTTGTTATAGTGTTCTGTGATCACTGATCCTTGATGTTGCTGTTATGACTTGCTGAAGTCTCAGATGATGGTTAGCATTTTTAAGCAATAAAATATTTTTTAAATTAAGGTATGCACATTGCTCTTTTAGACATAATGCTATTGCACACTTAATAGACTATAGCATAGTGTAAACATAACTTTTATATGTACTGGGAAACCAATACATTTGTGTGACTTGCTTTATTTTGATACCCACTTTATTGCAGTGGTCTGGAACTAAACAGGGAATATCTCCAAGGTATGCCTGTATTCTATTTTAGGTTCTAATGTATATTATGGATAGTGGTCCATTATCACTTGAAGACAGGCTTTAATAAATACATATGTTTATAATATATATAATAGCATATATATTAGAATATATACTGTATATGTACTATGTAATGCAGTATGTATGTATAAGGAGATACTTACTATGTATACATATATACTATATATTCTAGTACATATTTATTCTAATATATGTGCTAAACTTATATATAAGTATACATAACATATATAAAATATACATAATTTTTACTATATGCTATAAACTAAAAAGAAACCATTAAAACAATACCAGAGATATTCATAGCTAATAATCCAACAAATTAGGTAAAATTATTAGAAACATTCAATTCAAAATAAGGCAGGAAAATATTAAAGTGGAGAAAAGAGCAATGAAACAAATAGAAATCAAATAGCAAAATGGTCAATTTAGATGCTGCCATATCAGTAATCATATGATATATAAACAGTCTAAACATCTAATTAAAGACACAGATTGTAAGACAATAAAATGCAAGACACAACTATTTACTGCCTACAACAGACACAGTTTAAATATAATGATACATCTAGTTTAAAGTAAAAGATAAGAAAAAGATTTCCCATGATAAAACAAATTTCTTTAAACTGGAGTGGCTATATGAGTATCAGAAAAATATATTTCAGAACAAAGAATATTACCAGGAACAATGAAGGTCACTTCATAATGGTGAAGGGGTCAATTAATTCATCAAGAAGACATAACAATCCTAAACATTTATGCATGAAATAACAGAGTTCTTACATGAAGGAAAACAAGGAATAGTCAAAGAATTCAATACTGATAACTGATAGAATAATGGACATCAGGCTTCAGAAGACATGAACACTATGGATGGATTTTAATATATATTTAAGAAACACCCCACTCAAAAACAGCAGAATACACAATCTTTTAAAATATAAATGAAGAATTTACCAAGGCAGAACATGGTCTGGGCCATAAAAAAGTCATAATTGAATTAAAAGAAATAAAATCAAACAAGGTTTGTTATTTAAATATAATAAAATTAGAAATCTATAACAGAAAGATTCTGGAAAATATCCAAATACTTGGAAACCAAACAACACACTTCAAGAAGAAAAGCATAAATTGTCCTACATCTAATAAAGAAATTTACTTTTAAGAGCTTTCTCACAAAGAAAACTCCAGGTTTGTGAATTCTACCAAACATTCAAGAAATCAATATTATTGATTCTAAAATAAAAAGCTACCAGAACTAATAAATGCTTTCATCAAGTTTGCAGGATATAAGATCAATACGTAAAATCAATTGAATTTCTGCATATTAACAACAAACACTTAGAAATTGAAATTTAAAAACCAATACAATTCACAAAAGCATCACATATATAATCTTGAGGATAATTCTGATCCAAAATTTATACACTGAAAATGACAAAAAAACGCCTGAGATAAATTAAAGAAGACCTAAATAAATGGAGATATGTACCATAGTCATGATTCAAAAAGCTCAACAATGCTCAGTTTTTCTCAAATATATCTGTAAAGTAAATGTTTAATCAAAATCAAAATCCCCAACAGGATTTGTTTAAAAATTGACAATTTTATAATGAATTCACATGAAAATGCAAATGACATGGATTAGAAAAAAACATTAAGTAAAACCAAGTTGGAGGATATACATTATCTGACTTCAAGTATTATTATAAATCTCTGTAATAAGACGGTGGCGTATTGGCGTTGAGAAGGACAAAGAGATCAACGAAACAAAGGATCCAAAGCTGGATCCACACGTGGTCAACTGATTTTCAACACAGGTACAGAGTCAATAGGCTAATCAACACATGATGCGGGAGCTACCGTATTCACATGCAAAACCCGCCAAGCTTAGATCCATACATTGAACACGCACAAAAATTAGCTAAAAACGAGCCATAGGTCTTAATGTGAAACGTAAAAATACAAAATTTCTAGAAGAAAGCATAGAATAATATCTTTGCGACCTTAGAGTAAGAACAAATTTCTTAAATGCTTCGTGAAGGCATCAATCTTAAAATTTTGACAATCAGAACTTCATCAAAATAAAAATACCTTTTGCTTCTAAAAGATTCGATATAAGCATAAAAAAGCAAGCTACAGAATGGGAGAAAATATTTTTATAACTCAATAAAAAGAATACAGGCAATCCAACAAAATGGGCAAAATATGTGAACAGGTACCTAAAATATAAACCACATGGATGGCTAATAAGCACAGGATGCCCACCAACGTTACACATTAGGGAAATGCAAATAAAACACAATGAGACAGGAGTACACACCCACTGAACTGGCTAAAGTTATAAAGACCAACAGTAACAAGTGCTGGTGAGGATATAGGGACACTTACGCACTGCCAGCGGGAATGCAAATGGTACCTCTTTGGCAAACTTTCTGGTGGTTTTTTAAAGAGCTGAACTTTCACCCATTATGTGAGCCAGTCATTCTAACATCCGGTATTTTAAAAAAGAAATGAATATGTTTTTTCATGAAAAAAATTATACAGAAACGTTCATAGCAGCTTTATTCACAGTAACCAGGAGCTGGAACTAATCAAATACCTATTGATGGGTGATATGAGTACATCCATACAATGTAATACTACTCAGCAATAGATAGGAATGAATTACTGATACACATAACAAGAAGGATAAATATTAAATCATTTATGCTGAGCAAGAGATGCCAGACATAAAAGAATGCACTTTATATAAATGGAATCATACATTATGTAAACTAATATATTTTGACAAAAAGCTCACCGGTGGTTGCCCGGAGCCCAGGACAGAGGAAGGGATACACTGCAAAGAGACACAGGAATCTTGGGGGCATGGTGGAAATTTTCTCTATCTTGCATGTGTTGGCCGGAAATAAGAATCTTGGAATTCCCATTAGCTTGGATATAAGGCAGAGCTATACAGATTCATTTAGTAAGAGTACAGTGGAAAGTGAGGGAGGCAGAGAGACAGACGTAGAGACATACAGACAGAAAGAAGCACAATCAAGATGTAAAGTGCTCTCAGAAAACATAAATATTAAGGCATTTTTAGGGCTGTGATTTAATTGTCTCAGTAGAGTTTGCTGAACAAGGTGAAAAAAGATAGAAGAAAAATGAGAAAGGGAGAGAAGAGGAAAAAATTATAAAGAAATCATTGCTTGTTCAAAGTTGCCTGCTCGAAGATAGGCATTTTCATATACTGACTATGTTATGTAGGGCAGAGCCACGCATGATAGCAGAAGATTGGATCCAGTGCATCAGAAGGCAGACTAAAGCTAAAATAAGAGGCAGAAAGGAATACTGCGCAGTTAAAAAAGGAATGGAGGAAGTCTTCATGTACTGCTAAGAAAACAGAAAGGGCACAATTTTGTTTACAGGACAGTGTCTCACATGCATCAGATGGGGAAATGACAGTACACCTGTCTGTCACAGGTGTACACTAGTACACACTTATCTCATTTTGATTTTTAAACATGTGTGCACTACCTATACAAATTTCACACACACACACACACACACATATACACACACACACACACACACAGGTTCCCAGATAAAGGGTAAACCTCCCTGATCATGGCATTTGCTTTGTTTGTGCTCCATTCTTCACATTGCAACATGAATCATGAATACAAGACTCGATTGAAGTTTTAAGGCCATAGATCTAGCAAGGCTCAGAGAACAGTACGAAATAAGTCATGACAACAAACACAGGAAATGTTTCCTGCTTGTGACTGGGTGAGGTGCCCTGGTATATGTGAGTCTAGGCGTGTATAAATTCAGCCTCCCCACCCCTGCCCATCCCAGAGAGCTGCCTTTGCTGCCTGGTGTGAAAAATTGGCACAACAAATACAGAGGCAAAACCAAAGACACTGACAGGTCAGCTTGATTTACTTTGAGACGGTACAGTTTCTGGAGAAAGGTATATAATTCATCCGGAAGTTGAGGAGATCACTGAGAAAGACAGAAAGGAAGTAGCATAGTCAGTCATTTGCATAGAGGGAAGGGAAGTATTTGAGGGATCGCTGCCATGAATGCTTTGCTTTTCTTTTTCTTGTTTGGCTAACAGATTGGTAGTTTAGTATTTCCTTTTTCTTCTTTGAATATGTTACTGTATAGAAATGAACCCTAAGAGGAAATATATATATATAATTATATATGTAAAATATATAATATATGTAATACATTACAATGACAAAATGAGAAAATATTACTTGGAAGTGCTTTGTAAACAAATATATAAATACATAAATATATTTACATATATAAGTACATAAATTATATCTATACATACACATAATTTATATAGAGACAATATAAATACATGAAATAAATACATATAATATTTTATATATGACTATAGTTATAACAAATATATGTCAAGGAGACATTTATATATAAACTTATTAACTTTGTTATAATGACCAAATGAGGAAAAAACATGTGAGAGTGTACTAGGGAAGAACATTTTGTATTCTATTACAGGTTAACATGAAAGGGTTGTTGCTTATATGCTTAAATTATCCATACTGTTCCATCTCTGGGAACCCTGCTTCCCAGATTATGAGCATTAAGCTAAAATACCTTTGTTTAGCTCCCAGGAAACATCCTGACCAGGCCCACCTGTGGATGACTGCAGGGAGGAAGAAATGAACACATCCCCTCCCAAGGCTGAAGGGAACCAGGAAGTGCTGACTTTACTCCCTCCCGTTATAGTATAAAAGGAACCAGAAATCAACTCAGGCAAGATGATTCTATGGGGCACAAGCTCACCATCTTCTTGGTTTGCTGGCTTTCTGGATAAAGTGGTTATTTCTGGCCTCAACAACTCTCTCCCGATTATTGGCCTGTAGTTCTGCGGAGCACTAGAAGCTTAGACTCAGTAAGAAAAATGCTTTGTACATAATATTTTCCTCATTTGGTCACTGTGGCAATTTTTTTTTTATTCCTAGGTGTTTTATTCTTTTTGTTGCAATGGTGAATGGGATTGTTTCCTTAATTTCTCTTTCTGATATTTAGTTATTAGTATATAGGAATGCAAGAGATTTCTGTGCATTAATTTTGTATCCTGCAACTTTACTAAATTCACTGATTAGCTCTAGTACTTTTCTGGTGGCATCTTTAGGATTATCTATGTATATTATCATGTGATCTGCAAACAGTGACAGTTTTACTTCTTCTTTTCCAATTTGTATTCCTTTTATTTCTTTTTCTTCTCTGATTGCCAGGGTTAGGACTTCCAAAACTATGTTGAATAATAGTGGTGAGAGTGGACATCCTTGTCTTGTTCCTGATCTTAGAGGAAATGCTATCAGTTTTTCACCATTGAGAATGATGTTTGCTGTGGGTTTGTCATATATGGCCTTTATTATATTGAGGTAGGTTCCCTCTATGCCCACTTTCTGGAGAGTTTTATCATAAATCGGTGTTGAATTTTGTCAAAAGCTTTTTCTGCATTGATTGAGATAATCATATGGTTTTTCTCCTTCAATTTGTTAATATGGTTTATCACATTGATTGATTTGCGTATATTGAAGAATCCTTGCATCCCTGGGATAAATCCCACTTGATCATGGTGTATGATCCTTTTAATGTGTTGTTAGATTCTGTTTGCTAGTACTTTGCTGAGGATTTTTGCATCTATATTCATCAGTGATATTGGTCTGTAATTTTCTTTTTTTGTAGTATATTTGTCTGGTTTTGGTATCACTGTAGCAAATTTTAAACATTCTTTTTTCCCCAGTCTTACTGAGAAGTAATTTGGTTTATTTTTTTATAAGATTCCTCATATAAATGAAATAATATAGTATTTGTCTTTCTGTGACAGACTTACTTCATTTAGCATAATGCCTTCAAGGACCATCCATTTTGTTGCAAATGGTAGCATTTCCTCATTTTTTATGGCTGAATAATATTCCATTGTGTGCAGATCTCTCTTCAAATTAGTGATTTTGTTTCCCTTGGCTATATTCCCAGAAGTGAAGTTGCTGGATCATAAGGTAGTTCTAGTTTTAGCTTTTTTTTGAGGAAATTCCACGCCCCTTTCCATGGTGGCTGTAGCAGTTTACATTCCCGCAAACAGTGCCCAAGGGTTCCCTTTTCTCCACATCCACACTAACACTTGTTCTCCTGTCTTTTTGACGATGGTCATTCTAACAGGCATGAAGTGATATCTCACTGTGGTTTCATTTTGCATTTCCCTGATGATTAGTGATGTTGAGCATCTTTGTATGTACCTATGGCCTTTCCTATGTCTTCTTTGGAGAAATGTCTATTTTGGTCCTTTGCCCATTTTTCAATTAGTGATTTTTTTTTTTGCCATTGAATTGTGTGAGTTCTTTATGAGAGAAAAACAATTCATTTTTAAGATAAGGAAGCAGGATCAAACAGTTAAACGATGCATTCAATATAACACAGCTAACAAAGAGAATTTAGTCCATTCATTCATTCATGTATTCACGTACTCATTCATTCATTGGAGAGCTTACCAGGGGCCAAGTGCTTTTGTTTTTTCTGGGGACACAAAGACAAGCACCATCTCTGCCTTCAGGGAGCTCCCATTCTAGCAGAGGACCAAGTCAGACATCACGTGCTATGGGAGAAATGGGGGCAGGGACACAGGAAGCACCAAGTCCCCATGTTCAGTGCTGCTGGCTGAGCTGGCAGGATGGTCAAGGTCCCTGGCATTCCCAGGAAGGGGACAGCTGGGAAGAATGCCTCCCCTCCGCAGAGGACCTTCACATCACATAGCCTGACCCACCAGAGAAGAGATGAAAGACAGTCCTGTTAGGGCAGGGCGTCCATTCACAAAAACCTTTATCTTCAAACCCAATCTCTGCCCTCTACTCTCAAACTTCCCTGTGCGAATCACCTGGAGCGACCATTCCAAATTCTCTGGGGCCACCTGGGGACTCTGATTTTGAGTCACGCAGTGTCGAATATAACAGAAGCCACACTTGCAAGGTCTGTGGGTTGAGATTGTGGATGAAAACAGCAGATGACAGAGCATTAGGGCACGTCTGCAGCCCTGGCTCAGCCACCACCGAGCCCCTTCACCCCTGGGCCCTCCTTCCCATGTTTGCCAAGTGATGGTCTGTGCCAGGGAAGCAGTTCCCAAAACCTTCATTTTTTTTTATAGTGGAATTTTTGACGTTGCTCAGAAACGTATGACAGAACAGAACTACATAAATAGCTAAGAGTTGGGTGATTCCAAGGTGAAGAGATAAAGCTCTCAGGTTCATCCTCCACTGCTCAGCCAGATCACATCTATGGCTGGTTTGGTGGGGTTTTCTCACATCAACTAATGCTCCAATTCTCCAGACACAAGCTGGGTGCCCTACAATTCAATTCAGTTCTGACACTATCTACCCCAGGGGTCACACAGATGCCACCAGTTGGGAGCTTGGTCTCAAAAGACTCCCCCCACTTCAGAAGCCCCTTGTCAGGTTATCACATGTACTTCTGATCGACCAGCTATAAAGCAGGGTCCTCACGACCCCCTCTTTGGGTTCAGTAATTTGCTAGGATGGCTCATAGAGCTCAGGACAACACGACTTGTGTTTACCAGTTTGTTACGTAATAATAAATGTTACGACAAAGGATACAGACGAACAGCCCAATGAAGCGGGCGTAGGGTAAGTCTGGAAGGGTCCAGTGTGCACAAGTTTCTGTTCCCATTGAGATGCCGTGCACCATCCTCCCAGACCATGGATGTGTCCACCAACCCAAAAGCTCCTGGAACGTCATACATTAGGGATTTTTTGGAGGCTTCATCGCATCAGCATGACTGATTATTACTCATTCTCCAGCCCCCTTCCCCTCTTCAAGGGATAGGGGTGAGAGGGAAAGCTCTAAATTTCTAATCACACTTGATCCTTCCTGTGACAGCCCTCACACAGGAGCTCACCAGGAGTCAGCTCGTGAGAACAAAAGATGCTTCTACCACCCAGGAAACTCCAAGGGATGCAGAAGCTCTTGTAAGGTGATCCTATCACTCCCACTGCTTAGAAAATCACACAGGTTTTAGGAACCTGAGTCAAAGACCAAATATTAGCAGAAAGTGGGAGCAGAGACAAATCTGTGTATTCTTTCACAAGAAGGAAGTCTGGAAGCCCTCCCAGTTCTACTCTCTCCTGAGCAAAGCACTCAGGAAAAGCCCCAGAGTCCCGCTACACACCTGAAGCCCTGGGGCAGACATGGTCTCCTGCTAATTCTTCAGCAGTTGAAAAATGAATAGGTTTCAGAATATAGCAAATGATACGTAAGTGCATTAAAAAGAAGGCGTGGTTGTCCCACAAACCCTGATGGGACACTATTCAGGGTCAAGCTGATGGTGCCTCAAACTGTAACTGCAATTTTTTATTCACAAGATAACACCTGTAGCTTTATACCTGAAAATGAGGTGGGTCCCCCCCAAAACACAAATCTCCAGGTCAGACGCCATGCTCATCTTCCTCATCACTGTATCTCCATCACATAATACCATGTATGGCATTTTGTAGCTGCTTCATGAATATCTTTTGAATGACAAGACACGATGAGACAAAAATAAGAGCGAATACATTCAACTAAAATGAACGAAATGGAAGTAAAAGTGGAAAGTCTAAATGTATTATATTACATAACCATTGTTCTTCTGTGGAAAGAAATGAGTCTGAGAAAGAAAAAAAGGAGAAGCAAATAAATAAAATAAAACAAAATAAAAAAGAATAAGCAAATAAACAAGTCAGTGTAATTTCCACCCTGGAGTCTATCAGGCCATCCGAGAAGGTGGGGTGAAGTTAGATTAAACTGTACCTTACAAAACTTATCTGAAAATATCCCGGGGAAGTGCCACAAGAAAAATGGGCCTAACATGTGCACCTCTAATTCACATGCATCTGTAAGTCAGATGGAGTCTCTGACCTGCTTTAGACTTTCTATTGAAAGTGATGAATTGGGGAATGAGAGCAGCTGAGATGGGGTTGGAATGACTTGGTACCTAAGCTGCATATTTTAGAGTTGATCTTTACTTTGACCTGCAAGGGCAGCCTTGACCATTCTTATTCTTCATTAACACGTCTCTTTCAGGGGCTCAGATACAGATCCTGGGTTTTCTGAGGGTTTTTGTTTGTTTGTTTGTTTTTGCAGTACGCGGGCCTCTCCCGTTGCGGGGCACAGGCTCCGGACGCGCAAGCACAGCGGCCATAGCTCACGGGTCCAGCCGCTCCGCGGCATGCGGGATCCTCCCGGCACGAACCCCCATCCCCTGCATCGGCAGGCAGACTCTCAACCACTGCGCCACCAGGGAAGCCCTGAGGGTTTTTTTTGGAGGTAACAGTAAAACTGTATTTGGCCATCGCTAAAAATTATAAAGAGCCTGAACAACAGAGAAATGACTTACAATGCCAACAGCAGGGAAACCTGATATCATGGAGGGGTTAAGAGATGTATTAATAGAGAAAACAGCACGACTTGTCAGGCAAGTCACTCTGTTGATCCATCACCTGCCATGTGTATGATTTAGGAAACTCTACAGGTAGCCAAAAAGCGCTGATTAGAGCAAACAGATGATAAGGTATTGACGTATGAAGGTTGGGATAAAACTCACAAATCAAAACATTTCAGCTTCTTCCTAAACATATAGTGCGCAGAGTAGTAGAGTTTATGGTGATTACACAGTAATTGTTAAACAATACATTTTAAGTCACACAATTCTGATGTGCTCACATTGTACTGGCCGTGGTTCCCATGCAGCCAGCACAGAGTTGATGCTTAATATATATTGATGATTAAACGAATAAAGATGAACGACTTAAAACTGAAAAAATATTGAAGTACAGGATGAAGGAATATCGGAATTGACAGAGATAAATGCTGTCACCGTGACTATCTATAAACAACAGTTGTGTTAATCTAACTAACTTTCGGTGTGGTTCAGAGTTTGAAAGCAATCAAAACTTGAACTACTTTCTTTCTATAAGTCTATGTACTTCAAATTATCTTAGTCACTTGGGTATTTAAGTTCCTGTTTGTCTGGCTGTCATGCATTGAGTAATTTGTCCATTCATTCACTTACATATTCATCTATTCATTTACTCATTCAGGCATTCATTCACACATACGTGCATTTTCCATACCTTCCACCCCCACCCTGTCTTTCTCTTTCTGTCTCCCTCCCCTTCCCGACTTCTCTGGACATTTGGAAAGCTGGATGCTGCTTCCTCTTTATTATGCTTTCAGAGTAGAAAGCCCCTCATGACAGCACATTGGTGTAGCCACTTTCCCTCACACCAAAACTTTGCCTGGAAGACCCCATGAAAACATTTGCAAAGCAGCCAAACTCAGAATTGTCCCTTTGTTTGCCATCTTCTTAAGCCCTTAAGAAAAGCTTTTGAGACTATCTCTGTTTCTATGAATCACGTTAAATATCATGTTAATCACACCGTAAGTGAATCCATAGCTACAGAAAAATAGAAAAGAAGCTCATGTCAAATAGAGAAAAAATAAAGAACGCCAATTCAAATAAATGTCAGAATCATTAGAAAACAGTATGGAAAAATGCAATCATCTTCCTTTCCTAGCATTTATATGCTGCTGAGAGAGAAAAACAATTAGCCAGAAATGCTAATAGGAAACATATAACACCAATGACAATATCCTTCTGGAGTCATAGTGATAAAATGATGGTCCTCTGTAAGGGGACTTCTCTCTCCTTCCTTGCTTTTTACTTTAACTATTAAATTGGTACGTGTTTCATGTTTTCTTATTCTTCTGGGTTTCAGAATCTGCATACACACTGGGTTTGCCAAAAAAAAATCATTTACCTGAAGAAAATTTATTCCTGCACTATGCCCACAGGCATTCTTAGAAATAGAATATTTCATTTCATAAGTGTAGACTTTAATGAGTGGTCATGGAAGATTTCTAAGCAAAGAAATAACAGAGTTGTGTTCTAGGAAGATTTTGGAAGCACAGTGTGTTTCTCTAGATGTGGGATGAATTTAAATTATGTTTAAATCATTGTTGTACCTAATTCATAAAGCTTTGTGGCATGACATTGCAGTACCAGAGGACTATTTGTACGTAGTAATACTTTCTATTTGCAGAGTGATTCATAGTTAAAAATACTTTTTGTTATCTCATCCTATCTTCACAATTACCACACGAAAGAGGTAGCATCATCCCCATTTATAAATTTAGAATAAATTAAGTTTCAGTCATGAAAGTTTTCATATACATCATAGTTAGGAGAAATAGGACCAGAATCCAGGGGTTGTGAAACCAAGATCTCATGTGCTGTTAATGGCTATATTACTGAAACATCAGCAAGGGAGGAAAGGAATAGGAGACACTGGAAATAACAACGAATCAAAGTAAAATTTAAAGAACACAGGTACCTAAACTTAAAGAATTTAGGGGCAACTCATTGCTTCTACTTCTATTCTACTCAAACACATAATTTCACTTTAAGAAAAAAAGAATAAGCTTTGGGCTTCCCTGGTGGCGCAGTGGTTGAGAATCTGCCTGCTAATGCAGGCGACAGGGGTTCGAGCCCTGGTCTGGGAGGATCCCACATGCCACGGAGCAGCTGGGCCCGTGAGCCACAACTACTGAACCTGCGCATCTGGAGCCTGTGCTCCGCAACAAGAGGCCGCGATAGTGAGAGGCCCGCACACCGCGATGAAGAGTGGCCCCCGCTTGCCACAACTAGAGAAAGCCCTCGCACAGAAACGAAGACCCAACACAGCAAAAATAAATAAATTAATTAATAAACTCCTACCCCCAACATCTTAAAAAAAAAAAAAAAAGAATAAGCTTTAACTTAGCATATTAGGTGGGAGATGACCAGGAGGGGGCCACCCAGTACTTTGGCCAGATTCAATGCTGTTCTCCTTCAAATTTGACATGAGAACTAGCACATTTAGGTCTCTAGCTTTTTGGGGTTTTTTAAACCTTTTTCATTATCATACTCTACTGGTGTCTGTCTGAAGACCTTGCCCCACAGGTACCTACAACTTTAGGGGGATGGGCCTTTGCCTCAAAGGTTGCCATGCTTTTCACAAAAGCTACTGTAGTTATTTGACTAGCAAATGCATATGATTCAAAACAGAGTGAATTTTAGTAGGAAAACCCCTTGGGCGTAGGCAGGATTTTAAGACACGGCATTTTAGATTCCCGGCCCTCACCTTCTCCAAGTTACTCAACAAACACTAACCTAGGCACTGTTGTGAAGGAGTTTTACGGATATAATTAAGCTCCCAAATCAGCTGACCTTAAGATAGATTAGCTGGGTAGTCCTGACCTAATCCTACGAGCCCTATAAAAGCAGAAAGTTTTCTCATGTTGGTTGCAGAAGAGAGACAGACTCTGGCCAGCCTGGGAGGACGTATATGTGTTGTGAACCACCTATGAGGACCACATGGCAAGAACTGGGGAGCCCCTAGACACTGAGAGCGGTCCCCAGCCAGCACCTGGAAGGAAAACAGGGACCTCAGTCCAACAGGCACAAGGAAATGAAATCTTCCAACAACTGGTGAGTTTGGATGTGGCCTCTGAAGGCAAGGTGAGAACCACAGCCTCAGCCGCATCTTGATTTCAGCTCAGTCTCCTAAACAGAGAATCCAGCGATGTACCCCTAGATTCCTAACACGTAGAAATTATGAGATCGTGAGTTTGTGTCATTTTAAGTCACTCAGTTTGTATTAATTGGTTATACCCCAATGCAAAAGAAATACATCTTTTGTATTATAAATAACAAAGCAGGTCAAGAAAGATTATTATTTGATTCAAGGTCACCTAGCTAGCTGGTGACACACCTGGAGATGAAACTAAGGTTTCCTGACTCTTAGTACAATGTTTTTCATTCTTCCCTGCTTTGGTACACTCAGAATCTGCTCTTACTCTCACATGCCTTCAAGGTGCCTCTTCCCAGACTGGATCTCTGGTATTACCTCTTTTATTTATCCTCTGATGGTTAATTTTATGTGTCAACAGGCTGGGCCACAGGGTGCCCAGGTATTTGGTCAAATATTATGCTGGGTGTTTCTGTGAGGGTGTCTTTGGATGAGTTTACCATTTGAATCAGTAGACTGAGTAAAGCAGGTTGCCCTCCCCTATGTGGGTGGGCCTCGTCCAATCAGTTGAAGGCCTGAATAGAACAAAAAGGCTGATCCTCTCATGAGTAAGAGGGAACTCCTCCTGCCTGACTGCTTTTGAACGGGGACATCATTTTTTTCTTGCCTTTGAACTCGAGCTGAAACATCAAATCTTCCTGGGTCTTGAGAATGCCAACTTTTGGAGTAGAACCTATACCATCTGCCCTCCTGGGTCTTCAACTTTTTGACAACAGATCTTGGGACTTCTCAGTCTCCATATTCACATGGGCCAATTTCTTATAACATTTTATATAGAGATATAGATGAGGTAGAGATATATAGATATAAGGATTTCTATCATAAAATGATTATGTATGTAAAATATGTAGATGATTATATATTATATATAAATCACACATACATACATGATTCATTATAAGGAACTGGCATTTATACACACACACACACACACACACACACACACAATTAGTCCTATTTCTCTGGAGAACCCTAACACACCCTCCTTCCCCTATCCCAGCTTGAAATACTTACATACACTTCTCATTCGACAACACCCATACCCACACCCGAAGCTGTGCCCTCTGCCTTGTCCCACTGCCAAAATCTTAGTGAATAACAAGGCAGTTTCATAATTGTGACATGTGCCTGGCCAAGCTGGGATCACTTAAGAAACAGAGACAGTGGAAACAGCATAGTGCTTCAGAGTTGGACAGCACTTCAGAACTGGACAGCGGCCCCAGATTCATTCCATTGTTAGCCTCTTAAACTCCAAACTTGCGAATCTGGCATGTCTCTCCACATCCCTTCTCACGGTGTTCTCCTCTTTTGCTGGTTCTCTTCCTTGAGTTTCTGTTTCTACACTGTGCACTTAGTGTTATTTACTTTGCTGACATGTTAACCACCAGGATCCCCACACGTGACCTTGACGGCTTTAATTACATGGAGCAGTGCATATATCACTCATCTTTAGAACATCATGTCAACTTAGAGGAATACGTATATTTACTTATTAGTGGTTACTGTTCTTACTAGTGTTAGTAGGCGTTTCAATATAATTTTAGTTGAATCAACTAATAAGAACCTGCTGTATAGCACAGCAGGTTCTTATTAGAACCTCCACTTCGCTGTATAGTAGAAACTAACACAACATTGTAAAACAACTATACCCCAATTAAAAAAAATTTTTTTTGAGAAAATGCTTCAATTAAAATATACTTTTGGTTTGCCAACAATAAATTTTTTTAAATCACAGATCATTACATCTCAATTAAAAGTACCCATCTTTGAATGTGGTAATGCTAACATCCATCAGACGTAAAAAAGATTATGCCCCAAGCTGAGGTTCAGTTTAATACAAGAGGTGAAATATAAGTGCAAGTTCAAATGAAAGAAGAAAACTATATTAATCTTACTTATGGGTAAACCCAAAAGGTATCCAATCCCAGAGTATTTTCAGTGCTTAAAAAAGATTTTTTTAGAACCTCACATTTACTATGTCCTTAAATTTTCTTAAGGGATTTGAATTTCAGTTGTATTTATCAATCTAAAACACTTCTATCCATTGACTTTTAGATGATGGCTTGAATTAGATGATATTGAGTCATAGTCAATTTGTAAATATGTACATATAGCATAATTTTCTTTTAAAAGTTAGTAACATGCAGATTAGCCAATTGAAAAACAACTAACTTGCTTTTATCAGCAGTTTTAAATAACAGCTAATCAAAGGGTAGACATTCATTTTTCTCTGAACAAAAAACACTTGTTTCATTAAGCAACATGTTGACAGCTCATGATAAATTTAAAAAACAAATACAAATTTTACAAGCACATTAACTGTTAACAAAAAATGCAAAAGAACATACTTTTGAAAAGGGTGATTGCTTCATGTAGATAATTTTTGTCACATTTACTTGAAATGCACATGAAAGAGCATTGATGTTGAATAATTTATCATAGAAATCCAACTTTAATTTCTATAATACTACTACTTATAATTATATCAAAAGAAAAAGATTACAACTAGCAGATGAAGTGGAAATAATAGATCAAATAAACTGATGTTAAAAGCGTAAGCAGAGTATTCAAAGAACATTTGCATCCTTAAAGACACATTTTTGTTGAAACAAGATAGGAAAAAGAGTTACATATATTAACTCCTCAATTGAAATTTATACAGAGTACCCTATTGAAGATCTCTTCCTCCATCTATCTACCGCTTCTAGAATAAATTACTTCTTTTTAGCAAGATATAAACACTTTGCTTCCTAATATGATTGCAGTGAAAACTATGCAAAATTTTAAGTGTCTTACAACATGGAAATCTCTAGTTCATGAAGCAGCTTTAACCTGGTTAAGAAGTGAAAATATTCCAAACAAAATGTTTAACTTATGAAGAGAATTCTCATGCCTTTTTTTTTTTTTTTTACTGCTTTTTAATGTTATTGATGGAACTTAATGAGCATGTAATAACCCATTTGTTTTCTGAGCTCTGAGTTACCCAAATCAGCTAATGACCAACTTGTGGTGAAATTCTTATAGATTATTTTGTTTCTATAGTAACTCATGAAATTGATTTCTAGGAATGTCTTCTCCAATGCCAACAAAAGCCAACTTGTTGTGTAATAGGGAAGAACAAATCTGACTCCATAATAGATCTGTTCCTTTTACTTTAGCCTTTGTGCTTTGTTGTTTGTGCTTAGGCTGGCTCTGCACTTTTCGTAAAAGAATGTTGCTTACAGCCTGAAATATACAGGAGAGCCCATTCTCAGGGCTCTGATCTTTAAGAGTCCATTCATATAGAGATAAAAATTTGCAGAACAGAGAATAACATGTGTCTTGCTGGAAGTTTACAGAAACATCATGACCTGACCTACGCGGACAGCTGCAAGAACAGAGGATTCCTGCACCAAGAAGGCTGCCACATCCAACCACACCCCTCCCTCACCTGGCCTTTCAAAGTGCTTTGCCGAAACCCTTTGAGGAGTTTGGGGCTTTGGGGGCACGATCCACCTGCCTCCTTGCATGGCCCTGCAATAAACCTTTCTCTGCTCCAAACTCCGGTTTCAGTTTGTTTGGCCTCACTGTGTGTCAGGCACAGGAAATTGCATTCAGTAACAGTTGCAGTGTATACAGAGACCCTCGCCTCAAGTGTTTCCTTCATGTAGAGCCTCCTATCAAGAAACGTCAAAGTGCATTATGGGGTTTAAGACTGTTGCCAAATCATCCAAAGAACAAACAAAAGGTGAAATTGATAACACTACTGCATTCTTCTAGAGACTGTCCAGCAGACTCTGATCTCAGCAGGAGAGCACATCCCAGATAGAAATGGAGGTCTGTGCAGCAGTGAGTGTCTTGTTTGGGGAGGGGACAGTGAGATTCCTTGAGGACCTCAGATCTTGTTCCAGGGAGAGTGTCACAGGATTATCTGATTAGGATGGATTCTATTAAAAAATAAATAAATAAATCTAAACCACTGAAAACCAGGCTGTGTAACAGGGTGTCCATCAGGATTGGGGGTAAAGTGTATTGTGTTTCACTACTTAGCTGTAGATATAGCTTCTCCAGCATGAGATCTTTCTTATGTCAGCGATGGAGTTAAGCTTTCTTTTCTTTAACTACCTAGAGAATTGTTCATCTATATTTTGATATTTATCATCTTGAATCTTATATTCAAGGTTCATAACTAGATGATAACTTTAGGTCTTTGTTTTTCTGATTCATTTTGAATTCCCCATAATGCTTACCCTGCATTACAGCCAACAGATACTCATTAGTTATTTGTTAAGTAAGCTAATAAAAGACTCTCATAATCTCTTAAATACTGAGAGTCTAAATACAGCCACTTGCCATTGCACCTTTAGGTCAGTTCATTCAGATACTAAGGTGTTTTTCCTCTATCATAAATGACCCCCATTTAGGGTGTCTTGTCATAATATAATAGCAGGTGTATATATTGTCATGGTCTTCTGATAAATTCTAAATATTTCTCATTCTATGAGATTCCTGTTGTCTGCTCAAGACAATGGAATAATAATATCTATGGTTTATAGATCTTCATAGAAAAATACAATTTTTTATTCTAAAGGCAAGAAAGAAATAGCATCACAAAGCACATATTTAAGGGTGGTGTATATAAAACAACCATTGGATAGAAAAGAATATCCAAGGAGGAAAATCATAAAACATGATGACACATTTACATAACTGCTTTCTTCTGTTTTCACTGTAGGTCATGGAGGAGAGGACATGCATAGGATACACTTTGTGTGTTCATTTCCTCTCACCAAGCTCTCAGAACCTCTAATTTCCTACTTTATAGCCCCTCCAATGCAATTTACCCAACACCAAGGAGATAACCTTCAGAGTAAAAAACCCATAATAAATGTTTACTGATTCAAATAGCCATACCCAAAGCCAATTAAAATAAACAGAGATAAAACTGGTCATAAAACTATTTTATGACCTTGAACTAATAGAAAAATTTTAATAGTTGATTTATCCTTCACATGAAAAGTTCTGATTTAAGAATCATTAATCAGAAACATGTTAGCCACCATGATGTGTACATCCTCCAAAATCTCAGAGGCTTAACACAATAGGTTTACTTCTTGCCCACAAGAAATTCAAACAGGGTGTTCTTGGTTGCCGTGTAAACTTCCATCTGGTCAGAAAAGGACCCAGGCTCCTGTATCATGGATCCTCCTCCTCTTAGCGTTTGGAGTCCTTGCATTCAGACAATGGTTGGAAAGATCATGTTCATGACTTCTACTCCATTCCATTGGCTGGAAATCAGCTATATGATGACCACACCCAAGAAGGGAGTATAATATGTATAATAACTGTATGACCAGAGAGGAAAGAACTCCGGCGGACAGCCAGACAGTCAATGACACATAAATGACTTGCCTGCTCTTCCTTATATTTTAACGTCTGTCATTGAAGATGTCTAATATTCCTTTGGCCAAAGTTCCTCATGAATACATGAGGATTCGTGGATGAAAACAGCACAGAAACTATACTCTCTAGGAGGTATTTTACTTCTAAATTGTTCATCAATTCCTTTCCTTAATCTTCTTATATTTTCTTGAAAATTTGACTTATTAACATATGTAATCCTCTCCCATGACAAACACATGTAGTTGCTATCACTCATCAAGATTTCCCACAGATACAATGTTGTTTTGTTTTTGTTTGTTTTAGAAACTGTCTAAGAAATTTTTTCTGTGAACATATTTGCTTGAAACACAACTTTGTTCCAACAGCTGTACCAGCCGTCACCTCTGACGCCAGATCAGCATCCAGCCCTCTGAGGGCACCTGATGCTTGGATGCATGCTCCCCCTGTCCTTTTCAAGTCAAGTCAGAATGACTTCAGCTCAGGTTGGGTTTTCACTTGCTGCCTCATAAAGCTGTCCTCGACATAATTTAGGAACCATTTGATAGCTTTAGTTATAACCCAACAGATGTCTAGGTAGTTAAATTCCCCTGGAGTATGATGCCATACAATTTGGAACTCTTTGAAAGTGGTCCAGTATTTTCCATTGTTGCTGTTTGCCTAGTCCCAAGAGACTCCAGCAGATGCCACAGATACCCCTGGAGTTTCTTCTCTCCTCTTCATTCTTTACCTCCTCTCCTAACACCCAACAACTTTTTTATTACCCAGCTACAGTCCCTTGGCAATACAAGTCAAAATAGCATCCTGAATAGAACTAATCCCTCCTCAAGAGGTGACAAGGAGTCATGCATGACCTATTTTCAATATGTTACACAAGACACAAAAGGAAGATGATGTGGCTTCATTATATTGAACCAGCATTTTGAGAATTCAGAAGGAAAATAGCACCCTTGTAATCTAATAATATTAAAATGTACCATTATGCAGTAATATTAAAGTTTATGTCCTCTATTTCAACCTTCAAAATGAGAATTCATAGGAAAAAAGTAATTTGGATTTTTAACAGAGGCAACTGAGTTTTGCTGCCTCTCCACGTACCTTATTAATTATCCTCTATGTGCTCTTGTTTGCATTGATTTCCACTGTACCACATGAACTGTCCATCATTGACTGGGAATGCAACATCCCTTTTAATCTCCTAAAATCCTCTCTCCCACCCTGCTCCGCACACAAACACAAACACCCAAAAACTCATACAGCCCTCCATAATCCACACTATACAGAACCGGCATTAAATTGAGTCAAGGGTACAGATGCCAAGAACCCCAGGCCATATTTTGTGGGGTGGGATATTTTAACCAACATTTATTTTGTGATGCGATTTGTACTTGTTGATTTGCCAAGAAGAAACAGACTCAATCCAGAAATTAGAATCTGAGTATAATGAGAGAACCTGACAATCCTTTCACTAAGACAGAAGGAAAAAATATTATTATAGGATCATAAAACCAACTATATGAGTATGAACTCTAAAGAGGGGCCAAAAATTCTAGGCAATATTCTCCACTCACAGAACAAACACAATTCATTAGGATGAGATGTATTTCCTCTCACTGAGAAGATATGAGATCAGTTTTATTTTGGAGCTCCTATTTATCACCCCACACACAAGATTTTCAAATTCATAGATCATGTTTCCATAGACACAATCATCTAATTCACCTATTTACTGCATACATTCAACATCAAAATAAATAGTGCCTATTAAACAGTGTATTTGTTTTAGAATTTCAATATTCACTAAATAGACTGAGTTTTTGAGATTTTTAGGAGAATTTTTCTTCAGAGAGATTTTTTTACCCAGCTCTCCATAGCACTAAAATAAAGCTATATGAGAAGTAAAGGAGCATGTTGTGGGATAATGGTTCTTCATGTATTTCTGGGACCTAATATAAGGGCAGGTACATAGTAGGTGCACAGCAAAAATTTCTTGCCTTTCAAAAATTATCTTGAGGACATTATGCTAAGTGACATGAGCCAGATGGAGAAAGACAAATACTACGTAGCCTCACTTATATATGGAACCTAAAAAAAACAAAGTCAAACTCATAGAAACAGAGTAGAGAAGTGGTAACCAGGGACTGGGGTGGGGTAAAGAGGGAGAGGTTGGTAAAAGGGTACAAACTTTCAGCTCTAAGATGAAGAAGATCTGAGGATATAATGTAAAACATGGTGACTATAGTTGATAATACCATATAGTATAATTGAAGTTTGCTAGGAGAGTAGAACTTAAATGATCTCACGAAAAATAATTATAAATTTCTTGTGAAGGATGCAGTGGCTTTTTGTTTTCATGAATGTTTACACTGGAGAACTCCTATCAACTGAAATTGCTTATGTGTACATATTGGTGTTTACAAATTGACTATACGTGTCTTTATTTGATCAAATAAAATTCACCTCAATATTCTTTTTATTTTAATTGAGGATATCATACATATTTAATA
Source organism: Hyperoodon ampullatus (assembly GCF_949752795.1). Classification (NCBI taxonomy): domain Eukaryota; kingdom Metazoa; phylum Chordata; class Mammalia; order Artiodactyla; family Ziphiidae; genus Hyperoodon; species Hyperoodon ampullatus. The sequence goes on from NC_136933.1 coordinate 29,587,785, forward strand.
GAAACTTTATGCACTTAACTCATCTTTCACTCCTAAGCCAAAGAAAATAAACAAGCCAAATATTAATTAGGCATTGGTGGAACTCTCTGCTGATTCTCCTGGGATTGACTTGGCATGTGGACACTGAAGTTGATTTTCTGAAAATATTGTATCCAATTGCTTGACTATAGTTCATCCAAATGCCTGAAGAAGAAACTTAAGTTGATGCCATTTATTTCTAAGCATCTTTCTTTACATAGCTGTTTGTGGTCCTAAAGCACAATTTACAAAGAAAAAGGTGTTTATTACAGTCGCCCAGACTTAGGTGTACTATGATTCTTATCAGGAGGTGCCTTCCATAATTTCCTCTGTGTGGTTTCTAAATAATCTGTGATTAGTCACACAAGTTTATACGATCAACTAAGTTCAATAACACTAGATCTCTAGTTTGACCGTATCATACTTATGCACCTGATTTTTCCAGACAGAAGTGAGGGAGGGTGAGTGACCACCTGTTGCTCAGTCTTCTGTCTTCATACTCAAAGCTTCTATGTACCTACTCCTCATTTTAAACACCCTTAGGAATAATGCAGTTGAGAGAGAATTTCACAACATTTTTTCTATAACAGTCTAAACAGGAAGTTAATGGGAGTTTAATTTCTCCTTCATAAGCCCTCACGGTTTTTGCCCATGTGTTCCTCGCTCAGGCAGTGAGACCTGAAGTGTGGGAGAAGGTGGGGGGAAGGCTGAACTTCCAGATACCTCCAAGCACCACCCTACCCCCCACAAAATAAGTGATACCAGAGAAGTCCAGAGTTTCTTTTTAGTACACTAAGTCCCCTACATCCAAAGAGTTCCATTCCAAGACTGTGTTCATAAGTCCCATTTGTTCATAAGTCTAACAAAGTTAGTCTAGGTACCCAACTAACACAATCGGCTATATGGTACTGTACTGTAATAGGTTTATAATACTTTTCACACAAACAATACATAAAAAACAAACAAAAAAAATAAAGAAAACATTTTAAACCTTACAGTACAGTACCTTGAAAAGTACAGTAGGACAGTATAACAGCTGGCATCCAGGGGCTGGCATCAAGTGAAGAGGCGAGAAGAGTTACTGTCTGGAGGAGGGAGAGGAGGTGGGAGATGGTAGAGCTGAAGAATCCTCAGCAATAGGAGATGGAGGACAAGCTGCAATTTCACTCACACCTGACGCTGACGGAACGTACATGCACATCTTTGAAAGTTCGCAACTTGAAGGTCCGTATGTAGGGGACTTACCATATATGTGTAGACAAACCAAGACCAAGAGGCCTCACACTCTGCCTACCATGCTTCCTGGATTCACATCCCTCACACATCTCCTTGCCCACTTGGAAGGAAAAGCCCTTTCCTTCCCTATCCTGTGTTTCCAATCCAAACAAGCCAAATACGGCAATTATAAAGAACAAAGTTTAATGAAACAGGAAACAAATATAGCATAGAAAAAGGCAGCCATGTTCAACTGATTGTTTTTGAAAAGCTAATAAAATCAAGAAACCCTTAGTAAGACTAATAAAAAATTAAAATAGAAGGTAAACAGCACCAATATCAGAAAAAGGAAAAAAAAAACACTATAGATACTATGTACATAATAACTTTTTATATGAATATTTATGAACTCTTTGCCAATAAATAAAACATTTAGGTGAAATTGACAACTACAATTTTAGAAAAACACAAGTAACCAAACCAAGTATTTTTTAAAAATTTAAATGACATTTTCCTCTATGTATTAAAAAATTAAATATAGAACTAAAAACTTCTCAAAAAGAAAACACTTTGCTGAAAGGGCCAATGAAATAAGGCAATAAAATGAAATGAAAAGTCTGAGGATTGGGAATAGGAAAAAAATTAGTTATTTTCCCCACATTACATTACAGTATTTATAACAAATCCAAAAGAATCTAGAAACAGTATTAGAATTAGTAAACAAATTTAGCAATGTTTCTGTTATTAAAAAAAAATCAGTGATATTGCTACTTAATGAACAAACCGGAAAATAAAAATTTTAAATATCTTCATTACAATAGCATCTGAAAATTATCTAATTTCAGAAGCTATGCATGATCTATACACAAAAATGTTATAAAAAATATAAATAAGAATATTTTAAAAGAGCTAAATAAAGGGATATACCATGTTTACATACTGGATGATTTAATGTTATAACATTCATTCTCTCCAAATTGATACATATATTCAATACAATCCCAATAAAAGTCTAAACTAAATTTTTTTGGGGAAAGAGTAAATTGAAAAGATGATTCTAAAATTTATATGAAAGTGCAAAGAGCCAAGAACAACCATGGTAATCTTGAAGAAAATGAAGGCTGGAAAACTTACACTACAAAATATCAAAATTATTATAAAGCTCTTGTAATTAAAACATGGTGGTACTTGCACAAAGTTGGACAAATAGAGCTAATGAATATGACAAATAATCCCCAAACTGGCACTCACATATACAGCCTCCTATACTTTGACAAAATTCTAAGGGAAGTCCAGCAGGAGAGTGATCTTTTCAATAAATGGTTCTGGAGCAAACATATATAGAAAAAAAGAAAAAAGTAACTTTGACTCCTATACCTCACACCATGTGAAAAATAATTTCCAAGGGAATTCTAGACTTAAATGTAGAAGTAAAGTGATCTGATGAATGCCAAAATTTTCTTCAACAGAATACACGAACACTAAACATAAATAAAAGTACTGACAACATCAATTTAAGAAATTCTCTTCATCAAAAAACACCATTAAGAGAGTGAAAAAACAAGTCACACACCTCTTCTTCCCTCATTCTATGTAATATGTGACAATGAAAGAGCCAGTGCAAAAAGGCAACTTCCAGTGATTTGTGACATATCTATCCATCCATCCACCCACCCACCCACCTATTCACCTACCTGCTCATCTATTCATCGACTTACCCGTCCACATCCCATCCATCCACCCATCCGCACACACACCTGTATCTATGTACATGAATCTATGTGTATATATGCATATCTGTGTGTATGTATTTGAAGTACAAGTGATAAAGACATTAAAAGCAAATGAATTTGTACATCAAATCTCTTGATTGATGTCCCTAGATCACTATGTTAGTTTTTCACGTCTGTAAATGGTAGATATTAATAATAATATCTCATTGCATAGCTGTATGACTCAAGTGAAAGCACCATGAAGCATTATTTAGAGGTCAGCATATTTTATCATGATAATTTTTGACATACTGGAAGTTCTTTAGTTCTGTGACTAAATTCAGTGTACATTGCCCTGTTCTTATGCTTGTCACAAAATAAATTTTGACCTTGAGTCAATGATGGGATTTTTTCCTATAAATGAATTCTCCAGAATCATGATCATCTCGTGATCTATCTTAAGGCTAAAAACTGCCGGGTGATGCTCTTAGCTACATGAGCATAGGCTTCTCTGTCCTCAGGAGACACAAGGAACCTCATGTAGGTCTGGTTCAGAGAATCAGGGTAACGTACTCACCCTAAGCAAAGACTGCTCTTCCTTTTCTTGCCTTATGAGGGATTTAATATGTTATCTTACAGACACAGTTATACGAAATTCGAAAATAGCTCTGGAGCCACCATTCTCGCCTTCTACTCTGTCCCGGACAGTCACTTTATAAAGAGTGCTACTTGGTAGAATTCTAGGGAGTCCGTTATGAGCATGTTTTCATGATGTTATCATATTCTTCTCCTATCAGATGGAAATTCAAATGTTTCTAAACTCCTGAAGCTACGTAACTATTATCCTTGGAAGTTCTTTAAAAAAACAAAAAGAATGAGAAATGTGTTACTTTTAAAAACTGATAATTGTTCACATCACAGAATTTTGAGCACATTGTCTAAATAATAACTATTACTCATAACGTGCTAACAAAAGCAGTCCTACGATGGACAGTAAATTCTACTTTACTGAAAACAGTTCATGGGTGGAGTTGAACTTTCTTGACAATATGAAGTAATAAGAAACTTAGAAATACACTGTTTAGAAAATGGATTATCATGTACCAGTCTACTGCAAAATGTACCTGGAACATTTTGATTTTCACTTAGTTACAAAAAATAGGCTTCCTATAATGCTGAGGTGAGAATGATTCCAAGATGGACTCTGAGTTGAGTCAAGGCTATGACTGACTCGTGAAGCCCTCCATGGACGCAGGAAGATGCCAAGGCTGCACAGACGCACATTCGTCATTCTGCGTGTTTAGGCTGTTTGCACAATCTGTTCTCCTGTTCAGACCCTTATAACCATCTGCGACCTGGGCAATGCTATGTAGATCCACCAAGGAGGCTCCAACCTACTGCAGGAGCATCAGACATCAAATACAATGATGTACTCCAAAAATGGTATATTGTTTATACGACTGACACACAGGCTACCAAGTCCAAAACCTGAATTTATTACCTTCTTCCAAACCTCTTTTTCTCATGTTTTCCTTACTCTAAATTGTGTCGTTCAAATTCAGGGCCACTATGTACAGCTGTGTAGGGCTCTTCAAACTCCAGTGGGTACCACTCACATAACATGCAGTGATAATGGGAGCAGGGGACCTGCCACGCCCCCCAGTAATCCACACCAAAACCCTAGACTCCACCATGTCCTTAAATCCAGTGGTCAACACATCCTTCCACCTCAAACCCCTCCCCCCAAACGGCCTCTTCACGCCCCCGCGGGTTCTTCTGGTCAAGCTGCCTGCCTGTAGCGTGCGCCGTGGCAAGAACCCGCCTCCATTCACGGCCGCTCCTAATCCAAACACCACCATCCATCGGCAGAGTCAAATGTTTAAAACACACACTGGCTGTGACAGCCCTTATTTAAATACTCCAGCGCCTTCCCACCCGCGCACAGCATCAAGTCCCAAACTCCACAGCCTGGCCCTCCGCCTTCCAAGATCAGACCCCGCCTCACTCTCCAATCTCATCTCAGGACAGACCCTCCTGAGCTGCAGCCCCGCCCCAGCCCTGACCCCTCGGCTCCAGCCTTGGGAAAGAATGCAGGGTTCCTCGCATGCGCCGGTGTTTGTCCATCTTCCGCCTTCTCACATCGTTTGTAATCTCTCCAGCCCCGCCATCCATAAAATGCGGGTTTTCAATTGTCCCCGCCTTGAAGGTTTTACCTCTCCCTCTGTCCTGCTTCAATGCTCTGTTCGCCTTGTTAATGTCTAACCACACTGAAAATAACTAGGTCCATGTCACTTTTCCCTACCAGACCATGAGGCCCTTGAGAACGGGAAAGGAATGGCCTACAGTTATATCCTAAGCAGCTAACACAATGACTGGTACTCAGTGAGGCCCAATAAATGCGGTTGAATGCATTAATAGAGGTTTTAAATGTCACCAAACCCCCTCTTTCTATTGTTTAAGTAAACTCATAAAATTAGCATCAGCAAAGAGATGCTACCTATGTATATTATGATCATAGACAGAGAGAATAGAAACAAAAATATAGAATACGTAAATATTTCAAAGAAAATGAAGGTAAGTGCTGATGGAGAAAAATCTTGTTTAATACAATTTTTATTTCATAAAATGCATTTCATTGTGAATGCCATCATACAAGATGATTGCCCATTCATGGTATCTTGCTTTAATTCAAAGGTCAATGGGTTTCTCCATTAGAAATCTTATTTTCTTGTTTGAAAATAAGATTTGAAAAAATAAAATCTCATTATTCTAATTCATAATAAAATATTTAAATAAATTTCATAAGCTGCATTTTAAGTGGATGATTTTTTAAATAATTCTAATATAAGGTTGTTGTACTTGGCAAATAAAAATATAGGATATATAGTTGAATCTGAATTTCAAATGAACAATGAAGAATTTTTTTAGTGTAAGTATGTCCCATGTGACATTTGGGGTACACTTATAATAAAATTATCCATTATTTATATGAAGTTCAAATTTAAATGGTGGTTCTTTATTTTATCTGGCAACACTGTTCTAACAAAACGTTACAGAATGTGGTGAGTTTAGAACTCACAAAACGCCAGACTGATATTTTGTCAGCCTTTAAGGATAGTTATAGATGGGGCTTCCCTGGGGGCGCAGTGGTTAAGAATCCGCCTGCCAACGTGGGGGACACGGGTTCAAGCCCTGGTCCGGGAAGATCCCACATGCCGCGGAGCAGCTAAGCCCGTGCGCCACAACTACTGAGCCTGTGCTCTAGAACCCATGAGCCACAGTTACTGAGCCCACGTGCCACAACTACTGAAGCCTGCACGCCTAGAGCCGTACTGTGCGATGAAGAGTAGACCCCGCTAGCTGCAAGTAGAGAAAGCCCGCACACAGCAATGAAGACCCAATGCAGACAAAAAAAAAAAAAAAAAAGGATAGATATAGATGTAGTTAGCAATAGAGAAACAGATACAAACATGGATATAAATTCCATGCAAATTTTCCTGTTATGCTATAAAATTGTAATTTTCCCAGATATATTTTCTTCTTGATAAATAAAAAAGAATAATGATATTGATATTTTATTCAATTTAAACCACAACTATACTTTCTGGACTTGTGGGTATTCTGGGAAGCTACGCCATAGAATTTTAATTATTTACCATAAAGTTTACCCAGTTGTATTAACATTCACACTGAAGAATGACCCTGAATAATCTCAGGGCAATTTCTTCAAGTAAATTTTCTTTCTATACAGCCTGAACTCACATAGCTCTTTGACTGAATAGCTAATTGACTAATTGGTCAAAAAGAATCCAAGTATTTTTCACAACTGCATTTTAATTTAATGATAAGATGTTTTACTTAATCCCCTAACCACAAGAAAAGTACAACAAACAGTTTATCTGTTTTCAGCCAGGGTGTAGACACCTAGGAGCTCAGTAGACCTTTAAAGGCCTGGGACTAGATGGAAATTCTTCTCCTGGTAGTTTTAAACATATTTTTGAAGTCAAAGAGTAGGTCACTAAGAACATGCAGTAATAAAAGAGATGCCATAAGAATTGATCTGCTCTCAGGGACTTCCCTGGTGGTGCAGTGGTTAAGAATCCACCCGCCAAGGCAGGGGACACAGGTTCGAGCTTTGGTCCGGGAAGATCCCACGTGCCGTGGAGCAACTAAGCCTGTGTGCCACAACTACCAAGACTGAGCTCTAGAGCCCACGAGCCACAACTACTGAGCCCATGTGCCACAACTACTGAAGCCCGTGAGCCTAGAGCCCGTGTTCCACAACAAGAGATGCCACCACAATGAGAAGCCCACGTACCACAATGAAGAGTAGCCTCTGCTCGCCACAACTAGAGAAAGCCTGTGCACAGCAATGAAGACCTAACGCAGCCAAAAATAAATAAATTAATTTTTAAAAAAAAGAATTGATCTGCTCTCTTTTTAAGTGAAGTACCAGACCTGGATAAAATTTACATGACTTAAACATAACAGGAAAAATGATAGTTCTAACAAAAGATTCTATAACAAAAGACAAAAAGAAAGGAGGCCACAGCACAAGAAAGAGGAGGAAAATTATTTTACTGCCGAAAGTAGAAAGGTATTTCAGAAGGGTATGCTTTATAATACCAATAGAAGGTAAGACATTTGTTGAAAAATGATGTATGAAATACTAGATTGTTAAACCACAGGCAGATTCCAAAAGAAATAGGACCAAGCCACAAGCACAAAGTAAAGGTAAGTCAAATGAAAAAAGGAATGGTTTGTATATAATAGAAGAAAGTTTGATTATAGAAATTTAACATGCATTAGAACTGGTAGTGAACAGAAATAACTGCAGAAAATTGAATTACTAGCATGGATGACAAGCTTGAGAAACTCCCCAGTTTTCATGAGCAAGAAAGACAAAGAGGTAAACAAAATCTGAGAGAAGGTATAAAATGGGTAAAAGGGGCATGAAACTACATCTAATTTGTGTTCTTGGAAAAAAACACAGAGCACCGCAAATAGAAGGAACACTAAAAACATAGTAGAAAAATAATTCCTGGGGCCAAAGACTTGACTCTCCTAGTTAAAGAGCATTCTGAAAAGCAGTAAAATTATTTTTTAAAAAATTAAACATTTAGATCCCATCAAATTAAAGTGTTCCCTTGAAGCAAGAGAAAAGAATTACAGACATTAAATTTAAAAAATTAGACCAAATCCAGCAGTGAGAAGCCCACACACTGCAACGAAGAGTGGTCCCCGCTGGCCGCAACTAGAGAAAGTCCACGCACGCAGCAACAAAGACCCAATGCAGCCAAAAATAAATAAAAATAAAATAAAATTAAAAAAAATTAAACCAAATCCAAAAGAGTTAAAGTCAGATGTCTTCTTCCCAACATCAAATAGCCTTCCAGAATTATACTGGAAAAGTTGATGACTTAAAATCTTATCTTCAGTAATTCATTCAACAGATATTTATCAAGGACCAATTTGTACCACACATGGGGCTAGAGTTCATGTTCAACTTAGGGAATTTCCTGCTAAATTCATGCTTGAAGGTGATAGGAGGCTTAGAAAGTAAGTCTCCTAACCTGAAGGTGATAGGAGGCTTAGAGAGTAAGTCTCCTAACCTCCCTTTGCAGGGTGGCATTTGTAAGCATTGTAGCCTACGAAGAGATAAATCCCACCAGGGAACCCCAAAGAAAAGAAGCGGCAAAAGTGTGTAACTAGAAAATAATCGACCAGACACGTCGACTGCCCCTGTCATCAGGGTGGAGAACTGAGACCCATCTTCCTTTCCCTCCAAGTAGGAAAACCCGTGTGTGTTCGTCCAGAACATTTGCTTACACTGGAAATGGGCGAAGGGCCCAGGGAGAAAGGATTCGGTTTTCCTTGAATGACAGGAAGGACTGTGCCAAGGAGAGACAGTAACTGCCTTGGTTCTGTAAGGAACACAATTGCTCCGGGCTGGATCCGGCCCTGGTGAATGTCACATATTCCCAGAAAACAGCGTAACTGGGCTCTCTTCTCCCAGAGCCCAGGATCTTCTCTCCGATACCCTGGGTCCTGAGAAGGCTCATGGTCTCCTAGAGCACAGCTTCCTTTTCGATGCTTCGCCACTGGGTCCCTTTTCTCCCTTTCCCTGTGTGTGTAAAGTTTCCACGTATCAGCGGCCATGGGTGCATTACAGCACAAACCTGCTGCTTTAGGACTTGGTCCAGGGGAAAGCTTTGCATACTGACCATCAGACGGTGCCCCTCTATGACCCCAGACAAAGTCCCAAGGGACTATCATAGTCTGTAATCACAGATCTGATCATTATCAGTGTCGGTTAAGTTTTGTCATTCAGCTGAAGTATAGAAGGCTTGATGAAGAGCACAAAATAGCATTTAAATATACCGTTTTTCTGAATAAGTTCTAATTCAGTTATAAACCAGAATGCAAATATCTTAATGTTTACACATTGACGGATATCTCATCTGAAATAAGAGCATTCATCCAAAATTTCAGAATAATTAGTGAAAGCTGGTACTATCTTAAAAGAAATAGATGTAATAATTGTCCTGTATTTCACGAGGGTGTCAATAGAGTTTTGTTTTTGTTTGTAATTACTGAGGGTTGTTTTTTTTTTTTTAGTGCTCACTAGAAAATATAGCTTCAAAAATGTTTCTGAAATTGGTAACATTAACTGAAGATCATATAAACACAATATAATAGTCTGCTCAGGCTATTATAACAAAATATCACAGACTGAGTCACTTAAACAACAGATATGTACTTTCTCACAGTTTTGGAGGCTGGAAGTCCAAGATCAAGGTTCTGGATGATTTGGTTTCTGGTGAGAGCGCTCTTCCCACTATGTCCTCACAGGACCTGTCCTCCGTGCAAGCTTGGGGAGTGAGAACTGGATTCCTGGTCCTTCTTCTAAGGACGTGGATCCTTTTCCCATCAGGGCACCACCCTTATGATGTCATTCAAACTTCATTACTTCCTTTACTCCAAGTACAGACACATGGGGCGGGGGGTAAGGCTTTAGCGTGTGAATTTGGGGGCGGACACAGACCTTTAGTTTATAACAGACAACATGTACAGTCTCTATATTAGACAAGAGGTGTACTATATGATAAAAAAATGACAGAGTAAGAAAGCACAGAAAGATGACATGAAATAGACTATCTGTTAAGACTTTGGACAAAATGGAAAAAAATCTTCTCTTTCAAGGGCAAGACTCTCAGACTGAATGATTTCATTTGCAAAATAAGTTGACAACACCACCAAAACAGCTTACCAAAGCCACAGTAAGATATTCGTAAGCTATGTCAAGCCATGATAATCAAAAGAAGAGGAGGATTACTACATTAATAACAACACAGAATTCAAAGTTAAAGAGAGATTTTACATGAGTGGGTATCATCCATTAGGAAGATGTAACAGGAAAAATGTATCCGCCCAGAAACATGTACCATAGAAATATATAATGCAATGTGTATGTATATATACACATATTTATCATAGAAATATTATGTAATGCAAAGACATTTGTTAAAAAGGAGAAATAATAGGCGTAAAGGGAAACCTCATATACTTTTTCACTCTCTGGCATTTTAAGCAAGCAAGATGTAGGAAACCTATACTGAATGCATTTTAATAGATTATGTACCATACAATCATTATGATTTTTTTTTACCTGCAACATTCAAGAAAAACAAATGAAAATGTATTTGAACTAATAAGAGAGCAGTGGGATCTATGAGTTACAAAATATTATACAAAAATCAATAGCTTCCCTTTATACCAGAAATAATGGTCAGAAAAACATAATGAAAAATAACGTATTCAAAAAAAGTTATTAAAAAATACTGCCTAGGGGCTTCCCTGGTGGCGCAGTGGTTGAGAGTCCGCCTGCCACTGCAGGGGACACGGGTTCGTGCCCTGGTCCGGGAAGCTCCCACATGCCACGGAGCGGCTGGGCCCGTGAGCCATGGCTGCTGAGCCTGTGTGTCCGGAGCCTGTGCTCCGCAACGGGAGAGGCCACAACAGAGAGAGGCCCGCGTACCAAAAAAAAAAAAAAAAAAAATACTGCCTAGAAAATAAACTTCGAAATACTGTGCATGACTAGAGGAAGAAAACTATAGTATCAGAGAGAATGTCCTAGAAGATGATCTAAATAAACAGAGAATCCCTAAATGGTAAGGAATCAATATGATGAACAGTCCATTTTTTCCAAATTAATTTATAAATTTTATGTTATTTCTTTTATAGAATCTTATTAGTTTGATAGGGCTGTCATAACAAAATACCATGCATTGGGGCTTAAACAACAGACACATATTTCTCAGTTATGGAGAACAGAAGTCCAGACCGAAGATGTTGGCAGGTTTGGTTTCTCCTGAGGCCTCTCTCCTTGGCTTGCAAACAGCTGCCTTATTCTTGGGTCCTCTGTTCATGGTCTTTCCTCTGTGCACAAGCATCCTTGGTGTCTGTGAGTCCAAGCATCCTCTCCTTGTCAGGACACCAGTCATATTGGATTACAGCTTACCCTAATGATCTCATGTAATCTAAATTATCTTTCTAGAGGTCCCATCTCCAAATATAGTCACCCTGTAAATTCCTAGGAATTAGGACTTCAACACATGCATTTTGTGAGGATATAATTCAGCCCATAACAAGGATACAGCAGAGACTTACTGAATAATTACCAGTCCTGTCTGCTTCCTTTGCAGCTGATTTGGACACAAAACTGGATTCTACTTCAGCGGTTTGTGTGCGGAAGTGAGGTGCTCCATTTCAGGCCAGGCCATCAAAGACACTGGGTTGTCCCAGCTCTCTCTCCTGCCTACTGTGATGTTGGAAGACTTGTGTTTTAGTGACAGCATCACAAAACAAAAGCTGCCTGGATCTCAGAGTAGCCTTTAGGAGGTGAGTGCGCCCCCAACATGCATCAGGCTGTGCTAGAAACAAGCAACAAACCAGTGTTTCTGTTACGTCCATGGAGTTTTCTTTCATGCTGCAACAAACACAAACTGCTGGAGAATTACACAGAATACACAAAGCGCTACCTATTCTGGAACATTCCTCTCCATTGGAAAATTTTAAAACCCTTCATGATTCTTAGCTGTATCTCTCACTAAGTGCTTAAAGATTGTATTGAAAAGGGGTGTCAGTCTAATAAATAGTAAAAATATTAAGCCCTATCAGTATCAGTTACTGATGAAAAACCTTATGCTATAAACTGAATATCTGTATACCTCCAAATTTATTTGTTGAAACCTAACCACCAGTGTGATGGTATTAGGGGTGGGGCTTTTGTGAGGTGGTTAGGCCATGAGGGTGGAGCTTTCATGAATGGGATTAGTGGCCTTAGAAAAGAGACCTGAGAGAGCTCCCTCACCCCTTCTGCCAAGTGAGGACACAGCAAAAAGTTGTCAGTCTGTGAACTAGGAAGAGGACTCACACCAGATACTGAATCTGCCAGCATTTTTTTTAAAAAACAGAAACCACTCCAGGTATTTATTTATTCATTTATTTTTATTCATTTATTTATTTTTGGCTGCGTTGGCTCTTCGTTGTGGTGTGGGAGCTTCTCACTGAGGCGACTTCTCTTGTTGAGGAGCAAGGGCTCTAGGCACATGGGCTTCAGTAGTTGTGGCTCATGGGCTTAGTTGCTCCACAGCATGTGGGATCTTCCCAGACCAGGGCTCGAACCCATGTCCCCTGCATTGGCAGTTGGATTCTTAACCACTGCACCACCAGGGAAGCCCCTGCCAGTATCTTTTTTTCTTTAATATTTATATATTTATTTTTATTTATTTATTTATTTATTTATTTATTTATTTATTTATGGCTGTGTTGGGTCTTCGTTGCTGCACATGAACTTTCTCTAGTTGCGGCGAGCAGGTGACACTCTTTCATTGCAGTGTGCAGGCTTCTGATTGCGGTGGCTTCTCTTCTTGTGGAGCATGGGCTCTAGGCACGCAAGTTTCAGTAGTTGTGGCTTATGGGCTCCGGAGTGCAGGCTCTGTATTTGTGGCACATGGGCTTAGTTGCTCCGCGGTATTTGGGATCTTCCTGGACCAGGGCTAGAACCCATGTCCCCTGCATTGGCAGGTGGATTCTTAACCACTTTGCCACCAGGGAAGTCCTGATTTACCAGCATCTTGATCTTGGACTTCCAGTCTCCAGAACTGTGAAAAGTAAATGTCTGTTGTTTAAACTACCCAGTCTATGATATTTTTGTTATGGCAGCCTGAGCTAAGACAACCTACTTTATATGTTGACCAATGTTATCACAGAAAAAATAGCTTCTTTGAAGGTCTTTGCATAGAATATATTCTAGAGAATCCCCAGTGATGAAAGTGAAAGAATACTATGCCCTATGTATAGAGCAAAGCCTTTAAATATGGTCAAAGTGTAAAGTGGTATCAAAATAAAATAGGAGGGAGGTTCCTTAAAAACTAATAAAAAATAGAGTTACCATATGATCCTGCAATCCCACTCCTGGGCATATATCCAGAGAAAACTATAATTCAAAAAGATACCTGCATCCCAGTGTTCAGTGCAGCACAATTTTCAATGGCCAAGACCTGAAAACAACCTAAATGTCCATTGACAGATGAATGGATAAAGAAGATGGGGTACATATATACAATGGAATACTACTCAGCCATAAAAAAGAATGAATAATGCCACTTGCAGCAACGTGGATTGACCTAGAGGTTATCATAGTAAGTGACGTAAGCCAGACAGAGAAAGACAAATATCCTACGATATCACTTTATGTGTGGAATCTAAAAGATACAAATGGACTTATTTACAAAACAGAAATAGACACACAGACATAGACAGAGAAAACAAACTTATGGTTACCAAAGGGTAAAGGGGGAGGATAAATTAGGAGGTTGGGATTAACATATACACACGACTGTATACAAAACAGTTAACCAACAAGGACCTACAGTATAGCGCAGGGAACCGTACTCAATATTTTGTAATAACCTATAAGGGAAAGGAAGTTGAAAAATGTATGTACACAACAGAATAACTGTGCTATACACCTGAAACTAACCCAACATTATAAATCAACTATACTTTAATTGAAAAAAAAATTCCCTTGCATAAATTTGTACTATTTTGACTGAACCTGTTACATCATCTGCCTTGAGCTCTCATATCATGAATAAAAAAAATCCCTTAACACACACTAGTGCCTGAGATGCAGCTGCAGCCACATATCCATAAACATAACCATCTACTGACAAGAAAATCATGACCATATACACAATCATCAGCTTGTAAATCTCCAAGCTACTGGAGTCAGAGGAAAGGCTCAGTAGTGTTTCAGTGGACATATGGTAGAGCCCATTTGTCTGCCAACTTCTACTCTAATTCCATCTAAAATTATCCTCCACCTGAAAAGCTAGGCATTTTTTAAATTGTTTCAGTGCTTTTTAAAGGTAGACATCCAAGGACACAGACAGCTCTGAGCAGACACGCTGACTCACAGCCAAGCCCCATCACCAGGCACCTAGAGAAGAAGCTCTTTCCAAGAGAATAATTGTGAGAAAAGTTACAGTGTTTGTTAATGAAAAGCACCTCTGTTAATGAGTGTTGATAAAGATTATAATTAAACTTTAGCCTTTGAACACATGCATATGCAAAGACTGAGAAATCTTTGGAAGCAGTCATGAAAAATCCTTGTAAAAAATCAAAACCTTTCCAAAACAGATTGGCATAAGGCAAGAATGGTGACAAATGGGCCAAAAAGATGAATTAAAAAATATGTAAGAAGATTTCCCTTAGCACAGTTAAAGGTTTTCATAATTGCTTTCATAAGGCTGTAAAAAGAAGTTACATACAAGGCACATGCATGAACACATATGCACACACATCACACAAGGTGACTGTATCCCAAGTGGCATGAGGTTTTCATCTCCTTGGTAGAGTTTCAGTTATTCACACTGTTTCCTTTTCACAGGTGTCACACCTGGAGTACATTTTAACTAGGAGCAGCACCAGCTGCTTGCATAGCACTCAAGGCCATGTGTATTTGTTAGTAGTTTCTAGCTACCCAAACTACAAAGTGCCATTTCAACACTGGATATCTAAAGGATGTATATTGTGCTATCTGAAATTATTGTATAGATATAAGCTACAGATTGTCCTGACAATGCTTTGTAACAGGCAGGGAAAATGTGTATGCCTTTGTTTTCCATTATGAATTTATCATCTAATATGGGACAGCAAAAGGAGCCTGAAATCAATAATATTAGGGACAGCCAACAGGCCCAAGATTATTCATACTAACCAAAAAAGTATTCTGAAACTTTTAATAGCATGCACATTTGTTTCGAACAAGACAAAGAATCCCTACCTTTTTTTATGTCATCTCCATCCATCTGAAAACAAATTAACTTTAGACTGTAGTCAATCAAGATAAAACCCTGTGCATCGCAGGGGCCATACATGCCTGGCATGGCTGGAGGACAGGTGGGCAGAGCCCTCATTTCAAGGGTAGAGAGAATGGCTTCATGTCAAGGAGCTCTCACTGCTGGAGTGGAAGGACTTGTTCAGGACAAAATATGGGGCTGTCCCTCTGATTTTCCTCACCTCATCCTAGAGACACGCTAGAGAAAACTGAAATGAAGAGCAATTAGGAAAATCAATAGAAGCAGCCACTTCTCTTTACCCTCAGCAATGAGTTGCAGGTCTAATAACAGTGAAGCATCCAAGCAATGGAATGGGACCGAAGCAGGGGAGGAGCCAGCCTTCCCTCCAGGGACCCTGGGAACACGAACCAGACAGGCATCCTAAACAGTGAGCTGGGTCGGATTACACCAAGAACAGAAAGAGAGCGTGAGCATGTACGAGAGAGTCAGCAGTACCAGAAGAGAACCAGAGCAGAGAGGAATGAGCCGTGGTGGTCTACAAGTTCTGCCATGACCAGGGGGACGCCTTCTGCAAACGTCTGCAAGCTCATGAGAAACAGCAGCTGGGGAAACTCAGACCTGACTGGGACTAAGGTGGAGTTGATTGGGAGTGGGGTTGGAAAGCAATGGAATATCTCTGTTAATTGTTTTATGACATTCATTTCATAGTGGGCAAGGAAACATGAATTTCACTTAGAGAAAATAAGCGACTGAACTATACCTTCAGGGCACTGACAGCGAAAGCGTGCTAATTAGTGAGCGGACTTGTGTTCTGGGGAGGCCGAGGGAAGAAAATACCAGGCCACTTGTTCCCTCTCCCACACTGCACCACCCACCCCCTGCCCCCCACACCTGTCTGGCAGGCTTGACATCCACGTATGAGGAAGCCTGCGTGGAGAAGGAGGGCGGGAATCCCAAGTTGCATCTACTTGCATTATTAGCATGTGATAAAATTTAGAGGCAATAAACCAGGTATTTGGAATCTTTGGAAATGCTAATTTAGAACTGAAGATTGCCATAGCCAAGAACAATTGGGGATAAAGGCACATGATGAAAACATATGGAAAAAAAATATACAGCATCAAAGTAAGCTATATAATTTAGAAGTGTATTAGAAAAGAGAATTAGCTTTAGAGAAAAGGAATCCATAGAAACAGGCAAGAAGGAGCTACCAAATTATTAAGTTGTGCAGATGAACTAGACTGTAAGTTTTGCTGCCAAAAGAAATCTTCAAAATCTCTGTTCCTAACTGAGGCATGACCTTCTCACAACTGGAGGTAAGGAGCAAGACGGCTGCAGAGACTGGAATGTCTCTAGGAACACTGACTGGACACGGTGCCCCTAATGTCCACTCGTACTCTGTTGGTCAAAGCAAGTTACATGGCCAATTTGACAGTGAATGGGAATAGAAATTAGGTGACCCTTAAAGGGAAAAGGATGTGAAATAAGGTGAAAATAATAAAAGCTATTACACAAATACTCTATAAAATCTACAAAACACAGTTAACAGTAAAATCCATCCCTTGCCTTAAAGTAGTGTCTAAGATAAACAATGTAGTACTGCTGATTGACAAACAGATCAATGAAACAAGATGGAAAATTGAAAAATAGAAGCACATATATGGAGAATTTTAGCAAATAATAAAGATGACATTTCAAATCAGTGGGACATTTTTCAATAATGATGTTGAAGATAACTAAATAGATACTTGAGGAAAAAGGAGTATCCATCTCTCACCAATATCCAAGAAATACCAGCTGAGACAGATTTTTAAACATGATAAATGAGACAAGAAGTATTAAAAGGGAGCAAATAACTTTTTTTATATTCTCTGAGAGAACTCATTTCTGAGTAAAGCATACAATTCAGATATCATAAAAATAGAGATTGATTAATCTGACTACAAAAATAATTCCTACATGGCTAAAAACAACTCAAGGTGAAAAGACAAAAACAAATGAGGAAAAGGATTTGCAATATTGCCATAAAAGAAAGGTTATTCTCCTTAGTATATAATGATCTAAACATCAGTAAGGAACAACCCCAAAAAAATTGTACAAAAAAAAAACTGAATAAGGTTGTAAATATTTTACAGAGAATGAAATACAAATGGATCTTAAATAAAAGATTATAATTCTCAGCAATAGCAAATGCACAATAATTTCAAAGAGATATGTTTCATCTATCACACTGGCGAAGTCCAGACAAATGGGAACATTCTGTATTAACAAAAGCATGAGTGAAAAGGTATTTTCATGTATTACTGGAGGAAGTATAAATAAGCTCAACCTCTGTAGAGTACTGGGCAGTATCTCTCGACATTTAAAATTCAAATACCCTTCGGCTAAAAATTCTGCTTTCAGAAACGGTTTATATTTGCACATATGTATGCATATGTATGCAAAATGTATGCAAAAAGATAGTTCCTGTATTTTTCTCCATTTGAACCTCAGGACACAGAACTTAACTACCCCTAACACTTATTCATGACACACTTTCATCATTGGTCCACAAATGACCCTTTAATTTAATTTGCTCTGTCTGATGAGGTACTAAATATTTTCAAACACTCCACCTAAATAAAAGCTATGACCTCGAAGATAATATACCACCCAATTCCCATCCTCCTGAATCCTTACAGTTCTCTATCACTCGGAATTCAATTGTTTGAGATCTGATAGTGTTCCACTGTGAAATATGCCACCTTTTATTCATTATTTCTCCTGGGGATGGGCATTTGGATTATTTCAGGTTTTCACTTTTGTGACTAGTATAGCTACAAACATTCTTGTTCATGTCTCCTGATGAACATATACAAGAGTTTCTCTTGGTTATATATCCAGGAGTACAATCACTGGGTCATAAGGTAATATTTAACTTTAGAAGGTAATAGTTTTTTTCTAAAGAAGACATACCCATTGAGACTTTCACTAGCAATGTCTAAGAGATACCATGGATTCATATCTAATACAAAATTTGATAGTGTCAAATGTTTAATTTTTGCAGATCAAATGAATGTAAAACTGTATCTCACTGAGGTCTTCAATTTTTTTCCCCTAATCACTAATGATGTTAAAAAATCTTTCATGTTTATTGGCCAAATGTGTTTCCTGTTCTATCAAATGCCTGTGTATCTTTTGCCCATTTTATTCTCATTGGGTTGCTTTTCTTATTGTTTTGTAGAAATTCTACATATATTTCTGATGTAATCTTTAATTGGTGTGTGTTTGTAAATATCTTTACCCTATTTTTTTTTTTTTTTTTTTTTTTTTTTTGTGGTACGCGGGCCTCTCACTGTTGTGGCCTCTCCCGTTGCGGAGCACAGGCTCCGGATGCGCAGGCTCAGCAGCCATGGCTCACGGGCCCAGCCGCTCCGCGGCATATGGGATCCTCCCAGACCGGGGCACGAACCCGTATCCCCTGCATCGGCAGGCAGACTCTCAACCACTGCGCCACCAGGGAGGCCCTACCCTATTTTTTAAGATATCTGTTAATGAACAGGGATCTTAATTTTAACGTAGTTTTTTTTTTCTCTTTTTTTTTTTTTTTTTTTTGCAGTACGCGGGCCTCTCACTGTTGTGGCCTCTCCCGCTGTGGATCACAGGCTCAGTGGCCATGGCTCACGGGCCCAGCCGCTCTGCGGCATATGGGATCTTCCCGGACCGGGGCACAAACCCGTGTCCCCTGCATCAGCAGGCGGACTCCCAACCGCTGCGCCACCATGGAAGCCCTTAACATAGTTTTATTTGTCATTTTTTTTCATAATCAAAACTTTTTGCATCATAGTTAAGACAACTTTATTTACTTTACGGTCCAAGACATCCACCTATGATTTCTAAAAATATATGTATTTATATTTTCTTCTTTCATTTAATTTCTTAATCTTCTGCAGTTAATTTGTATATATTGTATGAGTTGGTAATCTAATTTCATCATCTTCATAAGGGTAGTTATTTTCCAGTCCGCATAATCCATCATCTCTGCTGATTGATCTGACATATCACAGGCATTGATCTTTTACTATCAACTCTATTCCACTGGTCAGTTGTCTAATCCTGAGCCATTATTATACTTTCAAAATTGATAAAATTACATAATAAATTCTATTACAGCAAGTCTCTCCTTTCTGCTCTTTTCCTTTAGAAGTATCCTCCCCACTCTTGGCCATTTTCTTCTTTCACACAAATTAAAATTATCCTGATGAGCTCCATTTTTTATAAAGCCTGTAAAATCTGTATTGAATTTGCATTGCATCTATACACCCATTTGGGAAGAACTGGAATTTAAGACATTAAGTATTATGCACTCATATGAAATAGAATCAACAAAATATAATTACTACAACTCAGTTCACATGTATATTACTTTCAATCTCTTTATAAAGTTATATGACTTTCACCATAGATGTTTTGTACATCTACTGTTCAGATTTAGCCCTGTGTATATATCCTTTGATGCTATTACAAATGGGGTCTTCTCCTTAATTGCTCAATCTAATGTTTGCTGCACTTATATTTCGGATAAATTTCCACAGGTCTAGGGGAACCTGTGGGGCAGGGCTATAATTTGGTGGGAGGAAGCATCTTCAGAGAAGAATTCTAGGGCAGGGACTGAGCTCTTGGCCTTCATCAGGCAATACTCCAGCAGCATCTGTAGGTATAATATGTACCTAAGTCCTGAAAGTGGGTGGAAGCTTGGGGTACCTGTGTGGTTCACCTTAGCACCCACTACACTCTAACACTATTCCACACCCTGGACAAGATATGATGATGATGCATTCCAGGAGAATTTCAGAGACCGACACTATCAAAGACTTAGGCAGGGATTTGGTCCACATTTGTTGTGCCTGTCTGGCTCCTGAAAAAAATCACATGGCTTGTGATGGATGACGACTGACAGCCACAAACGTAACCAATATAATCTACTGGGCCAGATGTGGTGTCATCAGCACAAGACTCTGGCACTTGATGTGGCAGCTGAGGATTTGCTGAAAACATTCTTCATTCAACAGGAAAAAGCAAAGCAGTTTGTCTTCACATAAGAAGGACATATTCCCCATTTCACAATCAATCTGTGCCAACTCCCATTCTCCGTTATAATGTAGTTCACAGGGACACCATTTATCTTAACAGGGTTCTGAACATCACTTTGATCCAATATATTGATTAAGTCATTATGTCTGCATCTGGAGAACTAGTGGTAAGTACCCTTGTGCCAGAGGGTGTCACCAGCTTTTAGGAACTTAATTTACAGATAAAGATTTAAGGGTCAGGTGCTCTAAGACAGACCAGAATATCCCCTCCAATATCCAGGGCAATTTGTTCTATCTCCCAAATCTTACTACTATAAAACAATGGCATTTTTTAGGCCTATTTGGTTTCTTTTAAGAGTAAGAGCAGTTTTTAGAGCAGTTTTAGCTTTACAAAGAAATTGACACACCAAGTAAAGAGTTACCAATAGCCACCCCACAGTGTCTCCTGTTACTAACATCTTGCATTAATGTGGTACATGTCACAACTGATGAGCCAGTGTTGTTTATTATTAACAACTAAAGTCCATAGTTAAAATTAGGGTTTACTACTTGTGTTGTACCTTCTATGGATTTTGATAAATGCTCAGCGACATGTGTCCGCTATTGTAGTATCATACAGGACAGTTCCACTGCCCTAAAAGTCCTCTGTGCTCCGTCTATGCATCCCTTCACCACTCTCCTGGTAAGACATCTTTTTACTGTCTCCATAGTTGTGCCTTTTCCAGAATATCATAGGGAATCCTATAGTATGTGGCCTCTTCAGATTGGCTTCTTTCACTTGGTTAGACGCATTTAAGTTTCTTCGATGCTATCAAGATGGGTTGATAGCTCATCTATTTGCTATATACCCCATGACAGTCTCACCCAAACTCCCATTCATTAATCTAATGAATATTTATTGAGACCCTCCACATGCCAGGCCGTCTTTAGGCCCAAAGGGCACATGTGTGGAACAACAGAGGCAAAAATTCCTGTCCTCATGGAGCTTATGTGCTAATATGGGGGGCAGGACAGGGGACACAGCAAACAAAATGTTAGGAGTACAGCATGGTATATTAGAAACGGGAAGCTCCCAAGGGAAAACTGGAACAGGAAAGATGATTAAGGGATTCCTGGGAGGGCGTGGCAATTGTAAATAGGGTGGTCAGCAAAGGCCGCCTTGCTGAGAAAGAACCTTTGAATAAGCTCTTAAGGAGGTGAGAAAACAGTCTGGAGGAGGAGAAATCTGGCAGAAGAAACAGCCAGTGTAACGGCAGCAACACGTCTGAACATCAGTGCAGCGGCAAAGACGTGAGCACCAGGTAAACTAGTGGGGATGAGACCCGAGGGACAAAAGGGGCCCGTTTATGTAGGGCCTGGGGAGTCAGCTTAGGGCTCTGGACATTTCTCCAAGAGAAATGAAGAACCACTGGGATATTCTGAGCAAAGTGGTGACAAAAACGAGCCGAGGGTTGCATAGGATCACGCTGGCTACTGTGCTAAAGATATAGAGTTAAGAACTGAAGCAGGAGGCCAGAGAGGTGACGGAACCACTCCAGCTGAGAGGTGATGCCACCTGAGAGCAGACCACAGCCACCGTGGGTGAGGAAGGGAGGTGTCTGGGCCAGCGCAGGCTGCTGTCCCCACGCGCCCACGGGCTGGGTACCTCGTCGACAGAGCGGTATTTCTTACTTCTGTAGGCTTGAAGTCCCATCAGCGGTGCCAGCAGGCTCGCATCCTGGAGAGGACCCTCTTCTGGACCGCAGACTGGAAACTTCTGTGTCCACACGTGGCGGGGAGCTGGGGGTGGGGACTTTAATATGAGAATGGAAGAGTATACTCGTCTAAGAATCCTTTAAAAACTGTTTGTGATACAAAAATGCCAGGAATTGGGGCTTCCCTGGTGGCGCAGTGGTTGGGAGTCCACCTACCGATACAGGGGACACGGGTTCGTGCCCCGGTCCCAGAAGATCCCACATGCCGCGGAGTGGCTGGGCCCGTGAGCCATGGCCGCTGAGCCTGCGCGTCCGGAGCCTGTGCTCCGCAACGGGAGAGGCCACAACAGTGAGAGGCCCGCGTACCGCAAAAAAAAAAAAAGCCAGGAATTGAAAGAATGCAAACTGTTGTTTTTATGGGAAAGCAAAAGAGACAGGTGCTGAGAGCCAAAAGCTTGAGGAGTGAGGTGTTTCTCTGTCAAGGTCAGCAGAGGGCAGAGGGTTGGCGAGGAGAGAGAACAGGAGTAGTCTTGCATGAAAAGATCCACTGCAGAACCTCAGTGACAGGATGAATAAGACAAATTAAACAACCTGAGGAAAGGAAAATACCATGAATGTAGGTGGTCTATTCCTGACAGAGACCAAGAATAAGTAAAACTATTTATTAAATAAAGCAGGAGGAACCATGCTAATTAGTATAAATAACTGTAGCAACTAACGAAACAGAGGCTTTTTTTTTTTTTTTTTAAGGATGGAGAAATTCTCATTTCTGGTCTGCAAATTAAAATGATGATGAATAAAAGGGAAGCAAGGAACGGAAAGGGGAAATAGCATAGCTGAAAGGCTAAGAATTCTTCATTTTCACACAAAGAAATGCAAGACAAACCGTATGAATGGAGGTTAGTTAGACAAAGACAGAGATATAGCCATAGACACATCCTCCTTTCAATAAATGGCACTGATGTCTCTCTGAACTGAATGTTCTTGCACTATCACACCTCAGGGTGAAACTGCTTAGACCACTTATGAGGTCTTAGGGGCCAGTGGAAGCCTCTTGCCAAGATGCCCAGATTTCAGGGTTCAAACACAATTATATAAAAATGTTGAGGTGGGCTTCCCTGGTGGCACAGTCGTTGAGAGTCAACCTGCCGATGCAGGTGACACGGGTTCGTGCCCCGGTCCGGGAAGATCCCACATGCCGCGGAGCAGCTGGGCCCGTGAGCCATGGCCGCTGAGCCTGCGCGTCCGGAGCCTGTGCTCCACAACGGGAGAGGCCACAACAGTGAGAGGCCCGCGCAAAAAACAAACAAAAAAAAATGTTGAGGTGTAAGGAATAGGACCTGAAATATATTGGGGTAACAAGCTATATTTATCAAGGTTCTACACAGGTACCTGAAGTACTGTGTATTTTACAAAGGGTTTTCACATGTATATTTGATTTTCAACAATCCTATGAGGCAATTACTGCCCCTATAGGACTCAAGAAAAGTGAGATTCAGCAAATCTGCAGAGATGCTGGCTTCAGTTGCTGGCTTCTGGCACCAAATCCCTGGTACTGGCCACTACTTCTGTTTCCCTTTCCCTAGAAAAAAGGGGTATTTATTCCTGCTCATTGCATAAGCCTGAGGAAAGATCCCCTAGATTTTCTACTAGACTGGAATAAATGTCATCTACCACCATTTACAAAAGGGCCAGATGTACCTTAGCTCCCCCAAACCAGAAGGGGCATGTCTCAGTCTGTTTGAGCTGCTGTAACAAAATACCATAGACCCAGTAGTTTGTGAACAGGAGGAATGTGTTTCCCACAGTTCTGGAGGCTGGAAAGTCCAAGATCAAGGCAGTGGCAGATTGTATGTCTGAAGGGCCCACTTCCTGGTTCATAGACTGTGTCTTCTCAATGGTCTTCAGTGGTGGAAGGGGTGAGGGAGCTCTCTGGGGTCTCTTTTGTAAGGGCATTAATCCCATTCACGAGGGCTTCACCCTTATGACCTAATCACCTAGTCCCCTGGCCAATACCATCACACTGGGGGTTAAGAGCCAACATATGGATTTTTTCTGACAGGGAAAACACAAATATTCAGTCTCAGCAGGGCACACATGGAGACTGGATAGCAAAGACCCTCCTACACTATGATATTTTGAGGCTCTATCTGCTCCCCATTGGAGAGACAGCTGAGGACCCGGGACTCAATCAATTTGATAAATAATTCTTCATTCAACCCAATACTGCTGGTTCACAAAAAAGTATGTAATTGAGGCCTAGATTCCCCTCAGGCAAGGGCTGTAACTTCCACTGGGTTTTAATCTGTGTTTCCACATGGCAGTCACCAGCCACGTGTAGCTATTGAGCATTTGAATTGTAGCTGGATTGAACTAAGCTGTAAATGCAAAATACACTGGATTTCCAAGAAAATGTAAAAACACCTATAAATAGGTTTATATTGGTTACATATTAAAATGATATTCTGAGTATATCATGTTAAAAAGTGTTACTCAAATTAAATTCACCTGCTTTTTATTTTTTTTAATGTGACTACTGGAAAATTTGAAATTACACATGTGGCTCACATTTTCTTTTACACAGTGCTGGTCTGAACAGTGTTTAATAGAGTATAGATGAGAGTAATCAATCAATCTTTCAACATGCCCCACGGTCTAATATTCACAGCTGTGATGCTCAGACTTACGCACATGTGAGAATTGCCAGGAGGGCTGGTCGGGTGATGGATAGCTGTCCCCAACACCCTTCCACACAAAATGTCTTGTTCAGTGGGTCTGGAGTGAACCCAAGTTATTGCATTTTTAACAAGTTCCCCAGTGACACAGATGCCAAGGACCAGCCTTTAAGAACCACTATTACCACACGTGGTCAAAGTTACCCTACTAGCTCCAGTGGTCTGAGAACTACCTTGAGAAAAATGTTTTGTTTAGGTTGTGTAGTACCTTCTGGCTAGGCACCATAACACTTATTTAAAAAATAAAATAAAATAAAACCTTCCAGTACAGACCATTCACCAATGTATTCTGGGATGGCACAACAAATATGATTAAGGCCGTAAGACGTTACCTAGTATTCTGAGGGCTATTATTAGGTAAACTGCTGCTCAACAGTTCACATTAATTTAGAATAACACAGAAAATGCTTAGGGCAAGAGTGGCTAGACTTATTGCTCAGGTTGTAAGAGCTGACGTACGCAGATGCTGAAATGCAGAGGTGAAAGGGGACAGAGGACTTCCTATTAAAACTTGAACTTCAAAACACAAGCTGCAGATATTTCTCTCCACTTACGCCAAGCCCAGCAGCCTGCCATCTTGCTGAGCACGGGGCTTTGCTTCTTTAGCCTAACCTAGTGGGTTAATCTTGACCTCTCCCTTCTTCGTGTTATATTCATAGCCTGAAAAGTTATTGCAAAAAGGGAGTTCCAGGCACTGGCTGGTCCCTTCTCCTAATGGGAAGTCAGGGCATCCTTGAGCAAAGAGTTCAAGATTGATTTATTTCCTGAGATTAGGGGCAACTCATCCCACAATGGTGATTGAAGGTCAACCAGCTTAGGTCAACCACTAAGAAAGTACTAGAATCACCCGCCCATGGGTGTCTTACAGGAGACCACCTCCACCAATTATTTCATTGGAATTCAGTCTTTATTTTCTATCATTAAAAGATTTTATATTTTAATGCTGTTTTCTGACATTATAAAGCTAAGCTCTCCTATATTCAGAGCACAGCCATCTGCATCTCCCACCAGGAAAATGTAGTTGCATTCATTTTTATAGTTTAGGAATAAACTTAATGATTTTAATTGCGTTTACCTAGTTAATTCTCAATGAAATTCTATTTCCACATAGTCCACGCTGAGCTCTGCAGAATGCAGTCATACAATCCTGCTGATGTACACACGTGCCGTTGGTGGATTGCAATAAACACGAACGTGCACCCACAAACACGTTCTCACTCAGCAGAGGTTTCCAAGGTGCCCATTCAAAAGTCCTAATTCTATTGGCTGTGCTGATTAACATATGGAATTTTAATTTTACTATTGCATAGAGGAATGTCACTCCTGAGTTTTTGAAAAACTATTCTCTAAAGAAAACACTAACACTGTCTCAAGTAACTCATGCAGAAATATACAAACAAAAAATGAAAATCTTCATCATTCCTCACGCCAATACCATTGCCCTCTCTAAGGCAAACTCCATTACCATTTTGATGTAAATGTTTCCAGAACACCTGGTAGGTGTTTAGATGCATATCTGCACATAGGCAAATCTCTTGTTTTGCTTTCATATAAATGTGAGTATATTAAACACATTTTTTGAAAAATTTTTTTGTTCCTTAAGAATGATACTTTAATTTTTGGGGTGATATTTTGTATCTTTCTGAGAATAGAAGAAAGAATACGTGTGTGTTAGTGTGTCCACAAGCACTCAGGCATACAGCAGTCTTTTTACCACTGAAAAGTACATCATAGTACAGATACACTTTTTTAAAGTTATTAACCATTATTAATTATCTAACCACTTTTATTGATGGGCATTAATTTTCTCTCCAATATTTATCTATTTCAAATGAGGCTACAATGAACACTGTGTTAATGAACAATGTATTATGGGAACACTTTTCCAAAATAGAAAGCTAGAAATGGAATTGCTTTTGTGTTTTGTTTTGATATATATTGATATTGCCAACCTGCTTTTCAGAACAACTGAACCAATTTGTACACCCAGTATCAACACACTCATATCAATGTTGGATTTATTTTTTTTACTGTTAAAATATGAGAATGAATATGCATAGATTTTGCCACAAATTTAGAAAAAGTTTCATCAGATATTCTATGTACCCCAATCCATCTTTCAACATATCTGACCCTGTGCCAATACCACATTTGTTAAAATACTACAGTTTCTTTAAATTGAAATTTTTCAACAGCTTTCTTTTTATGGTTATTTACTTTTACATCAATTTCAAAATTGGATTGTTAGCGCCATAAAAAAATAATTTTGAATTTTTTTTTGGCATCGCATTGAACTTATAGCTTAATTTGGGAGAAAAGGTTTTTTTTAATTAAAATCCTTAAAATAGTCTAGTTGAGGATATGACATACTTTTCTAATTTTTAAGGTTTCTTCACATTATAATTTATGAGATTTATTCCAGCACCTGAATATTTGTAGACATCACAGCTCTACCACTTAATGCTATGTGACCTTAGAAAAATCACTTATCCTCTGTCTCTCAATTATCTATAAAATGGAGATACTATTACAGTACTAGCTACAAACATAAATATGTTACTGTAAAACTGTGATTTTTTAAAAAAACAATGAGCATACTCCCATCCATTTCTAATGCTATTTGTGTCAACTAATTTTTTTTTCTTAATTTGACAAAGGTTTATCCATATTATTGGTTATTTCAAAGTACTAGGTTTTGTTGTTGTTGTTTTATTGATCAAGAATACCCTTTTACTGTTTTCTATTTTCATTGACTAGCTTTCAATTATAACTTCTTTACTTTCTTTAGACTTGTTTTACTAGTCTTTTCCTATGTTGAATTGAGCACTCAGTTCTAACACAGAGCTATATTTTATAGGAGCCATTTCTAGTGCCTTCAGGGTGTTTGCATGTGTATTGTGTGTATATATTTTCTTAATGTATTGTTTATGCTACCATTACCCCAATTTTAGAAATTAGAAAACTGACAAGTTACATAAGTTGCCCAAAGTCACACAAGAAAATAAATGGCAAGTAAACGGCAGACCTGGGTAAAAAGCAGGCTGGTTTCAACAACCATGTGCTTCGCCACTGCAACATTCCTGCTTTGAATACAACCTTAGCTGCACCCCAAGTTTTTGTATGAAATTCCATTCATTGTTACTAACTTCTAAAATGCTGTTCATTATTTTTTCTTATTAACACCAGTTATTTAAGAGTTTTGGTTTGTTGTTTTTAATTATTGACTCCAAAAAGACAGTGTTGGCAGGGCGATAGCATCTGATGTTTGTTTTTGCTTGTTATCTTGTGATTACTAAGTTCGTTACATTGTTTTAAGTGAATATTGTACATTTGATTTTTCCCTTTTAAAATCTGAGCTTACCAGTCCTGCCTGATACAACATGATTTTTTGGTTAATATTCCATTGTGTTTAAAATGACTACATAGTATGCATTGAGCACAAACAGATATCACACTGGCTAACTGTTTTATTGAAGTAGTCATATTACTGTGTCGCTTGTATCCTTATTCTGGCAATTTTGAGTGAAGCATACATTCACTCTGTGACTGTCATTTTTGAGTTGTATTTTAATTGTTTCTGCTATATATAATTTAAAGCTATATAGTTTGAAAAGGTTTATGATTTGTTCTGGGGTAGATTAAATATTTCAATATAAAATATCTTTTACCATATTAAATGCTTTGGGGTTTGCTTTTTTCCCCATGTATTATCACACTTGTTTTCCCTTTTTTGCATTTGTCTTTAAAAAATTCTTGTCTCCTTTACTTACAAAGGCTCTCCAACATCTATTATAGGTGTATTTCTTACACTCTACAGCTGAGTTTTAAAACTGGTTAGGAATATGAATCTCATTCCTCAACCTCCATTCTCTCCATCTGAAACTCCTAGTAGAAAATTATGGTGGGACTTCTAGAGTCACCCTTCATATTTTAATCTTATATTTTTAACCCATTTTTTCTTTTTGTTCCACAGTCTGGGCCAATTATGCAGTCATAGCTTCTAGATTACTACTTTAAGTGTGAATCACAGCATAGATGAGGTGACTGAAAATAGTAGAGAGTGATAGAGAATAAAAAAATAATTGGAAGGACAAAGGAGGCTTAGGAGAAATCCACAGTAGAGTAAAAGAGGACTGTGGTCCTTATGAAAGAGGGGAAAGAATGTCAGAGTCAGGAGGAAAACAAAAACATAAGAAGATAAAAAATGATTAGAGAATAGGAAAGTGTTCCTTTACAACAACAGAGACATGTAAGTTTTAAAGTATAAGGAAGGCAGGCAAGATTTTCAAGGAGGAACACCTGGTCAGTAATTGTAAATGCCCTGGAGTCCTGGTTCCCCAGCCATAACATGCATCCAGATCACCTGGAAAGCTTGTTAAACCACAGATTAATGGGTGCCAGGTGCGGCCAATGCTGGTCCAGGGATGAGAAGCACTGCTCCAGAAAGAAGGAGGGAATGAAAATTTTATGAAGAGCATATTAAACACATTGAAAGACCTAGATCATCGACAGAGTGATACCAACAGAGCAGGTGGATGGGAATCAGACGGGAACAGAAGGACAGGTAGGAAGAATGTGCAAGGAGCCGAGAAGCAGAAGGAAAGGATGAGATTGTGTCACTGCAGAGGCATAAGCTACCTTCAGCCTTAGATGTCTCTACTAAGTTAGAGTGCTTGGGTATTCAAATCAAATGAATCCATTCTCTGCCTTTTTGCAAAAGAAGCATACACTGTGTTGGAAGAGCGTGCTTACGACCTGGAGACAGTGACCTGGATGGAGACGCAGAGCAGGGGAGGGAAGGGAAGATCTAGTGAGGACCAGGCACTGGTTCTGATCCCTGGGCCAGGTGAACACAGGTAAATCATACGCATGTGTTGAGAAACTTAATAAACTTAGTTCAAATAATAAGGGGGAGATTATATCATAGAAGGATCTTGAAAATTAGTCCAAGGAGTTTGGGATGATCCAACACTAATGGTAATATAAAACTGCAACAAACCAACAGGCAGTGTTGTGAGTTACTGAACCAAAAATAACAATGAAGTTATTAAGAGGCGTGTGCCTCAATATTTCATTTGACAGAAAATCAGACAAGAGAGAATGCATCTGGGTTTGTAAATTCAGACACTAAAACCCTGTGGGTTTTGGCAAGTTAGTCAAGTTCTGACTTTCCATTACCTTATTTGTAAAAGGAGGTTTCTCATAACTTATTCCATAAGTTATTCCAACTTATTATTAGAGATTACATCCATAAAACATATATGTCTGGTATAATACACATGCTCACTAAGGAGCAGCTATTATGTTATTATTCTAATTTCCCTTACTGTCATTTTAATTTCCATTACTGTTATTTTTTAAATTTTTAACAGCAATCCATAGCGCAGTTTCACTCCTCACCATGCCAAGAAGCTTAAGATGAAGGCTTTGGTTATAGATGCTAATGAGAATGGAGACAGAGGGGGAAACCACCAACCAGCTTACGGCACCCATGTTAGTGACCAGGATCCGCAGAACCCACCTTTGTCCTTTTCACCCCTCATCCAGATACCCTGGCATTTTATTTAGGGCAGGGCAGATAAGTCTGAAATAGGTGCTCCCCGGGTGTTAAGGATGACTAGTAAGTCAGAAACACACTATTCATACATGTGAAGTGTCTGTCCCCAGAGAAGGCACCATCTGTTCATTTCTCTGTTACTAACGGCCACTAACCTGTGATGCCAACGCACGTTAACCCCTTGTTTGGAGCCAACTGCTTCATCCTCATACTATGAATTTTCAAACAGCCAAGTGGCATTTTTAGAGCTGTCAGAAGTTATCTCACACATGGTAACAAGGGACACTTCTCTCTCTCCCTGCTCTCTCTTTGCTTCCTCTAATGTTTATGGGAGCGGAGTCCCGTGGGAAACTAATTCAAACCTTCCACGTGTCTAGCAAGGCAACATCCTACGATAGTGATGTGAGGCATCAGAGGGCAAATATCAAAGAGGGACACCAGGCTTCTAAAAGCAAATCCCTCCTAAGTGAAGAAGGCGGATAAAGTGAGCTTTATGCAGAGCAGAGCGAGAACCCTGGTGTAGCACAGCTGCCGTTACTTCAAGCTGTCCGACCCACCCATGAGTGCTTGGTGGAGCCCACATTCCTGGGGGACAAAAGGCTGTGTGAAAGGAAAAGACACCCTGTTTCACCTCATACACCATCAGCCTTGATCTTCTAGAAATTAAGAGCCAGGAAAGACAAAGGCTTATATTCTTCAAAGGAGATAACTGCTCATACTCTGGGACAGACTGGTGATGGAGAACCAATTCAAACGGCCAGGTTTCAAGGCAGCGCTGTGAGTCACGCAGGTATTTAAGGGAAGAGTGATCACATCAGTGCAAAATATGAGTGGCAAACTGGGTGTTCATTTAAGACCAGCGCTGGAGGAAGTATCAGTCAGCACCAGCTTGGTTATGATGCAGTAACAAGTGCCCCCTCCCCCCACATCTTGATGACTTGGAACAACAAAGTTTACTTCTCCCTCAGAGAATGTACTCATCCTGGGTTGATGGGCTGGGCCCCTCCACACCCATTCTCCCTCACAATAGAACCCAGGTCGACAGAGATACTATTATAATCATCTAGAATGTTTCCTGTTACAGTGCCTGAGGAAATAGAAAGCATGGAAGCTAAAACCAGGTGTGCACCCTCCAGGCCCTCTTGGAAATTCCTGAGGATGACAACACACAGGGGCAGATGCTCAAGTGAACACAGGGCGTGGAGGAGTGAAATGGGAGTAATGATGGTTACGACGACTCCATTTGCTGACAGGCCAGTTCTAACACAGTTGCTAGATGAAATATTTCTATAGCACAAGCTGCAGGACAGGGCCTTATAAACAGTAATTCACAAGAAGCCCTAAAATATGGTCTGAGTTCTGGCTATGACGCAACAAGGCTACTACAGGACATCTACGGGAGACCATGAGCTACTGGTCCGCCAGAGAGACAGGATGAACCTTCTCCCTGACTGACTTTAATAAAAAACAAAATGAGTTCCCTTCTACCAGGCTGCAGCACAGCCCCCAAATCCACCATTTAAAGCCGCTTCTGGCTGTCTCTTTGACCTCAAGAATGCAGTTCTCAGCCACGCTGCTCCTGTGCCCAAATCCCATCTCGGCCTCAATCCCAACCCTCATCAACAGGGACATAGTGCCTCCTGAGGAAGAAGACTACTTACCTTCTGTCAAACTACATTTTCATCTGTAGAATGGGGATAACTATTTCTCCCTCACAGAGTGGCTTACAGTCGCCTGGTATACAGTCTGACTACACGCAGTTGGTGCCCAGTTAATGTGGGTTCCCGTGTCTCACTCATCTCTGCTTTTCCAGCACTTCCTCTCATTAAACTTGGGGTGCTCTGAAGGCGGCCCCTTCCTCACAACTTTAGGCAATGCCTTAAAATTCAACTGCTTTGCCCGGCACGCTGGCTCGAGGGAGGAGATGGTCAGTGCCGCCTCATTAGTAAAGAAACTAATCCAAAGCATGGTGAGCAGGAGGGCTCTGACCCCTCCATCCAAATGGACTCAGGATGGCAAGTCAGAGGCACAAAATGCCAAAGCCCCGATTGGCTCCCATGTAATCCTTGGCCAAGACTCCAACAACCCTTAGAGAGGGAGCTTTGCTTGCTGATGACACTGAAAAATTGTGTGAAAAGATGAGAAAAAGGAACTTAGTTCTGCCAAAGCATTGCAGCATTGGTTTGCTGCTGTCTTGGATAAGGAAATGTGCAGAGCCCTGTGAATGTTGCCGGTTGGAGGCCAGGGGCCATGTCACAAAAACTTGGAAGGGCGCCCGGGCCAGCGTCCAGAGCCAGCCTGGGCAGGGAGCAGCCTGGCAGCCATGGAAGGGCCAGGAGCTATCGTTATGGGTCTGGGGGACCTCAGAGGTCCATGGTAAGGTTCCCAGAGATGATCCCCTGAATTGTAGTCCAAAGTTTGCATCTATATGTGCATTTTCCCAGGGAGAA
Organism: Hyperoodon ampullatus; assembly: GCF_949752795.1. NCBI lineage: Eukaryota > Metazoa > Chordata > Mammalia > Artiodactyla > Ziphiidae > Hyperoodon > Hyperoodon ampullatus. The sequence goes on from NC_136933.1 coordinate 29,620,606, forward strand.
TTCCGTCTCTTTCAGCGGATTCTCCAAGTGGTCCAGGGCTCACAGCCAAGGAGGAAAAGAGGAGGCAGAAAAAATAGAATCCAACATCTTTGCAAAAGTAGATAAAATTTAAAGCCTGTTTTTGTTTGTCAGACTTGTCTGATTCATCACATATTTTACCCTAACCAGCCCTCTCTGGTTGGAAACTGTCAGGATTCTTCACCCACTTCCACCAGCCTCCATTAAAAGATGTGCCCGATTTTACTAGTTTATCCTCTGCCAAATCTAGCTAAATATTTTTTCCCTAGTTTTCCTTTTTTTAAAATTTCTATATTCATTGTCACTCAGCAGACCTGATGGTGTAAGACCTTGAACTTTTCATCCTCTAGTCACTTTTCCACCTTTTGCTGAAGCCCTTCTGGCTCCATCCCCGTTGCTCAGCATTGAGGGGCCCAGAGTGACTCAGGGCCCAGAGCCCAAGGATGTCACCTGTCTGCTCCATCCGCAGGTGCCCCGCCTGGCATTTCAAAGGAACGCCACAGTGGGCACAGCCAAACTCCCGAATCACTGGCTGCCTGGTGTTGCGCAATGATCAGAAATTGTCTATTCATCTACCTTCTACTCTTCCTTGTGGGCATTAGGTTTTTTTTTTAACTCAAATCACTAGTGGTCTCTTTCTTCTCACATGTATAATCTTGATCCCACCCTTGATTTCATGCTGAATATCCATTAGTATAACACATACTTATAGATGGACTCCTGTCTGCCAGAGACATTCTGCAACTGGACACGGTGCCCTTCACACCCCGGATGAACAAAACCGCTGACCATTAAGGCATTTTCATCTGGTAGACAAGATGGGAGTTTCACAAACCACGAACCCAAAGAACAACGTGAGACTCTAAGAGAAATACATGGGAATGCTCTGAGGCTCCGAGCAGAGAGAAATAACACAGTTAAGTGCAATCAGAAAGGCTTCCTGGAAGAGATGTTACCTCCCAGCCTTGGAAAAGGCAGGAAACATGGATAACAGCAAGTAGTTATATTGGGCTGACATGTATGTTTTATTTAGGGAAATTGTGGAAACGCTTAAGGTAGATTGTAGCCATCTCATGGAGCTCCAGGCATGAAAGAACCTAATAAATTCACTGGACTTGTTAGATGTGGTTAATTTGCTCCCTGAATAATAAATATGGCTTTCACCATTCTATCTGCTTAACCCTTAATTAACACACAGCTAACTAAGGAACGCTAAAACGCAGTCTTCCACATATGGGGTTTCCTCGTGTGCCTCGTAACTGACCCTTGAAAGGGCAAGTGTTGTTTCATCCTTTTTGGGTTATAAATCTTTCCAAACTTCATAAAACACATCCCACGATGATCAGTTTTCCCTCAACACATGAACTTATGATTTCTTTCACGTCCGGGACCAGTCTTCACATTTGAATTCCAACCACCCTGCGCAGAACAGATGCCCAGACACTGGCACACATATGAGAGGAGAGGGCTCAGCCCGGTGCCAAGACGCCCCCAGGAGAAAACCCTGGGGATTATGGGGTCCCTTCTTCCACGTTGTCACGTGCATCCAGGCAGATCATGACATTTTACAGATACAGAATGGAAGTCTGGCATCTGAACCACTGAAACACTACCACGGATTGGTGAAGATTGCTCCTAAGAAAGTGGTGAATGGATGCACTGGCCTCAAATTCCAATTTAGTATCCATGGATTTGTTAATCTGAAAAATACTCAATATCCGCTCCTGCCTAAACAGTGGTAGCTTTCTGAATGTTTGATATACACCAGTACCATTTTTAGTACTTTTTCTAAGAGTTTATTTAATCTTCACAACAACCCACACCCCACTCGAGAAAAGTACTATGATTAGACTCCCTATTTTAAAATGGGACCACCAAGGCACAGAGAGGGGAAATAAGCCCATGGGGCAGCACAGCCATTCGCGAGGCAGGCTGGGATTCACACTCAGGGTCCGTGAGCTTAGCCGTGTGCCCTGTTCTTTTGTGTAGCTCAGGAGTTGCCATTTCTTCTTATTATTTTAATCCACTATTTCAACCAACTTTCATGTGCCCAACTCTGACCAAAAGTTTTGAATTCACCTCTCCAAATAAAGTAGAATAAGGAATGTTTTAAAAGTCCACACACACACTAACATTGGTTGGCTGTTTCCTAAGAACCAGGCGATACCCTAAGTACTTTCCTGGAATCATCCAGGAACTTGATTTCTCACGACAAACTCATGGTCTAGTCCTCTTTTCCCTGCATTTCATAAGTCTTAGATCCTGTTCCCTTATTTATCCTCTGATATAAACTGGCTGGCTCTTCACAAATGATAAAATATTTCCTAAAAATACCAAAATTAGTCTGCACAATTTTTAAACAATAAACCCTAGATTTTGTGATTAAATTAGAGATTAAAGATAATAGCTGATTCTTTTATAAATGGAGAAAGACTTCCTTAAAATGTAGCAGGGAAAACCCATTTCACAGAGAATAAGAAACAAAAGTGCATTTTGATAAAAGTAGAGAAATAACTACTAAGGACACAAAAACAAGCCAAACCTCTAGGACATGTTCAGGTGTTAGGACGCATTTGATTGATCTTTAAGGGAGATCTGAGCAGAAAGGTCAATTTTTAAAAATAAAGTTCTTGACGGGCACTAATCGATAGGTCAAGGGTTGGTGGAAAAGCTGACTTCAAAACATGATCGTCGAGACAAATCAGGATCCTCGGGTGTTCCCGGCACCCAGGGCACAGGGGGTCCTCAGCTGCACCCTCTGACTGGCCTGTTTTACACACAGACCCGTCAACACGCAATTCTTACCTTTGAAGCCAGAAGCAGAGACACGGGTCAGCCCTCTTGCCCGCCCTGAGATTTCCTCTCCACACGAGCTCGTGCAGGACACTGACTCTCCAAGTTGGTGGAGAAAAATTCCAAGACGTCCGGGGAGCTGAGAACAGAAGGACTGGATGGAGTCTTGAAAACAATCTCAGCCAACATCAGCAGATGCCAGGCAGCTGGGGCCCAGTGGGGAAAGGAGCTCCCCAAGTTCACATAACAAGCAAAGGGGCAGGTTCAGAACACAGGCCTCATCCCCTGACGCTGGCTTTGAGGAACCACACAAAGGCAGAGCAGAGGGAGAGTTCGGCAAGCGCCCCAGAGCTGCACCCCGTCCAGCTTCTTCCTCCTCGCCGGACCGGCGAGGACTTTAAGTAGATTGGATTCCTGGGAACGAGCCCACACCCAGGCCGGGAGAGGCCCTCGCAATCACTAGGGAGCCCATCAACATCCCCGGGCTTTGCACGGGCCTCCCGCTCCCAGGCGATTGCAGAGTCGCTTCACCTGACCTCAGAGAAGCCCCAGCTCACCTGCTGCTGAGCCTGCTCGCTGGCTCCTAATAATGAGCTCCTGCGAGACCCGTATCCTATTTGGCAAACCCCAGCCTTAAACAACCTCTGCAGAGACCCTCCCAGGCTCCCAGTGCTGTTTTGTCGAACTGTTCTTAAGAACCATCTCCCTCGGGCGGTTCATTTTCCCCTGGTCTCCTGAGTGGCCCCTGGAGGAAGGCTTCGTCACCAGTGAACGAGGCACCCATCAACATCTTGTGCCAGCGACAAACCCTAAATGCATCTGATGCGCCGTGGAAGAGGAGGTGGGCAAGCGGATGGAGAAAGGGCAGAATTTCCAGCAGCCGTGACAGAAATAGCGCAGCCAATTAAGATGCCAGCTGCGAAGAGGCAAAGATACAATCTGGTGCATTAATAGCTCTGTATTGTGCATTTTTAGGAAAACAGGTTTGCCTTTTACCTGCTGGTTTGGTGATAAAAATTTAAAGAGGGCTGGCCAACTGCCCCCGCCGCCTCCCGTTAAGTCCCTCCTCTCTCCAGTGTGTTGTAACCGAATCCTCTCACACTCTACACGCGGCTCGCGCATCCTAAGTGCCTTTTTGGTTCATCTGCTTGTACAGCTGGTCTTCTCCAGTTGAGGTCAAAGAGCTTGCACAAAATAGTTCTCAGGAGAAGAATTAGATTTAATAAGGAGAGAAAACTAAAGGAAAGATTGCATCCATGGAAATAGCTGCACCGGGTGTGAATACAGAAACTATTTCAGGGACTAGGAACAGATTACCATAAAGTTAGCGTCGGTGTTTCACGTCTTGCATAGCTGTGGGTGGAGGGCAAAGCTGCGTAGATTCCCAGGGCTCTGGCAGCCTCGGGCAGGGGAAACACACCACCCTTATATCAAGGACTGAGCGTGAGCAAACCCTCACTGAATAAAGCCCTATTTTATATTAGAGCCTGAAAGTGTTTCCAATTCAGTCCAAGCCCTCATCTGTGGGAGAGTAATAAACAGAATGTTTGATCATCCTCAAACTCCTGCCTGCCAGGTTTTGCCCATCTCAGTAAATGGCAGCAGCATCCACCCAAGTGTTAAATCGTTGCTGAAGATACAAACCTAGATTTTTCCCTTCATTCTTCCTTTTTCGAATTCCTCAGTAAGTCCTGGTCATTTTATTCCCCATATATATACATATATATATATTTTTTTTTTTTTTTTTTTTTTTTGCGGTACGCGGGCCTCTCACTGTTGTGGCCTCTCCCGTTGTGGAGCGCAGGCTCCGGACGCGCAGGTTCAGCGGCCATGGCTCACAGGCCCAGCCGCTCCGTGGCATGCGGGATCTTCCCGGACCGGGGCAAGAACCCGTGTCCCCTGCATCGGCAGGCGGACTCTCAACCACTGCGCCACCAGGGAAGCCTCCCCCCAAACATATTTTTAATTGTCTGATTCTCTGTATGTCCACTGGCTTCACCCTAGTTCAGGCTGACATCATCTCTGCCCTGAATAATCACAAAGCTCGCAATGCTTCACAGCCTCTTGGGTACCACCGGCTGATACTGTCTCCCTCGTCCTTTGCCATGTTCTCACCGTCTGTCCACCATGTATATCTCACATGTGAGTCAAAGTCATTCCTCATCTGAAAACCTCTCAGCAGCTTCCTGTTATCTTTAGAATGAAACCGAAACTCCCAATCGTAGCCTCTAAGCCCTCTGTGCTTGGCACTGCAGACACCCCCCCCAACCGGCCCACCAGGCACCCCCTAGGCACCCCCAATGCTCCGAGCACCTCACCTCATCCCATGACTGGCTCCCCAAACAAGTCCCCAGGGCGAGTGAGTGCGAGCCTTTGCATATGTCTCACCAGCATGTGCAGAAAGCTGGCCCAACTCTGAGGTATTGGAAGAAAGCACACAACCTTGGGCACTTCAGGGCCCCACTGCAGGGAAAACAAACAAGAGGCTGTCGGCACTGCTCTGGCTTTGCGGGAGAAGGCATGCAGTGGTGAAACCCGCCCTCCCAGGAGGGAACAAGAGTGTGTATCAGGAGCTCCCATAGACGAGGTCTAAGCCAGTGTCAGAATCCCCAGCCCGGGCTGACTGGTGAACGCATTTCTCTCCTGAGGCCAGTCAGTAAGAAAAGGAGGAGGTGACAGCTTCAAATGTGAAGACAGCAACAAGACATCAGGTTTCAGAAAACAGTCTGAAGGAAACCTAACGCCACCAAAGGCATTAGGTTTCCTAACAATAATTTTCTATAACTGATACCAAAGAATGGAGATCTTTGAATTGCCTGAAAAAGAATGAAAAAGAATTGATTTATCCCTGTGGTGCAAGAATGTTCCAAGACACACAAACCAGGTCCTGTATTTTAAGCTGACCGTGTGTTGGTCAAATGGCAGGTAACTTGTTATTTACCAGAGCCCAGTAACTGACAATTACCATTCTCTTGTGTGAACTAGTTTAGACAAAAAAATAAAAGGAATGCATGCAGGGAAGAAAAAAGAAAGATACCATTGGGAATAGTGGAGTAGGAAAAACCTCCAAAAAAATCATCTCCTCCCTAAAGGCAAACACTGGCAAAATTGTCAACTTTACCAGAATTCTGGAAATCAACCAAACACTTGAAACAACGTTTCACATGAAAATATGTTCCACATTATTAGCTATGCAGGAAAGTGACTGTGATCCAAAACCACAGTGACAGACTACTTCTTGCCAAAGTGCTGCAGTCACTTTGGGAAACAGTTTGTCAATTACTCAAACAGTCACTGTGGAGAACAGTATGGAGGGTCCTTAAAAACTAAAACTAGAACTACCATATGACCCAGCAATCCCACTCCTGGGATCTTTTTGAAACCATAATTCAAAAAGAGACATGTACCACAATGTTCATTGCAGCAGTATTTACAATAGCCAGGACATAGAAGCAACCTAAGTGTCCATCCACAGATGAATGGATAAAGAAGATGTGGCACATATATACAATGGAATAGTACTCAGCCATAAAAAGAAACGAAACTGAGTTATTTGTAGTGAGGTGGATGGACCTAGAGTCTGTCATATAGAGTGAAGTAAGTCAGAAAGAGAAAAACAAATACCGTATGCTAACACATACATATGGAATCTAAAAAAAAGGTTCTGATGAACCTAGGGGCACAGGAATAAAGATGCAGACATAGACAATGGACTTGAGGACACGGGGAGGGGAAGGGTAAGCTGGGACGAAGTGAGAGAGTAGCACTGACATATATACACTACCAAATGTAAAACAGATAGCTAGTGGGAAGCAGCTGCATAGCACGGGGGGGGGATCAGCTTGGGGCTTTGTGACCACCTAGAGGGGTAGGATAGGGAGGGTGGGAGGGAGACCCAAGAGGGAGGGGATATGGGGATATATGTGTATGCATAGCTGATTCACTTTGTTATACAGCAGAAACGAACACACCATTGTAAAGCAATTATACTCCAATAAAGATGTTTAAAAAAAAAGTTATTTATAGAATTACCATATGACCTAGCAATTCAACCCCTAGGTATAGAACCAAGAGAACTAAAAACACATCTCCACCATAAACTTGTGCACAAATGTTCATAGGAGCATTATAGGTAGTAGCCCAAAAGTAGAAACAACCCAAATGTCATGATAAGCAGATAAGCAAAAAAGTATATGCATACAATGGAATAGCATTCAGCCATAAAAAGGAATGCTGCAATGTGCATGGACCTTGAAAACATTATGCTTAGTGAGATAAGCCAGACACAAAAGGCCACAAATTACACTGTTTCATTTATTTGAAATGTCCAGGATAGGCAAATCCACAAAGACAGAAAGTTGATTAGTAACTACCAGGGGCTGGGTGCTGGGTGCGGGGTGTGTGGAATGATTGCTAATGAGGACAAGGTTTCCTTTTGAGGTGATGAAAATGCTCTGCAATCAGATAATGGTAATCATTGCTAAATACTCTGAACTCACTAAAAAACATTATATCACATACTTTTTTTTTTTTTTTGCAGTATGCGGGCCCCTCACTGTTGTGGCCGCTCCCGCTGCGGAGCACAGGCTCCGGACACGCAGGCTCGGCGGCCATGGCTCACGGGCCCAGCCGCTCCGCGGCATGTGGGATCCTCCCGAACCGGGGCACGAACCCGTGTCCCCTGCATCGGCAGGCGAACTCTCAACCACTGCACCACCAGGGAAGCCCCTATATCACATACTTTAAGTGGGTGAATTTTATGGTATGTGAATTATATCTTAATTAATATAAAAGCTTCAGCTGGTATTAATAAGAATGCTAGCTATTACTTTACACTTATTTTAAGGAAGAAAAACACATACCCACACTGAAGTGAGAGGATGGAAGGATGGCAGATAACAGAGATAAAGACCAGCAAATTGTTCAAATAAAGAAAGAGGCTTAACTAGGAAGATCGATAAACTTGTAAAACAACAGGGCACATTTTATGAAAAGGGAAATTTTCACTAATTTTTTGTGGGATGATTCCATGAGTGTAGACATATATGTAAATATCATTGCGCTATACCTCTAATGTTTATGCATTTTACTGTACATAAATTATACCTCAATTAAAACAACAAAGGATACATTTTGCATCAAGATTTAGTACACACCCATATACATACACATGGGAACACTCATACACCTGAAAAATGCTTCAAGAAACAAAATTATGTCTTGGGACACATTCCAATCTATTCTAATCTTGTCTACTGGTACAAAGCAAACAACAGGGAACAGTAGTATCAAACACTTTAATTCATCTGAAAAACATTGATCTAAAGTCATTCTCTTTTCTCTGAGTCAGTTTTATGCAAAAAAATTTTAATATATATACTACATATTTTATATATATAATTTATATACATATATATCCCTAAAAATTTTAACAAGTCACTCTCTCCCCTGAACAAATTTTTCATTTCACTTTTAATATATTTTCTTAATATTCTTACCTTCCCACATCATGAATCATTCTGACTAAAAAAAGAAAGTCAAGAAAATTCTTCCATGAACACATTTCCTGGCACTTTTTCAAAAAAAATGTACTTGTTATCTTTTCAGCAGTTGTTATCTGTTGAAACCATGGTTTCCAACAATTTCTCCTTGGGAGTTATAACCATCAAACATTTTTATTGCTTAAGGCAAAGTGATGTTTTTAAGTGCTTTATGCACAAAGTAAGTCTTTATCATTACCAGCGTAGAATTAGGTTAAAATAAAGATCCACTCAGCAGTGACTCACTACTGACACGGCCCTATTTAGGATAAAGTTCACATAATTTTATGAATTGAGATAAACAGAGAGAGAACACAAAAGTGAGTACAGATGCCTCTGTTACAGGCTGGGCTCCTGTGATGAACTAGTTTTCCTGGTTCTCACATCAGATTTCCCCTCCTTCCAATTTCTGACCCTAGTTGAGCCTGCTGGAGTCCCCAGACAAAGTCTCACCTCGACATCCTACAATGGCCATTTTCACATTTGAACAACATCTTCTGACTCACTTAGGACTGCTTTATACTTCTACCAATACCTGCGTCTCCCCCATCCTGTTGTGGAGCAAGTTTTATTCTGAATCCAGGTGTGGAACTGTAGTAAAACGTCATCTTGTTGAATTTGTCTCACTGTTCTTGCTTGTATACATATATATTAACATATACATATATTTACATATGTAATACACATATATTACATATATATTTACATATACATATATTTGGGATTCTAAATCTGACAGAATTTCTCCCGCATGGTATAATCATATCTCCAAGTATATCCAAAAAGTATAGCATCTAATAAAACATTCACAATTCTTATATTTGATAAAGAACACATCAAGAAGAGATAAATACCACTAACTAATCCATAAGAAAACAATAATTTTTTACATTGCCAAAAGACAATATAAAACAGGTGCGCCACCAAAAAATGTATCCAAATAACCAATTCACATGTAAAGGCAAATAGGCAAATAGCTAACCATATGTCCACCTAACGATCCAGCAGTTCCACTGCTAGGTATACAGCCTAGAAAAATGAGTGTCTTTGAACCAGAAAGATATGTACATGTCCACAGTGGCTTCATCCACCCACTAAATACATGCTATAGAATCCCACCCTCATGAAGTTCAGAACAGGCAAACTATTCTATGGTGCTAGAAATAAGAAAACTGATCAATGGCCAGATAATGAATGGGAGAAGGCATCGGGGAGCCTTCTAGGGTGATGGAAATGTTCCCTATCTGGGTGTTGCTTACGTGTGTGTGTGTGTGTGTGCGTGCATGTGTGTGTGTGTGTGTAAACTCATAGAGTTATACCATAATATTGGTATATATTTTGTATTTAAATTATATCTCACTGTTAAAATTAAAAAGTACCTTCTCCATTATCGTATTTCTAAAACCTTCCATTCTTTTGGCCTGTTCCACACTCTGGGCTCAGGCCTGAATACTTCTGAAGTCTTAATTAACAAACAATTCCTGTCCTAATGAATGGTTCCTGTGAATTACTGGCGTATTCCTTCCACTTTTACCATTTCTTTTATTTGAGGGTTTGTTTTTTTCCCACTATCCTGCTCAATGTTTTCTATACCATCTGATTTGCTTTTGGGGTCATATTCATTTACCCTCTAGTTTCAGTTTTAAAGCCTTTGGCTTAGATATGTATTTCTCCATATATTGTAATCTTTACCCTTCCCCAAAACTTAAACTCAGCATTTCAAGATCCTAAACCCTGACTCAGAAAATAAAATCTCAATTCTCCATTTCCCAGAGTTTGGATGAGAAGGAGTCTGAAAACCTGCACTTTTAGGCACCAGACAGAGTTAACCAAAACCAAAAAGCATGAAAAAATGGAGGTGGTTACACAAATGATCTGGAATAAGAAAGACTGGAGTAAACACAAACTAATTTCTTCTATGGAAATATACTCTATTAACAGAAATCGCCTCTAATGCCCTGGAGAACAGGCACTTTTGTAGGACACGCAAAGAATGTTTCACTAATGTCTCTATCACCAATATCCCAAGCACACCAACATAAGTTGCCTAAAAACACAAAAAATCTTATGATGATTACCTGAAATTCTCATCTTTCAAGATTTCACATACACACATAAACTAAAATAACTGACAGAGAGATTTCTCAGTCTGACTCAAAAATAAATAATACAAAAGCAATCTTCCCAAGTCCTTTGAAACCAGCTCAAGGCCGACACCTCTCACTGTGCCTAACGTTACAGAAACCTATAAGCCATTGACACCACCCATATTAAATATATAAAAATCAATTCCAATGTCCTGTGGTGCTTCCAAAGTCCCAACATGCAACTGGAAATATACAAGAAAATACTACCTGCTCCCCAATGCCCTTCAGATTTTTGTCTGATTTATTCTGGAAAGTCAGTTGTGCCCACCTGCACCAGAGACATCAGGAAGCCGTCCGCAAGTCTGGCGGTCTTTGGCAAGTTCACAGTCAGGCTCTTCGTCCAGAGGCCAAGGCCAGTGCTCAGGTGGCCACACCAGGCCTCCATGGCACTAGATCCACAGCGACAGGGGAAATCACCTGCTACCCAGGTCCAACAACAGGCTGTGACCCACTGCCCAGTGCTTACATCCTTCCTTCATTATCGGGGACATGGGATGCTTTTACTCTCTCTGAAAGCTCCTATTAACCCAATGATATACAGCTATATAGTTGAGGGCAACATTAACCTCTCCCCTTTTGATACATATGTTTATAGTTGGCAGATTTTTTAATTGAAGTATAGTTGATTAACAATATTGTGTTGGTTTCAGATGTACAGCAAAGTGATTCAGTTATTTTTTTAGGTTATATTCCATTATAGGTTATTATAAGATATTGAGTATAATTCCCAGTGTTGTACAGTAAATCCTGGTTGCTTATCTATTTTACGTGTAGTAGTTTGTATCTGTTAATTCCATTCTCCTAATTTGTCCCTCTCTCCTTCCCTCTCCACTTTGGTAACCATAAGCTTGTTTTCTATGTCTGTAAGTCTGTTTCTGTTCTGTATATAGATTCAGTTGTGTTATTTTTAGATTCCACATATAAGTGATATCATATAGTATTTGTCTTTCTCTGTCTGACTTACTTCACTAAGTATAATATTCTCTAGGTCCATTCATGTTGCTGCAAATAAATGGCAATACTTCATTTGTTTTTAAGGCCGAGTAGTAGCCCAGTGTATATATGTACCACATCTTCTTTATTAATTCATCTGTCAATGGACACTTAGGTTTCTTCCATGTCTTGGCTATTGTGAATAGTGCTGCAATGAACATTGGGGTGCATGTATCTTTTCAAATTAGAGTTTTTGTTTTTTCCAGATGTATACCCAGGAGTGGGATCACTGGATCTTATGGTAGCTCTATTTTTAGTTTTTTAAGAACCTCCATACTGTTTTCCATAGTGGCTACACCAATTTACATTTTCACCAACAGTGTAGGAGGGTTCTCTTTTCTCCACACCCTCTCCATCATTTATTATTTGTAGACTTTTTGATGATGGCCATTCTGACTGGTGTGAGGTGACACCTCGTTGTAGTTTTGATTTGCATTTCTCTAATAATTAGTGATGTTGAGCATCTTTTCATGTGTCTGTTGGCCTTCGGTATGTCTTCTTTGGAGAAATGTCTACTTAGGTCTTCTGTATCATTCTAATACAGATGCACAGAACGTTTAATGAAAAATTATAAGTGAACTTTTAAGTTTTCAGCCTAAACCACAGATAAAGAAGAGAACGTGGCTATATCCAGTACTATCAATCAAAAAAGGATTTGCTACTTATAGTATTTAGGGGAGCACTGACTAATCAGAGAATAAGCAGTTATAAAGATAAATTTTATTGGAGCCAAAATCTACTCAACAGCTCCCCTGCAGGCAAACTCAAGAGAATCACCTCAAAGCCAGACATGTGAGCCCTAATACAGCATCTGGGTCAGCTTCAGCATCTTACCCCAGTCCATCCCAACCCCCATGCGGTTCAAATGTATACACAATAAAAATATTTGAGGCTCTATGTATTGCTACGATTCATATTGTTTGGGGTGTAAATAGTCCTCGTTGAGATTGAGAAATTACTACTCAGGTACTTATCTGAGAAGGTCCACTCACCTTCACTAACCATAGATTTCCCCTCATTCCCTGGTTGACATCAGCTTTGCTTGTGCTAATCACAACTCCAGACTCACTGCGTCGGATGTGGAAGTTATCTCTCCAGCTTTGGGCATGCAATCTGGTAAAGGAAAACAGGTTGTTTCCCCACTAGAAGCTCAATAACTCATTCAGGGATCTCTATCTTCTTAGCACTGTGATTTAACCAACTGAGGATCCTGCCTCTGACCTTATGTTCCCAGACGGCACACAAAAAGGATAGAAATTTCTGGAACTCCTCTGCTGTCCTGCATTTCCTTCAGTCTGGATTTACCTAAACCACCCAAGAGTTGGGTTCCTATCCAATATTTAAACCACTCAGGCAAAGGAGTTTGCTCAACCTGTCTTTTTGACAGGTTATGAAAGGGCTGTCTGTATTTATCCACATCCTCTTTTCTGATTCTGACTTAAGTCTGGGAAAGATAACAAGGGCTATGATAAAAATGAAGCACAAAATAGAGAGGTCACAGTAGAAGAAACTAGAAGGGGGGGACATTTGCCAAGCCACTGAGAATTCAGGTTTGGTTTAGGCAGAAACCACAGCTAGAGGGAGAAAAAAGCAGTAGAGATTCTGGTTTCCACAAGGAGCTGGAATGTCATAACTGGAGTCTGGGTGGGTATCAACACAGCCAGTCTCCTCTCAAGATGTTTGCCAACTTCTGAATCAATGCAAAGCAGGAGGCTAAGGCATTAAGTAGAAAAATCTGTGAAGTAGTAGAAGAAAGATGTCCATAGTCTCTGTGTTGAGGAGACAAAGACCCACCAGGCTCTCAGTAAAGATGTCATTAAAGAAAATGAGGTAATGAACCAAGAAAAAGGATCCAGGAAACAAGAGCAAGAATGTATCCTACAAGGAAGGAGGTGATGATGAACCTAGGACGAGGGCTGTGCAGTAGTGCTGGAGAGCACCTGGCCCAGACTGGACCAGAAATCTCTAGAAAGAGATTTTCCCCAGGGGGAAATGGTAGAACATTTGGTACATTTGAATAGCGGAAAATATCCTTGATTTAGCACATATGTTAGAGCATTGCAAAAAAAATGTTATTGAAGGGAACATAAAAGGAACTATACTAAAACTGAGGCAAGTATTTCCTCTAGGAAAAATTAAAAGGTGCATGAGCCCACCACTTTGTTCAACCAGGAACATTAATAAAAATCTGGCTATTGCTTCAAAAAATGCAATGTAGGAATATTAAAAGCATGGAAAGAGAAAACTTGTGATTGAGGGGCATGCATAATGAGCTAAATCTTCATCCATCATAGAAGGAAACCAATAAATAATATATAAAATGGAAATGTGTTAAAGCAGTAAAGCACAGTACTTAGAAATAAAGACCTAATTAACATAAGAACAAAAATAGTTGACATATACTGTCTAGATGGGGATGAGGGAGGCGTAGTGTGAATGACTGGTAGTTTTATTATAAGGCTTCTAATACTATTGACTTTTAACCTATGTCAATGTACAAGCTTAATTTAAAAAAATAAGAATTAGCATATTTTTAAATGTCATGAAATAATTGTATACACATTTCCATTGAAAATTAACAAAATAAATTTTCATTCCCAAAGAAGTCAACTTCCCTTATGTAAGAATCTGAGTTGTATAGAGGAAGTAAAAGGGATTTTAATATATGTTGTGTAGAATATGTATATTTACACAGCAGCTGAGAACTGAAAAAGTTCTATTTCTTGGATCTCAATTGTAATAATGTACACCTTGAGATTTCTGGAAAATAATTGCTTGCAAAACCAACAAAACACCCAAGACACAAATTATGTTTAACAAAGCCTGGCTTTTTACATTGCACCATATAATCACTGTATTTGAAGTCTTCAATGTAATGATACAAGTATCTTTCTGTGAACTTTCATACATTTTTTTAAACAAATATATATTGACCCCCCTACTAACTGCCATGCAGTTGCTAAAAACTTAGAGTACAAAAATAAAGCTGAGAAATAACAAAGATTCTAAATCTCCATTTACTGATTTACCTCACAATTCTACCCGGAGCCAAGTCAATACTGAGATTGATGTTCTTAACAGAAAACCTCCAGGGATTTTTGTGGGGTGATTCCAATAGTATCAATATAATTCCCAAGTAATTCTGACCACTCTTTAGAATCCCTAAAGAGAATAGGACATGAGGTCAAGGGATAAAATCAGAGTCAAGTCGCTTTGTGAAATGGAAAACAAATGGTTGCTCCAGCTGAAATAGAAAAGATCAGTCCTTGTGACAACTGTCAAGTCATTCTCAAAACTTTTGTAAAAACTAGTGACTAAGATCATTCCCTTTTCTTCTAGGATTTGGGGAGAAATAGGCACTTAGATAATTTCTTGGTTATTGTATTTACCACAATTCAGGTACATGCAACTATGCAGAAATAAAGCTATTTTCTTTAGGCCACATGAGAAAATCTGTGGAATATCTCATGTTTACATACACGTTTCAGGTTGTGTTTTATTTTAAAACAAGCCTAACGAGACCCAAAAGAAGTAAAAATAAATGAGTTCACTTCAAGTATTACTGTATATAATGTACTAATACCAGTGGTGTCCTTTTCTATTTTGATAGAGGAAGACCCTAAAGAAAAAAAAAAACCTGTAAACTCATTTCATTTCATTCAATATAATTCTAACTTTCTAGTCTTTTCTGTAGAAGGATGAATACTAAGAATGTAGTGAAATATAGGTTACCATTCACTTCAGTACAAATACTAAGAAAAGGAAAAGATGGGTCAATAAAATTTCATTTGAGCCAATCTCTCTTTCTTCCTCCTTTAAGAAAACAAACCTCAATCTTATATTCAGTATCAGCCTGCCCTTTGAACTTAGAAAGAAAAACAAGCAATTAAATCTTCCCTTACATACTAACAAGAGTTTATAGTAAAAACACAGAGCTATGCCCCAAGGAAATCCATAATGAACAAGAATCAGTCTGTATCAGGACCTAATGACTTGGTTCTCAAGCACTTAAGATCACAGAATGGTGAGTCTCTTCAGTAAAAGGAGTCAGTTTGACAGGAAAAAAAAAAAAACCCTCATTTTTTTCGTTATCAGTTTATAATTTATTCCTTTTAAAAGACAATATTGCAAAGCGGCTAAGAGCTTCTGGAATTGGACAGCCTGAGTTTGATACCTGATTTTGCTACCTTGTTACCAGAAGTAGGTAACTTAACCTCTCTAAGATTTGATTTAAAAGGGATAATAAAAACCAGTCCTAGAGCTATGCTGAGAATTGTGACTATATATATAGCAGGTGACCAGTAATTATATAATTATTATCAACATAATTGTATTATGTTTTTACATAATACAATTCTTACATATGTTCATGATATATTCTTACAATATTTTAAATCCCCCAACTCTGTAGTTACATTTTTTTTTACATTTGTAACATTGTGTTTTCTCCTTTTTGGAACAGAGTTGAAAAAAAAAACAAGAACTTTTATTTTATTGGTCTTTTCAAGATTTGAGTTTATCTTCTGCCTTTTGTTTTATCAAGTAAGTCTAACATTCTTTTATTTTCTAATTCACTAATTTTTGCTTCTGTATTTATTGATTCCTCCCATCTAATTTATTGTGTTATTTTTCTTGAATGGCTTTTAAATGAATGTTTAATTCATTTACAGGAGTTGCTACATTAACAAATATTTTTTCTCACACTTTTCAAAATACAATGTTAGAATTTTTACCTACTTGTTGTAACTCATGTACTATTTTCACAATAACAGAGAATCAAACCTTAGCTATGAACCTACACAATGACATAAATGGTCCTGGTCACGTGCCTGTCCTCTGGAAAACGTACAATAATAAAAATGTATGTGGAGAGCACAATGAGACAAAAAGCAGTGATTCTCAACTCAGGGTACTTAGGCTGCTCTCGAAGTATGAGATACCTCAGCCCCACTCCAGAGCCTGATTAGATTAGACTTGGGTGGGACTCTTGTATCAGAATTCTTCATATTCCCTTGTCTATTTCTAATTCTGTAACATTATGGCTTCTATTACACAATTTGGTCTATATGATGGCAAATTTTTAGGATTTATCAAGATTTCTTTTCCATTTTGTAATTGTTATATAGATTAAGTTCCTTCTATCTTTGCTACTTGTTTGTCTACTGAGCCTGACTGTCACAGGTATATTTAATGTCCCCAATATTAATGAAGTTTTAGCATTTTCTGAGTATATTAATGTATTCTGACACCATAATGTTCTGAAAATAAAAGTTATAGGACTTAACATCTTTTAATGAATTTTTATCTCACAAAAATAAAATTAAAAATATAAAGTAAATATCAATCAATGTCTAATATATTCTTCCTGCTTCCCAATGAATCACCTTGAGTATTCCTTTTTAGTAATTATCAGATGGATAGATAGTAGATAGGTAGATAGATAGATAAAATTGTACTATTTCCTTGGGTTCTTCATTTAAAGCCAAAGAGCTCACAAAGCTGAAAATATGTACAATCTTGCACTTTACAAAAAAGTTTGCCAGTCTTTGTTACATCCTAATGAATAAGAGCAATTAATAATTACAACAACTAGGATGATTCCCCTAATATATTGATGAGCAAAAAACATCAGGCACATATTGAGTTGTATACCGGCAAAGCTCATCTATGATGTTGGAATGCAGGATAGAAATTGCCTGAGTGGCATGGATGTGACCAGAAGGGGGTGGAAGACAGCGCACTGGTGATGTTCCAAATCTTGACCTAAACTCTGGTCAAATTATACATTTATGATTTGTGCACTTTTCCACGTGTGTGTCATAGGTGTGTCTGCATTTTTCATCAATAAAAAAGTATTTTTAACTACATTCAAACAAAATTTACAAAGTATGGTCATGTTGGTATGGTACTGTTACCATGAGATAAGGTAGTATCACCATAAGCAAAATAGGAACATAATTCTGGGACGTAAAAGCCAGACCATAACATAAAAACATTAACTCCCAATCTTTTCTTCCTTACAGCTAAAGAAAATAAGGACAATAGAAGTCATTTAATTTGCTGAAATTAATACACTTATTTTGTATAAAAGGGTAAATCAGGACCAGTATTCTGGCTTAAAAATCCAACCCTTTTCCTACCATACAACATGTTACTATTCTCTTCATCAAAACAAAGAAAAGTAAAATAACCTAAAAATGCTACCTTTATAACTTATTATTACCAGTTATCATCTCCATGAAATTACTGTATCATAATTTACCATGTAAAGCAGCAAATATTTCCATCATTTGTTTAGCTTAATATGTCTTTTCAAAGAGAACAAAGAAACAAAAATAAAAGCACTATGATTAAAAACCTTGTCTAGAAGAAGTTAGAAAACAGAATGTCTGGCCTCTCCAAACCATGAGATAGTTCCTATCACCATGCTATGATAAACACAAAAATTCATTTTTAAATTTTGTAAACATTTAATAATAAAATATTTCAAATGTGTAGAAAATATGGAAAGTAATAGGTGCCATATTAGAGTCTTAGAATCTTAGATTTACTAGTTATTAACATTTTGATCTATATGTTTTTGATATTTTTACTATTTTTTAACTTTAAAAAAATGTAGATAAAGCCATATATCTAGCCATATATATCTAGCCCATTGCATTGTCTCACTCCCCAGAATGAGCCCCTTAACCTCAAATTTGGTATTTTTGCACACTTTTATGTATTACTTTACAAATTCTTTATGTACTTATATCACTATAAAATACTGTTTTATATATTTTAAAGTATGTAGATAAATGCTCTGAATGTATCCTTATTTTAGATGGGAAGTTCTAAATGGCTTGCTTCCAAATAATTTTTCAAACCCTCCGAGGACAGAAATCACTTGACTTTCATCCTCAAAGCACTTTGACAGGTAGATTATAATTGCGATGTCCTATTCTCCCTGTCATATTTTATTTCTTAAGCTGCCTACATGTAAGTTCAATCTGGTATCTATGTTTATAATTAATTAGATCTCAAAATAGAAACGGCAGCAGAGAATAGAATTTTGTTGTTGAAAGTATCAGAATTGACTGGGCTATCTTGATATTTCCTTATAGTTTGTGCAACCTTTTCCCACTTACATGAAATCTCAATAAGAAAGAGAATTGCTTTCTATTTCCTGACTTCAACAAGAAGGTCATTATTCTTTTATTGGGTAACTTGGCAGTAAATAGTGTTCCTTCGTAAAGCTTTGGTTTTTAGCTTTAAGTCTGCTCCACTATCGTGTGTTTATTCTGTGAGTCACCCCTGACACCTCCCCTACCTCCTAGGTCCTGTCCATTAATGCCTGTTCATCTTCTCTGTTGTCATCTCCATCTCCTGGAGCCAAGCCACATCCAATCCCATCATGCTACATCAATGTAACCAAATCTGCCATTGTGTCCCCCAATCTGATCTCATTACAGCTGCTCTAAAGAAGAAACAGAAATCTCTGGTTCTTAACATTCTCTAAGTGCCTGCACCTTCTGGTTCTTATCACATCTCCAGCCTCACTGAGAACTAGTTCCCGCTCTGTGCTCTTTCAGTTACTTGAATGTTCCATGCTCCTTCATCCCTCCCCAAAGCCCTGGCATAACCAGTACCCTTTGCCCAGGGCTCTGTCCACCACTCCAGACACAGTCCTTTCTTAAGAAAGCCCCCTCATTACTTTATTTACTTGCTCTTTTCCTTCACAACCTTATCAGTGTGTGTGTGTGTGTGTGTGTGTGTGTGTGTGTGTGTGTGTGTGTGTGACTATTTCCCTCCCTCGTTAAATCACAAGCTCCTTCAGAGCAGGGACCCTATGTACATCGTTCAACATTCAACATTGGACCAGCACTTAGCAAACTCATCTTACAGTAAGTGTTTACTGAATGGTTGTTGAATTATTTTTAAAAAACGGGCATTTGTATCAAATAGTGAATACATGAGCAACTGGAGGGCAGCGTCCCTAATATCTAGCAGTGTTTGTTTATAAAAAAAAAATGAGGAGAAATATATAAAGGTAGCACCAACCTTACCAACTAGAGAATCGGCAGCTGCCGGCACAGCTCACAAAAGCTGCCCTGTGGGTAGTTTCCATCAAATTCACTAGTCGCCTACCCGTGTATCTTCATGGCTTAACTTGTCAGCAAGCTAACCAAAATCTAAACGCAGGCTCCCTGGGGAGATGGAAAAGCACATGAGGGTTGTAATCAGGCAGGAAAGCAGAGCCTGTGGAAGCTTCGGGCTGCTTAGGAGGCCATCATGGGAAGGAGTTAGAAACATAAATGCAGTGAGGGAACGTTTAGTCTGTTGTATCTCTGCTTTAGCTCCTGACACTTCTGGTGGGAACGTAAGGAGAGAGACAACTGGACAATGAAAGATGCGAGCAGTGCAGCACGTCCCCGCCCTTTGCAGCTTTCCACCTGTCACCTTCCTTCCTTTCCACTCCCATGAGCCATTATCCTCTGAAAACCGGAAGCCCCATCCTCTCCCGACACTGATGCTGAGAACCCCTGGTTTTTCCACATTTAATGTATCTTAAACCATTTATAAACAAAAACTATTCTTAAGGAAAGTGTTTTTCCCTATCTATTCTTGAATGCAAAGGAAATAAATTAGGAAACATTTTTGTATTTAAATAATTTATACCTGTGAATGCCTGTGATTGTAACCATCATCATGTCTATTTCAAGACATGGCATAATCATTTACTTTGCCCTTGGTGTGTATTCTACTTATTATTATGGAGTCTAAGAAGCAGCTCCCCCTAAACTGTCTAAAAATGTTGCTTTCTTAGGGTTTTAAGATGTTCTGTCTACATTTAAACTTAATAACAAAGAGCTACTGGAGGCAACCTTGACACCTTTTCAAATTGAACAAGTAGTGGTACAGCTGTTAGCTGTGAAATTCACAGACAAATGAAATTCATTTTAGAGGTGAAACAATTCCAGCCTGGGGCAAAGATGTGTGAGCAGATGGTGAAAAAAATGTACGCAGATCATGCACAGACTAAAAAGAAAAAAATACCCACTAAGGCAAGTATATTATCACCACTTTGGAATTCATATTTTTGTAGTTCTCTAGGTATACAAAGTGTATACTCTTAATAAAAGTGAACTGAGAATTATTCTTCCAGCTGCCAAAACTAACTGTAAAGTTGTATTAACAAGAACAGTAAGGTTTAGGGACAGACAAATAGACTAATGAACCAAACAGAGTCAAAAATTAACCCAACATAACAGATAGGAACGTGGTATATAACAGAGTGCCATTATAATTCAGTGAGATTATTTTAAAAAGTGGTGAAGCATTTACCTATCATTATGGTGGGGGGGAGTGGCATTTAAGTAGACCTCTCTTTTTCTTTTCTCTTCTTCACGGGCACATGGTTAAATAGCCTTTCTCAGCCTCTCTTGCATTTAGAGGTGACCATGTACCTGAGCTCTGGCTGATGGAAGGTGGCAGAATCAATGCACCCACCTCCAGGTCTGACCTACTGGAAGGCTCCTGTGCCACCACCATGGCTTCCCCACTCCTCTGGCAACCTTGAAGCCAAGTGTCAAATAGCAGAGCCACAATGTGGAAGGAGCCTGTGTCCCTGAGGCAAGTCTTAGAGGAGGGACACCTGCCAATCAGAAACACCCATTTTGGACTTACCTGAAGGAGATAAATTTTTATTGGGTAAGACCACTGAGATTTGGGGGTTTATTTGTTAAAGCAGCTAGCATTACTTTTTCTAATACAGATTTTCTCTTCATACCATACACGACACCTGTGTCATCAAAGACCTAAAGGTGAAACCTTTGACACCCTCCAGAATAGAATATAGGAAAATGTATTTATGACATCTAGGTAGAATTGGAATGCTTAAACAAGACACAGATGCAAAACAGCAAATCATAAAGGAAGAATCTAGCTACATTAAAATGAAAAAAATCTGTATTATAAAATATATTATAAGCATCATAATCAAAACAATGCAAAGCAGACATGGAGAAGATATTTATAATGCACATGATTGACAAAAGATTAGTATGGAGAACATTAAAATTCCTGTAAATATTTTTAAACAAAGAACACAACAGAAAAAAATGAACAAAGGATGAAATCTGAATAGCCAATATAAATATAAAAACATGGTCAAATTACTACCAAATTATGAGTAATTGAGGAAATACACAGTAAATCACAGTGAAAAGTTTGACAAACATTTCAAAGCTGAATAAGGATAAGGGATTGTAACCACACTGACTGCCAGCAGGGTTGGGAGTTGGTGCAGCCTCTTTAAAGAGCAGGTGGAAATATCTAGTTCAGGTGCACATGTAAACCCACGACAACCCAGCCAATTCCACTGTGAGGCATATAATCCAAAGAAGTTATCCCACCTACATAGATATGAGAAAATTTCCTGTAGATACATTTATAGTTGCAGAAACTTGGAAATAACCTTACAAAGTCCATAATAGATAAAATCTGGAATGGTCATAAAATTGAATGCTATATAATAGTAAACACTAACAAACTAGATGTGTATGTTTTAACAAGTCTAATACTGGGAAAGAAAAAGGAAATTGAAGAATGGTAAATACAGTAAGAATAAATGTGTATAAATTTTCAAAACAGAGAAAAATACCTTCTTTTGCATATAGAGACAGTTATGGTTACTAAAGTTCAAAACCTTGTATGGAAAGGATGAGAATCCCTTTAGCAGAGAAAGTGCAGAGGAAAAGGGAGAACAGGTTAAGATGTGGGTCTGTGACTTTGGCTGTCTCTTGAATATTTTGCATCTTTCAGTAAAGGCAACTAAAGCAAATATACTCCAAAAATGTGTTAAAAGTCTAGATCAGGTGTCTGTTGTATTATTTTCTACATATTTAGAATATGTTCAAATTAAAAATTAAGTAGAAATGAAATAAATTAATAAATATGATAACGAAATTTTAAGATTAATTTATCCCATATCCTTTGAATCAATGTCTTCTTCTGAGCACAGAAAAGCCTTCACACACACTGCCCACAAAAAATTAAAAAGAGAAACAAGGAGGGAGGGAAGAAGGAAGGACTAAATGAAAGAGGAGAAGAAAAACAATATTTAGTTTTACAAGATGTACTTTTTATCCAAATGAAAAGATGGCAATCTACTGAGAAGGAAATATTTGCTCAGCAAGTAAAATTTTTGTATGTTAACATGCTAAGGAACTAGAACTTTACTGCAGATGTTTGTGCCTTTGACTGTCTCATATCTCTTGATGCCTCAAACATTTAAGACACTTCAATCCTATTAATCATTTAATTTAATCTTTGTAACAAGCCTATAAGGTAGTAAAAATGGTCCAAAGGACTAAGTTGCTCCTCATTAAACAGCTGGTGTGGGCCAGGGCCTGAACACAAACCCAGGTATTCTGACTCTTGACATGCTTCCTGTGTCCCTAGACTACAGGCATGTAGAAAAGAGAAAACGGTGCAAAATCAGGAAGAAACGGCACAGGCTTGACTCTGTACTACTGCGAACCGACATAATTCAAATCCCCTCTGCAGGGCAGCAGCTCATGTTTTTAACTTCAGATTTCCCCACAAAGAAAGAAAAACACTAGCCCCTGTGAAAAACAAGATTACGGGCCCCAAATGGAGTCACTTATGCTAAGCCCCCCGTCACCAAACTGAGAATTAACTACAGTTTCGGCTCTCCCAGAGACGGAATCTCAACCCAGTCAATCACCTGGTCAGCACCGGTTAGGTCATCTGCCTGCCAGACACCTGACATCTTCTGGAGGAAAGTAACTTTGCAACAACTAAACCGCTTTTTTGGCCAGTATAACTGCCTCGTCCAGCCCGCTTCTGCCTATAAAAGTCTCTGATTTCGTACAGCTCCAAGGAGCTCCTTTCTCTCTTCTAGATGGGATGCTGCCCACTCGAACTGATTTTTGTTCAGATAAACTCTTAAAATGTTTAATACGTCTCGGTGTATCTTTTAACGGTTCTGATGTCAGAAGAGAGAACCAAAGGAGACCCCTCCCCCTACACGCCGCCCACCCCCGGGAGCAAAGAGCAACCAGACGCGGGTACCTGCTGAGCCCTGAGCTCACGCTCTCTCGCCGGCTCTGGCGGTGGTGGGAAAGTACCCCTGGATCCTAGTTCACAGCCTTGCATTATGAGCTTTCAGACTTTTTTTTTTTAATTTATTTTTGGCTGCACTGGGGCTTCATTGGTGCTCGCGGGCTTTCTCTAGTTGCAGCGAGTGGGGGTTGCTCTTCATTGCGGTGCGCGGGCTTCTCACTGCGGTGGCTTCTCTTGTTGCGGAGCACGGGCTCTAGGCACGCGGGCTTCCATAGTTGTGGCACGCGGGCTCAGTAGTTGTGGCTCGCGGGCTCTAGAGCGCAGGCTCAGCAGCTGTGGCGCACGGGCTTAGTTGCTCCGCGGCATGTGGGATCTTCCCGGACCAGGGCTCGAACCCACGTCCCCTGCATTGGCAGGCGGACTCTCAACCACTGCGCCACCAGGGAAGCCCAAGACTTCTTCTGAGCGCTTCTTTTCTGGGCTGGATCTGGCCAGAGTCAGGCCGGATCTGGCTTAGAAACCTGACTGGGCCCAGGGTTGGACTGGATCTGACTTAAGCTGGCCCTGGTCCAGTGTGGGGCTTCAGGTGAATAAAATTTTGTTTTAAGGCTCATCAAGCAGGTTAAACTCACCGAAGTTCATCTTGAATTACAGTGGCCACGGTGGAGAGCCTTTAACCTGATAAGCTGATCCACTTAAGAGGGGCCCTAGAGAAAAGGGGTCTCAGCCAGGCACTCACCAGAAAGGGTAGAGGGAACATTATTTTTTCTCCTCTACAGTTTCTGGGGACCTGGATGAGACCCGCTGGGACACCCGCACTTGCTCCGGACCTTGCAGATGGGATCCCGGGGAAACTGGTGAAGCCGGCAAAGGTTCTTACCGAAGTCAGCTCTCCCGGACCTCTGCTGCAGGGCCTGGTCGAGAGCAAGGTACATTTTCACTTTGTCCCTTCCTTTTCAAATTCGGTGGGCAGGAAAAAACAGTTGTGAGAATTAGATCTTGGAGGTGTGACTCATGAATCAGCTTTCAGGTGCCTTGATCTTGATCAAGTCACCTTGATCAGGTGACTCTTGATCTCCCAGGGACACCTATGCCTGCTTGTTTGTCTCATTTGTGTCCTGGGAACCTGACTTGGCAGCCATCAGGTTGGGGACCCCCAAATATGGCCAGGCAGAAATGGGGGTCACTCATCTGTGGCTCAGGTCCTACTGACGGCTGTCAGCTCTCAGGGGAATTGTCTGAGTCTTTCTTTTGCTACCTTTGGGAGTGGCTCTGGATCTTGGGAGGGTGGTGTCTTTTGCACCTTTTGGGGGTTTCTGCCCGTCACAAACTTCTCCCTGATTTCCAGTGCTTCAGTTTCTGTGAAACAAACTCAGCCCTCTCTCTATCATGTCCTAACCCTGGGGGTCCGTTTGCCTGCTTCTGGGCAACAACTCCAAACCCAGAGAACCATGCCCCCAGGCTCTGTACAAAGCAAGAGACACAGGCAAGGGTAAGCAGAATCAAACCCCTGTGTGGTCTGCAGAGTCTCACATTTCACCGGTCTCCGTGGCTGTCACTGTTCCTGTCCTGAGCTAAATGGCCAGGAGGCATTCATGACTCAAAATTAGCTTCCTTTGGCAGATCCCTACCGGCCTGGCTACGGGCAAGGGCAAATGAGGCTGAGATCAGAAACCTCTCCTTAACTCTTGAAGATACTGCAGAATCTGCTGCTAAACCAATAACTGCCCGACAAATGTCCCTAGACTCTCTGGCCAAAGTTCTTCTTGACAATAGGATGACCTCCAGTTGTCTTTCAGCTGAGCAAGAAGGTGTCTGTGTGTGGCCAACACCACTTCCTGCACCTGGGTGGACACTTCTTGGGAGGTTGAGACTCACTGACATAACATCACTAAGCAAGCCAATTGGCTTAAGAAAGTGACTCCTTCCATGGGGTCTTTTCTGACTTATTTGATTCTTGGTTTGGGCCTTGGGACCATGTCTCCAAAGGGCACCCCGGGCATTGGGAATTATCCTGCTTGTCCTAAACTTAGTAGTCTCCCGGGTACACTGTATCCTCTCAAAAACTTTAAATGCCTGTTCGCAGCCGCCAACCACCAGGCAAATGATTTCCCTAAAACTAGAACATCAGAAAAGGAGCAAAGAGAATGACCAACTTAAAGAATGTGACGTCAAGGCCTGTGAAGACCACAAAGAGAGTCGGAAAAACCTACCAGAACTTCAGAGCAGTAGCTGGGAGGAGAAGTCGGGTCTTAAATTTTGATCACACCTCTTCATTAGCCTGACAATCTGATCAAAAGGGGGAAACTGTTAAAAACAACAGGCCCCAAACTGAGTCGCTTAAGCTAAGCCCCGTGTTAACAGAGACTTAATTACAGTTTCGGCCTCTCTCAGAAATGGAATCTTAAGCCAGTCAATCAGGAATCACCTGATCAACACTAGTTAGGTCAACTGCCTGATAGACACCTGCCTTCCTCTAAAGGAAAATAACTTTGAAACAACCAACCCACTTTTGTGCCAGTGTAATCTCCCCATTTCCACTCCCTTCTGCCCATAAAAGTTTTCGATTTTGTGCAGCTCCTCAGGACTCCTTTCTGTCTGCTAGATGGGATGCCGCCCAATTCAAATCAATTTTTGCTCAAATATACTCAAGATTTTTAACATGTCTCAGTTTATCTTTTAACACAACTAACCTAAGCAGTCTGTTAGGCAATCAAGGAATCCTTTCCATTCAATGTTTCCTGGTTTAGAAGAAGCAAATGCAGGGTAAGCTGTACCATTCAAGATAGAAATAGAATAAAATACCCCACTGCCCCCGGAAATGGCTGGAACAAGCAGAATTCAACTTGAAAAACCAAAGGCATCACTTTGGGGCAAATGATCTCTTTCAATGAGCTTAAAACTTGGCTGATTCTGTGTGAACACAGAGTGATGGTTATGATTCCAGCCATCAGATGGGCATTTGATTGCATGCTGTGAACAGGATCCAGAGCTTAACTAAAGATGCTCATGGCTTGGAATGAGCACACTGAGGGCTGGAAGAGGCTGCAGGGCCTCGGGTGGCCTCTCAACTTGGCCTTGAACTCGAAACCTGCCCAACCCTCTCAATCAATCGCACACATTCCAGCGATAAAAAGAGAGCATGTGGGTCGCCAAGCTCCATGACTCGGTTTGCACAACTGTAAAATGGATGCTCTTTCAATTTAGAAACTCCATGGTGTCTGCCAGCAAGAGGTCACCGTCAGATACAAGCATCACTGGGGCCTCAAAGCCACCAGCTCTCCTAGATGAAACATCTCTCATTTTGTGAACGACTCGTTTTAAAAACAATTATTCCAAACAGAATACGCATCAATCTCATTCATTATTCACATCTGCTGTTGTGTCCGTAACTCATTTTCTCCTTACGGCTGCATTAAATTTTTATTTATTTATTTATTTATTTGCACTAAACTTTGAGAGGATAGCTCTCACAATCCCCCTGTAATCTTTTCTTTGGCTCATTTGAAGGAAAAAAAAAATACACACTTGAGAAGTTTCCAAATATTCCCATGTAATCAACAGCGATCCTTGACCGGCACCTTGCTAACAACCCCCCAAAATGCATAAGACATGGCCTTTCCATGTGTAAGCTGTCAGCTTCTGCAATTCACTTCTGTTTTTATCATTTTATGATGCTTCTTCTGACGTTGGCCGGCGTCCGGGCCTATAAGAATTGCCTGGCACAAAGCACTCCTGAGCGGGTACACAGCTATAAAAGGTGCATCTGTCACACCAATTTATGCAAGCTGAATTGCTGACAAGGACCATTTTTTGAATCAAAACAAACAAACAAATAAACAAATAAGAACTTCTTTTTAAGGTACAAGGGAGAATATGCAAATTCCAAAAAAGAAACTGGTGGGAGGGAGTGGAGTGTGGGGTTGTCAATTCAAAACTGTGAAAAGAGACCCTCTCCTTTTTTGCGTGTCCAAACCTCAAAAGGAGAACTGGTCAGAGGTGGTAACTTAAGTCCCAGGAAAGTAAATCAGTAGCTCTAAAATTCTCATTGATGCAGCAGTCTCCCATTGGAAACAGAAGATGACAGCACTGCCTGAAAGCATTGCCTTAGCTTCTGTTTTGGTTCCATGTCAGGGGAAGGGAATTTTAGGAAAAGCCGAAGACAATACAGTTGGTAACTTTAATATGATTTATCAAGTAGGAAGCCTGATATTGGCTTTCAGTTTTGTGATGACAGAAAGAAAACCCTACCTCTAACTCTTTCCTTTTATATAAAAAATGTTCTTTACTGTGTCTTGCTGAAATACCCAATTACCCTTCATTTCTGGCCACTTAAAAAGGTTCAGGAGAAGCACAGCATTTCTAAAATAACATACCAGGGCTTCCCTGGTGGCGCAGTGGTTAAGAATCCTCCTGCCAGTGCGGGGGACACAGGTTCGAGCCCTGGTCCGGGAAGATCCCACATGCCACAGAGCAACTAAGCCTGTGTGCCACAATTACTGAGCCCACGAGCCACAACTACTGAAGCCCGTGCGCCTAGAGCCCGTGCTCCACAACAAGAGAAGCCACCGCAATGAGAAGACTGTGCACTGCAATGAAGAGCAGCCCCCACTCACTGCAACTAGAGGAAGCCCACGCACAGCAACGAAGACCCAACGCAGCCAAAAATTGAATAAATAAATTAAATAGCACACAAATGAAGTCATAGGACACTAAAAGAAAAGGAGAGGGAGAAGGAAGTTATTGCTTCATATTAAGAGCCGATTTGTTTTAAAAAAAGTATTAGAAGTTGATGAATTTTCAGTTTTAATATTTTCCTTTGAACAATTATAACACATAGTTATTTGTTTTGCAGAAAGCATTAATCCCACGATCATGTTTTGGCCAAGCCCAGAAAATAACATGTATATTCTCAAGAACATAAATTCCTCTAAAACATACAACAAACTAGTGACTGTAACAAAACAGAAGCAGACTCACAGACATAGAGAACAAGCTGTGAGTACCAGTGGGGGGAGGGGAGGGGAGGGGGAGGGGCAGATAGGGAAGGGGGGCAAGAGGTACAAACTATTAGGTATAACATACGCTACAAGGATATAGTGCACAACATGGGGAATATAGCCAATAGGTTATAACAACTATACATGGAGTGTACCTTTGAAAATCGTGAATCACTAGACTGTACACCTGTAACTTATATAACATCGTATAGCAACTATACCTCGATAAAAATAAGAATTCTTTAAATGTGAAAGAACATAAATTCCTTCTCCAACTATTATTTCTCTATATGTGTATATTACTAAAGACTTATTTAATACTCAGTAAAATACAACACTTTCCCATTTAAAAATTCTAATATTTCCAAGCCTAAGGCTCACTGCATTTTTAAAACTTACATCTCACGTAAAGCTCATTTACTACATCTTCACCAAATGGAAGAATGATAGCTGTGGTTCTACTGGGTTAGTCTAGAAATTCTGTAAGCATTATAAGAGCCGTGAATTTCAGAACTCAACTATCACTCCCAAATAGTTCATCACTCTAAGCCGTGAAGCTCTCTTGCAGATAAGATACCAGGTAGTTCATCCTGATTTCCCAAAAGTCCTGCAGTAGGCATGAAAATTGAGCCTCAGCTGTGACCTCCCAAACCTTGAAAGTTGCCAGGAATTTGGAGTCTGTACTTGCCATGTGGCAGGGTCCTTTCCGTCACTGCTGTAGCAAGAGAATTCCTAAGAGCAGATTCTTGTTTGTGGGTGATGACCAAGCTTGCAACAAGAAGGCTTTGAAGGATGGAATAGTTCTAGACAAGTAGGGGGTCCAGGGGGCAAAGGGCATGGAGCTGACAGCATGATCAAAGCAGGAAGGAGAGCTCTCGGGCATGGCACAGAGAGGGCAGAAGTGTTTGCAATTATGGGGCTGGGGGTGCCATGGTGAATGAGAATAAAAGTGATGAATGATAAAGATTACGTTAGATGGATGGGATGGGACTGGGTTGCGGAGCATGAAAATGTGAAGAAACAATTAATTACTGGGTGGGACAGAACAAAAAAAAAGGGAATAATAATGGATTCTAGAGGAGGAACGTGACAAGACAAAAGTGGTGCTGAAAAACAGTAGCTCAGCAAAATTGCTACAGAATACATGTTTTGTAATCCCCCCAAATTTGCATGTAAAACCTAATCCCCAGTGTTATGGTATTGGGGGGGATGGTTGGGAGGTTACTAGGTAATAAAGATGTTGTCCTCATGAGTGGGATTGGTGCCCCCATCCGTCACATGAGGACGCAGTGGGAAAACGCCATCTTTGAACCAGGAAGGGGCCCTCGCCAGTCACCACATCTGCCTGCACCTTGACCTTGGACTTCCAGCCTCCAGAACTGGGAGAAATGAATGTTTGTTGATTATAAGCCAACAGTCCATGATATGTTTGTTATAGGGGGTCGAACTAAGTCAAGAATCTTCTAGAAGGCATTGGAAGTGGAAAAACTTTGAAGAGGCCACTAAAACAATTCAAACTTTTTTTTTTTTTTTTTTTAGAGCACAGCCTGAATGGTGAAAACGAGCATGGAGAGAAGAGGATACATTCAAGAGAAATTTTGAAAGAACTTTTCCAACCAATCTGTAATGAAATAAGTATGAGATAGAAAATACTATTACCATTTAAATTTGGTGGAAATTGCAAAGAACAGTTTTGAATTCATAATGCCATTAATGGGGGAAAGTACTATAATTTTTCTGTAAAGTTTTCACAGTAAAATTTTTCTTTACTGGTCAGATGTGAGAACAAGATGATTCTTAAAGCTCTTAGTATGGCCCACAGTTTTAATATTTTTGGCATTATAATATTGCATCAGAAAATTTCCAAGTTATATGTTACCTAGAAAAACAAGTTTATTTTTCTTTAATTTATCCACCAACAGTGAGCCTATTGTATTATTCTCTTCACTTATGCTTCATTTTCAAGAGGTTGCACCTGAACATTTAGGACTGTTCAGTCAACACAGGCTGATGGGTAGGAAAGTTAATGTCATCTCATGATACATTAGAGGATGGTATTCTCTCCCTTAAAATATGAATAAACAGCCCACAAGGACATCTAGCTCTGATTTTACCTTCAAATTATAAACCTGTTGTAATACATATACTATAAAAGAATACACCCTATTCTTCAAATATAACTTAGGTTATTTCTTTTTCTTCTTTTCACACCATTCTTCCAACTCACATAACCACAATAGCCTTTGTATGACAACTTAGTAGAATCTTCAATTCCAAGGTCAATGGAAATAATCACATAAAATATTCCTGGCTATAAAAATTGCCTAAAATAGGCTATGGTTACATTTGCACCTGGCCAAGTACCCATTTGAGAATTTGAACATCAGGGTATTCCACGGCTAAAATACTTATTATCATGTCTAGATTTGTGCAATTGATCATTAAGAAACATTTATTTTGTAATTCTGAGGTTCAAACCATATGGTAACAAACGGATTTGATTCCATCCCTGATCTTGTCATGGAAAACATAGGTGATAATAACAATAATGGCAGATTAAAAGTATGTATTTATTTATTTTCTGGTTTTATTGAGATATAATTGACAGATAACGTGTAAGTTTAAGATGTATAATGTGATGAGTTGATACATGTATATATTTCAAAGTGATTATCACATTAATGTGAGCTAACACTTCCATCTCCTCACAAAACCGCCATTTCTTTTTTGTGGTGAGAACACTTAAGATCTGCTCTCTTAGCAACTTTCAGGTGTACAATACAGTGGTGTTAACTACCGTCACCATGCTGCCCATTAGATCCCCAGAATTTATGCATCTTATAACTGGAAGCCTGTACCCTTGGACCAACATCTCTCCATTTACCCCCTGTTCAGCCCATGGCAACCACCATCCTACTCCTTGTTTCCATTATTTTGGCTTTTTAGATTCCATATATAAATGATATCATACAGTATTTGCCTTTCTCTGTTTGACCTATTTCACTTAGCGTAATGCCCTCAAGGTCTATCCATATTGTCACAAATGGCAGGAAGTCTTTCTTTCTCACGGCTGCATGATATTCCATTGTGTGTGTATACTACATCTTCTTCATCTATTCATCCATAGATGGGCACTCAGGTTGCTTCCAGTCTTCACTATTGTGAATAATGCTACAATGAACACGGGTGTGTAGATATCGCTGCAAGATAGTGACCCCATGTCCTTTAGATGTATACCTAGAAGTGAAATTGTTGCATCATATGGCAGTTCTATTTTTAGTTTTTTTGAGGAATCTCCATAATCTTTTCCATAGTGGCTGCACCACTTTACATTCCCACCAACAGTGCACAAGATTTCCCTTTTCTCCATTTCCTTGCCAACACTTGTTATTTGTCATCTTTTTAATGATAGCCATTCTGACAGGTGTGAGGCGATATCTCATTGCAGTTTTGATTTGCATTTGCCTGATGATGAGTGATACTGAGCATCTTCCCATGTACCTGATGGCCATCTGCTTGTCTCAGAGCTGCTAAGGCTGCACCTGCTCCCCTCTGCTTGCTCCCTCTTTTGGCAGAATTCTTCAGCTTCTATGCTCTCTTGGGATCCTACCATTTGTTCTCCCAAGGGTGGCAGTAAAGCTCAAGTTGGTGGTCTCTCCCTGCTCCGCAGACTTGAGCCGGCTTTCTGTGTATGCCCAGTGGTCATCTGCCAAAGCTTGTTCTGGCTGCTGCCATTGAGAGCATGCACAGGGAGCTGGCCACAGGATGGGAGAGAAGGGGTATGGGTCAGGTGCAGGGAGTGTTGGGGGTGTCTGTGGACCAGTTGGGGATCCACGGGCAAGGCATCCCAGGGGCTCGTGGGTGGGCTTCCTGTTGGAGTCTGCGACACAGCTAGTAGGATCAGAGTCCCTTTAATGTCCTCCGAGAGTCCCATCTGCAGCTCTCCCAGCCTCTTTCCACCCACTCCTGAGTCAGTGCTCTGGAAAGGGTGAGAGAGCCATGGTCTCTTGGGCAGCAACCCGCGCCCCTGGGCACTCACAGGCTCTCACTTTCCCCCGAGGGAGGAATCACAGGCGAGAAGCTGTGATTCTCTGAGCTGTGATGCTGTGGGGGAGGAGTGATGTGGGTAAAATCCAACTGTCCCTCTGACCCTCTCCAATGCATCCAAACTCAGATTTTGGGTTCCAACAGGATGCTGGAACTTCTACACTAGAAACCTAGACTTTTTACAAAGGCTTTCTCAACTGTGGGTGATTTTCTGAAATTGTTCTCCAGCAGTTCCCAGATCATAGGCAAGGGGCACTGGAGCCGTTCCACGGGCCACTGCAGGGTCTACAGCCAGGATCAAGGTGTGGTGCCTGTTGCCAAGGGTACAGGAGGATGAGGCTCCTCCCACTTCCCTCGTTGTTTGGTGCTGGACCCCACTGCTCCCACAAGACACTTTTGCCCACGGATGGATGCCAAATTCTTGTTGTTGAGGGGGAGACATAGATGAAGGGTGCCTTAGTCATGGGGCTGATGTCACCCCTAAAACCTCTTCCACACTGCCACACAAGTATCAGATTATCTTCCTGCTCAAAAATCTTTGATGGATACTCTTTGTATATGTAATAGGGAAGAACAAATCTGACTCCATATTGGACCTGTTCCTTTTGCTTTTTAACCTTTGTGTCCTGTTGTTTGGGCTTAGTCATGCTGGCTCTGCACATTTTGTAAACAAACAGCCTGAAATATACAGGAGAGCCCATTCTCATGGCTTTGACCTTTAACAGTCCATTCACAGAGATAAAAAGTTGCAGAACAGAGAATAACATTTGTCCTGTGGGAGGTTTAGAGGCACATCCTGACCTGATCTATGTGGACAGCTGCAAGAACAAAGGATTCCTGCCCAAGAGGTTTGCAACAACTAACCATGCCCCTCCCTCACCTGGTTTTGAAAGTGCTTTGCTGAAACCCTTTGAGGAGTTTGGGGTTTGGGGGCACAAGTCATCCACCTCCTTGCATGGCCCTGCAATAAACCTTTCTCTGCTCCAAACTCCGACATTTTTTGGCTTCACTGTGTGTCAGGCACACAAACTTGTACCATGTACAAGTACCATGTATAGAACAAAATTCTCAGCATAGCCTCAACCGCCGTCCATAACAGGGGCCTAACGACCTGTTCCGTTTCATGCTCTTCTTCACTCCTAAGCCCTCTGTGCAATTTAGGTAGTGATTTGAACATGCCCAATGTTCCTGCCTCTGTCACACATTCACCTGTCTCCTTTCACCCAGGATGTCATCAGGAGGTTTGCCTACGTAAATCCTACCATTGCTCAAGACCCCATTTGGATTCATTCTCCTCTATAAAGCCTACCCTTAAGATTTTACCTTTTCCAAAGGGATTTTGTCCTTATCTTCATGGTGAACCTTGTATTTTGAGTTGGGTTAGAGTTACTTGCACACATGCTGTAAATCATAAAGAGCTTGAAAACACGCCACACACCCTGCCTTACCCTTAGCATACACTCAGGTGACATTTGTAGCATTTAATTCTTTCCAGTGTTGAACTTCAAACTTTTGTTTTGGATAGCCTCAGGCATTTGTTGGCCAACTGTCCTTCTGTACTCAGTGAGAACAGTCTTGGGGGCAAAGTCCATCTACAGTCAGCCACCCACATCCACAGGTTCTGCATCCGTGGATTCAATCAACCAGGGATTGAAAATATTTGAAAAAATGCCAGACGGCTTCAAAAAGCAAAACTTGAATCTGCTGCGCACCAGCAATTGTTTATATAGCATTATAACTATTTGCGTAGCATTTACATTGCATTAGGTATTGTAAGTTATCTAGAGGTGATTTAAAGTCTACTGGAGGATATGCATAGGGTACATGCAAATACTACGTACGCCATTTTACAGAAGGGACTTGAGCTGCCAAGGATTTTGGTATTCATGGAGGTCCTGGAATCAATCCCCTGCGGATACCAAGGCACAACTGTATTGTCTTATTGGCAGGCTACATATCCAGCCCATCTGTGCCTGATGCCACGGACAGCTTGAGTAACATCTGTTAGCCACATACATTAATGAGTCTCTGTACCCATCTATCCATCAGAATCAGCAAGGCGATGAAACTAATTTAAAATGCTACTTTCTCTGTCCAAAGGCCCACTCACATGAAACCCAAAGATATATTATGCCCTCAGTAGATTCCTTTCAGTCACTCTGCAACTTTGAAACAAACCAGTCATGTTGTCTCATAAAACTAAACAACGGAAGCTTCACCTGGAGATGACTAATGATATGCTTATTTCACCATGGCCCAAAACACTCATTCAGTGTCATCTCTAAACAGTCTTCCAAATCTATATACTTTGGCTACCATTCTGTTCCTTCTCTTCTAAGAACTTATCATTTCTCTGCCTCTGGGAAGAGTAATTTAGTCCAAGAATCTGAGTTTATTTTACCTTGCAATTCCCAGGAAGAGGATTTCATCTCAATTATACTTTGGAAGACTTTAGTTTTTAATTTTCATCTATAGTTTGAAATACCATTTAGGTTGTTTTCATTGAAATGTTTACTTGCATTTTTTTTTATACCACTCTTGAGAGACGAACGCTGCTGGAGAAAACTTAATTTTATAATATAGCTTGATTAACTAACACATAATTTCTCACCACTAGCAGTATTCTTATTGATACATGGACTAATATTGCAGCAAGCAGCATAGTGCATCTATCAATGTATGAAATGGAAATCTAAACACTGGTCTATTATCTGATACTGGAGATCATCTGATGAGTTCATACATATATGTATAACTTCAGAATGAGGAATCTTTAGTAGGTAGATTCTTCTTGTATTAAATAATCTTCATAAAGCTACTCAAGCAGAAATATGGGTAGTGATTTCATGAACTTTAATCAGTGTTTAACGTTGTTTATTGTTATATAAGTGTTTTGCTGTCTGCTTTGCAGATATATGTAATTTAATGAAGATATAGTATAGTAAGCAAAATTTAGGTCGAGTGTAATAGAGTATAAAATAACCTAAATTCAGGTTAGAAGTTTGGCTTCAGTTGAGTGAATGAACCATGTACAAAGGCCAAAGTCATTTAATATTTAAGCACCAATTAATCAAATGCCCGGAAATTATAAATATTTATAAAGGTCTAGAGGCTGATCCATGCTGAAGTATTAGAAAATTAAAAACAGTATATGCTAGCTTATTAAGCCCTGAGAGCTTGACCATTTCCACAAATTCAAAACAATCAAATTCATTGAGATAGTATCAAAATCAAAACTGGGTATAATATTCTACCAAAAGTGAGATTTAAATAAATTTTGTTAATACAACTATAATGAGTTATTCCATTGGGATATGATGGTCGAATATAGTTTTTCCCAGCATAGTCAGTGATGAGTCACTTATAAGCAAGAAATGTGAACAGCAGCTATGGCTACCAACAGACATTTCACCAAATTGGCTTCATTTCCTTCGTTTGTTAATAAAAGCATCATGGTAAGGCTTCCCTGGTGGCGCAGTGGTTGGGAGTCCACCTGCCGATGCAGGGGACGCAGGTTCGTGCCCTGGTCTGGGAATATCCCACATGCCGCGGAGCGGCTGGGCCGTGCTCCGCAACGGGAGAGGCCGCAACAGTGAGAGGCCCGCGTACCACAAAATAAATAAATAAATAAATAAATAAATAAATAAATAAATAAAAGCATCATGCTATCGTCCTTTAATGTTCATCATCCCAAATGTTCTCAATGGAGGGTTTAAAATTATCCATGAGCTAATATGAAATCATTATTAAAAAGCAATATCTAAAAGTAAACTAAGTAACATCTAATTATTGAAAAGACCTAAAAATCCATCTCCTGTAAACCAGCAGCCAGGTTGGGTACATTGAATCTATGTAATATAGAAGCACTTCAATCCACAAGTCAGGAACACGTGAAAGGACATTGACACAGAGCCAACTTTAAGTTTTATCTTGTGCAACATACAAGTTTCATAAGGACTATTTCCATATTGCTAATTGCTAATATATATGGACAATACCTGTCCACCTAGAGATTTCCAAAGGGCTCCTGGGGGCCCCTCCTACCCACATCAGCATCAATAAAACCTCCTATCTCAAAAAAAATCTACCTACATTTCTGAAAATTGTTATCACTTCTTTTCTTGTCAACTATAGAGCCATAAAAATACAATGATTCTGTATTATCAGAATGGAAGTTGATTTGATAGCCTCTCCAGAAGTATTACGTTAGACAGTACTGAGGAATCATGGTACTATTTAAAGTTTTAAAATGTTTGCTATGACAATTCTTCTCTTTCGTTGTATACTATACCATTTTAAGTAAGAAACACAGGTTCCTTGAGGGTATTTACCCCTTGTATGCCCTACTTTTTTTAAATTTTGGCATTTTCCATACTTTCCTGTCATACCTTTGTAAGAAATCAAAATTGCCTTTGGAAGCTAAAACTCATGTTGCAATTTTAAGCTATGAAAAAGGCTGGTGTCATCACGGGTGTAGTGAGAGGGTACATCTCTAAACAGAGTGCCAACACAACCCCCAAAGCACATTTGTCCTATGCCTTTGTAAACATCATCAGGACAGTCCCCCATGGTAATTTAATTCTAATGGTTATAGTTCCAGGTTTCTGTGGATTGTACAGTCCTTTTGGTTACATGGAACTAAAATCAGAATTGAATATTGTGTCAAGGAATATGGAACCAGCAAGCCAGCATGATGTCAGAAAAAGAATGCAACATTTGAAAGCTGAAATGTACATAGGAGAACATTTAGTGAGTAATATAACAAATGCTCCCTTTTGCCCAGAAAAAAAAAAAATCTGACTATAAAAAAGATATGGCGAGTTCTTTAGCTTTTCTGAATCTGAGCTTTCTTACCTGAACAACAGATTAGAGGTAGAAAGTAAGCTAGGTGTTAGTAGCAGAGCAGAAAATGAAATCCAAATTCTCCTATCGTATGAACTTAGGACATTTTCAAGATTTCAAATGCTAAAGTAGTCAACATGCCAGATCCTAGCTGTATTAGTTTCCTGTGGCTGCTTTAAGAAAGTCCCACAAATGCAGTGACATAAAGCAGCAGAAATATATTCTCTCAGAGTTCTGGAGGTCAGAAGTACTAAGTCAGTGTCACTGAGCCACAGTCTAGATGTCAGAAGAGCTGAACTCTCCAGAGGCTGCAGGACAGAATCCATTTCTTGGCCCCCTACAGTTTCTAGTGCTGCCATGGTGTGAGGCCTCATCACCCCAATCTTCAAGGCCAGCAGTGTCTTTGTTCTCTCTTCCATCCTCACATTGCCTTCTCCTCTGTATGTTTTAAAGCACCTCTGCTTCTCTCTTTTGGGATTTTATGATGGCATTCAGGGATCATCTGGATAATCCAGGAAAATCTCCCCATCTCCAAGTTCCTAATTTAACCACATCTGAAAAAAAGTGCTTTTTCCAAATTTTACAATATTTACAGCTTGAAGGGATTAGGACTTGATATCTTCTTTGTGGGGAGGGGAGGAGGGTTGGTAGAGGGCCTATTCTGTTAGCCTGTTAATTAAGTAAATTAGATATGTAGCCATCTGTCAAAACAAGTCGATTGGATATTGACTTGTCAACTTTTTATCCTGGCGTCATATGACAAGTCTAAAACGACATAAGTGTAGGAGAGAATCACAGCAAATCGTTATTGTTTCTGCCTGCTTGACATCCATTTACCCTTTTATTACGTGACAGCAAAAGGCAGTTACCTAGGGCTTCCCTGGTGGCGCAGTGGTTGAGAGTCCGCCTGCCGATGCAGGGGACACAGGTTCATGCCCCAGTCCGGGAAGATCCCACATGCCGCGGAGCGGCTGGGCCCGTGAGCCATGGTCGCTGAGCCTGCGCGTCCGGAGCCTGTGCTCCGCAACGGGAGAGGCCACAACAGTGAGAGGCCCGTGTACCGCAAAAAAAAAAAAAAAAAAAAAAAAAAAAAAAATGGCAGTTACCTAAAATCAGGCTGTCTATTTTGCATTGTCCTACACACCAAAATACGTGAGGTTGTAGTCCCCTGGACAGTTCATGGGGACACTGTCCTTGCAGCAAGGAACTCGGCGTCAATTAAAGAGCCTTCTCAAGGCATATAAAAATATAATACAGTCACAGCTGTGAAGGCTGTGCTCTTGTGCTGTACGTCAGAGTTTAGAAAGAAAAAACAAATCCACACTTGTTGATTTCTCCTGTAACTGCGTTTTCCAAAATTCTAAATGTCAGTGATACCTCCACTCTCATCTGCATGGTGAACGTGAAAGTATTTTGGTTGCAAAATGGGATCTCAGACAGAAAATCAGTAAGGTTGCTTTAAGGGATATCAATTTTATGCTGCTTCACAATCCTGGAAGAAAAGCAAAGTGCTTTTACATGAGCTAAAAAGATGAAGGAATATTCTTTTACCAGTTGCTACATGATGTAATGATGGTTAGTACCATATCAAATTTCAAAGAACGTAGATTTGCTTCTTGATCGTTTATTCCACTGCATCTCTTCTACTATGAGAAGTTATTTATTTGCAAATGTTTTTATACCTGCTAGAAATTTTATATCCAATGAACTTAAACCAAAATTAAATAATATCATAGCCTCTATTTCCCCATCATCATTTACCTAGTAATGTTGTAAATAGTAAGTCATAAAAACAGTGTCTTTCAAACAGCATGTATTCAATCAACAGTTGTTTAGTAATTGTTAATAAGTTACTTAGAACACAGGATAAGAATCAGAAGTGCAAGGGCTTCCCTGGTGGCACAGTGGTTGAGAGTCCACCTGCCGATGCAGGGGACACGGGTTCGTGCCCCGGTCCGGGAAAATCCCACATGCCGCGGAGCGGCTGGGCTCGTGAGCCATGGCCGCTGAGCCTGTGCATCCGGAGCCTGTGCTCCGCAACGGGAGAGGCCACAACAGCGAGAGGCCCGCGTACCGCAAAAAAAAAAAAAAAAAAAAAAAAGAATCAGAAGTGCAAGATAAGTTCACCCTCTTAAAGTTTATGGGAATCACTTCACATCAGATTAGATCAGGCATCTGCAGAAATCACAGAAGTCACTGTGACTCCTAGGTCAAAAGCAGAAAGGACAGGTCTTGCTATCAGATAAAGGCTTGACAATGAACATGAAGGCTTAGTATCTGTTGAATCACATTGTCCTTTTTAATTTTTTTTTTTTGAGGAAAGGCAACACTCATTATTAGGCCATAGTTAGCATGGAGTCTAGAAAAAGAATCAACCAAGAAATATAACTCGTCAGTTTTTTTCCCAACACTGTTAAAAGGAAGGGGGTCCCCACTGATCTGTCCAATTACCATGAACTCTGCAGCTCCAGTGACCACGGTGGCCCCTACCTAGAGACATGCGCTCTCTACTCTGTGCCTTCCTATTCTCCTGTATTCTCTCAGGATCTGCCCTGGGTCCTCTTGTCTCTCCATGTTGATGGATGTCTAATGAGGAAGTGCATTGAGTGGGCTGATCTAAGCATTCTGACCACATGGCAGTTATCATCTTATTGTCAATTATCAATCCCAAAGTCAGCATTCTGGTTCAAACATTGGTCTCTCCTATGAGGTTGGGTGGGTCCATCAATCACTAAGGTCTGACAGACATTCTCTTCAGGCTCAGAGACCTACAACATTGAGAATCAGACCTTAGGGTACGGTGACCCCACCAATGCTCCACCAACCACGAATCCACAAGCTCAGCTGGTCTCCAGGTCTCTGTTCATGTCTAGTCATCTATGCTCTTATTCATTCATTCATTCATTCAAGGATGAGTATTGTACCTACTGTGTGCCAGACACTGAGCTGGAAGTTAAAGCAGCAGAATGATTCACGTGATCCCTGCCCTCATGGAGCTTACAGTCTAGTGAGGAAAGTGATCCTTTTAAAAGCACACTAACTTTATTTATATTATAAATACTTCAAGGTTAAAGAGTAGGGTGCTCTCCAACCCTAGACCTACAGAGCCAGAAAACTCTCACCTGAGGATGTCACCTGGAAGCTGAAACCTAGAGGATGAACAGGAATTAGCCAGGAAAGTGAAGATAGAATGCTACCAGGTGGAGGAAAGAACATAAAGACTCCAGTGTGCAAAACAGCCAGGTACACTTAGGACGAAGAAACTAATCTAAAGCTTAGTGAAAGACGAGAAGGGTCACCCAGAGGAAGCTGGACAGGTAGGTATAGGCCAGCTAATAGGCCATGTTAGGAATTCTCTCCTGCGTTCTAGATTTAATGGAACGCCTTGAGGGGATTTAATCCTTGTAAGTCATGTCAAGACAGTGTCTGATGGGATCTGCCGTCACCAAGTCTTTGCCCACCCACCTGCCTTGGTACCACATTCCTAACAGATAAACAGAAAATGAAGGTAAGAAGACAATCTTTCTTTCTGGCCATCAACAAGAAGTGATCATGAATGGCAACCCAGTGGGCTGAGTTGTACTTGTTGAACAGAATGTGAGGCTTTAAACTGCATTAGGGTGGCAGTGAATTGGCCGCCTGTCTCCAAGTTGACTGTAGGCCCGACCACTGCCTGCTGTCCTGTGTGTCACCTACTCGCACCATTTACTTTACCTGCCTGGCTACCGCAGCCTTTTGCTTGGACAATCCATACTCAAGTTATTAGGCTGTATGAAATGTTAATCTAATTTCACTGAGAGAAGCCAAGCTCAACAGGTTTAAAAAGAAGTCATTATTACCTTCCTGGGTTCTGAGAATCCTTTGAACACATGAAGAAGATGTCTGAGCCTCTCCCCAGGAAACTGCGTGCATGCACACACACACATACACACACACATCTTTGTCATGCAGTTTCAGAGGAGTACACATACCCTCTGAAAACCATTAGAAGACCCAGTTAAGAAACTCCAGAAACTTGCAAGTGAAGTCAGCTGAAGATGAAGGAGGAAGCAAGGAGTCAGGAGAGGGGGCTGTCAGGTGGGCCAACCCAGTGGGGATTTCCCCACGGAAGAGAGGAGGGTGGGAAGTTGTGGCCGTGATGGGTGCCTGTGGCCTCCCCGAGGCCACTCCTCCTTTTACACGTGGCCCGATGTTTCCCAGAACCCATTTTGAAAACTCTGTGAAGAAAAGAGAACAGTTGTGCAATCTGGATCCATCCTCACAGAGGCGTCAGGAAAGGCTCTGGACCCTGGAAATATTTACATGGCTCTGCAGTCTCGGACAATCACATTTTATAAGCTACTGATGATGATGGAAAGGTTTTCCAGATGGAAAGAAAGAGCAGCAGGAAATCTGAGGATAAAACTATTGCTCTCTGCTGCGAGCTGGCTTCTGTTCACTTTCGGCCATGCTGCCATTATTTAGGGTTTGACTTTCTCAAAATAAGCACATTTATTTATTTCCTTACTCCTTCTCACCATCTCTAGCCCTCATTTCTTTTTTTTTCCCCTCATTTCTTTTAGAAGCAAAATGTAAAGAATGTCTTCCGTTGTCCGACAAATTGGGTAAATGAATTTGGACCTGCCCTAATGCTGCTGAAAATATGCATGAATGTCAAGTGTGAGCTGTTCTCAAGGGGTAAAACCATAAGTAAGAGGATCCTCAACTGAAAATCACACTTCTGAAATTTCCAACACAATTTGGGCCGAAGAGTTTAAGGGAA
Source organism: Hyperoodon ampullatus (assembly GCF_949752795.1). Classification (NCBI taxonomy): domain Eukaryota; kingdom Metazoa; phylum Chordata; class Mammalia; order Artiodactyla; family Ziphiidae; genus Hyperoodon; species Hyperoodon ampullatus. The sequence goes on from NC_136933.1 coordinate 29,662,814, forward strand.
ATATGTGTAATTCTATCTAAATCATGAAATCCATCCCAAGTAAAAATGTCACTCATCTCAGAACATTGAAAGACACACACACACACACACACACACACACACACACACATGCTTAAATTGGACAGTTAAGGACACATGACTGACTCCACACTAAGTTGTCTGGAACTTTAAATACCTTTACTTCATTATCACATTTTAACTCACACCTGCTGACAGTGGTTGACATGCTTTGCCAACCCAGTTCTATAGGACACAGCCATCGCCTAAAGGACTTCCAGCAAGTGAAGGAGACAAGCAAAGAAGTCAAACCCAAAGTCCACCAAGAGAGCATTCCTTGCATTTCCTGTCTATCACTACCGGGATATTCTGTGGGCAAGGGAAAATTGAAATGGACCATCTGCCACTGGAGACTTCACTAAAGAAATACACTTTCAGCAAAATGGTTAAGTTTTCAGTGATGATTTCAAAGCAGCCTGGCACTAAGTGTTGGAACCAGAAGCATCTGAGAGAGCAAACTTTGGAGTGAAAGACAGAAAGAGGATGTCAGCAAAGACGCAGCCCAGGAGAGACGGACGGGCCACCTCCAAGATACAGGACTTCAGAGAAGATTAATATGGAAAGTTTGAGAAGCCAGGAAATATACTTTAAAAGCAGCATTTCCAGGTGAAATAATTAGGAAGGAGGGGAGATGTATCAAAGATTGAGCGCATGAGGCAGCAAAGGAAACAGAAAAGAGAGTTCATTTAGTGAGGCGCCAGAGACTGATATTTATCCAAGATTCTCAGACCCTCGGTTTCGCAAAACAAAATAATTTAGGAATTATTCACGTGTTTTGCTAAATCCTGTGCATGAGACTTAGGCAGTAAGTCTTTCAAGGAAATGGCTGTGGATAGGAAGAGAAGAGACCAATTTTGCAGAAGGTGGTGGACCTAGGAACAAGCTCAAGGTCATCTACAGAGATTGGGGAGATGGCGGATGGAGTGTTACTGTGCTCCCTCCAGTTTTAGGAGATGGGGAGTGAGACAGCAGCTGTTACTTTCCAATACACGTTTTTTTTAGTATTTTATGACTTTTGAACAGAAAAAGTGCTGTTCCATACTAATGGAATCCTAATTCCATTTCAGCAACGACTGAGAAATCCCATTGCATGAGTGCACTTGGGTGACAGGCCAGACAAGAGCCGTCCCATTGAAGTTGCTCATCTGTTGCAGAAACGCTACCTGTCTCTTGCTCACTTGCACCCAGCTGCACAGTCACAGACACCGTGGTGAGAGGACCTGGGACCTGAAAGTGATGCAGACCCTTAGACCATCCACTGGAGCAGCCCCGCTGGTGGCACTGCTGCCCAGTCCCTCCAACGCCTCCGCCCACTCTCCCCATTCCACGTCTGGTCCACTAAGCCCTGCTCGTCCACACCCCACAGAGTCCAGCCCGACAGGACCTCTGGGCGCTGCACACTGAGGGCTCCCTGTCCCATGGAATTCGGTGACTGTGATGTTCAGAGAACTCGTCCCTCCTACTTGGTCTTCTCACGAGCCCTTTTTCTGTTCAAAAGTCATAAAATACTAAAAAAAAAATTGTGTGTTGGAAAGTAACTGTGGTCACGTATAGCCCTTGCATTTGAAATGATCAAATGCTCAGAGGTCACTGAGCTGTGGGTGGGTCAGAATCCAGCACCCCCATCGTCTGTCTCCTCTCACAGCACCCAGGATGCCATGGCATGCATCCTGAGAGTCTAGGTAACCGAAAACTGAGGACCTGGACCAAAGGCAGAAGTACAAACACATCGTTTGTATTTTATACACATCTTTCTATCCTTATCTCTAGCTATCTACCTATCTATCTATCTATCTATCTATCTACCTACCTACCTACCTATCATCCATCCATCCATCCATCCACCTACTTTATCTATCTATCTATCTATCTATCTTTCTTTCTATCTACCTACCTACCTATCTACCTATGGCAGCTCTTTTAAATCAATTACACACAAGAATATTACTTGAAAATGCTCTAAAGGTCAGTCATATATTTTTGAAGAGCACCAGAAAATTTAGCATGAAACTTTAAATTACCACTAAATCACAGCAGAGGATTACATTCTCTTTTTATGATTATTTGTTTGTTTGTTTGTTTGTTTATTTTGGGGCTGTGTTGGATCTTCGTTGCTGCACATGGGCTTTCTCAGGTTGCGGCGAGCAGGAGCTATTCTTCGTTGCAGTGTGTGGGTTTCCCATTGTGGTGGCTTCTCTTGTTACAGAGCACGCGCTCTAGGTGCATGGGCTTCAGTAGTTGTGGCACACAGGCTCAGTAGTTGTGGCTTGCAGGCTCAGTAGTTGTGGCTCACGGGCTCTAGAGCACAGGCTCAGTAGTTGTGGCGCATGGGCTTAGCTGCTCTGTGGCATGCAGGATCTTCCCGGACCAGGGCTCAAACCCATGTCCCCTGCATTGGCAGGCGGATTCTTAACCACTGCGCCACCAGGGCAGTCCCAGAGGATTACATTCTTGATGCTGGATGGGGCAGCACATAACCCCAAAATAACAGCATGACCAGAAAAAGAAGCCCTTTCCCAGCTTTGTTTCACGTGGACTTTTGCTCAAACCTTCTTCTTCCTCCACAGGGTGGGATTCCAGGTCTCCAGAGAGCTTTCAGTACTATTTTCAAACATTCATAATAAATAAGAACACACTCAAAAGAGTTCTTCACACTATGGTCAGTTATAAAAATAAAATAAAAGCATAGTTTCTTAGCAAGTTTCCTGAGAAGTTTCACCATGCTCCTTTAATTTCTAATGGTAGTGTTTTAATAACATTTTAAAGTCAAATGCATTATAAATTTCAACATCTTCTTGACCCTCCCCCAGACTTTCCTCACCATTAACATTTTAAAGCCAAAGAAACCTATCCTCTACAAAAACCACATTTTCTGCTTTGAAAGAGCAAACACAGCACAGGTGTGTGAGGACTTCGGTCACCAGTTGAGAAAATGTGTTTCTGTCTCATCCGGACCCAAAAGGGATTCAGCAAAAAAACGCAGATCCTGGACAGAGCAAAAGTAACCTCACGAGCCCGTCTCTGCCCAGATGCCTCTCCTGGCTTCCTCGTTGTCAAGGCTGGATCAGTCAGCAGCTCAGCAGGGAACAGATGGCAGATTCCAATTCTTATAAAGTGAGGAAGTTTGGTAAGATGATTGTTTGCAAGGCTGGGCAGCATGTAGGGTGCTCCCTCCCTATCCCTGGGCCTGAAGGGAAGTGGGAAGGGAGGGACCAGAACATAAGGAGACAAAGTATAGGGGACAGGGCAGGGGACGTGCCAGCCCGTGGAAATCATCTAAGCAGGCAGCTTGGGGTGGGGATGCGGGTGATGAATCCCTAATCTCAGTTTTTTTGGGTTTTTTTGCAGTACGCGGGCCTCTCACTGCTGTGGCTCTCCCATTGCGGAGCACAGGCTCCGGACGTGCCCGCTCAGCGGCCACAGCTCAAGGTACTAGCCGCTCTGCGGCATGTGGGATCCTCCCGGACTGGGGCACGAACCCGTGTCCCCTGCATCGGCAGGCTGACTCTCAACCACTGCGCCACCAAGGAAGCCCCCTAATCTCAGTTTTCTAGCTGTATTAGTCTCCTACTGCTGCTGTAACAAATTAAAAAACATAACAACACAACTTAGTGGCTTCCAATAACACAAACTTATCTGTTTAAAGTTCTGAAGGTCAGAAGTCCAAAATGAGTCCTGCGGGGCTAAAATCAAGGCGTCGGGAGGACTGGTTCCTTCTGAAGGCTCTGGGGAGAAGCTGTTCCTTGCTCCTTCTAGCTCCTAGATGCGCCCTGTCTTCCCTGACTCACGGCCACATCCCTCCAATCTCTGCTTCCACCATCACATCACCTTCTCTAGCTGTGATCCTCCTGCCCCTGTCTTATGGGGCCCTTGTGATTGCATTGAATTCACCCAGATAATCCAGGATAATCTTCCCATCTCAAAATCCACAGCTTAATCACCTTTGCAAAGTCCCTTTTGCCATATCAAGTGACACGTACGCAGGTCCCAGGGATGAGGGTGTGGACACCTTGGAGACTGTGATTCCTCCTACCCTTCTCTAATCTCTCACTGGTGCTCCCCGTCACCTGAACCCAACCAAGGCCCGAGGCCAAAGGGAGCTCTTGATGCAGCCCATGGAGGTCAGTACCCAGGGCATGGACCAGGGTCAAGAAGGGGAGATGTGCTCTAGGGAAGCAAACGGAAGTCACCCAGCACATCCCCTTCTCCCCAGTATCTTCAAAACTAAAGCTAGAGGTGCATCTATCTGCTTCTAAAGGCAACTTCATAGACTCAGGATAGGTTAAAGGTCATGTCCTTTACCATCCTGTTGGACCCCCAGCCCAACCCATGAGGAGGCTCTGTCTCCAAAACATAAAATTAGAAAGTAAAGGAGACTCTATATTTTGTAATGTGGACCCCACCAAGTGGTTTTCAATTCATTTCCATTTCAGAGGAAAGAGCAAGGAAATTATTTTTTACACATATTTCAAACATTAATTATAGCTTTTACAGAAATCTCATTTGATCTTAATAATCATTACATCCCTAAAGATCACACCTATGCTCCGTTTGAATCAGCTATATTTTTGTTGACAACTCACAACTCATCCCGTTCAAGGTATTTTCAAGTCAGGTGAGTGTTTCTGTTCACATTTGTTGGAACTGAGGTTTGGTTTTCAGTATTGGATTGTGCATTATTCCCAAGTTAAAAATAGGGGAATGGTTCAACGTTTATTCATTGAAATAAAACACAGAACTGATGATAAGAACTGTAAGCTGAATGTTGATTCAAAGTTACATATACATCATTGTATTAGTCTGCTGGCGCTGCTGTAACAGCTATTTCTAGCTTAAATAACAGAAATGTATTTTCTCTGAGCTCTGGAGGCCAGAAGTCCAAGATCATGGTGCTGTCAGGGTTGGCTTAAATAACAGAAATGTATTTTCTCAGAGTTCTGGAGGCCAGAAGTCCAAGATCATGGTGCTGTCAGGGTTGGTTTCTGGTGAAGCCTCTCTCCTTGGCCTGAGATGTGTCCTCACATGGCTTTTTCTCTGTATGTGAATGTAGAGAGAAAAGGATCTCAGGTGTCTCTTACACATCTTATACAGCGATTAGGGCCCCACCCTATGACCTCAGGGACCTTAATTATCTCTTCACAGGCCTCACCTCCAAATATGATCACCCTGGGGGTTAGGATTTTAACATATGAATTTGTGGAGGTGAGGGACACAATTCATTCCATAACAACTGTGAACAGTACTTTTGTGAGAGCCTAGAATTTGAAATTGTATGTGTTTGTTCATCCAAAAGTGTGATTTCCTACAAACAGTTGATAAAGAGAGAATTGGAGAATTTAAAAATACCCATTAATGATTATCTGAAAATTGGACTTGCATGCACCAATGATCCGTTTGCCCCGTTTCCTCCCAGTGGATTAAAAGTTGTGAACTTTTTCTGAAGGGTGGCATGAAGCCATCAAACCCTCCCATCAAGCACTTCGAAACATTCAGGGAGCTTGGAGTGTGATACGTGCTCCTTGATTTAGTGTCTCACAGTTTTCATGGTAAGAAAATGCCCTATAACTCCTGGGGCCACGTTTGATAAAATATCCAAGACTGTACCACAGAGCAACCAAACAACTGCTGCCATCCTGACCACCTATAAATATCAGTAAGAGTTTTTCATTCCTGGGAAATAAAGAAAAGAAACTAGGTATTCGTGGAATGTGACCCATCACCCGGACTGTCTGTGGGGATCTTGATTAAACGTATTGCAGAAGGACAGGACAATCCTTGCCGCCCCTGTCAACGATATAATTAGAAGCATTATCACTGTTGTTTAAATGATTATTTTACTTTTGGTTTTTTTAATGGCAATTTTTAAAGATAAATTTACTTTAGACCACCAATTCTGATACTTTGAGAAATACTATTCTAAATATAAACATGATTTTCAATTAATTGGCAAATCCCCTCTTCTCTATTTTTTCCTGTCTCATACGTACTAATTTGAGTTTCTTCAAGTTATAAGAAATTATGTGTTTCATGCCATGTTTTTATCACTAGTCAAAGATCAGATAGTGCTCATAAAGGGGAAAGAAGGAAACCAAATATGAAATATGGTGTCGAAGATGCATTTTTTCCAAAAATAAAAGGTCAGAGAAAAAAGGCCAAACCCCTTTAGGAAGAGATTTGATGAGTGTTGAATTCGGATAACACCTTCCAAACCAAACACTTTCACACTTGCACAAAGTTTAAAAAGAGAGACAGTAGCTACTTGTGCTAACATAGGCAGGGAAGCCCTTTTCGAAATTTCTGATGAACCAGAGGAAGGGAAGCCTAAGAAGAGAAAGGCACTAGTTTGCTTACTAATAAAAGTAAACAATTCAAGCTAGAGGAAGCAGAAAGGGCCCATAAGGATTTAGGGATGTCTCAGAGAAGCCAATGGAAAAGATGCAGCTGGGACACAGGAAGTATGGGAACCAGCAGGACCACTAATGTACAGTGGTGGAGATTGTGCACTGCACAAATGCACCTGGCCAGGGGTCTGGTGCACCATCCCACTCTCCTTTCTACAACCTGTGCACTCTTTTTTTTTTTTTTATTTAATTTAATTATTTTTTATACAGCAGGTTCTTATTATCTATTTTATACATATTAGTGTATATATGTCAGTCCCAATCTCCCAATTCATCCCACCATGACCACCCCCCTGCCGCTTTCCCCGCTTGGTGTCCATACATTTGTTCTCTATATCTGTGTCTCTATTTCTGCCCTGCAAACGGATTCATCTGTACCATTTTTCTAGGTTCCACATATATGCGTTAATATTCGGTATTTGTTTTTCTCTTTCTGACTTACTTCACTCTGTATGACAGTCTCTAGATCCATCCACGTCTCTACAAATGACCCAGTTTTGTTCCTTTTTATAGCTGAGTAATATTCCATTGCATACATGTACCACATCTTCTTTATCCACCCAGGCACTCTTGCATGCAGCTCCATTCACCTAAGTCAGTGGTTCTCGCAGGAGACATTTGCAATATCTGAACACATACTTTATCGTTACAACAGAGGGTGGATGCTCCTGGGAGCTAGTGATCAGAGGCCAGGACTGCTGCTATAAACACCCTACAAACAGGACAGCCCCCATAACAAAGAACCTTCTGGACCAAATGTCCATAGTGCTGAGGTTGGGAGTCTCTGGTATAAAGGGGATGATGTTTTCTACGCTGACCAAGGTGCAGCCCGGTGGTCAAGTCCCCACGGGGATGCAGTGCCCCAGAAGGAAAACGGTATTTGAATTCACGCACGGAGCCTTACGAGCTAGTAGCAACTCTGCGACCAAATCCACTGTCTGGTATTTCCACCCTGCCCCCCTCTTCGCCCCTTCCCCCCTCTGCCCCCACCCCTCCATCTCTCTCTCTTTCTCTCTCTCTCCCTCTTTCTCTCTGTGCCTGCCCTCATTGACTGAGATTTCCCGAAACAGTCAGGAGTCCACCCCTAATCCAAGACGGCGGAGCCACATCCTACACAATGGCTTCAAGCTCCGTTTTCCCCTTTGCCCCGTGAGAGTCAGAACAGACTTAAGATCCATCAAGTGAGCTGAGAAGATGATCCAACACATGCCCTCCGTCAGCTCTGTAAGCTCCTTCATCCTTCCGTGTGTGGGAAAGTCACCGACCGCGGGTCCCACGCTGCTTGCGGTGTCAGCAGGTAAGGACTAAAAACGGGCCCCAGGCTCTAGGAATCGGCTAGTCTACAGGACACGGACGTGTACTCAATACTCACATGGCCCAGGGTCACTGTGATGCTCTGGCACAGCCTGAGTAGAGAATACAAGAACCGAGGGAAGAAAGAAGAAGAACAAGCTGGAAGTGTTTTGCTATAAACGGAACAGCTGTGGAAGGAGGCATAGCTGACAGTTTCCACGGGAAAGACAAATACAGCGAGCGCAGCAAAGTGTCCTGTTTCATTCTGTTACATTATGAACGTGGAACTGGGTTAAGCTAAGAATCAAGCATCCTAGGACACAAAGAAACACAACCCGTCGAGTCTTTATATGTGTTGCAACAGCTTTGGGTTCTGAAAGAAAACAGACTGAGAGAAGTAGAGGCAAGAAGCATCACACTCTCGATACAACAAGCAAAAAAACAAAGTGTGCAGAAGGGAGACTGATTTCAGGTTATGAAGGTGGAGGTCTCCAACGTTTCCTAGGTGTTGGCGTTTCTTTATAATCTGCTTCAAGTGCAAGTTTCGCTTCTTGTTTATACGTAAATGCAAAGTACCTGTAATTAATCATTGATCCTTACTTTGTTAAGGACGTATTTTACTAGAACATCCTTAACATATACACACTACTATATATAAAATAAATAAACAAGGACCTATTGTATAGCACAGGGAACTCTACTCAATATCTTGTAATAATCTATAAGGGAAAAGAATCTTAAAAAGAATAGATAGATATATATATGTATAACTGAACCACTTTGCCGTCCACCTGAAACTAACACAACATTGTAAATCAACTATACTTCAATTCAAAAAAGAGAGAGAGAGAGACAGGAAAAGTCCTAAATCATGCCTGTTCATTACAGTCCCTTGGGCACAATCACCCAAGGGCACCTTTGGGAATTCATAGACACAAGGCCTGAAGAAATGACCAGTCTGGACTTGGCCCCGTGGGGCTGGGGGTTGGGTCTCTGGGGAAGCAGCCTCTGCAGGGTGTTTGTTAAGCAGAGGATGAGGGGAAAGGGAAGCAGGGATGGACAGAGCAGAAGTCCCCGGATGGCTTGCTAACCCCTGGGGGCTCCGCGGCTGGACGGGCCCCCCGGATGTCCAGGTGTTTGTTCCCCTGCATCCCTCAGCCAAGCCTGTGGCTGGTGGTAAGGGCAGGGCCCGCAGTTGTGGTGGCGCCTGAAGGGGCTGAGAGAGGAGGTTCCGCGTGGATTGCTCTCTGGGCAGCTGGGGCGGCCAGCCCTCCCTTGAAGGGGTCTTTGGCCACGCATGACAGCATCCACCAGACCTGCTACACTGAACTTAGGGTCCTGAGTGGCGACCCTGACACCTTCAAGGGCTGAATAGTTGAGTGAAGTAACACTGATTCTCTCCTGTCCATTTACTTGTTCACTATGTGCAGGGCACTGGGTCAGCCCCAGTCATCATGAAGCAACCGTCACTCAGGGGCAGATCTAGTGTCTGGTGAGGCTCTCCTCCCGGCTTACAGACAGCCGTCTTCTCATTGTGTCCTCACAAGGCGGGGAGCAGAGAGAAAGGAAGTCTCTTTTTTTTTTTTTTTTGCGGTACGCGGGCCTCTCACTGCTGTGGTCTCTCCCGTTGCGGAGCACAGGCTCCGGATGCGCAGGCTCAGCGGCCATGGCTCACGGGCCCAGCTGCTCCGCGGCATGTGGGATCTTCCCGCACCGGGGCATGAACCCGTGTCCCCTGCATCGGCAGGTGGACACACAACCACTGTGCCACCAGGGGAGCCCAGGAAGTCTCTCCTTATAAGGGCTCTGACCCATCATGAGGGCTCTACCCCATGACCTACTCACTTCCCAAAGCCCCTACCTCCTGACATTATCACCTAAGGGGTTAGGTTTCAACATACAAATCTGGCGGGACACACACATGAAGTCCATAACTTCTACCCACCTACACACACGCAAAGCAATACAAGTGCTTCATGCTTAAATTAAGCCAACAGCATGGTTCATGTTAGAGCTTATTCAAGATTAAAATATCTGGTTGTACATATGATATCACTTATATGTGGAATCTAAAGTATGACACAAATGAACTTATGTATGAAACAGAAACAGAGTCACAGACGTAGAGAGCAGACTTGCGATTGCCAAAGGTAGTGGGGGGAGGGTGGGAAGGGATAGGCTGGGCGTTTGGGATTAGTAGATGCAAACTATTACGTATGGAATAGATAAATGACACGGTCCTACTGCATAGCACAGGGAATTATATCCAATCTCCTGGGATAAACCATAATGGAAAAGAATATAAAAAAGAAGGTATATATGTGTATAACTGAGTCACTTTGCTGTACAGCAGAAATTAACACAACTTTGTAAATCAACTAGACTTCAACTTAAAAAGAATGTCTGGTTGTAAATTAAGACCTGGGTAAGAGTCAGGAGAGGAAGTAGGGGGAAATGAGAAAGAGGGGTGCTGCCGCTCACATGAACTCACTCCATGGGAAGAGGTGGCCGAGCAAGGCAGGCGGGACAAAAGTGGTCCCCACCAGAGCTGGGTCCAAAGTTTGGCTTTTCCACATGTAAGCAATGCGACCAAAACTTCTCTTAAGTTTTCATTATAAAATAACACCTACTTTACATGACGTGGGGGGAGAATTAAATAAGCTGTGTGCAGAGCGGGGTCCCTGCACTGAGCAGTTCTGTGGCGGGTGGCACGGCCATCAGCCTCATTAGCATCTTCGCCAGCTTCAGCACCACTCTCACCAAAGATGTACAGTCAACCCCCTTATCTGTAGCTTCAGTAACCGGCGGTCATCCTTGGTAAGAAAACATTAAATGGAAAATTTCTAGAAATAAACAATTCAGAAGTGTTCAATTGTGAACCGTTCTGAGTCGCAAGATGATATCTTGAGGTGTCAGCTTTGTCCTGCTGGAACGTGAATCACCCCTTTGTCCGGCAAGTCCCAACTGTTAGTCACTAGCAGTGCTCGTTTATTAGACCGACTGGGGTAGTTACACAGTGCTTGTGCTCAAGTGACCCTTTTTTTTTTTTACTTAATAATGACCCCAAAGCCCAGGAGGAGTGATGCTGACAATTTGGACAGGCCCAAGAGGAGGAAAGTGCTTCCTGTAAGTGAAAAGGTGAAAGTTCCCGAGTAAGATCTACAGTAAGAACGAATCTTCTACCTGTGAAATTGTGAAGGAGGAAAAAGAAATCCGTGTTAGTTTTGCTGTCACACCTCAAACTGCCAAAGTTACAGCCACGGCATGATAATACTTAGTTCAGATGGAAAAGGCATTAAATTTGTACAATAAGATATTTTGAGAGAGAAAGAGAGTCCCCATTCACATAACTTTTATTACAGTATAGTGTTATAAGTGTTCTATTTTATGAGTAGTTATGGTTGTTCATCTCTTACGATGCCTAATTTAGAAATCAAACTTTAACAAAGTATGTACAAATCGGAGAAATCATAGTCTATATAGGGTCAGTACTGTCTGCAGTTTCCGGCAGCCACTGGGGTCCTGGAACATATCCTCCCCCCAGATGAGAGGGAACTGCTGTAGCCAGATGGCAACAGGCACTTCTCTAGCCCACGTGACTGCAGGGATATATTAGTTGAACACAATTATCCCAGAATATGGAGCCTATAGAATGAATTTACCATTACTCACTGAGTATTAAAGAACCATGTTTCTGCACAATAAAAGACCCTTTTCAATTCCAGTGTAACCTGAAATATACTCTTTTGAACATGGATTGGGGCATGGCCACGTCCCTGCACTGAATCGCGAGCATCAGATATCAATAGAAGCAGCAAGGCAAACGCAACAGCCCTCAAAGAGGGAAGCCAGTGCAGAGGCACAGGGCCAACCCCGGAGAGAGTCAGGGAGTCCTCCCTAAAGGGCATCTGGTGCAAAGCACACAGGGAGGCGGCAAACCCTTTGAAATACGCAGAGAATAACACCCGCTTAAAATCACAACTTGGAGAAACTGCAGATGCTCGAAGTTTCCTCCAGTTGTAATAAGTGCCTCGAGGACGGGAAGTTGCCGGCAGCACCAGGCAGCGTGGGCACCAGAAGTAAGAGGGGTGCAAAGTCGAGGAGGACGGTAGTGCCGCAGCCTTTAGACACGCTTCTCAAGGGGGTGACCTGGAGACGCTGAAGCGCAGGGAGGTACCCGCTCCCCACACGTGCCCATCTCGCCGGCTGTGCCCCTGTCAAAATGTGTGTGTAACTGTTGCTCTAAAGTTCTCTGTCTATGCTTCTCTTTCCATGTCAAAGCTTCGCTGATTTTCAATGCATATATTTCTTATCATCAGAAATATCCAAATTCAAAAAAAAAAAAAAAACCCTCCAGGTATTGTTAGGGTGATGTCTGAGTGCTGACTATCGCTTTCGGTGATTTCTGTGTGCCTGCAGTGAAAAGTCAGGTATGAGCCTTCCTGTGCCCATTCCAGGGAATGTTGCCTTGCCAAGTCTCAGGCCCTGTTCTTGACACATCTTAAAATGTTCTGTCTCGTTGTCGGGCAGGCCTGACGACTCCTTCCACGAGGAGACAAGGTCATGGAGAAGCAGCGGGCTCCAGGTGGCACAGCTGGGATCCAGCTGGGACACACACCATGCCCCGCCAGCTGCCGGCTCAATGCCTACACGTTTCTGATTCTCTCCACTGCTTTAGTGATTTCCCCCCAAGAACTTTTCCATTAAAAGTCCTGGTTCAACTCAGGGACCCCCACGGACTGTTCAGGCCAAAACCCAGGGCGCCTGTCAGTCTCCAGACTCTGCAGGACCGAGCTGGTAACCCACACAATGGGTGACAGGCCGGCCTCAAAAGCAAAATCTTTGAGCAAACACCCAGTGCTCCCCAAACTGTCTTCCAAGTTCACGTCTGAGAAAGGAAACAGTTAATATTACAACAAAAGACTTAGAAGAACACCCAGGAGAATTAAACTGTTAGGAGAACAAATTGGTACTCAAAAGAAGGTAACAGTTTTACACCCTAACCCTGACCAGGGAGGCGAACTCTAATAATGTGAAGAAATTAGGTGTGAGCATGACATTTCGTGTCAGCAAGATGTTCACGAAGAACCATCCTTTCAAAGGGACATCAGCTCTCACCCAGGTTTCTTTGAATACATCTCTGCCATGAAGTAGTGCCTAAGAGTTTACAGCTTTAAAGTAAAATTTTCATTACAAAAGTCCAGGTTTCACTATGGTTCTGATCCTGGTCTTCAAGATGTACAGATCATTAAACATTTCAATCATGTTCAATAGTTCCCTGAATTGTCTTTTCAGTACATCAATGTTTTTCTCTATATTGATTTTAGCAACTTGCAGAGTCCATCTGAGCTGATTTTCGAATATGAACAGCAAAAACCTTCACTGAAAGGAAAAAACAAGGGCTTTGTGCTCCAGCAAGATGCATTATCCCCCCAAACTTTCTGCAGGAGAAAAACAGGCAGTACAAGGAAAGTAAAAATTGCCTGATGAAATGATGGGATTGTGAAAAATAAACAGCCACTTCAATTCTGGGCAATCATAGTTATACATCTTAAGTGTTCATTATTCTTCTTTCCTGAAAACTAGGTAAAATTCAAGGGTTGAAGCCATATTTACAATTTCAAGTTTATGCCTCAGAGGGCGATCAGGTTACAAATCAAAACCTAAGTGATGTTTTACTATCAAACTATGGAGTATTTCCATCAGCCATACCAAAGAGCAGCCTGGCATGCCACTTAGAATACCCTTCCTTTTAGAAACAGAATACATTTCTGTACAAGCTTCATGGCCACCCTCAGACAGATACCTGCTTCCAACACTTAACTCTACACCACGAGTTCTTTTTCTCTCTCCAGCCAGGACCTCAGTCTTGGCTAGAGACCCATCATTCCAAGAGTCAGCATGATAGAAGCACCCTGAAGTCATTCATTCATGCATGCATGCATCCATTCATTTAAAAAAATATTTAACAAAAATTTATTGAGCACCAAATCTTTGCTGGGCACTGTGCTGGAAACTCGATATGGTGGAGAGAATAAAGATAATCCCAAACTTCATGGATCGTACAGCCCCCTGAACTGGGGCTTTTATTTTTTTATTATTTACTTATTTATTTATTTATTTTTTGCGGTACGCGGGCCTCTCACTGTTGTGGCCTCTCCCGTTGAGGAGCACAGGCTCCGCACACGCAGGCTCAGCAGCCATGGCTCACGGGCCCAGCTGCTCCGCAGCATGTGGGACCTTCCCGGACCGGGGCACGAACCCGTGCCCCCTGCATCGGCAGGCGGACTCTCAACCACTGCGCCACCAGGGAAGCCCTGAACTAGGACTTTTAAACTGACGTGCCCACAGGTGCATGACTTTCCTCCCTGACCCACTCCTGTCCGTGACACCCCCATCTTCTTAGACACACAGAGGGGAGGCCTGGATGGACATGGACCTCCGCTCTCCTGGGTCCCGCCGTTGCCAAAGGCCAGCTCCACGTGGCCAGACCCCCGACTGCCTTCTACTCCATGGAGGTGGTGGCTCCCTTGCTGGGTTCCCCCCTTCAAACCTTCCTCTACTGCCTTACTATCAGGTTAAGTGTTGTAAAATGGAGAAGTCATCGTGTGATCCCGGGTTGTAAACTCTCCCGGGCTCTCTCCTTGACTGTCGTGTGCACCTCCCCGTTGGGTGAAAGTGGACATTCTGACCCATGGGCAGGCGGGGCAGAAGTTCTAACCTTCTTCCGAACAATGGCCCAAGGCAGGCTCTCAGCAGCAGCCACTCCTGACACCTGCATCTGGCAGTTCACCTGCTGTTACGTTGTAAAATGTCACCTTTTATAAGCAGACGGGCAGATGTAGAGAACAAACTAGCGGTTACCAGTGCCGGGGGCCATACAGGAGTGGGAGAGTGGGAGGTACCAATTACTGGGTGTAAGATGGGCTCAAGGGTGTCTGTACACCACGGCGGATAGAGCCAATGCTCTGTAATAACTGTAAATGGAAAGTAACCTTTAAAAAATTATTTAAAAATGTAAAAACATTTTTTAAATGTCATCTTTTAAAAAGTTCACCTTTTTCTAAGGTGGCCAGATATGACACCATGGAGCGGAGCTCTTTTTTAGTTTTAGGCAACAGCTAACCCCTAGGATGGACTCTCATGTACAGTTTCCCAGCCCCTTGCATTTTCTGGAGGATGAGGCCTGCCCACTACCCACCATGTACACACACACACACACATACACACACACACATTCTCATCCACATTTCTGTTTCCCGTATTCTTTCTTTGGCAAGTCTTCCCCAAATCCTGAACCAGTTCCCACAGAGTGTTCTCTAACTCCAGCAGGGAAGCATCTAGCAAAGGGGGCACAACCTTCCTGAGACCCCCTCCCACTTCAGGTGCTCAGCGTCCAGGTGAGCTGGTGCCGGCGGACAGAGGACCCTAGGAGCGTAACGCCTGCAACGAGCTCAGGAAGGTCCACCGTGACCTCTTGCCCTCCCACAGGGAGATCACCGACCATCACCCCAGGCTCACCTTCCCTCCTCAGAGGACCCCTCCTCTTGCACACCAGGCCTCCACCCACCCACCTAAGGAGGTTTATTCACCAACCCCCTCTCCTCCCTCCTCTCTCAACACTGATTTTTTCCACCAGATTGTGTGCATTAATCTACAATAGTGCTATGCTTTCTCCCGTCTTAAAAAGTAGACAAAACAAAACCCATCATGTTTTTCCTCTTCCAGCTACAAGCTCCATTTGTCTGTCTTCCTTTACAGTAAAATGCCTGAGAAGAGTCCCCTATTCTCTCTCTCTCTCTCTTAAATTCCCCCAAGCCCTTCTTAAACTCATTTCTATCAGGCCTTCTGTTCCACCACCTCGCTGAAACTCTTCTCACCACCATCCCCAACGTGCCTGCCTAGAGGCAGCGGTGAACTGTCAGCCTCCTGACTTGACCATCAGTAGTTTTGACACAGCCGTTGGGATCGTCCTCCTGGAAACCCCTTCCAATTTTAGCTTACAGGACACCACCCTGCCCGTTCAGTAAATGAGAGCTCCATTTACTAGAGTTGCTCATACCAACCGAACAAACAAAAGCCACAAAAAATGAAGCCATCCCCAAATCCCTTCCTTCTCTCCCCACGCAGTCCATCCACTAGGACATCCTATTGGCTCCACCCTCAAAGCACATCCAGAATCCGCCCCCCCCCACCATCTCCCTTGCTATGGCTCTGCTTCCACAGGTACACACACCTGTGTACTGTCCAGTCGCCACAGCCAGCCAGACACCAGATGGACAGTCGACTCCAGACCCAGCCGACACTGGGAGACACGACCCCCTGCAAGGTGCCGCCTAACCCACAGCCCACACCTTCCTGCATCGTGACCCCTTTCTTACCTCCTCCACTTCAGGCTGGTGCCAGGAGGGCGATGGTCTCTCTCCGAACCCGGAGCACTTCTGGGGGCTCTGTGCACCCACAGAAGCTGCACTGATGTGCCTGCCTGGTCTCCTCAGGCTGGGATGACTGTGACAGTCATTGTCACCCAAAACAAGCCAAAGATGCCACCTCCAACGGCTGTGTCTGTGTGAGTTAACTACACATCTGTCCTCTGTATCTGCCCCGCTTTTCATCTGCCTGTTGATCAGCTGGAAAACAAAAATTAATAATAGGGAATGTAAACCTTGTTTTGGGTTTGGGTGTTTTTTTGCAGAAAAACTGTCACACAAAAGATATGAGTGATAACCAAACACAGGTTTATATTCAAGGGTTTGTGAATTAAAATGAGTTAGAGGGAACGGAGACTGGGAAGAGATTATCCCTTGATTTCCTCGTAGACACATCCTTACCCATCTCTCAGGATGACTATATCAGGATGGTAATTTACATGGCACCATCACATTTATTTGATTGCCTCCTAAAGGGCTAACATTTATGATCACTGGTGATTTATAACAATTCTCAGTAAGCACAGGTATCCAATCAAAACAACACCCAGACAATACCAACACCAGCAAAAATAGGAAGAATCCAGCTGGTTGGGAGGATATTATCCCACTTGGATTGCCTTCAGAGAGCTGTCCCTAATCTTAAATCCGTTAAGTATATGTTTATGAACAAGTCATGAACTTGAACCAAAATTATGTCTTGCCTCATCAGTAACACTCTGGCAGAAATCCAGAGGTGCCCGACCCCCACCCCATGAACAAGGGAAAATCAAAGTGTCCATCCTCCTGGTCGTGGAAGGTTTACAGATATGGTCGGAGCTCTTAATCTTCAGCAAACTCCCCTGACCTCAATTTCCCCTACCAGTTATGGAATTGCAGTAACACTGCACATCCTTGAAAAGGACACTCCTCTCTCACGGAGGCCAATCTGGACCAAGAAGTCATCTTGGCCGGCGAGTGGGGAAGGGGTCACAGTGACACTTGCAAACACTGCAGGAATCCGCTCACCTCCCTGGCTGAGGGCAGAGATAGTGCCCAAAGCACTCACGTCACTGGGCCATGAAGATCCGGTAGCAAAGACTTGTCACATGACTGGAAAATGAGATGTGTCTTAGGAGCACTAAGTAGTATTAGTTTATTATGTTTCCTGTGATTAAAAGCCACTATTCATCACCCAAGAGCATATGAAGTCAACTAGGGGGGTAAAGCCAGAGAGTAAATGCTGGGAGGAGAAATAAGATCTGCCCCACCCCCGATGCCGAGGCATCTGATTAACTGTGTTCTTTAAAAGAGCAGGAAAATAATAGAAAAGAGAAAAGTGGCAAGGAATCCTCAGAGTGATTCTTGTTACACTGGTGTAAGCTACGGAGGTGGTTCTCTTCTTACCTGTTACTCCACAGGTGAAAGAGGATTCCTATTGGTGTCTGAGGTCATCGCATTAAGAGCACAGTATCACTGTGACAAGAACCTAGGAGTGTTACTCACAGGGCACCCTGTGTCCTCCAAAGCCAAGTACATCTTTGTTTTTATATCCTGTAGGCTTTCTAGAAATTAAAGGACTTACAGGACTCTCTTAAGATACTTCTCACATTTCACATGGAATATTAGCAATGGTGATTGTCACGTACTGAGTGTCTAGAACAATCTTCACGGCAATGATACAGGTTTTCTGATGTCCATTCATAGCAGAGACTCGGAAGGTGGCTGAGATAACACACAGTCATGGGACCAGTATCTGAACCCGGGGTCATGACTTCCTACAATGTGGTAATGCCTCTCTACATCCAAGGAAGAATTAGAGGAAAAAAATAAGGGAAAGAAACATAGATTAAATTACCAGATTAGATGGATTGAAGTTTGCAATGTTAAAATAAATAAACAAATTCTACCACGGGAACTTCGGATTAATTTTGCTTGCACTTTCCCGCCATAGGCCCACTCTTACAATTTCCCATGACACTACCATGTTCTGTTTATTTTTGTTTTAATGACTCTCATTTTGACTGCAGCCAAAGTTGTTTTTCTTGGCCAAGGAATGTCTAATCCTTATATTTTGTGCCAGAAACCAATGATAAATCGCATAGTTTTGCAAGAAATCACCCATTTCTGTCTATCAGACTTTGGTACGAATCATTAAGCTTCATCTGGTCGCTTTCCTGCCCCCCTCAGGTTGAGTAAACTTCACACAGGCATCTTCCCAACTCTTCTCCCTGATTTCCCATTTCTTAAAGTACTTACTTTAAGATGACCAAAAGAAAACTTTTGGTCGTAAATACTTTCTCTGCCCCTTGAGATGTAAATCTTCTACAACCCAGGACTGTCTTTCCTGGGGACCTGGGAACCATCCCTTTGAACATAATCCTCAGGGAATAAGGTCCCTGTCTCCCAGACTCTGTGGGAAGATAGGGGACCAACTTCTATAAGCACCAGTCAGCAAATGTGGATGGTCTAGTCACAATGACCACCCTACCCCCTGATGTCCTTCCTCACTTTTCCATTGTTTCATCCACTTTAAAATGTTCCCACTTCTTGTTTCATTGCAGTTGAGTTCAATCTCTCTCTCTCTCCTATTTCAATAGTCTTGAATGAAGTCTTCCTTTTCTGTTTAACTCTGTCACTGTAATTTTCCTCTGACCATCTAAGAGAATCTAGATGCCATGAGTGTCCAGTAAAGAACTGGAGGTGGATGAGCCATGATGCTAGAGAAACTGCTGAAGGCCAAATGCCTGCTGACTGCACAAACATAAGATGCCAATATTTAAACTTGTTCAGTCCAATGTTCCATCCTTGACTAAGTCATTTTTGGTAATAACAAACTTCTAAGAGTCTCATCATGATAAATGTCAATTCCTTTGGGAAACAGATGAACTCATTTTAAATCTCCATCTAGTTTGTTTTTAAGCCATTATGTAGGCAAGATACTGTAAGTCATTTTGTGAGTAAATCTACACCACACCTCACCAGAGGGGAAAACCATTGGTATAGTCACATCAGCAGCACAGATTAGGAAAGAAAAAGGAAGCACAAAAATGATAACTGGAGAACAGCATAAACAACTAAAAAGTCAGAAATCCCAGTGAAAATAATCACATAAAGGGATGTGATGAAATGTAAAAACATATCTCCCCCTCCACAAATTATGCCTTTATAGACAAAAAAAGAACATGCCAAAGAAGGAGTGATTTTCTTAATATTTCCTAGAGATAAATAAGCGATCCTTTCCCTCAAGGATCTTACAGTTCCAGAACACACTGCTATAGTACAAACAACAAAAGGTAAAAAGAAAAACAGGGGAGGAAGGAGAAATGACGGTCATCCCCCCACCGCCGCCGCCCCCAGGGCGTGGGCAATTAGGGACGAGGCCAGAACAAGAAGTCAGGGCTCCTGATTTACCCTCAACATCTCCCTCTGTGATCCACAGCCCCTTTATGCCAACAGAGCTAATTACCAAGCGTGGTAATTACATTCTTCCTCCCTAAGTTTCAATTACATGAGATGTCGTTCCTTCATGTCCTTGCTGATCATAAATAAAGCTCTTGCTGATGACAAATAAAACTCTTAATAATCTAGACCTGAACTGAGATGCAGTCTCATCCTCCGGTGACTTCAAGAGAGCCCTGGAGAGTCCGCTGAATTCTCACTGCTCTCCACCGTGAGGCTGAGTCTGTACACATCCACATTGAGGACCGTGGCTTTCCCACTAGGGAACCTGTCCCTGGGGTGCCTTCTGAATGAATCTACAACTCTATGGGTTTAGGTTTGATTGTTGACATTTAAAAATGCATCAGTTGCTTGCAGACGCTTGAGTCAAAGTCTAACCAAAAACTCAAGAGGAAAAGAAAAAAATTCCCCCCCAAAGATGGGGTGGGATGATAGGCAGTGCAGAAACATAGACTGCAGAAAGTCCTAAGAGGTAAAGAAGCTTTTAGATGGGGGAGTTTAGCTTGAAGAGACCTACAAAACCCATACAGCGTTTTGGGAGAGGATTTCCCTAGGACCCCTGATTTCTCCTATTCCAAGGGCACCAAGCAGGACGCAGGGCTCCTTCGGAGGTCAGCTGTCAGTCGGGGAAAGGAGGCACGTTACGTACGTGCTGGAGTCCCGTTCCCTTCCAGCTGTGCCTCTCACTGTCTTTGCTTCCTCTTCTGTGACTTGCTTCTCTCTCCTCTTTTTCAAGTTACTAGCTTTTCTTCAATTATATGTTAAAAATTTGAGTTAAAATCCCAGCGGTATTGCTAGGAGATCTATACACATTAGTAAAATGAACACTTCCTGTCATACACCATAAGCTCATCGTCATGAGTCCTTATTCAACAGTTACCATCCAGAGCTCATTTTAATGATTAGTTAACAACCCCGGGGAGACTGTGCATGTGTATGTGTGCGTGTGTGCGTGCGAGTGTGTGTGTGACAGTGTTGGGGGGGCAGAATTCCACTGCAAAGCCTCATTTATTTGAATATACTTGCCCTCCACAGAACCATTAAATGAGTCCGAATTCCAGCGTTTCCACAAATCCTTCCTTTTGGCATTGAAATCCTCATGGATTTCAAGGGGGAAAGATGAGAAAAGAGGTCATAGATCAGAGATAGGGATGCCCGGCTCCCCCGACGAGCCAAGTGATCTTGGGTGAATCAGTCCACCCTGCTGGGCCTCCGTTTCCCACTTTCTGAAGTGCAGAGAGTGATACCTACCTATCAAGGACTCAGGGATGCCGCGAGCATTCAAAGACACTGCCTATAAAACCGTTTCACGGGCTTCCCTGGTGGCGCAGCGGTTGGGAGTCCGCCTGCCGATGCAGGGGACACGGGTTCATGCCCCAGTCCGGGAGGATGCCACATGTCGCGGAGCAACTGGGCCCGTGACCCACAGCTACTGAGCCTGCGCGTCTGGAGCCTGTGCTCCGCAACGGGAGAGGCCGCGATAGTGAGAGGCCCGTGCACCGCGATGAAGAGTGGCCCCCACTTGCCACAACTAGAGAAAGCCCTCGCACAGAAACGAAGACGCAACACAGCAAAAATAAATAAATTAATTAATACACATATATTCACACAAACACATTGGGATATTGGTTTAAAAAAAAAAAACGTTTCAGCAGTGTAGGCTATTATTATCTGATTTAGATGTTTTCTGCACCCATCAAGACTCATTTCAGAGTGCTGTTGGCGGCTCCCTCAGGGAAGCCCTGTGTAGCTTTAGTAAGGATAATTGGGCAGGAGCCACTCGGCTCCCTGGATTAGTGAGTTTTTGTTTATGAAGAAGTTCCCCCTATGTTTAGATTTTTTTTCTCCATACTTGCTAATTGGCTTTAAATGCTAGTAAAGGAAAAGCTGCTACTGCCAGTAAATTAAAATTGCCTTCATTTCATTCCTTTAGAAGCCTTGTATATTCTAGGACAGGATTTATTTTTTGTTCCACATTAAAAAAAATTTTTTTTATGTTAGGTGGTAAAGTATAAAGAAAAACATGGTTCAATGTCCTCTTCTTATAAGGACCCCAGTCACATTGATTAGGGATGACCCATATGACCTCAGTGAGCCTTCGTCATCTCCTTAAAGGCCCATCTCCAATGCAGTCACATTGGGGGTTAGGGCTTCAACATATGGGTTTGGGGAAGACACAACTCAGTCTGTAGGTTATACAGCTTGTTTTATTTTCACATCATTAGGATGAAGCCACTTTGTTCTGCTCTTACTTCCTGGGACAAAGAGCTGGAAGTGGGGTGTTGCTGACAGGTGCCCTGTAGGCTTGCAGGAATCACTCGTGTGTTGAGGGAAATGGTCCCAGATAGTTAGACCTGTTGCCCAGAGCAGATGCATTTTAGAGCCATTTCTGTGACTGTGAGATTTTTCTTTTCGTGCTGCCATAAAAACCACATAAAATGAGAGAAACACTACCAAGTTGGAGGTTCCAAGTGAACAACTCAACTGCTTAATGAGGGAAATGAGACGATTATTTAAAATATAGTCAGATTCAGGAGCACATTTAACTAAGTTCTTATAACTAGAGGCAAGGAACCTTGGATAATTATCATATGAACTTGGATGAAATACTGTTTGTCTTCAGAAGAGTTTAATATCTACATGCAAGTGAATGTGATGAATTTATCATCTATCATAAATATGTTAATCATTGGAAGTGATACCCATTCCTCCATAATTTTTTTAGCATCTCTGAAAATTGCTTGATAACTATTGATGTTTTTCTTAAGGATTCTGAAATCACAGGCTAAAACCATTCCCAGTTTATCCTGAAAAACTCAGACAGAAAGATAGGGATGTGGGAAACACGCTCTCCACTAAAATGACAGAGGCCTTCTCACTCTTAATGAAGTGCCACAGGCTTATTCGGGGCCTTTCCTCTGGCTGTTCTCTCCATCTGACTCTAGAAGGTTTTCTCTCCAAGGCCTCGGGTTCTGAGCTCCTTTAGAGGACACCTGAGGCCAAACTCTTCCCCGAGATTCTAGTCCGCAGTCACCACCTTCTTCCCAGAACTCCTACCCACCACGTGGACTTCTGACTTTGGTTCTCGATCTTACTGTTTTGTCTTGTGAACTATTAGATTTGTCTCTGGGAAGGGGTGAGGGTGCGGGATGTCAGAGCAGGTGGGAACCAGTGGGATCCAGGATGTCAGAGCAGGTGGGACCCAGTGGGTTCCTGGGAAGCTAAGAGGCTGGCTTAAGGTAGTGTAGCTGGATGGCGGTGGAGCCAGGACAAGCGTCCAGGTTCTGGAAGCCAAGGCCACGCGTCTTCCCGTCCACAAGCCCGTGAAGACGGGGTCTCCTTCCTGCCGCTGCAGGCAGCCTCCCACATGCAGCCTGCCCTGGACCACCTGCATAAATGCCTCCGTCCAGCCCCTAAGACAGGTTAACCCGTAATAAGGACGGGAAAGCGAGGAGCTCTTCCAGAAACCAGAGGCCCCCTTCTTCTGACCCTAAGTCATACTTTTGTGCTCTTCCTGGCCCACCTCTGATAGAACCATGTTCTGTATCATCTGTACATTGATTTGGCAAAACTGCATCACGTCTTACTAAAACATCCTCTGCCCGCTTACAAAACCGTATTGCATCTGAGGTGTCCACGGCCAGAGGGAAGTTATTTAGAAGTGGGGTTACTGTCTGGACAGGAGCACAGAAATGAGTCATTATCCACCACCATCCCCCATGCTTTTCTGACAGCATCACCGAGAAACGAGATGGGCTGGTGGCAGGTTTCAGTTCGTCACCAGCACACACGTCCCTCTCTGGAACTGGGAAAGCCAGGGGAGCTGAGAAGCACGTTGGTTTCCAGGCAGCTTCCCCCAAGTTGCCCAGAGATGCCACCCGTCCCCCAGGTCTGTCCTGAATCCAATTTATCCTCTCTACGTATGGGGTGAATCTGTGACACACGTGACAATGAGAGTGATACACACACATCAATGAGAGAGCAGGTGCCCGCTCCAATCCACTTACAGAGCAAACGGGGTAAAAATGAACAGCGAGTAATTTTTAAAAATCACCCGCCTGCACATAAACCATATCCTTCACTCATCAGGGGCTTGTTCTTAGCAAGCGCTTCTGGTGGGTTTTACCCCAGTCCTGCCCATCCTGCGGCTCCTTCATTCTCACTCCGCCCACCCGTGACCAATCCTCACCCATCCTACTGTAATGTCCCCAATACCGCACGACAATCGTGGTTCCTTTCTACATCCACTTGAAGCAATTGATTGCAAGTCCCCCAAAAAAGGCCACATGAGAAAGCACATACAACTTGCAGTCAAATGTGTAATCAGGATTGACCGTCTTTTCTATTCACTTTATTTATCTTTATCTACAAAATGGTAATGATAAAATTGACTTCGTGGGGTTTTCAGGAGGGTTCCACGGATAATGTATGTAAGCACAGGACATGGTGCCAACACACAGAGGGACGCAGGGAATCATAGTTGCAATTTTTACAAATAATAAAATATTCCTTTCCTATCCTCCCCATCCTCATGTCTGCCATCACCTTATATTTGTTATCACCTGTACCATTTCTGACTAAGAACCATACAAGTTGTGGACAGTGTCATGTTCCTTAAGCATCTAATGAAAGATATTCTATTACGAAGAAGTGAGCCTTCAATTGTAAGACAGACCACAACCATAAATGGTTAAAAAAAGTCATTAAGCATTTATTGAGCTGAGTGCCAGGGCACGGAAAAGTGAAGTATGAACCACAGTCCCTGACATCGAAATCCTTACAGCTCAGTTGCTAAGACGTGAAATATAAATAAAGATGTAAGCCTTCTTAAAGTCAAGAGCTACACTTGGACGCTCCCCCAAGGGGCTTGGATTTTGGAGTGAGCTTCTGGAATCTTCTGGAGCCTCTGGAAGAAAGAGGGGTGACAGAGGACTTGCCGAGGGGGTGTCGGGGCAGCAGCCTCAAGGGCCTAATTGCTAGCACAACACTCCACATCGATGACGCAGGGTCCTCATCAGGATGTTCATAGGGGAGCTGTGGTCTCCGTGCCCGGTGCCGTGGTTTCAGCCCATCATC
Organism: Hyperoodon ampullatus; assembly: GCF_949752795.1. NCBI lineage: Eukaryota > Metazoa > Chordata > Mammalia > Artiodactyla > Ziphiidae > Hyperoodon > Hyperoodon ampullatus. The sequence goes on from NC_136933.1 coordinate 29,687,511, forward strand.
AGAGCCCTGATCCAACCTCCCCTGCATCATCTTGGTAATTCTGCTTTCTGCTTACATAACCCAAAGCCCATTTCAGTAGTTTACACCTATGAAGTCTTTTTCTCAAGCCATTTTTAAACTCGAAGTCTTTATACGATTGCAGAAAGCAGTGGATGCTTCTGTGCCCTCTCTTTGACCATATGAAATCTCAATATGCCTTATATCATAAACACTGAATAGCAGAAAACCATTTCTTTTGCAAAAATGCCCTTCCCCCCCTTAATGCACCTCGTTACCCTGTGGGTCATTTAGCCAAACAGCTTTTGATTTTTGAAATGTGCAGATCGCCTTTGTGGAAAGACCTGCCGGCATGAGAATGCATATGTAGGGCTTGTTACATATGCTCGTGATACAGGAGGGAGTGATGTCTTGGTCCTAGTTCTACATGGAAGCACAGAGGTGAATTTGATGTAATGCCCCAGAGGACTCAGTCTGCTGGCGTGTAACCCGAGGAATCGGGGGCCATCTCCACCTGCTTTTGAAAGAAACTCTTCATCAGTCCCTAGATCAGTCCCTAAATTGGCCTCCGCCAATTATCATCAATCCCTATATTAGCCTTCGCTTCCCGAAACTCATGCCCAGCAAGACTCGAAGCCATTTTCAACAGCACTCTCCTGCCCATTCCTAGGAGCCTAGGGAAGTCGGCAGTTTCTGATTCTTTTCTTTAACTGTTTTCACTGTGACCATCTCAGATAAGAGAAACTAATTCTGTAGTGAGTCTTATGGATTTTCTGTTAGTGATACAGTTGTTGCTGTCAAGCTACTTCGGCAGTTCTGTTTTCATTACAGATCATCCAGAAAGTGGCACAGGGACTCGGCCATTACCAATGGGGTTCATACAGTGACACCTGGTGGCCAGGATACATCCCTGCACTGGTGAGGCAAGTAAAATTTGTGTGTGGTGTGTGTGTGTGTGTGTGTGTTTGTGTGTGTGTGTGTGTGTGTGTGTGTGAGAGAGAGAGAGAGAGAGAGAGAAAGAATGTGAAGGGGCAAAGGAGGCTGACTAAGACCCACTGAAGACCTACAATAGGTAAAAGGCCTGTAAACATTCTCCAGCCATTTAACCAGCTTGGTTCTCGGTGTCTATTATCTTTTATTCCCTGTGGCCCCCAAACTGGGACCTCGGTTGATGATCAGTAAATATGATAGGTGAACTGGCTAGTTTCCCTTCCCCATTATGCTTACAAGGGATCTGTTCAAAGAGAATTTGTGAAGTTCCATGCTTATTTAGGTTAAAGTTTCATCAAAATATTTTCCACACAGATACAGCAGTAGTTCATACATATTTGTTATTAAGACTAGTTTTTGAGCAGTTTTAGGTTCACAGTAAAAGTGAAAGGAAGGTACAAGATTTCCCATCCCCGCTTCCCCCACCCATGACACCCCCCGCCCCCGCCGCCGTTATCAACATCCCCACCAGACTGTACAGGTGTTACAGCTGATGAAGCTCCATTGACTGGTCATCATCACGCAAATCCATAGGTTACACTGGGGCTCACTCTTGGTGTTGTATATTCTATAGGTTTGGACAAATGTATAATGACATGTGTCTATCATCACAGTACCACACAGAGTATTTCTACTGCCCTAAAAATCCTCTGTGTTCCACCTAGTCATTAAAAAAAAAAAATTCTTTTCTCCATGAGTAAAATGACAAAATGACCCTCTGTATATTGGCTCAGGATATTAAAAAGAAAATAAAACTTTTCCCCTTAATTTCAGTGATGAAATTCTTTAGTTTTTACTCCATCACCTCTTAGCCCCGAACTACACCTTAGCCCCTCACTAGGCTTCAGCCAATCAAATTCCATTTATTAAGCCACAGGCTGTGCTTAGCTCTGGGCTTCACTACAAATCAAAATAAGAGGAAACTGACATTTTCTCGGTGCCAGGTACTTGAAGCGTTTTATTTCTCTTTGGCATCCCAGAGATGCATTCACTCTACTTGTCAGGTAGGCTTAATCAGGTGGGGGAGGTAAGCCCAACACACGTGAGCCCAGACTGAACACTGTGGGACAGGACAGCATGGAGAGCTAAACGATAAGACGCTGCAGGCACCTGGAGGAGGGAGTGATCACTGCGGGCTGGAGCGGTGAGGAGGACGGGAGATGGAGGTGGAGCAGAGAAGGACTTTGGCAAAGGTTAGTGAAGGCAAAGAGTGAGGAACCTCCCCTCCTGAAAGGCAAAGAAGCATCCGTGAAAGAACATGAACACGTGGGAAAGATGAACATGGGAATGGTCCCATAGGACCTAAGTGTAAGCGGCTTATTAGGAAACAGCGAGAAACAAGCTAGAACGAGAGGTCAGATTTTAGAGAACCTTAAATAACGATGGAGGAAATTTAGACTAGATGGGGTTGAAATAGCCACTGAAGCTTATTTACCAGGATGTGAAATGAAGAAACACTTTTTTTTTAATGCTTTCCTTTTCAAGGAAAAAAAATTAAGACTTCCTATACTTTAAGCTGTTGGTCTGAAGCCCCATCAACACCATATGTAAAGTTATAAGGATGTATTTTAGTGTGTCTTATAAGGAGCTCTATCCATCACTGATCATTTGGAACAACTAAATCATCCAGTGTCGTCTCTATATCAGCAGAAGAGTAGAAGCAAAGTTCTAGCTTTCCCCTACTCCCCCAAGAAAAGCTGCATCCATCCAACCTTTCAACAGTGTGAACTGAACACCTACTTTGTGCCAGGAACTCTTCTAGATTCCTGGTGGTACAGCCGAAGTAGACATGATTCCTCCCGGTAAGAAGCTTACTTACTGTCTGGTGGGGAAGAAGCTCAAAAACCATCCCCTGAATGGTCCATTCTGTGCTGTGCCGTGGGCTGAGATGGAGACACACAGCCTGGTGTGGCGGGTGGGAATGGGGTGGTGCAAAGAAAGGGTCCGATACCCTTGCAGAGAAGATTCCCATCGAGACCCAGAGGATGCGAAGGAGTCAGCCTAGCAAAGGGCAGAAGAATGAAAGGTCCAGAGAGAGGCAATATTTGGCAAGACTTGCTCCTGGCTTCCTGAAACCAAAGAACAGAAGATTCTTACTTCCATCTCCCCAAACCCGGCTCTGACATCCAGTCTTGTAACAAACGACTCACTCCCAGAGACAGAGTTAGTCATCATCACTCCCACTACCAGTGGACGATCCATCCAAGTGTTTGCCCCACTGTGTGTGTCCGACCACCTATCCGTCTCTCTGCAAGACTGTGAACCCCATGAGAGCACGATCTTGTCCCCTTTAAGTCAGAGTCTGGCGCTCTGTGTATAATGCATTGAGCTGGAGTGCAAAGTACCAGTATATGGGCTTCCTTGGTGGTGCAGTGGTTAAGAATCTGCCTGCCAACGCAGGGGGCATGTGCTCGAGCCCTGGTCCAGGAAGATCCCACATGCCACGGAGCAACTCAATCCGTGTGCCACAACGACTGAGTCTGTGATCTAGAGCCTGCGAACCACAACTACTGAGCCCACGAGCCACAACTACTGAGCCCATGTGCCACAGCTACTGAAGCCTGTGTGCCTAGAGCCCGTGCTCTGCAACAAGAGAAGCCACCGCAATAAGCAGCGACGAAGAGTAGTCCCCACTCGCCACTAGAGAAAGCCCACGCGCAGCAACAAAACCCAACACAGCTGAAAATAAAATAAATGAAATAAATAAAAATTAAAAAAAATTACCAGTGTAGGATACTCACGAAGCCTCACCTCAGCTTCACCCCCGTGTCACGAATGCCTAAGTGCTGCCTATTCTGTTAAGATATATACCTCTGCAAATAATAAACTCTAAATCTTTTTTAATCTTGTTAAACTCCCTGGCTGAGAGCTCGAAAAAAGTCATATATGCAATCTTGAGAAAGTTATTTGGAGACTCTTTAGAGGCAGGCAGGCTAGGTGAGGCAGTCAAATATTTATCCAAAAAGGTGCAGGGGGGTGAAGCAAAGTCTATTGATTTGTGTTTTGTATTCTGGTTAATTTTTTAGGGATCGCCAAAGAGAAGTATCTCCTCAGTGTGCAGAGAAGTCCCCTCTGGGAGGGTATAATTAATGTGCAATGGAAATTGCAGGATAAAGCTTGCCTGCTACTCTCCGGGTGTCCCAGAAGGAAATATTCAAGAATTCTCCAAGTTCATTCAGCTGATTTCACTTTGAATGAACAAATCAAGATCTTTTCAAAGGTCTGCAAAAGGTAGCCGTCCCTATGGCCACCACTCCTGAGAAGGAGCAGACAAGCCATCGCAGCTGAGGGAAAGTGCCCTGTTTTGGAGTCTTGTCACAAGTGTTGAAGAATTGAAAAGGAAACAAGATTAGGTCTTGATGTAAGCTGAGGATTTCTTTTAACACTTGAATTTAGGGTAGTCTCCTCTGCTATTTAATACGCTTGGCTGGTTAAATCAAGACAGCCATTCTTGAAAAGAAAAATAATGACTATAGAAGTATACCACCCCATGGAGCCCTTAGGTTGGATTATAGCTGAAGGCTGCTTTCCATGATTCTGACATTCACGGACACTCAATAAAAACACGTAGGGCGAATGAATGAATGAATGAATGAATGAACAAATGATTGATGTACTGCTGAAACTCTGGTGAAGCATAGCTTCAGTGGAAATTACTGAACAATACATAGATCATTTCTTGACTGCAGAGCTTGAAAACTCTGCAGGTAAAAGAACTAACCATCAACCCTTCATAACAAAAAGCCCAGAAATAGCACAGCCTAGCCTAGCCAATTATCAATTTTCCCAGGGCTCTCCTCTGCCCCACAGTTTATCTGCAGAAAATCTTGCTTTCAACTCCTTACAAATCTAATTACACAGAATAGAAAAGAAAGAGCTTTGCTGAAACCACCCACGATCTTGGGGTTGCATTTCCTATCGCAGGTATTCTTCCGTCCAACAAGTGATCTTTGAAACCTGCACACTTAATTACCTAATTATCTCCTCCAAACCTGGAGATGTATATTCAGAAATCCCGTGGAAAGAGAAAGGACAGGGAGGAAAAGAGAAGGGACACTGCAGAGCCTGCCGTTTTGCCTCAATCTGAAAGCTGATATTGTTTCCTGGATCTCAGAAGCCAGGGAAAGTTTCACATGATGACTGCATTAGAGAACTCTCACCTTCTTTGAGCCAGATTTTCATAAGGTGGCTTCATTATTTTTTCAAGACTGTGTGCTCCTCCTGGCATCAGTGTTATTCACAGAGCAATAAAAGCCCAAAGAAGTGCACTCACAGTCTTTTAAGTCCTCTGGGCATTTGCTTATCCAGATTAGGTATGTGGTGAGCTTATCACACTGACACATCTATTTCATTCACTTGATGACCACCTCTATTTCTTCTTTTGTGAATGACTATTATGTGAAAACACTGAGCTAACAAAATGCACTCTAAATGATCTTTAACTACAGATTGAGAGATATCCAGACAACCTGAAGCAGAGAGTGGACCTCTCCCTTGGAAATCAGCCTTCTTAGACCTACAGCTTTGTGAGGTATGGCCAGGATGACTTAGGGAGAAAGGAGAGCTCACCCTCCTGTAAGCCCTGATAGCTGAATAAACCCTGACAATCAGCAGTATGACATGTCTCATGAGATTCTACTCATGCTCCTGCTAAGACACTGGACTCCTGACACTGACCCACCGTATAAGCCCCAGATACTCCTAGAATTCCAAATAGGTGGTGTTTCTTCTCTGAGCATTACAATAACCCAGAAATCGCTGCAAGACATCTGAAACACAGTCTGGGGATCTGGACACTGGGAAAATGTCCAGTCCCTCAGGCAACACTAGTAAATGGACTTGAGAGTCAGACAGACATGGTTCAACCTTTTACATGGTATATATGTGCTATTTAACCAAACTTTATGGCCCATAAGCATGGTGGCTTTAGACCCGAGCCCTGTCACTTTTGACATGTATGTGTCATTCAACTCTAAGGAGGCCAGATGAAGAGACCTAGGATGAGGGCACCTGAGCTCCAAGTGCAGATACGCACGAGGGCATGCCCAGCCGGGGGAGCCCGGGTCCTTGACCTCTACTCAAGGACCACAACGCACTGCCTGTCCACCCAGTCCGCCGCCCCCAGGAGGACTGCCAGGTAAACCTTTGTAATTTGCCTGTGGTCAGGCCTGAAAAATCACACAGATTTTAAAACAGGAGCCAGACTCCTCAAATCTCCATTTCCTTCTCTATAAAATTTCCTTTAAGAAGTTAGAATCAGTCATTTGTGCCGACCACAATGAAATTGTCACCACGTTACTGAGAGATTACCAACAAGGTCCTTCAAACCAGAGTAACTCATTCATGTGTCAGACTCCTGGACACGTTCGCCCCCACATCCATGCCTGGTCCTTCTCTGCTCTGGTCCTTGCAGGCTCATCTCTCACATTTCCTCCTCCACAGGCTTCTGGCTGGGTTTCCCTGGAAACACCTGCTCCACACCCTGTTCAGCCACAGCCCTTCCTCCACAGCTCGGCCCCCGTGGACAGGCCAGCCACAGTCCGGCTTCCACCCTGAGATCCACCTGGGCCGTGGGTCCAATGCCTCCCCACTTGTCCCTCCAGCCCAGGTTCCTGCTGGTGTTGACCCCTAGGTCACCCCATGGCCCCATTTGGCTTTTTAGCTTTTCATCATCCTCTTCTTTCAACTTCCTTTGTTTCAAACACAGTGGTTTCTGTCTTCCTGGTTGGATTCTGACTTTTACTATGTAAATTGCTATTGGTCATAAAACCCACAATTCATTCCCATATCTGATCACTCATCAATCAATATTTCCTAACACAGTACCATTTGCAGTAAACCAGGAAAGGGACTAGTATTTCCTGCAAGAAGAAATGGATATGGAATAAAATAAAGGCAACAGAAAATTATCTAATTAAATTTGAGCATAGACACTTTCAACAAGGACCCACTACCGTACCCTGAGGAAGGTAAGCTGCCTGCTCTGCTGCATACCCAAGGGTCATCAGAGTCACTGGGCCTCTTTCATAAACTGAGAAGTTTCTTTCTCAAAAGGAGAATGTTGGTAATAACGATTCTGGAGTCATTGTAGATGGTCTGTTAATAGTAAAATAATAAGAGTCCAAAAAGAGCAAGACTTGATCATGAGAATTTCAGGAAGGTAATTCTAACCCAGTTGTCTTGGAATGATAGCTATTGGAATTGAAAAGAGCCTTAAAAGCATATGTAATTCAGCCCCCTGTCATCTTATAGTATAAAGTTGCGTGTAAAGCACCTGAGGTTTGGAGAGACTGTGTGACTATAGAAATTCAGGCCACTACTGATGGGAGACACTGCCTGCACCCAGAGGGGCCCCTGCAACAGGGCTGCATCAGGAACACAGCCCAAGATGGGCCGAGTGAGTGGGTTCCACACCCCAAGCAGCCAACACTAGAATAACCAGAGAGGTAGTTCAAATCACACCCTAGGAAGTAAGAAAAAGGCTGTAAAAAGGGGGGAAATTCCAAGTGTTAAGTCTAAGGGATGAGCTAAATTATAAGGGGTATGAAGGTAAACTATGCTTTGGCACTTCCTTCTGGCTCAGTATTTCATTTACAAGCTAAGTATCTAGTTCAGGTTACCTTACGTTAGTGTAGTGCAGTTTAATTTAGGCATGTTTGTCCTCCATGGTATAAGTGTCTTGTTGCCACTGTAACAAATTACCACAAACTCAGAAGTCCAAAATACAGTTCACTGGGCCCAAACTGACATGTCTGCAGGGCTATGCTCCCTCGAGAGGGGTTGGGGGAGAATCCGTTTCTTGCCTTTTCCGGCTTCTAGAATTGCAGTCTGTGCATTCCCTGGCCAATACACCTTTCACTCCAATCTCTGCTTTCGTCATTGTACTAATTTATCTTCTGTCCTAAATCTCCTTTTGCTTCCTCTTCTAATAGCACTGTGATTAGATTTAGGGCACTCCCCCCCACCCCAGTTAATCTAGGATTATCTCCCCACCCACAAAGACTCTTTTTCTTAGAAGGTAATATTCACAGTTCCCAGGGATTAGGATCTGGATATCTTTGGGGGCCATTATTCAGCCTGGCACATCTAAGCAATAAGTGAATTACATATCCCTAGATGTTAAGTGTTTTCTTTTGAACATCAGCTGGAAATCTTGACATGTTTTCTAACTGAGTGATGGTTCTCCATAACCTGTGATATAGTCACATCAGCCTCTCCTGGCTCTGGTATTCTATTATCTACACCCAAAGATGTGGCATTTTTGAATGCCTTAAATTACACCACCTGTTGGTGACAGACAAAAATTTTCAACATATGCTCAAGATGAAAACGTTGGATTATATTGTGAATGCTTTCTGGCACCAGCCCCAGTCCCCCTGGACCCCACAGCCAGCCACCCCAGTACCCAGCCCTAACCACAAGCAGCCCAGTAGCCACCACATGAGGCAGGGCCTGGCAACCAACTAGGCTGGGGACCAACCCCACCTACCAACATGCACACCATAGTCAACCCTGTCACAACAGAAGGGCACACAAAGCACATATAGGGGACACCCATAGAGCACACAGCTGACCAGAGGGGAGTGTGATGCTAGGCCCCATAGGATGTCTTCTCCATAAGGCCACTTCTCCATGATCAGTATTCCAAATGAAGGAATAAGAAAGAACCCCAGAAAGAGAACTAAACAAAATGAAAATAAGCAATCTACTCAATAAAGAGTTCAAAGTATTGATCATAAAGATGTTCAAAGAATTTGGGAGAAAATGGATGAACACAGTGAGAATTTCTAGAAAGAGTTAGAAAATATAAAGAAGAACCAAACAGAGCTGAAGAATAAACTAACTGAAATTAAAAGTACACTAGATGTAATCAACAGTAGATTAGATGATACAGAAGAATTGATTGGAGAACTGAAAGACAGTGTAGTGGAAATCACCCAAGCAGAACAGAAAAAAGAAAAAATAACTTTGGAAAATGAGGATAGTTTCAGAGGCCTCTGGGACAACATAAAGTGTACTAATATTTGCATTATAGAGGTCTCAGAAGGAGAAGAGAGAGAAGTAGGCAGAGAATTTATTTGAAGAAATAATAGTTAAAAACTTCCCTAATGTGGCAATAAATAAATTAATTAATTTTAAAAAACCAGACATCCAGGTCCAGAAAGCACAGAGAGTCCCAAATAAAATGAACCCAAAGAGATTCACAACAAGACATATTATAATTTAAATGGTAAAAATTAAAGATAAAGAGAGAAACTTAAAAGCAACACGGGAAATGCAACTAGTTATGTACAAGGGAACTCCCATAAGGCTATCAGCTGACTTTTCAGTAAAAACATTGCAGGCCAGTGACTTCCCTGGCAGTCCAGTGGTTAAGACTCCGTGCTTCCAACGCAGGGGGCACAGGTTCGACCTCTGGTTGGGGAACTAAGGTCCTACATGCCACGTGGTGTGGCCAAAAAAAAGAAAAAAATTGCAGGCCAGAAGAGAGTGATACAATATATTCAAAGTATGAAAGGAAAAAACCTACATAAGAATATCCTACCCAGCAAGACTACCATTCAGATTTGAAAGACAGATCAAGAACTTTATAGAGAAGCAAAAGCTAAAAGAGTTTGGCACCGCTAAACCAGGTTTACAAGAAATGTTAAAGGCACTTCTCTTAGCAGAAAAGATCACAACTAGAAATATAAAAATTATGAAAGGAAAAAGTACATTGGTAAAGGCAAACATACAGTAAAGATAGTAGATCAACCACTTATAAAGCTAGTAGGAAGGTTAAAGGACACAAGTAGTGAAATCATCTATACCCACATAAGTAGTTAAGGGACACACAAAACAAAAAGACGTAAAATATGATATCAAAAGATTAAGCATTGGTGGGGGATGAGTAAAAATGCAGGACTGTTAGAATGCATTTGAATTTAAGAAATCATCAACTTAAAATAATCATATATATATATATATATATATATATATATCATAGTAACTACAAATCAAAAATCTCTAATAGATATATACACAAAAAAAGAGAAAGGAATCCAAGCATAACATTATAACAATAGTCATCAAATCCCAAAGGAAGAAAGTAAAAGAAGAAAAAAAGGAAAAAAAGAACTACAAAAACAACCAGAAAACAAAAACAATATGGCAATAGGTACATAGATATCAATAATTACTTTAAATGTAAATGGGTTATATGTTCCAATCAAAAGACATAGAGTGGCTGAATGGATAAAAATAATAAGACTCATATATATGCTACCTAAAAAAACACTCTTTAGATCTAAAGACACACATAGACTGAAAGTGAGAAGATGGAAAAAGGTATTCCATGCAAATGGAAACAAAAAGAAAGCAGGGGTACTAATACTTATATCAGACTAAATAGACTTTAATACGAAGACTGTAACAAGAGACAAAGAAGGACACTATGTGATGATAAAGAGATCAATCCAACAGGAAAGTATAATAACTGTAAATATATACGCACCCAACATAGGAGCAAATATTGACCTAATGCATATAACATAAAGCAAATATTAACAAACATAAAGAGAGAAATGCATAGTAACACAATAATAATAGGAGACTTTAACACCCCACGTATATCAAGGGATAGATTATCCAGACAGAAAATCAATAAGGAAACACTGGCCTTAAATAACACATCAGACCAGATAGACTTAATATAAGATATATATATATATAGATAGATAGATATATATAGATATATATAGATAGATATATATAGATATATATAGATAGATAGATATAGATATAGATATATATATAGATATATATATATATAGAGAGAGAGAGAGAACATTCCATCCAAAGTAGCAGAATACACATTCTTTTCAAGTGCACATGGAACATTCTCCAGGAGAGATCACATGCTAGGCCACAAAACAAGCCTCAGCAAATTTAAGAAGCTTGAAATCGTATCAAGCATCTATTTCGACCAAAATGCTATGAGACTAGAAATCAAGTACAAGAAAAAAAATTGCAAAAAACACAAACAGGTGGAGCCTAAACAATATGCTACTAAATAGCCAATGAGTCACTGGAGAAATCAAAGCAGAAATAAAAAATCACCTGGAGACAAGTGAAGACAAAGACACAATGATCCAAAATCTATGCAACACAGTAAAAGCAGTTCTTAGAGAGAAGTTTAGAGTAATATAAACTTACCTCAGGAAACAAGAAAAATCTCGAATAAACAGCATAACCTTATACCTAAAGGAACTAGAAAAAGAAGGACAAACAAAAATCAAAGTTAGTAAAATGAAAGAAATCATAAAGATCAGAGCAGAGATAAATGAAATAGAGACAAAAAACAATAGAAAAGATTAAAAGTTGTATGGAAAAACAAAAGACCCCAAATAGCCAAAACAATCTTGAGAAAGAGGAACAAGCTGGAGGTATCATGATTCCTGATTTCAAACCATACTACAAAGGTGCAGTAACAGTATGATACTGGCAAAAAAACAGACACACAGATCAATGAAAGCAGGATAAAAAGCCCAGAAACAAACTCACATTTACATGGTCAATTAATCTACAACAAAGGAGCAAGAATATACACAACTATTTACAACAGCCAGGACATGGAACAAATCTAATTGTCCACCGACAGACGAATGGATAAAGAAGATGTGGCACATATATACAATGAAATATTACTCAGCCATGAAAAGAAACAAAATTATTTGTAGTGAAGTGGATGGACCTAGAGTCTGTCATACAGAGTGAAGCAAGTCAGAAAGAGAAAAACAAATACCCTATGCTAACACATATATATGGAATCTAAAAATATTTTTTAAATGGTAGTGATGAACCTAGTTGCAGGGCAGGAATAAAGAGGTAGACATAGAAAATGGACTTGAGGACATAGGGTGGGAGGGCAAAGCTGGGGCAAAGTGAGAGTAGCATTGACACATATACACTACTGAATGTAAAATAGCTGGCTAGTGGGAAGCAGCAGCATAGCACAGGGAGATCAACTTGGTGCTTTGCAATGACCTAGAGGGGTGGGATAGGGAGGATGGGAGGGAGGCTCAAGAGGGAGGGGATATGGGGACATGTGTATGCATATGGCTGATTCGCTTTGTTGTGCAACATCAACTAACACAGTATTGTGAAGCAATTATACTCCAGTAAAGATCTATTAAAAATTTTTTTTAATTTAAGAATAAAAAAAAATAAGCTGCAAGGATACATTGTACAGTACAGGGAATGTAGCCAAAATTTTGTAGTAGCTTTAAATGGAATATAATCTATAAAAATTTTGTACTATGTTGTACACCTGAAACTAATACAATATTGTAAAAAAATGAATATACAATGCGTAAAATACAGCCTCTTCAATAAATGGGGTTGGGAAAACTGGACAGCTACATGCAAAAGAATCACACTGGACTACTGTCACACATCATACAGAAAAATGAACACAAAATGGATTAAATACTTAATTGTAAGACCTGAGACCATAAAATTCCTAGAAGAAAACATAGGCATTGTGCTCTTTGACAGTGGTCTTATTTTTTTTGGATATGTCTCCTCAGGCAAGGGAAACAAAAGCAAAAACAAATAAATGGGACTATATCAAACTAAAAATCTTTTGCAAGGCAAGGAAACTATCAACAAAACAAAAAGGCAGCCTACTGAATGGGAGAAGATATTTGCAAATGATATATCTGAAAAGGGGTTAATATACAAAATACACAAATAACTCATACAAAACAACATCAATAAAAACAAATAACTGGATTAAAAAATGGGGAGAGGACCTGAATAGACATTTTCCCAAAGATGACCAACAGACAAATGAAAAGTTGCTCAATATCACTAATCATCAGAGAAATGCACATCAAAACCACAATATCACCTCACACCTATCAGAATGGCTACCAGAAAAAAGACTACAAATAAAAGTGTTGGTGAGGAAGTGGAAAAAAGGGAGCCCTTGTTCACTATTGGTGGGAATGTAAATTGGTGCAGCCACTATGGAAAACAGTATGGAATTTCTTCAAAAGATTGAAAATAGAACTACCATGCAATCCAGCAATTCCAGTTCTGGGTATTTTTGAAAAGAAAACCCAAGTCAAAAATATGTACACAGTCCTATGTGCACTGTAGTATTATTTATAATAGCCAAGATTTGGAAGTAACCTAAGTGCCCATCAATAGATGAATGGAGAAAGAAGTGGTAGTATGTGTATATGTGTGTGTGTGTGTGTGTGTATACACAGTGGAATATGACTCAACCATACAGAAAGAATGAAATCTTGTCATTTGTGACAGCATTGGTGGACTTAAAGGGTGTTATGCTAAGTGAAATAAGTCACACAGAGAAAGACAAATACCATATGATTTCATTTACAAGTGGAATCTAAAAAACAAAACAAACATAACAAAACAGAAACAGACTCATAGATACAGAGAATAAACTAGTGGTTAGAGGGGAGATGTGGCAGGGGATGATGAGTGAAACAGGTGAGGAAGATTAAGAGGTACAACTTCCAGTTATAAAATAAATAAGCCTCGGGGATGTAATGTACAGCATAGGGAATACAGTCAATGACATTATAGTAACTTTGTATGGTAATTGATGGTAACTAGACTTATGGTGGTGATCATTTTGTAATGTATAAAAATATCAAATCACTATGTTGTACACTCTGAAGCTAATATAATATTAGAAGTCAATTATATTTCATTTTAAAAAATAAATAACTAGTGAATGCCTTAACTGTTGGGAGAATGATTCACTCATTAACTGATTGCCACCTTACAACAGATTTGGAAAGTGAGTCACTCTTCCATTAAGAAATGTTTGCTTCTTATATTCCACAGGTCTATATTTTTGCTCTTTTAAATGCACAGTAACTTAGTGCTGCATCAAAGTGTATCCTTTTCAAGTCATTTAAAGCACCAACCAGGAATCCTTATTTAAGCTAAAATTCAGTTCCATGTGGTGCTAGCAATGGGAATAAATCAACTGAGGTGACAGTCAGATGAGCAGATTCTTTTTACACTTGGTTAGGTTCCCATATACACACTCAGGGATAATTTCCTCAAAATTTACTCCTGGGTTTCCTTTGCTATGCAAAAGCTTTTAAGTTTCATCAGGTCCCATTTGCTTATTTTTGTTTTTATTTCCATTTCTCTAGGAGGTGGGTCAAAAAGGATCTTGCTGTGATTTATGTCATAGAGTGTTCTGCCTATGTTTTCCTCTAAGAGTTTGATAGTGTCTGGCCTTACATGGAGGTCTCTAATCCATTTTGAGTTTATTTTTGTGTATGGTGTTAGGGAGTGTTCTAATTTCATTCTTTAACATGTAGCTGTCCAGTTTTCCCAGCACCACTTATTGAAGAGGCTGTCTTTTCTCCATTGTATATTCTTGCCTCCTTTATCAAAGATAAGGTTGGGCTTCCCTGGTGGCGCAGTGGTTGAGAGTCCGCCTGCCAATTCAGGGGACACGGGTTCGTGCCCCACTCTGGGAAGATTCCACATGCCGTGGAGCGGCTGGGCCCGTGAGCCATGGCCGCTGAGACTGCGCGTCCAGAGCCTGTGCTCCGCAACGGGAGAGGCCACAACAGAGAGAGGCCTGCGTACCTCAAAAAAAAAAAAAAAAAAAGATAAGGTGACCATATATGCGTGGGTCTATCTCTCGGCTTTCTATCCTGTTCCATTTATCCATATTTCTGTTTTTGTGTCAGTACCATACTGTCTTGATTACTGTAGCTTTGTAGTGTAGTCTGAAGTCAGGGAGCCTGATTCCTCCAGCTCCATTTTTCTTTCTCAAGATTGCTTTGGCTATTCAGGGTCTTTTGTGTTTCCATACAAATTGTGAAATTTTTTGTTCTAGTTCTGTGAAAAATGCCATTGGTAGTTTGATAGGGATTGAATTAAATCTGTAGATTGCTTTGGGTAGTAGAGTCATTTTCACAATGTTGATTCTTCCAATCCAAGAACATGGTATATCTCTCCATCTGTTTGTAACATCTTTAATTTCTTTCATCAGTGTCCTCTAGTTTTCTGCATACGGGTCTTTTTTCTCCCTAGGTAGGTTTATTCCAAGGTATTTTATTCTTTTTGTTGCAATGGTAAATGGGAGTGTTTTCTTAATTTCACTTTCTGATTTTTCATCATTAGTGCATAGGAATGCAAGAGATTTCTGTGCATTAATTTTGTATCCTGCTACTTTACTAAATTCATTGATTAGCTCTAGTAGTTTTCTGGTAGCATCTTTAGGATTCTCTATGTATTGCATCATGTCATCTGTAAACAGTGACAGCTTAACTTCTTCTTTTCCAATTAGAATTCCATTTATTTTTTTTCCTTCTCTGATTGTTGTGGCTAAAACTTCCAAAACTATGTTGAATAATAATGGTGAGACTGGACAACCTTGTCTTGTTCCTGATCTTAGTGGAAATGCTTTCAGTTTTTCTCCATTGAGGACGATGTTGGCTGTGGGTTTGTCATATATGGCCTTTATTACGTTGAGGTAAGTTCCCTCTATGCTTACTTTCTGGAAGGTTTTTATCATAAATCGGTGTTGAATTTTGTCAAAAGCTTTCTCTGCATCTATTGAGATGATCATATGGTTTTTCTCAATTTGTTAATATGGTTTATCACATTGATTGATTTGCGTATATTGAAGAAGCCTTGCATTCCTGGGATAAACCCCACTTGATCCTGGTGTATGATCCTTTTAATGTGCTTTTGGATTCTCTTTGCTAGTATTTTGTTGAGGATTTTTGCGTCTATGTTCATCAGTGATATTGGCCTGTAGTTTTCGTTTTTTGTGACATCTATGTCTGGTTTTGGTATCAGGGTGATGGTGGCCTCATAGAATGAGTTTGGGAGTGTTCCTCCCTCTGCTACATTTTGGGAGAGTTTGAGAAGGATAGATGTTAGCTCTTCTCTAAGTGTTTTATAGAATTCACCTGTGAAGCCATCTGGTCCTGGGCTTTTGTTTGTTGGAAGAATTTTAATCACAGTTTCAATTTCAGTGCCTGTGTTTGGTCTGTTCATATTTTCTATTTCTTCCTGGTTCAGTCGCGGAAGTTTGTGCTTTTCTAAGAATTTGTCCATTTCTTCCAGGTTGTCCATTTTATTGGCATAGAGTTGCTTGTAGTAATCTCTCATGATCCTTTGTATTTCTGCAGTGTCAGTTGTTACTTCTCCTTTTTCATTTCTAATTCTATTGATTTGAGTCTTCTCCCTTTTTTTCTTGATGAGTCTGGCTAATGGTTTATCAATTTTGTTTATCTTCTCAAAGAACCAGCTTTTAGTTTTATTTATCTTTGCTATCGTTTTCTTCATTTCCTTTTCATTTATTTCTGATCTCAGAATCGGAGAAAATATTTGCAAATGAAGCAACTGACAAAGGATTAATCTCCAAAATTTAAAAGCAGCACATGCAGCTCAAAATCAGAAAAACAAACAACCCAATCAAAAAATGGGCAGAAGACCTAAATAGACATTTCTCCAGAGAAGATATACAGATTGCCAACAAACACATGAAAGAATGCTCAACATCATTAATCATTAGAGAAATGCAAATCAAAACTGCAATGAGGTATCACCTCACACCGGTCAGAATGACCATCATAAAAAATCTACAAACAATAAATGCAGGAGAGGGTGTGGATAAAAGGGAACCCTCTTGCACTGTCGGTGGGAATGTAAATTGATACAGCTACTATGGAGAAAAGTATGGAGGTTCCTTAAAAGACTAAAAACAGAACTACCATATGACCCAGCAATCCCACTCCTGGGCATATACCCTGAGAAAACCATAATTGAAAAAGAGTCATGTAGCACAATGTTCATTGCAACTCTATTTACAATAGCCAGGACATGGAAGCAACCTAAGTGCCCGGCGACAGATGAATGGATAAAGAAGGTGTAGCACATATATACAATGGAATATTACTCAGCCATAAAAAGAAATGAAATTGAGTTATTTGTAGTGAGGTGGATGGACCTAGGGTCTGTCATACAGAGTGAAGTAAGTCAGAAAGAGAAAAACAAATACAATATGCTAACACATATATATGGAATCTAAAAAAAAAAAAGGTCATGAAGAACCTAGGGGCAAGACGGCAATAAAGAGGCAGACCTACTAGAGAATGGACTTGAGGATATGGGGAGGGGGAAGGGTTAGCTGGGACAAAGTGAGAGAGTGGCATGGACATATATACACTACCATATGTAAAATAGATAGCTAGTGGGAAGGAGCCGCATAGCAGAGGGAGATCAGGTCAGTGCTTTGTGACCATGTAGAGGGGTAGGATAGGGAGGGTGGGAGGGAGGGAGATGCAAGAGGGGAGAGATATGGGAACATATGTATATGTATAACTGATTCACCTTGTTATAAAGTGGAAACTAATACACCAATGTAAAGCAATTATATCCCAATAAAGATGTTAAAAAAAATTTACTCCCGGGGGTCAGCACAATTCTTCCAATTGCAGAAACTTTAAAATGTGAAACAATATTCTCCTTAAAAGCAAAAACATGATCATTAGTTTGGGCAAGATTCCTCTCTGCTTTCACATTTGCACAACCTCATAATATCACAACTAACTTAACTAATCCATATTCCAAACTAAATTTGCATGACCTTTGCTGTTGGTTTGTGTTTTACGGCCCCTAAGTGAAGGGTGGCCTGATTTGATAGTAAATAAAGCTGCTCTGCCATAAAGTTACTTTTGAAAAATCTCACTAATTCTAAATTCCTATTCAAATACATCTCTGTTCAGATATATTTCTCCTAGAATTACATATTACAAAGTCAAAAAGTCCCTTCAATCTGCATAGAACATTACCTTTGAACAATAAAAATGTCACAATTTCCTCAGCACCATCAATATCACAAGGTATTCAACATTAAAATTCAACCGCATGATATAGAGCTTAGACTAATATATTTCAGGTTACATAGGAAAACCATTTCTATACACATTACTGGAATTATTCTGTGATCCCAAGGAGTGTTTTTCATGATGATGTGTCTTCTATTCATTCATTTATTCACACATTCATTTTTCATTTAACAAACATCTTT
This sequence comes from Hyperoodon ampullatus, assembly GCF_949752795.1. Classification (NCBI taxonomy): domain Eukaryota; kingdom Metazoa; phylum Chordata; class Mammalia; order Artiodactyla; family Ziphiidae; genus Hyperoodon; species Hyperoodon ampullatus. Next base: position 29,705,578 of record NC_136933.1, read on the forward strand.
TAATAAGCACTTATTCCAAGCTAGGTCCTAGGGAAATGAGAGGTTAAGGGCTTCCCTGGTGGCACAGTGGTTGAGAGTCCGCCTGCCGATTCAGGGGACACGGGTTCGTGCCCCGGTCTGGAAGGATCCCACATGCCGCAGAGCGGCTGGGCCCATGAGCCATGGCCGCTGGGCCTGCGCGTCCAGAGCCTGTGCTCCGCAACGGGAGAGGCCACAACAGTGAGAGGCCCGCGTACCGCAAAAAAAAAAAAAAAAAAAAAAAATCCTCACCCACCATATCTGGTACTCCAGCCACATTACTCCTACAGAATGGGAGAAAATATTTGTAAACGATGTGACTGACAAGGGATTAATCTCCAAAATATACAAACAGCTCCTACAGCTCAATATCAAAAAAACAAACAACCGGATCAAAAAATGGGCAGAAGATCTAAGAAGACATTCCTCCAAAGAAGACATACAGATGGCGGCCAAAAGGCACATGAAAGGATGCTCAATATCTCTAATTATTAGATAAATGCAAACCAAAACTACAATGAGGCATCACCTCACACCGATCAGAATGGCCAACATCAAAAATCTATGAAAAATAAATGCTGGAGAGGGTGTGGAGAAAAGGGAACCGTCCTATAGTCCCTTAAGTTTTGATAGATTATCTTACACTCCTTCTCTATTATTCTGTAGGAACTCTCTTCATACTTCAAGGACAAAATAATGAAGCCTGTCTCTGACTCAACCACTGTCTGCATCAGATCTCATATCTACTTCTCAATGTCTGTGAATGTATCAGACACATATGAAACGTTATTTTTTCTATATGACAATGCTAAGGCAGTTTTCACAAGGAGCAAAAAGGAGCTGAGATGTTAAGGATTCACCCAAGTTCTTACTGATAGTAGTCAGCAAATTCAGAAATTGAACTGGCGTCCATATGATTCTGACATCATCAGTTTTTTTTTTGTTTTTTTTTTTTTGCGGTATGCGGGCCTCCCACTGTTGTGGCCTCTCCCGTTGCGGAGCACAGGCTCCGGACGCGCAGGCTCAGCAGCCATGGCTCACGGGCCCAGCCGCTCCGCGGCATGTGGGATCCTCCCAGACCGGGGCACGAACCCGTGTCCCCTGCATCGGCAGGCGGACTCTCAACCACTGCGCCACCAGGGAAGCCCAACATCATCAGTTTTTGCACCACAATGTTTTGATACTTTTTTAAAGTCTCTAGAGAAAATTAACTTATTCTTTCTTTGTACTTCAATAATGTGTATTCCTCTTTTAGTCACATTACTGTAAACTCCTTGAGGCTAGACATTTTGCCATATTCATTCCTGTCCTCTATAGGGCTTCACACAGTGCTGGGCATATAGTGAATGCTTAATATTTGTTAAACTGAAATTATCAGAAGTATGTTCTAACATCGAGTTCCTTAAGAGCCTGAGGTTTTCCATGCAGGAGGTTAATGGCCCTTGTTTTGCTTTTGTTTGGACTGGGACAAGGGACCTCAGCCTTTGAGTGTGTGCTGAGCCTGGGAGGCCAGTGATCAACTTTAATTCATTACCCATCATCACACCTCTCCCTCTTCCAACAGCTATTGGCATCCTCCTGAATCTAGTGTTGACACTTATCACAAATAACCCGAATCTTCATCTTGTCCAATCTAATTCAAACCTTCCCAATGGCAATGAATAGATGGCTCATGCAGGAATCTGAAATAAAACCTAGTGTTGGACTTGCATAGATCTGATTGGTTCCCTTCCAAATATGAGCTATGTTACTGACTATATGCTATGGACTGAATATTTGTATCCCCCAAAGTTCATCTGTTGAAGCCCTAATCCCCAACATGATGGTATTTGTAGGTAAGGCTTTGAGAGTTGACTGTGTCATGAGTATAAATGGGATTACTGCCCTTATGAGAAGAGACATGAGGGAGACAATCACTCTTCCATGTGAGGACACAGCAGGGAGGCAGTCGTGTGTAAAACAGAAAGAGAGCCCTCACTAAGAAGCTGACCATGCTTGCACCTGATCTTGGACTTCCAGCCTCTAGATGCATGAGAACTAGATGTCACTGTGTAAGCCACTCAGTCTGGGTATTTTTCATAGCAACCCAAATTGACTAAGACAGTATGAAACAATGTAGGAGTGTAGGATGCAAGGCATGAATGACCAACCACACATACAGCAGTGAAATTCACAGCCCAAACACAGAGAATGTTCATCTCTGCAGGTGTTCCACCATCTCCAGGTAAGCTGGAGCCTGAGAATTCTAAAGTACAAATAGAATGTCAGAGATGAGCAAAATAAAGGGGATTCTATGTAATGAGACCCCAGAGATGTGCATTCTGAGATGGGGGTCCGGTGTTAATTAGCTAAAGAGAAGGCAGTTCTGAGCAAGCTCTTCCTCTGCTTCTTCAAATGTTAAGGGAATAGAGTCTGTCATACAGAGTGAAGTAACTCAGAAAGAGAAAGACAAATACTGTATGCTGACACATATATATGGAATTTAAGAAAAAAAATGTCATGAAGAACCTAGGGGTAAAACAGGAATAAAGACACAGACCTACATGAGAATGGACTTGAGGATATGGGGAGGGGGAAGGGTAAGCTGGGACAAATCGAGAGAGAGGCATGGACATATATACACTACCAAATGTAAAGTAGATAGCTAGTGGGAAGCAGCCACATAGCACAGGGAGATCAGCTCGGTGCTTTGTGACCGCCTAGAGGGGTGGGATAGGGAGGGTGGGAGGGAGACGCAAGAGGGAAGGGATATGGGAACGTATGTATATGTATAACTGATTCACTTTGTTATAAGCAGAAACTAACACACCATTGTGAAGTAATTATAATCCAATAAAGTTGTAAAATAAATAAATAAATAAATAAAAATAAATGTTAAGGGAAAAAAACGAATCACTTGTTTTGAGGCTCCCTCTAGCTCTTTTTTTTTTTTTTTGAAACAACTTACAGTATTTATTGCAAATGATAAGATACGATTTTATCAACTTTTTTTTATTAGTTTCTGCTTTATAACAAAGTGAATCAGTCATACATATACATCTGTTCCCATATCTCCTCCCTCTTGCGTCTCCCTCCCTCCCAAACCTCCCTATCCCACCCCTCTAGGTGGTCACAAAGCACCCAGCTGATCTCCCTGTGCTCTGCGGCTGCTTCCCACTATCTATCTACCTTACGTTTGGTAGTGTGTATATGTCCATGCCTCTCTTTCGCTTTGTCACAGCTTACACTTCCCCCTCTAGCTCTTATGGCTTGTAACTCCCATCTCTGGCCAGACCATAGTGAATGCTTTTAATAAATGAGGTGGACCTTTCAGATCACCAAGAGGCAAAAATTGTTTGAAGCTTTCACACATCCTTTTATTTCCTATGAAATGTTACACTCAAACAATACTTAGCTATATAACCAGCAATACTTTCATCTCTGCGCCCAAAGGTGGAAAATTCAATTGCCTGTGCTTATGCTGGAGATGAATGAATGGCTAACTGTGTCCACAGTCTCAGGGCAGCCTCTCCAATGACTGTGTAGGTGCCTTTCTAGCACAGAGGACGGCAGATGCTGACTCTTTCATTGCTTTTCCCAGGGCAGAGATGAAGGCTACTGATTACATCTACCCAAGCCTCCCCAGGGCTTAATTCCTTAGATTTTGCCCAAGAAGAGTCCACTAGGGGAATCCTATTAAACTTTAAAGAAAGGGACACATCTCCCTATATAGGTTAAGGATGCATATATCCAATAAATGACCTTTCACACTCTGATAACTGGATGAACTTCAGGCATAGAGAAAAGTTGTAAGAATGTGGGTCAGAGTACTTTGGAATTTCTTAAGAATCATGGGTTATATATTAAACTTTCTATTCCTAAGAGAAGAAAAAATGTTTCAATACTGGTGATAAATGAATTTTAGGATCACCTAAAATCCACCTAGGAGGATTTTTTTTAAAGGATCCTCACAATATAGTCTATGATTTTACCGGTATAAGAAATCACAAGAATGCATATGCAGTTCATTGATGAAAATGTATTCCATTTAACATATTTACAGAAAGGTACTTAAAAGCCATGATCCTGAAAAATTGAACATCAACATCAGCCAGGCATTGACAAAGGTTTTAGAAAAGCATGTCACCAAAGTGCCCTCTTCTGTAGATACCTAAAAGATGACCTTCAACTCAAGCAGAGAATTTAAGACTGGCCATATCCTTCCCGTCTTACTCAATAAGGATCCAATGCTCATATGTAGTTTTGAGTGGATAGCAATTACAGGTAATATCATCTACCATTCATCGCTAAGGGAGGGGAAAAAAAAGAAAACTTTGAAATGCTACTCAACCAGTGCATTTTGAAACTTGTATGCTACAATTTCTTGGCTGAAGCTACTTTAGCTGTAAAGATTTCTCATTTGGAAAAACCACCTGCTGAACAATGTCTGAAGGAAAAAACTAGCTTTGTGGAAACTGTTCTGCAGCAACATGTGTCAGGTTTAATTCTGTAGATTTGGCCTCAGAGCACACATTCTCTTTATGACATCACGATATACCTGCAGCCTAAGGAAAATGGTGTTTGTTCCAGGAGGAGGTCAGTATTATCTCCATCAACACTGGATCTCAGATTTTATTGACATCAGAATCCCCTGGAGGGCTGATTACAACACAGACTGCTGGAGCCCTCTTGCAAAGTTTCTGATTTGGTAGGAACAGGGGTGGAGCCTGAGGATTTGCTTTTCTAACAAGTTCCCAGGTGATGCTGCTATGGCTTGTCCAGGGTCCACACTTTGAGAACAACTGATGGAGAGGATCCAACTCTGACTTAGGATCTGGGGAGTCGAGGGTCTAGTCCTAAGCCATGCCTCCAACATGTAGTTCAAATCATCTTGACCTTTCTCAGCTGGGTATTTTTGTCCCCCTCCAGGTAGAGAGGACTCTTAAGGATCTCTTCACACCAAAGATCTATGGCTCTTCAGCTGATTCACCTTATAACAAGTAGAGTTTCTTGACTATAATGCAAATACCCCATGTACAAACCAACTGCTTTTCAAGCCCAAATGGTAACTGTTAGTAATTGTGATGAACAGCTACCCAACTTTTACTTCTGGGTTTCCCAAGAAGTATCCAAAAGTACATCTTTTCCTCCACATGCTCACTCTTGTATTTAAATTATTCTATAACTTCCTACGGGGAATTTTCATTTTTATTTGTATTTATTTATTTATTTATCACTGCACTGGGTCTTCATTGCTGCGTGCAGGCTTTCTCTAGTTGTGGCGAACGAGGGCTACTCTTCACTGCGGTGCGCGGGCTTCTCATTGCGGCAGCTTCTCTTGTTGTGGAGCACAGGCTCTAGGCACGCAGGTTTCAGTAGTTGTGGCACGCAGGCTCAGTAGTTGTGGCGTACGGACTTAATTGCTCCACGGCATGTGGGATCTTCCCAGACCAGGGCTCGAACCTGTGTCCCCTGCATTGGCAGGCGGATTCTTAATCACCGCGCCGCCAGGGAAGCCCATGGGGAATTTTTAAATATGCTTCAGTTCTTACATCAGAAACACTTCAGAAGTTTCCCACTCTACCCCCCCTCACTGTCAACTCAATAGTTACTCAGTTTTAAATGGATTAAAAGGCAAGTATTGATTTACTTAAGTTGTTCCCTCTTGGCATTTGGAAAATAACCAAGTAATTCCAATGGTTACTCGATACTTTACCACCTAAGAACGATTTATCAAATAAAAACATATTTGTGCATCTAAATTCTTCATTAGCAGAGAGCAACTCGGGCCTTCTCTATTATTGATTAAAAAACACAAAACAGGGTGCCACATCTTTTGGGAGGTTAGGAAGAATGATTCTGCTGACTCAGCATTCTAAATCAGATTGGCCAAAGTATCCAACCGAGGAGATGCAAAATTTGCACTAGTCGCCAATGTCAAATTCAGTTTGGAGACTGTTTTGTCAGAGTTCCCTATGAGCCAAACTTAACAGCAAATAGAAAGACAAAATCACCCACAACATGGTGCTGGAGGACAATCAGCCCAGCAGCCATAGGGCTGTGCTTGCTGCAATTTACCTCTGTGAGCTGCTTCATCATCAAATTGAGTACAAGTGGGACAAACTGCTGACACACAACACAGGCCCCAGGAGCTGACTGCTGGAATGAAAGAAACCGTAGCCGGACCACGCTGAAAATCAGGAAACAAGAGATGGCTCCCTTTGCAAAAGAGCTTCATGTAGCTAGACCATGGATGCATTTATTATTGTCCAGAGAACTGCTGAATTTTAGAGCTGCCAAGAACCTTAGCAATCATGACTGCGAATTCTCAGCCTTTTTTTTTTTTTAACTGTTTCCTTTTGTATACCAATACCTTAAAATATTTCTTTCCTTAGGCTCTGCCCTTGGGTCGTTACTCAATGGACTCTCTCTCTCTCTGGATAACTTTATCGCTTTTATATGAATGACTCACATTTTTATCTCCAGTCCTGACCTTGCTCCTGAACTCCAGACTCAAACATTAAATGGCTTATAGGCATCTCCTTACAGATGTCTCAGCAGCGAATTCACCTCAACACGGGCAGGTGTGAGCTCACCGTCCTCCCCACTAAGCTACTCACTCTGCTGCATCCCACGATCTGGGTTCCTCAGAGCCTGCACTCTGCTTGCGGTCACTGGTAAGACCCTCGGAGCCCACTTCTGCCCACCCTCCCTCACTCACACCACCTCTGCAGTATCTCTCCAACACCCTCTCCTGTTCGCACCCATCATCTGGATCACGGCCATAGTCACTCTGTGATACCTTCTGTTACCCAAGCTCCTCCACGCCCTGGAAAGACTTACTTTCCTAGGACACTGCTCAGCTCTGTTCTCGTCATGTCTCTGGCTTCCTGTTGGGCTGAACCCCGCAGGCCCACAAGAATTGTAACTGACCAGCGAGACCAAAGAAAGAGCCCAGAGACAGCGACAGAGACATCAATGGCTTATTGGACAGGGAATATCCAATAAGTCTTACCAGTCTGAAACAAAAGGCCCTGGAGTAACACCCCACTGTATATGGCAGATGGCAAGCAAGACACGGCAGAAGTCTTTGCTACTTAGGGGAGGGGGAGGCTACCAGTTATAGGGGGGACTCACATCAGGTTGGCTCATCAGCTACCAGGGAAACCAGTGGCTGGGGCAGGGGGCAAGCATGTAGGCAGTTACTGATTAAGCCCTATAATTAAGAGGATTAGATAGTGAGTGATGCAGGGTCTGGTCAAGCAGGGGATGTACAGAGAGCAAGAGAACAGCCATCTTGAACGGCCTGACTATGCGCTTCAAAACTCTCATTAATTTTTTTCTTTGCTTTGTAGAATAAAGTCCAGGTTTCTTAACATGACAATTACAGGCACCATTCTCGGATCTCAGTCTTTCTGGCTTTTTCTCCCATACCATCCCCTTGGCCCAGAAACTGTGCTACTTAGAGACACCTAAATAAAGGAATCTGAACAAACAATTTACAGAAAAGGAAATGCAAATCAACTTCACTGAAAATAATAGAAATGAAAGCTTTAAGTAAGCCAAGATTATATTCATTTCCCAAACTGGCAAAGATCCAAAACCTTGTTAACATGCTCTGTTGGCAAAGCTATGGTGAAAGAGACACCCTCATTCATTGCTGGTGATGCTGTCAACCAGCAAACTTTTGTGAATGGCTATTTTGCAAGTCTGTCAAACTTCTAAATGCACTTCCACGTTGTGGGAAGTTGAAAGGAATGGCCTACAATTCTTCAATCTTCTCTGTCCCTCTCCTCGCCCCTAGCATGGAGCCAGGTTAACATACTAATGGGGATGCTGCTCAGATACAATGTGACTCCTTTCACGCGACTACCATTAAGACATGGAATCTGGTTCACCTCCCCTTGAATTGGGGCTGGTTTTGTGACTATCTTTGGCTAACAGAGTGCAGTGGCATGCCAATTTTGAGACTAGACGTCAAGAGGTCTTGCAAGCTTCTGCTGTCTCAGAACCTTGCCACCCCCATATGAGTAAATCCAAGCCAGCAAGCTAATGATGATAGGTACATAGACCACTGTCTCTCCAGCCAGCAAAAATCCTACCACCAGAGATGTGAGTGAGACAACCCTAGATACATCCTAGACTCACCAGACCTAAGCCAACCCATCCTCTGACTGCACGTACTGACCAAGCCCACCTGATCTCAATGAAGCCTTGCCCACAGATGTATAACTACCCAGCTGACCTGCAGATTTGTGGTTAATAATAAAGGCTAAATGTTTATTATTTTAAACCACCAAGTTTTCAGATGGTTGCTTATGCATCAATAGCTAACTGATATACCCATTGAGGGAGAAATTCTGCTCCTAGAAATTTATTTTTCAGAAAGACATTCCCAGGTACAAAATTACCTATGACTATTGCAGCTTGTTTGTGACTTTGAAACAAAGGTTGTTCAGAATCATCACAGAGGATTATTAATTAAATTGAGGTATAGCTATGCATTAGACTACAACGACACTGGAGAATAAAGCAAGAAAGCTCTAGATACACTTATATGGAACAGATGCCAAGATATACACTACTTGCACATAAAGAAGCAAGTTTCAGAATGATGTTTACAGTATGCTACCATTTGTGTAAAATAAAGAAAGAAAAAAAGGATAAGTGTGTGTTTCACTTACGTACAAAATAAGTTATTTGGAAAGATGCACAAGAAACCAGAATTGTTGGTTGCCTCAGAAAATAAACTGAGCAACTAGAAGCAAGAATTATAAAGATAATTTTTACTATTTTTTTCTATCTTTTCCCATCAGGTTAACATATTACCTGTTTGAAAAGTAAGTAATTTTTCTAAGTGGCCCGAAAGGCTTTGTACCGGCCTATACCTGGGCTTTTGCCAACATAAGTGTCTCTACCCGGATAGAACTTAGGATTCTGTTAAGAGAGTGTTTAGTTGGTAGAAAATTTGGTTTGTGCTCCAACCATAGAAATCGTCAGGAACCTTTGGAGTCATCTGTCTCAACTTTGACTCAACGCATGTCAAGCCAGATGATCATGCAGCCCTGCTTGAACCTTTGCTGTCACGGGGAGCTCTCTCCAGCACATTGGTGGAAGGACTCATAGAAACACAGGCCTGTCTAAGAACAGGTACTTTGGTTAGTCCAAAGTGACTTCCTTATAGAAAGAGCACTTAGAGGTGAAGATACTGTTACTGCATTATTTTTTAATTGTGAATAAATAGAAATAACTTAAATCATCAATGATAAGAGGAAGGTTGAATAAATCGTAGCCCACCCAGAGGATGGAATGGTGTGCAGCTATTGTTATAAAGAATTTTTTGCTGGGAAACACTTGGATTAAGCCATTATGGAAAATAGAAAAGATAAAGATGCAAGATTGTCTCCTCAGTCAGATATCAACTATGATAAAGAAAAAAGTCCTTAAAGAAACAAAAGAGAAAGACCTAAAAGGAAACAAACTAACACAGTAATGGTTTGTATTCATTTTCCCTCTTCCTACTTTTCATTAGCTCCTAAATTTTTAATACTGTTCACACATTACTTTTTAAATAAATATATAGAATAAAAATGTTAAACATGTGTTAGTTGCCAACAATCTATTATGTGTGATGAGAAAACATAGATTAAAGAAGTAAATAGGGAATAAAATGAATCCTTTCATCAAGATTTGCTAAGTGCTTTAACAAACAACCTTGATACCTCAACATAATAAAAGGCTTTTCCTTGCCTGCTTAAAATCCAGCACAGTGGGCAGGTGGGTCTCCATCCCCTGTGTTTGCTGAGGAACCAGGCTCTTGCCTTCCTCCCGGTCCTCAAGTGGGGGATGTGCACTTACACGCACTGGCTAGAATCCACACCGGCCACATGGACCACAGCGGGGAGGAGGCAGAGTATGTAGCCCTGAGCCTGGGAGAAAGAAGCTGAGGACTCAGTGGACATTCAGCTGGTCCCCGACAGTTATCAGAAAGGCCCATAGAGTAGCAGGATCCTGAGCCATTTCATAAAAGTCGGAAATGATGCTAATGGGAAACATTAGCAAAGGGGCCAATCTAGCAGGATAACTTGTCATGACAAGTACAGAGAAAGGTAATGATATAAATCATCTTTCAAGGGCAAAAAAAAAAGAGCCAAACTCTACATTTTGTACTTTCCATCAAAGTTAGGAAACTGGGCTTTAAAATCTAAAAATCTAACAGGGCTGTGTGCCCCTTTCCACTGTGCCTCTCTGTCTCTTGAGTGGTCTTGAGCAAATTAGGGATCAAAACTTAGCTACCTTGGGCTTTCCTGGTGGCGCAGTGGTTGAGAGTCCGCCTGCCAATGCAGGGGACACAGGTTTGTGCCCCGGTCCGGGAAGATCCCACATGCCGCGGAGTGGCTGGGCCCGTGAGCCATGGCCGCTGAGTCTGTGCGTCCGGAGCCTGTGCTCCGCAACGGGAGAGACCACAACAGTGAGAGGCCCATGTACTTCAAAAAAAAAAAACAAAAACAAAAAAAAAAAACTTAGCTATCTCATGTGAAAAATGAAGGTGATTATGTCTAACTCAACACTGTTGTACAGTGTCAGTAAAATACAGTGAGCATTCAACAAATGAGAGCTATTGCCAGTGTGTATTGTCACAACAGAGTCAATTCTGATTCACATCTTCTAAGTGTTTAGGGTGTATAAATATCCTAAGTTTATAACTCACCATCATTCTCTATCCCCACCCCTTAAAATAAATAACAGGACAGAGAAAATGAAATAATGGCTTTCCTACTTCACTAATCAAAAAGGTTAATTACTGAGCATATAAAGTAAACATGCTTGACTTACCAATTTGAAGAATGGCTTAATGCGACAATAATTACAAACTTATTGATTGTAGTTACATTGCATGGTTCAAAATATATTATAATGTGTGTAACTAAGGGAATTTAGTATTTCTAAGTTTTGATCGCTTATAAGCACAACATAAGACCAACGCTATAGTAAAAAAAAAAAAAAAAAGAAAATTCTTGCAGTTCTTAATGGCTTTCACATTATCAAAAGGCATTGGAAATGTCAGAAAAAGAGAAAAAAATAAAAACTCTTTTTTTGTTGACAGATTTTGCCATTTAAACCTGGATCATCCATTTTATCTTGTGTCTTTTTTGTTATCAAATATTGTTTTTGCTGATGCTTCGTTTTGCCCATTCTCAGAGACTTTTGGAACCCAAGTTTCTGAGTCTCAGTTGAATGACATAAATGCTCCGGCATCGTTACCTGAATAACTTATTCATTTGTTATGTTCTCCTTGCCTGGAGCTGTGGTGCACCCTGGTCAGCAAAGTTGACAACACCCACTCCCTGCCCTCAGAGACCTCACCAGGAGCTGGGGACTCAGCAACTATAACATAACAAGGGTGATGTGTCAGCGTGAGCTGTCAAATGTCCCCTGACCGAACCCGAGGGAAGTAGAGGGCATACGCTTTGATTTCAGGTGAGTACAGTCTTCACAGACATAAACCAGTTTCAGGTTTATGCCACAGAAAATGGAGAAACCTCAAATAAGGGGAAAACACAGGGACACAGGAGTTTTGCTGTGTGTTGCCTTGACATTATTTCGTGTTTGAGATCGGCTGGTCATACACGCCCCGAGAACCGCCCACTGTCTGAAACACTTGCAAGTTACTTTCCAGACTCCCCAGGGTTCAGTTTAATCCACTGCCATGTTGCCCTGTTTATCCTCTAGGTAAAAGGAAACAATCACGTTAGCAGACAAAGCTGTGCACAAAAAGAATCCTTCTTTTACACGATTCTGTTGAATGCACGCGCACTAAATGTTGAAGCATCTGTCTTCATGAAAGCAGCACAGAGGCATCGTCCCCAAAGGCCGTGGACAGCTTACACGTGGAGAAACAGAATGAAAGGGACCGGGCAGCAGAGGCTTCCTCAGAAGTAAAGCGAGTGTCTGGGAACAGGAGGCTTTAGACTCCTGGTGATATTTTTCTCATGTTTCCCATTGTGATGTTCAAACTTTTACACCTGTGGTGATGTGAAAAGCCACATTAAGCCTTCACTACGTGTCAAGACTTGACCATCGATTTTTAAGACTGAGTGAGTCACTTGGACAGATACACCAGAAATACAGCTACACGTGGAACAACTCCTACAGAACACCTACTGAACGCTGGCAGAAGACCTCAGACCTCCCAAAAGGCAAGAAACTCCACACGTACCTGGGTAGGGCAAAAGAAAAAAAGGAAAAACACAGACAAAATAGGGATGGGAACCACACCAGTGGGAAGAAGCCGTGAAGGAGGAAAGGTTTCCACACACTAGGAGCCCCTTCGCGGGCGGAGACTACGGGTGGTGGAGCGGGGAAGCCTCAGAGCTGCGGAGGAGAGCACAGCAACAGGGGTACTACGGAGGGCAAAGCGGAGAGATTCCCGCACAGAGGAGCGGTGCCGAGCGGCACTCACCAGCCCGAGAGGCTTGTCTGCTCGCCCGCCGGGGCGGGCGGCGCTGGAAGCTGAGGCTCGGGCTTCGGTCAGAGCGCAGGGAGAGGACTGGGGCTGGCGGCGAGAACTCAGCCTGAAGGGGGCTAATGCGCCACAGCTAGCCGGGAAGGAGTCCGGGAAAACTCTGGAGCTGCCGAAGAGGCAAGAGACTTTTTCTTCCCTCTTGGTTTCCTGGTGCGCGAGGAGAGGGGATTAAGAGCGCTGCTTAAAGGGGCTCCACAGACGGGCGCGAGTCGTGACTGAAAGCGCGGAGCCCAGTGACGGGCGTGGGACGCTGGGGCTGCTGCTGCCGCCGCCAAGAAGCCTGTGTGCGAGCGCAGGTCACTGTCCACGCTGCCCTTCCGGGAGCCTGTGCAGCCCGCCACTGCCGGGGTCCCGGGATCCAGGGGCGGCTTCCCTGGGGGAACGCACGGCGCGCCTCGGGCTGGTGCAACGTCACGCCGACCTCTGCCGCTGCAGGCTCGCCCCGCATCCGTGCCCCTCCCTCCCCCACGGCCTGAGTGAGCCAGAGTCCCCGAAGCAGCTGCTCCTTTAACCCTGTCCTGTCTGAGCGAAGAACAGACGCCCTCCGGTGACCTACACGCAGAGGCGGAGCCAAATCCAAAGCTGAGACCCGGGAGCTGTGAGAACAAAGAAGAGAAAGGGAAACCTCTCCCAGCAGCCTCAGAAGCAGTGGATTAAAGCTCCACAATCAACTAGATGTACCCTGCATCTGTGGAATACATGAATAGACAACAAATCATCCCAAATTGAGGAGCCAGGAGTCACTGCTGTGCCTCTGAGGTGGGAGAGCCAACTTCAGGACACTGGTCCACAAGAGACATCCCAGCTCCACATAATATCAAACGGCGAAAATCTTCCAGAGATCTCCATCTCAACACCAGCACCCAGCTTCACTCAACGACCAGCAAGCTACAGTGCTGGACACCCTATGCCGAACAACTAGCAAGACAGGAAAACAATGCAACCCATTAGCAGAGAGGCTGCCTAAAATCATAAAAAGTCCACAGACACCCCAAAACACACCACCAGACGTGGACCTGCCCACCAGAAAGACAAGATCCAGCCTCATCCACCAGAACACAGGCACTAGTCCCCTCCACCAGGAAGCCTATACAACCCACTAAGCCAACCTTAGCCACTGGGGACAGACACCAAAAACAATGGGAACTACGAACCTGCAGCCTGCAAAAAGGAGACCCCAAACACAGTAAGATAAGCAAAATGAGAAGACAGAAAAACACACAGCAGGAGAAGGAGCAAGATAAAAACCCACCAGACCTAACAAATGAAGAGGTAATAGGCAGTCTACCTGAAAAAGAATTCAGAATAATGATAGTAAAGATGATCCAAGATTCTATTTCCAAGATCCAAAATGTTGGAAATAGAATACACAAAATGCAAGAAACAGTTAACAAGGACCTAGAAGAACTAAAAATGAATCAAGCATCGATTAAAAACACAATAAATGAAATGAAAAATACTCTAGATGGGATCAATAGCAGAATAACTGAGGCAGAAGAACGGATAAGTGAGGTGGAAGATAAAATAGTGGAAATAACTGCTGCAGAGCAAAATAAAGAAAAAAGAATGAAAAGAACAGAGGACAGTCTCAGAGACCTCTGGGACAACATTAAATGCACCAACATTCGAATTATAGGGGTTCCAGAAGAAGAAGAGAAAAAGAAAGGGACTGTGAAAATATTTGAAGAGCTTATAGTTGAAAACTTCCCTAATATGGGAAAGGAAATAGTTAATCAAGTCCAGGAGGCACAGAGAGTCCCATACAGAATAAATCCAAGAAGAAATACGCCAAGACACATATTAATCAAACTGTCAAAAATTAAACACAAAGAAATCATATTAAAAGCAGCAAGGCAAAAACAACAAATAACACACAAGGGAATCCCCATCAGGATAACAGCTGATCTCTCAGCAGAAACTCTACAAGCCAGAAGGGAGTGGCAGGACATAATTAAAGTGATGAAGGAGAAAAACCTGCAACCAAGATTACTCTACCCAGCAAGGATCTCATTCAGATTTGATGGAGAAATTAAAACCTTTACAGACAAGCAAAAGCTGAGAGAGTTCAGCACCAACAAACCAGCTTTACAACAAATGCTAAAGGAACTTCTCTAGGCAAGAAACACAACAGAAGGAAAAGACCTACAATAACGAACCCAAAACAATTAAGAAAATGGGAATAGGAACATACATATCAATAATTACCTTAAATGTAAATGGACTAAATGCTCCCACCAAAAGACACAGAGTGGCTGAATGGATACAAAAACAAGACCCATATATATGCTGTCTACAAGAGACCCACTTCAGACCTAGAGACACATACAGACTTAAAGTAAGAGGATGGAAAAAGATATTCCATGCAAATGGAAACCAAAAGAAAGCTGGAGTAGCAATTCTCATATCAGACAAAATAGACTTTAAAATAAAGACTACTAGAAGAGAAAAAGAAGGACACTACATAATGATCAAGGGATCGATCCAAGAAGAAGATATAACAATTGTAAATATTTATGCACCCAACATAGGAGCACCTCAATACATAAGGCAAATACTAACAGCCATAAAAGGAGAAATCGACAGTAACACAATCATAGTAGGGGACTTTAACACCCCACTTTCACCAATGGACAGATCATCCAAAATGAAAATAAATAAGGAAACACAAGCTTTAAATGATACATTAAACAAGATGGACTTAATTGATATTTATAGGACATTCCATCCAAAAATAACAGAATACACATTTTTCTCAAGTGCTCATGGAACGTTCTCCAGGATAGATCATATCTTGGGTCACATATCAAGCCTTGGTAAATTTAAGAAAATTGAAATTGTATCAAGTATCTTTTCTGACCACAATGCTATGAGACTAGATATCAATTACAGGAAAAGAGCTGTAAAAAATACAAACACATGGAGGCTAAACAATACACTACTTAATAACGAAGTGATCACTGAAGAAATCAAAGAGGAAATTAAAAAATACCTAGAAACAAATGATAATGGAGACATGACGACCCAAAACCTATGGGATGCAGCAAAAGCAGTTCTAAGAGGGAAGTTTATAGCAATACAATCCCACGTTGAGAAACAGGAAACATCTCGAATAAACAACCTAACCTTGCACCTAAAGCAATTAGAGAAAGAAGAACAAAAACATCCCAAAGTTAGCAGAAGGAAAGAAATCATAAAAATCAGATCAGAAATAAATGAAAAAGAAATGAAGGAAACGATAGCAAAGATCAATAAAACTAAAAGCTGGTTCTTTGAGAAGATAAACAAAATTGATAAACCATTAGCCAGACTCATCAAGAAAAAAAGGGAGAAGACTCAAATCAATAGAATTAGAAATGAAAAAGGAGAAGTAACAACTGACACTGCAGAAATACAAAAGATCATGAGAGATTACTATAAGAAACTCTATGCCAATAAAATGGACAACCTGGAAGAAATGGACAAATTCTTAGAAATGCACAACCTGCCAAGACTGAATCAGGAAGAAATAGAAAATATGAACAGACCAATCACAAGCACTGAAATTGAAACTGTGATAAAAAATCTTCCAACAAACAAAAGCCCAGGACCAGATGGCTTCACAGGCGAATTCTATCAAGCATTTAGAGAAGAGCTAACACCTATCCTTCTCAAACTCTTCCAAAATATAGCAGAGGGAGGAACACTCCCAAACTCATTCTACGAGGCCACCATCACCTTGATACCAAAACCAGACAAGGATGTCACAAAGAAAGAAAACTACAGGCCAATATCACTGATGAACATAGATGCAAAAATCCTCAACAAAATACTAGCAAACAGAATCCAACAGCACATTAAAAGGATCATACACCATGATCAAGTGGGGTTTATTCCAGGAATGCAAGGATTCTTCAATATACGCAAATCAATCAACGTGATACACCATATTAACAAATTGAAGGAGAAAAACCATATGATAATCTCAATAGATGCAGAGAAATCTTTCGACAAAATTCAACACCCATTTATGATAAAAACCCTGCAGAAAGTAGGCATAGAGGGAACTTTCCTCAACATAATAAAGGCCATATATGACAAACCCACAGCCAGCATCGTCCTCAATGGTGAAAAACTGAAACCATTTCCACTAAGATCAGGAACAAGACAAGGTTGCCCACTCTCACCACTCTTATTCAACATAGTTTTGGAAGTTTTAGCCACAGCAATCAGAGAAGAAAAGGAAATAAAAGGAATCCAAATCGGAAAAGAAGAAGTAAAGCTGTCACTGTTTGCAGATGACATGATACTATACATAGAGAATCCTAAAGATACTACCAGAAAACTAATAGAGCTAATCAATGAATTTGGTAAAGTAGCAGGACACAAAATTAATGCACAGAAATCTCTGGCATTCCTATATACTAATGATGAAAAATCTGAAAGTGAAATCAAGGAAACACTCCCATTTACCATTGCAACAAAAAGAATAAAATATCTAGGAATAAACCTACCTAAGGAGACAAAAGACCTGTATGCAGAAAATTATAAGACACTGATGAAAGAAATTAAAGATGATACAAATAGATGGAGAGATGTACCATGTTCTTGGATTGGAAGAATCAACATTGTGAAAATGCCTCTACTACCCAAAGCAATCTACAGATTCAATGCAATCCCTATCAAACTACCACTGGCATTTTTCACAGAACTAGAGCAAAAAATTTCACAATTTGTATGGAAACACAAAAGACCCCGAATAGCCAAAGCAATCTTGAGAACGAAAAATGGAGCTGGAGGAATCAGGCTCCCTGACTTCAGACTATACTACAGAGCTACAGTAATCAAGACAGTATGGTACTGGCACAAAAACAGAAAGATAGATCAATGGAACAGGATAGAAAGCCCAGAGATAAACCCACACACATATGGTCACCTTATCTTTGATAAAAGAGGCAGGAATGTACAGTGGAGAAAGGACAGTCTCTTCAATAAGTGGTGCTGGGAAAACTGGACAGGGACATGTAAAAGTATGAGATTAGATCACTCCCTAACACCATACACAAATATAAGCTCAAAATGGATTAAAGACCTAAATGTAAGGCCAGACACTATCAAACTCTTAGAGGAAAACATAGGCAGAACACTCTATGACATAAATCACAGCAAGATCCTTTTTGACCCACCTCCTAGAGAAATGGAAATAAAGACAAAAATAAACACATGGGACCTAATGAAACTTCAAAGCTTTTGCACAGCAAAGGAAACCATAAACAAGACCAAAAGACAACCCTCAGAATGGGAGAAAATATTTGCAAATGAAGCAACTGACAAAGGATGAATCTCCAAAATTTATAAGCAGCTCATGCAGCTCAATAACACAAAAACAAACAACCCAATCCAAAAATGGGCAGAAGACCTAAATAGACATTTCTCCACAGAAGATATACAGACTGCCAACAAACACATGAAAGGATGCTCAACATCTTTACTCATTAGAGAAATGCAAATCAAAACTACAATGAGATATCATCTCACACCAGTCAGAATGGCCATCATCAAAAAATCTAGAAACAATAAATGCTGGAGAGGGTGTGGAAAAAAGGGAACACTCTTGCACTGCTGGTGGGAATGTGAATTGGTACAGCCACTATGGAGAACGGTATGGAGGTTCCTTAAAAAACTACAAATAGAACTACCATATGACCCAGCAATCCCACTACTGGGCATATACCCTGAGAAAACCAGAATTCAAAAAGAGTCATGTACCAAAATGTTCATAGCAGCCCTATTTACAATAGCCCAGAGATGGAAACAACCTAAGTGTCCATCATCGGATGAATGGGTAAAGAAGATGTGGCACATATATACAATGGAATATTACTCAGCTATAAAAAGAAACGAAATTGAGCTATTTGTAATGAGGTGGATGGACCTAGAGTCTGTCATACAGAGTGAAGTAAGTCAGAAAGAGAAAGACAAATACTGTATGCTGACACATATATATGGAATTTAAGAAAAACAATGTCATGAAGAACATAGGGGTAAGACAGGAATAAAGACACAGACCTACTAGAGAATGGACTTGAGGATATGGGGAGGGGGAAGGGTAAGCTGTGAAAAAGTGAAAGAGTGGCATGGACATATATACACTACCAAACGTAAGGTAGATAGCTAGTGGGAAGCAGCCGCATAGCACAGGGAGATCAGCTCGGTGCTTTGTGACCGCCTGGAGGGGTGGGATAGGGAGGGTGGGAGGGAGACGCAAAAGGGAGGGGATATGGGAACATATGTATATGTATAACTGACTAAATTTGTTATAAAGCAAAAAAAAAAATAAAGAAAAAAAAAAGACTGAGTGAGTAAGTCCTTAAATATCTCAAATCTATTTCCACAGCTAGAAGTACCCAGAAAAGAGGATGCACTTATGCAACGACCTGTAGGGGTGTTTGAGGCCCAGGAGACAGAGGCCACCAGCAAGAGAGGGGAAGAGGGTTGAAGGAAGGAAGGCATCAAGGCAGATGTAGACACTGTACCCTGAGGTGATGCCCAGTGAAGGGTAAACAGGGAATCGCACTTCCGCTCTGAAACGACATGTGTCAGGCATTGCTCTGGGTGGTTTAGACATATGAATTCCATGTATTCTCACCTGCTGAATGAAGTGTATCAGTGCCACCCCAAAATGTGTGTCTTTGTCATAGAGATTGTTTTAGGCTAATTGTTTCTAAAAACAGAAGACTCAGGGGGGTTTTCTTTTTACCTCCCCCTTAACTGCCTAAAAGAATTTAGACAGGGAGCCAGCACCAGAAAGGGAGCCATCACCAAAGGTAACTTTGTGTCAAGTAAGAAAGACTTCTCCACATGCTGTGACAAACATTTGTTTACTAAACACATGCTGTTCCCATCTCCACCTGAAGTGGCTTCCACCCCTTTGAAGGCCCAGACCCCTTTCCTTAGCTCTAGGCACACATAAGCCTCCACTGCCCGAGTTGCCCTTGGGTCCCATTGTCTTTGTGGGGCCCCCTCCATATATAATTAGATTTGATTTTCTCCTACTAACCTGTCTCATGTCGATTTAATTATTAAACCAAGCAAAAGAACCTAGAAGAGTAAAGTGTTTCCTCCCCTACAAGTAGACACTGTCGTGATCTCCTTCAGCAATCTGAAGCAGAGAATGGGGCAGTGACTCAACAATGAATCACACAGCCCATGTAGCCAGGAGAAGGTCCGAGCATTGAGGGCCAGGCTGCCTGGTCCCAGAGTCTGTATTTATAATACCTGTCATACTGACCATCCTTCCACCTAAAGAGTAGCCATACACTGACCCGATGTGTTAGTTAATACTTGTAGCTGTGTGTTATTTGACTTAATCAGAATTGACTAAGGAAAGATCAATCCTAGTGGGAAACTTGAAGTAATATCTAAAACACAGACCTACAAATGAGGTACATTGGGGCACGTTTAACATTTGGTTTAAGCAACTGTATTCATCTGTTGAGATGAGAAACCCTACCTCTCCTTAATAACAATAACAATAATAATATCAAACATTTCCTAGGTGTTTACATATTATTAGACATGCTCTCTTCCAAACACTGTACACGTATTAACTCATTTCATCCTCAGAATAGCCCTAGGGAGTATTGTATTGGTTAGATTAGTGCTGTAACGAACAAACCTATAAAGATAGGATGGCTCAAACACAACAGAGGCTCATTGCTTGCTCACATGGAACCCTTATCAGGCGTTCCCATGGGTGGATGGCTCTCCTCTAAGCAGTGACTCAGGGACCCAGGCTCCTTCCATCTTGTGGCTCTGCCAGGTCACTCTGCTTGTCTGCATCACATGGACAGAAAAGGAATCAGCCTGTGGGATCCCGGGAATGGTGCACACCCCTTCTATTCAGTTGTCTTTGGCCATTTCTCAAGGCACACGGCCACATCTAGCTAAAACGGAGACTAGAAATGTGGTCTCATTGTCTGCCTAGGAGACAGGGTAATTGTTTGGGGGAACACAATGCCAATATTTGCCAGTGGCAGGTACATGGTCATCCCCATTTTATATATTGGGAAACTGAGGCACAAAAGCTTAAATAACTTACCCAAGTCTGAAGTTGGTAAACGGCAGAACCAGGATTCAAACCCAGGCAGCGTCCTGCTCTTCACCATCATATTTTATTATTGCCTCTTGGAGGTAAAGGTGAATCAAATTACACGTGCACAGGTATGTTTTGTCACATTTATCAGGAGAGGCAGGAAAGCAACACATCTTCTTTTAATGTCTTATCTCTCCTATATTCTTTTTTCCATTCCCTCATTGACATTTACCTTACAGTTTAGTGGATTCTTGTGCAAGATTTCTATAGCAAGAGCTCCTGCCAGTACAATGAAATGAAGTTTTTAGAATTGAATTCTGAATTTCTAAAATCGTATTACAGGCTGAATTGAAGCAGCAGTTACCATAGTACTAGAAAGACAGTACTTTGGCCCCGTAAATTCCTGCTGCTCTGAAAGAAGACAGATAGGCCTGAACACTTTTTTTTACTGTAACTTGTAAGTGTTATATTTTATCAATTATAAATCTCTCTTTTTTTGGCTATGAAACAAAATATGTTTAGATTTTGTAGGATTTCTTTTCCCGTAAATGCTTTGGTCGCATTCCTCTGGCAGCCACTTGCTTTCTTTTCTAACGCTTGGATCCACATTGAATGAATATTTTAAAATAATGACATGTCTCATAAAAGAACCAAGTTTTACTTAAGGAAAAGCTGCTTGATTTCAATAACAAATCTTGGTGGTTGGTAGTAAGTAACCCTTCCTTCATAGGCCACACGTGTCTGAGCCTTGTCAGTTTCTGAAGCCCCACTCAGCTTCCCAGTGGGATGGACTCTGTCCAGTGCCCCACTGAGCCTGCCAGGGGGCAGCACATAGAACTATCCTGTGGCTCTAGGCCTCCAATCAAGCAGAGCTTTGGTCCAGTCCTCAGTGTAACCCAGGCATCCTCTCTCTCAGACCCGATCCCCAGGACTGCAATGAGGTCTGGAACCTTGGTGCTTATGAGCTGTAGCCCTGTGCAAAGCCCCATCATTAGCAAACCTCTTCTGTCAGTTGCTCTAGGCCAAGCGCTACTCCAGGTGCAAGGATTCAGCAGCAGGCCTGGCAGCATCTCTGCTGTGATACGATCACCGTGGAGGGGAAAGGGAGATGGTGAAGTAAGTAAGCAGGACCCCAAAGCGGTGTGATTACTTCTACAATAAGACCCAGCCCAAGGTGGTTTGGGTCCACAGAGGAAGGCATCTAAGCCAGCTGTGCCAACAGCAAAGGAAGGAAGACCTAAACTGGCATCTAACCCAGGTCAAACATTGCATCTGCTCCTGTTAAGGGTCAACACGAATCAGCAAGGCAAACAGTGCTTTGAGGGTAGGCAAGTGGCAAGGGCAGTGGGGTGAGAGATGGACCCAAAAGCTCATGGCAGGTAGAGTAACACTCAGAGCAAAGGCTCAGAGGCTACAGCAGCAGCTGCATTCAGGGAACTCAAGTGGTGACAGGGAGCTGGAAAGGCAGGGTCCACATGGGGAAATGGCCAGATCTGAAGTTAGCAGGAATCAGATCTCATCCAGGCGCACTAAGCCTCTTCAGGAGGCAAACCTCCCCGAGGGCTTGAGGACCTGAGTCGCAGTCAAGCATAGAATCAGTACAGACCGCAGACCATCAGTTTTCACCCTAGGGCATCCTTGCTAGCCCCCCCTCAGGTCCCCAGAGATAAATCACCCCAAACTCTGCGGTTCCCTCTGACTGTAAGTGCTGTCCTGCTAAGATTTCTTTGTGCCCTGACTTCCCATTCAGCTGGCCCACAGTCCTGACTTGGTCGCCATAGACTACGAAGGTCCTCCTGTCCCACCCAACACAGCCTGGAGCAAAGTTGAGTAGCTTTACAGCCAGATCATTTTTCCTCATAAATATATCCAGTCTTTTCCCTCCCGCCCCCAGCCCCCTGGCCCGTGGTGTTGAGTTCTGAATACACTCCACTACATGTAGAACTTAGTATTGAGTCCTTGGGTAGCATGGGGTGGGGACCAACAAGTTCAGGTGTCTGGGTAAGTCACACTGAGATGTATTCACCAGTAATTCCTCTTGTTCCTAGGCAGACATCTAAACCACATTTCTAGCCTCCCTTTTAGCTAGATGTGGCCATGGGCTTGAGTAATAGCCACAGGAAAAAGGGATCTGTAGCACTTCCGTGACCCCATCCGCTAGGTCCCCTTCCCCATGCATGTGCTGCAGACAAGCACAGTGACCTGGCAGCCACATTTTGAAGACGGACAAGTTACTTGCCTTGATGGTGGTGCTCCTTTTACAATGTAAACATCTATCCAAACATCAAGTTGTATACCTTAAATCTATACGATTTTTATTTGTAAAAGATATCTTAACTAAGTTGTTAAAAAAAAGAAAAAGAAAAAATTCCCTATTACACTCCTGGGTCTGCCCTGCGGTTAACCCCAGAATAGCCATGTTTTGTAAGTTCAGAGCTGAGGGCACACAGGTATGGCTTTGCAGTACTTTTTAGTATTGCCCATGCCCTTAAAAATGTGTGCCGTGGGAGTGGATTCTGCTGCACACCTCAGCCTGGGTGATGACAAGCCTGGAGACTGAGACCATGCATTTCACCTTGTTGGATGGCTTGTACGGCTTGAGGTTACATTTAGCTCGTTAAGTAAGCACTGGGACTGGAGGTGACAAGCCCTCCCCTCTTCCCTCCTTGTGTCTGTAAATAGGCTCATCTCCTAATGAAAGGATTTATGATTTCAAACGTCATTTTGCCTCTGCCTACAATATACTATTTCCACCAGAGCTCTGGGAATTCAGAACCAGAAAGCAACAGCCATCTCAATTACTCTCTCTGCAGCCAGTGGGAGCTCTCCCCGGGAAGACTGTACCCTCCAGCATTCATTGAAGTCATTACCCTGGAGAGGGAACACAGCTTGGGAAAGTGAGACCATTTCTATTATTACTTTCCTGTATTAAATAATAAATAGTTAACACAGTAAAGTTAAGGCCTACAAGATGACAAATGACCAAAGAAAAGAGAAGCCAAGAAAAGAAAAACTACCTGCTCCCCAGAGGGCTGTTTCTAATCAAAACAAACAATGAAAAAATTCCCCCTTCCCTTCAGTGATTTCTTCCAGCTTTAGTTGAGAATTAAATTCTCCCACTGGGTTTGACCTGAGACCTAGTCTAACACAGAATCTTAGATGTTGGCTTCACACATACCACAAACTCGCCGAGGGAAGCCAAGGTTTAGAAAAGAACGCATGTGGCCCACGAGTGTTTACAAGCCTTGATGAGCAAGTCCAGACTTTAACTTTTCCTAACACCCCAATTTTCTCTGCCATAAAAAGAATTTATATTGTGGTGAGCAGGCCTTCTCCATACACAAGTTATAACCAGAACAATACCAGTTCCTATCGGATAAAGTTAGGGAAAAAATGACGCTAATCCAATAAGAAATGCAGAGCTGACTCTTTTAATGATTTTCTTAAAACTTCTAAAATATTTCAGTGATTACTGTAATGAAATTAGTGCCATTTCTTCTTTCTGTCTGGGAGAACAAGATGAATTGGGAACTTAAATTGCTACTAATGCCTGCTTTCTGAATAGGTGGGTGGACAGCTGTCTGTAAGATAAGGCTTGAAGAGCCTCGATTTTGTTTCCCAAAATTAATCTTCCAACTGTGTTGCCTGAAATCTCACTGTGAAAGCCCTTTTGGTCTGGGAGGGGAGTAGCCTGAAGATTTGTAAGTCATTTAGAGGGGAAAGTGATAGAGAGTTTCATTCTGTGAGCACTGACGTTGACCCAGCATTATATGTGGTGATTAATGATGTAGTTTAATCTTTCCAACAGTCCAATGAGGAATACTGAACTAACTTCATTTCCAGATGAGAAGCCAGTCTCACAGAAAGGCAGGGTGCATTACCTGGGTCCAGTGAATAAAGAGTGAAGGAGGGACAGTGGATAAGTTGGGTCTTGGCCAGAGTCTGCACTTACCCCCTACTACACGATGCAACCCGGAAGGAACACACTCTGAAGCTTCTTCCACCAGACCTCACCACTGATGAGTTTACATTTTGTCAGGTGGTTGAACAGAGGACCAACCGCTTCAGCTTGATACCTTTGGGTTAAACCTAGAACATGAAAGTGCAGAGCCTGGGTTGAGACATAAAGGTGACCTCATTCATGTACATCAGGCCTGTTTGTTTTTTTCTAATATACTTATTTATTTTATTTTTGGCTGTGTTGGGTCTTTGTTGCTGCACGCGGGCTTTCTCTAGTTGTGGCGAGCAGGGGGCTTCTCTTCATTGTGGTGTGCGGGCTTCTCATTGCGGTGGCTTCTCTTGTTGCGGAGCGCGAGCTCTAGGCGCGTGGGCTTCAGTCTCTGTGGCACGTGGGCTCAGTGGTTGTGGCTCGCGGGCTCTAGAACGCAGGCTCAGTAGTTGTGGCACACGGGCGTAGTTGCTCCGCAGCATGTGGGATCTTCCCGGACCAGGGCTCGAACCCGTGTCCCCTGCATTGGCAGGCGGATTCTTAACCACTGCACCACCAGGGTAGCCCCTCCATCAGGCTTGTTAAGTATCAGAATGACAGTGTGCCAGGAGGTCCCATTTGTCCCCACAGCTTCCCCAATTGTGGTAGAAGGGATTTTAACGCCCCCGTGGCATCCTGAAAAAGCATGCCCACTGTATCAGAAAAAGAGTCCATAAAAATGGGGAAAGACTGGATACTACCATTTACAACTAGCATCTGGATAAATGCATGGGGCTGAGCTTGCTGACAACTGCCTGGGTTCCCTTGATGCCCCCAGAATTCCGGGCCAAGCACCCTTATCCTTTGCTAACCAAACTTTTATCTAGGCCCCTACAATAAAGCGGCTGTTTGCAGGTTTTAACTGGGTAGCAAGATAATTTACTTAAGTATAGATTTTGGTGGAGCCTCAAGGGTCTTCATTAAACATCTGCCAAACTAATGAAAAGTTGATGTTTAGTGCTGTCGGGGAAAACCCAAGACTTCCATTTGAGTGGATAAATGCCTCTAAATGGGTAAGGGTTAAGGAGAAAAGAAACCAGCAGCCTCCACGGGCATTTAAATTATTCCAGAGTTTCTGGAGAAAGTGATTATTGAGGGGTGTAAATCTTTTCATTGTGCCACTAATTGCTTCTGGGGAGAGCTTCTAATGCAGGCTGGGAAAGCTTGAGGGGATACGTTTGAATTCTCTAAAAGCTGAGTTGTTGGTGAGTTCTAAAGGGGTCTGTGTACCAATAGTTAGAGGTTCCTTTTGGCCATCTGGTGCCCTACATCCATAATTAAAAATCTGAATTTGTAAGACCCTTCCAATCATAAGACAGCTTCTATCAAAGTGATGTTATGAAACTTTAGAGTTTCAGATGATAGGTTAGTGAGAGAGGGAAATTATATTTATTACCCACTCTGTAGCTAGGTTCAAGGCTTCTTATTCAAGGCTTTCATTTCCATGGAAACAGCTTGTGGGACGTGGTATGGTTATTAGAAAGATTTCTTGTAATAACCTGCATGCATTCCTCTCAAGATACTTGCAACCAACGTGTTTAAAATCTCACTCTTTACAATTAGATTAATATTTGTTAAAAGCACTAAGCCCCCAACAGATGCACGGGGAATATTCACAGGAGGCAATTAACGTCTGTCATTCATTCATCCCATATTCGTCCCTCAGCTTCTAGGCACTGAGCCAGGCTCTGGAGGTAAAAAGAAAAACAAGACACAGATTTTGCCCACCAGCCCCTTCCACTCTAACAAACACTGAGAAATAAAAGTGCACCAGGAGTAAAAGAACAACAGATATGCAAGACAATAGAACACAACTCTTGAAGCTACCATCTTGGGGAAATGACAGAACCAGTGTTTGTCAGCGTCAGTGGGAACGCTGCTGGTGGCATCGTTTTGGAAGAGATGGTAATCATCCCGTGAAATCCCCACAGCCTTGGACCCAGTCACTCTACTTCTGAAAAATAACTCGAAATGTGAAAACACGTTACGCACAAATATGTACCTAGTAACATTCTTCTTAATTGTGGAATACCAGAAAAAATGAATACTCAACAGTAAAGAAATGGTTAAATAAACTTGCTTAGATTCCCATGAGAGAACTGTGGCAAAGACTGTCTCCTCGAGCAAACTTTCATGAAGCTCCTCCGAGCTCTTCATTGACTTGGACTCATCCTTGAACATGTGCTCGAGAGCCTGCTTTTAGCAAAGAGTCCTGCTAAGTCAGAATCTTCCACCCTCAAGAGTTGATCACCTCCTCATTCCCCTCCATCCCCAGGGGACGTCTGGTCACCCTGGCTTACCTCCAGAAAGATTTCTGTAAGTCAGTTTAGCAGGATAACCCTAACCTGTTGGTAACTGTCCCTCCATCAACCCCCAATACTCTGTTCCTCGGCTACAAATTCCCACTTTTCCTGACTGTATTCAGAGTTAAGCCCAATCTCTCTGCCCTGCTGCAAAGCCCCATTGCGGTCATCCCTATACTAATCAAAATAAACTCAAATAAAGTCTGCCTTCCCATTTTAGCAAGCGTCATGAACAATTTTTTTCTTTAACAATAGCCATTCAAATAGCATTCATGAAGGTTGTGAGAATAAATGGAAAATTCCTACTTATGTCAGACCTAAGGAGAAGAAACCTCCATGCACAGTTGGGAGTTACCATAAAAATGTTTGCATTTAGATAAAGACTGAAAAGTAATATTCTAAGATATTAACAATGGTCTTGTTTTCACAGTAAAATCATGACATTTTTCTCTCCTTCTACTTCCTCTTCAAATTTAATAAATCTGCTTTCACTTTAAATTGCCCACAAAATAAGACTATAGAAGACATCTCCTTACGTCCCTGTCTTATCCTTCAAAGCAAAATGACCAAAGAAAACATCAGGTTTATAAAACAGGAAATCTTGCCTCTGGAAGAAGAAACTAGAGGTGGAATATAATTAAAGGTAAACAGCACAGCCATAGCTCTTTGCAGAAAGGAGAGGTAGCATGAATTTTAAGATGAGCTAGTTGGGAAGGGCCCAAGATCACTATGATCCCTGAAGCCCCAAAACAAGTCAGGATAAATCCAGTAACACGAAACCTTTGGGTCTGAGGTACATATGAGGTTAGAGCAGGCACAGTCCACCAGCTAAGGTCAGTGTGAAAAATCTCTTGGCAGGGAGTGGGGTGCCTCTGTGGGCGATCACCAAAGCAAGAGTTAAGAGACCTGCTTTTCCTACGATTGTCAGTGACCAGACAGGGGTAGAGTTTACTCTTTCAGTGGCTTCATTCTTCATTTTTAAGGAGGCCTCTCCACCTTATTATATTATTTACAGATTTACTCAGCTGCTGATAGAGAAGTCATCTTGGAATGTTCCATTTTTCATCCTATTTTGGCCACCCAGATTTTCAGCCCTTCTGCTACGTTTGGAAAATTACCTTCCTAATGAATCCTGGTGAGAGGAAGAAACCTCTCTCTTTAGATGCAGAAAATGACACATATGGGCAGCCCTCATTTTATTGCACTTTGCTTTAGTGGGCTTCACAGGTAACTGCATTTTTCACAGATTGAAAGTTCGTGGCACGTCTATCAACACCATTCCTCCAACTGCATTGGCTCACGTTGTATCTCTAGGTCACAATTTGCTAATTCGTGTACTGTTTCAAGCTCTTTCATTATTACTATATTTGTTACGGTGATCTGTGATCTGTGATGTTACTATTTTAATTTGGGGGGCATTTTTTAGCAATAAAGTATTTTTAAATTAAGGTATGTACATGGGGTTTTTTTAGACAAAAGGCTATTGCACACTTAATAGGCAACAGTGTAGTGCAAATATAACTTTTATATGCACTGCAAAGCCAAAAAATGTGTGTGACTCACTTTATCATGTTATTTGATTTATTGCAGTGGTCTGTAACCAAACCCAAAATATCTCCGCAGTGCCTGAGCTGGATTTTCCTGCATCCCTTGCCACTAGGATGCAGGCGCTGACTTAGGCTATGCCATTCACATCCAGTCCAGACTCTGAATCAGGGACAAGGCGTGCAGACACAGGCAGCGGAGAACAGGGGCCTCCCTGGAGGGACAGTATGGCTGCAGCAGGAGGCAGCAGGAACCACCCGCGCTAGTGATAAGGAGCCTCCTGTACTAGTGCTGTGGGTGGTTAGAAAGAGCTAAAAATGGTCTGGAGCTTAGTGGGAGCAGCAGTGATGCCTCCTTCAGAGCAATCTATGACTTAATTTAGGGCGTGTATTCCTCAGCCTGATTCTTCAACCTTTCTGGTACTCATGTGACCTACCCGATATTGTTATTAAAACATTGCCCTTTTTTCCTTAAAAATGCCAGAGCTAAGCGCTTTGCCTGTAACCAAAAATGACGACTCATGCAAATGATAAATAGAATTCTCCGTCTAAAATGCAACATTAGTAGATCAACCTTTTAAAAAAAACTTGCTTTCAACAGCTCATAGGTTCAAGCACATCCTTCGACAGAATTAGCTATAAAACATTAATTCAAGAGCTATTGCCACCCTGGTTTCGACCTAAATTTATTTTCTAAGCTTCTCTACTAAACTAATTTAAATATCTTGTTACTATTAAAGAATTAGTGATGAATACAACTAAGATTAGTAGGTAACAATAAATTTGACTTTCACTTGTGGAAACTTTGAATGCTGTAGAATTTTTAACAGCTTTGACTTTTTTAATTATAAAAGACAATTCCATTGACTAGATACTAAATGCCTAGAATATTAATATATATAGTTAAGAAAAGTTCATGAGCTAATGTCCTAATTATTTCTGACATTCAACAAAATTCTAATATCAATGTTTTGGCAGGAAAGAAAGGCTTTTCAGTCTCTGAAGAACAGATGACTGTTCACATAATCTCTCTCGTTGCCTAAGTCAGAATATTGCCTAAATCACGTAAATTAAAATGTTAAATTTTCTGCTCAAACATGTCTTCTGGACTCATATTCTAGGTTTTCAGTAAAGAGTCAGAGGACAGCACTTGAAAAATAAGTAACTCTGCTAGGAATGTAAGATGCATATTACCATATTTGCAAGATAGCTGAAATACGAAAAACTGCTTTCTTAAAAAACGAGTCAAACCACAGTCAGCTGAGAAAGGTACACAATAATGCAGGCTGAGGTGCCATGAACAGAACGTTTTTCAGGATGCAGTTTGAGTCTGGCGAAAGCAGATTTTCCCCGCTCCTACTGTTTATTGAACCACGGGCACAATAATTGCAACATATAAATACATACTGTGATATTGTGATTTATAATAAGAAATATATATTTCGTCTTCATTTCTGTTCCCAGCACAGGAACTCCTAAAACCCTTGGAATTTCTTAGCTGATAAGAACCATAAAGGTGAAAGGAGTCTTTTGTTGTTCCTGACAAGCCCCTTGCACTCACACCTGAGTTTATGTTAATGAGGTGATTTTTGGAAAGCCCCAAGATAATTACAGGACTCACTCAGGGCTGGTTGCCAGGGGAGTGAAGCAGGCGATTAGAAGACCAGAACTTTCACCCGACTCCCGCCTCCTGGAAGGGGATCTGGGCTGGAGGGTGCATTGATCATTAATGTCCAGTGATTCAATTAATCATGCCCACATAGTGAAGCTCCCATAAAAATCCCTGAACTCTGGGGTTTGGAGAGCTTCCGGGCTGGTGCACGGTGCAGTTACTGGGATGGTGGAGAGAACTCTTCCCACATACCTGCCCTATGCATCTCTTCCATCTGGTTGTTACTGAGTTAGATCCTTTGTTATAAATTGGTGATCTAGTAAGTCAACTCTTTTCCTGAGTTCTGTGAATCACTCTAGCACATTAATGGAACCCGAGGAGCGGGGGTTGGAGGGCAGTCACAGGAACTTCCAGTCTATAGCCAGTAGGTGAGAAGCACAGGTGATCATCTGAACTTGTGATTGACATCTGAAGTGGGGTGGAGGCAATCTTTTGAGATGGAGCCCTTAACCTGTGAGATCTCTTGGCCCGTGCGAACCTGCAGTTCTCTGGGGACGCAAACTGTGGAAGGAAACACAGTACCACCTTAGCAGACACCACGTAAAACACCTCACTGCTGCTGGTTGGCACTGGCAGCCTTCAACTCAGTCTCCAAGTCAGCTAAGCTTCCAAGAGGACGTCGGACTCTTAGACTCTTAGACCTCTTCACCTTAGACGCCTCCTCACTTTCAGTTCCTCCACATGCTTCCAATACCTCCCCCTCCAGCATTTCTCATGATAGTTGATCCAGTGATCTTTTTAAAGGAAATCAAAGTCATCCAGTGTGAGTGCTCCATGGCACCAAAATGATCTCCCAATCCCACCTCTCATCTTGCCCCTAAATCATCATCTGGCATACAGTAGAATCTCAATCAATACTATTAAATTAAGTAATGAATCAATGGCAGTGTGCCATCTGGATTATCAGAGGCAATCTATCCACATCAGTGATCCCTCTCACCTTCATTTAATCATCAATCCCCTCTTCTGTTGCTTTAAACATATGAAACATAATCGTTTATATTGTTTTAATAATTGCATTATCTAAAGTCCTGATTCTGCTGTCTGTTGTCAGCTCTCACTCACAGTGACTTGTTTCTTTTTCTTTTTTCTCCTTTTCTTTCTTTCTTTTTCTTTTTTTCTTTTTTTTTTTTTTTACAGTGACCTCTGATCTCGTACGCCTTGGAAGTTTTTCTCTGGGATTGCACTGAGACCAGAGTTAGAGATGTGTATTGGTTATATGCAAATATTACACAGTTTTACAAGGAACTTGAGCATCTGTAGATTTTGGTATCCATGGGGGGATACCAATCCACCGAGGATACCAAAGGATGATTGTATAGGAAACTCTAAACACTCCATCAAAAAACTGTTAGAACTAATATATAAATTCAGTGAAGTTGCAGGATATAAACTCAACACACAAAAATTTGTTGCATTTCTATACACTAATAACAAACTATCAGAAAGAGGAATAAAGAAAACAATCCCATTTACAATTGCATCAAAAAGAATAAAATTCCCAGAAATATGTTTAACCAAGGAGGTTAAGAAAAATGGTATATTGACAACTATAAGATATTAATGAAAGAAACTGAAGAAGCCACAAATAAATAAAAAGATACTCCATGCTCATGCATTGGAATAATCAATATTGTTAAAATGTCTGCACTACCCAAAGCAATCTACAGATTTGATGCCACAACTATCAAAATTCCAATGGCATTTTTCATGGAAATTGAGGAAACAATCCTAAAATTTATATGAAACCACAAAAGACCCTGAATATTCAACGCAATCTTGAGAAAGAAGAACAAAGCTGGAGACTTCATGCTCCCTGATTTCAAACTATATTACAGAGCTATAGTAATTTAAACAGTATGGTATTTGCATAAAAGCAGACACATACATCAATGGAACAGAACAGAAAGCCCACAAATGAACCCATGCATATATAGTCAATTAATTTATGGCAAAGGAGTCAAGAATATACAGTGGGGAAAGGACAACCTCGTCAATAAATGGTGCTGGAAAATCTGAACAGCCACATGCAAAAGAATGAAACTGAACCACTGCCTTACACCATGCATAAAAACTAACTAAAAATGGATTAAAGACTTGAATATAAGACCTGAAACCATAAAAATCCAAGAAGAGAAAAGGCAGTTAACTCCTTGACAAAGGTCTTGGCAATGATTTTTTTGTATCTGACACCAAAAGCAAAAGCCACAAAAGCAAAAATAAATAAGGGGTACTACATCATACTAAAAAGCTTCTGCACAGCAAAGGAAACCATCAACAAAATGAAAAGGTGACCTACTGAATGGGAGAAAATATTTTCAAATCATATATCTGATAACAGACTAATATCCAAAATATATAAAGAACTCATACAACTCAATGGCAAAAACCAAACAAACCAATTAAAAAATAAGCAGAAGATCTGAAAAGATATTTTTTCAAAAAAGACATAAATGTTCAACAAGTACATGAAAAGATGCTCTACATCATTAATCATAAAGGAAATGCAAATCAAAACCACATCGAGATATCACCTCACACCTGTTAGAATGGCTATCACCGAAAAGACAAGAAATAATACATGTTGGTGAGGATGTGGAGAAAGGGGAATCTTTGTGCACTGATGGTGGGAATGTAAGTTAGTGCCGCCACTGTGAAAAGCAGTATGAAGATCCCTCAAAAAATTAAAAATAGAACTACCATATAATCCAGCAATCTTACTTCTGGGTATTTGTTCAAAGAAAATGAAAACACTAACTTAGAAAGATATATGCTTCCCTATGTTCACTGCAGCACTATTTACAATAGCCAAGATATGGAAGCAAACTAAGTGTTCATCAGCAGATGAATGGATAAAGAAATTGTGGCATATGTATATATGTATATCATGGGATATTATTCAACTATAAAAAGGAATGAATTCTTGCCATTTGTGACAACATGAATGGACCTTGAGGGCATTATGCTAAGTGAAATAGGTCAGAAAGAGAAAGACAAGTACCATATGATCCCTCGCATATGTGGAATCTAACAAATAAAGCAAAAAACAAACAAACAAAAAACATCCCAAAGCTCATAAATACGAAGAACAGATTACAGATTGGTAGTTGCCAAGGTGGTGGGGTGTGGGATGGGAGAAATGGGTGGAGTCAAAGGGAAAGAAAGAAAGAAAGAAAGGAAGGAAGGAAGAAAGAAAGAAAGAAAGAAAGAAAGAAAGGAAGGAAGGAAGGAAGGAAAGAGAGGAAGAGGAGAAGGAAGGAGAGGAAGAAAGAAAGAAAATAAAGTCACCTTTTCATTAAGAAATATATATTATATATATTATATATATAAATAAATTCTTAGGACCCACCCCACAATTTACTAAATCAGAAATTCTGGAGGCGTGGGTCAGCAATGTGTGATTTAACAAGTCTGAACAAGGACAAATTCCTGTAACAACATGACCTAATACCCAGAGCATAATGTTGAAAGAAGGAAACCAGAATTATAGAATCCAAACTGTATATTCCATTTATACAATGATTTTAAAAAGAGATGAAATTCAACTAAATTTTGGGGGGATATGAAATTGAATTGAAAGTAAAATTGTAATGAAAAGAAGGAAGTACTTAACATAAAAATTAAAATAGTAATTATCTCTTGGGAAGGGAATCAGTTATTTAGATAAGGAAAGAATACTTAGGCAAATTTTAGGTGTTGACAATAGTCTATTTCTTGACTTGAGTGGTGATTACATAGCTATTCACTTTATAATAATTTACAGTATATACAATTGTATATAATATGTACATTATGTACTTCTCTATTCATGTTTTACATTTCACAATAAAAAGAACTTTAAAAAAGAAAATAAAGAAGGTGTTGCTGAGGCCATCTGGATGGGATACACAACTGAACCCCCTAAAGGCCTCTATAAACTGTTGAGATTCTGGTGGGTGGATGCCAAGATCCACATGGCTTGTGGCACCCAAGGCAAGCCTCATAGATTCCCTTGCTTGTTGTTAACCCGCCTCCTACCAATCTGGAGCAGCTGCCTCCTTCTTCCATCTCTACGTGCCCTCCGTGTATTTGGCAAGTTTCAAATTTTATACAGGAAACTCCTGCAGTTTCTAACCCCCGGGCCACGTCTAGTAGAAGATTCTCTGCTGCTCACAGATCCTACTTAACATGCGGCTGGTACTGTGAAGTGCAATGGTCAACTGTTCCTTCAACCTTCAAAGCACTGTCTCCTAGAGAAGCCATGTGGCTCGCAGGGTCCTGCTGCTCTGGCCAGCTGTCAGGACTGAGCCTCTGAGGTGGGAGAGCCACGTTCAGGACATTGGTCCACCAGAGACCTCCTAGCCCTGTGTAATATCAGCTTGCCCAGAGATCTCCGTCTCAATGCTAAGACCCAGCTCTACTCAACGACCAGCAAGCTCAGTGCTGGACACCCTATGCCAAACAACTAGCAAGACAGGAACACAATCCAACCCATTAGCAGAGAGGCTACCTAAAATCATAATAAGTTCACAAACACCCCAGAATACACTACCGGACATGGTCCTCCCCACCAGAAAGACAAGATCCAGCCTCATTCACCAGAACATGGGCACCAGTCCCCTTCACCATGAAGCCTACACAACCCACTAAACTAACCTTGCCGACTAGGAGCAGACACCAAAAACAACGGGAACTACGAACCTGCAGCCTGCAAAAAGGAGACCCCAAACACAGTAAGTTAAGCAAAATGAGAAGGCACAGAAATACACAGCAGATTAAGGAGCAAGGTAAAAACCCATCAGACCAAACAAATGAAAAGGAAATAGCAGTCTATCTGAAAAAGAATTCAGAATAATGATAGTAAATATGATCCAAAATCTTGGAAATAGAAAGGAGAAAATACAAGAAACATATAACAAAGAACTAGAAGAACTAAAGAGCAAACAATGATGAACAACACAATTAATGAAATTAAAAATTCTCTAGAAGGAATCAATAGCAGAATAACTGAGGGAGAAGAATGTATAAGTGACCTGGATAAAGGAGTGGAAATAACTACTGCAGAGCAGAATAAAGAAAAAAAGAAAAAAAAGAAAAGAATTTAGGACAGTCTCAGAGATGTCTGGGACAACATTAAACGAACCAACATTTGAATTATAGGGGTCCAAGAAGAAGAAGAGAAAAAGGGACTTAGAAAATTTTTGAAGAGATTATAGCTGAAAACTTCCCTAATATGGGAAAGGAAATAGTCAAGTCAAGGAAGTGCAAAGAGTCCCACACAGGATAAATCCAAGGAGAAACACGTCAAGATACATATTAATCAAACTATCAAAAGTTAAATACAAAGAAAAAAATATTAAAAGCATCAAGGGAAAAACAACAAATAACATACAAGGGAATCCCCATAAGGTTAACAGCTGATCTTCCAGCAGAAACTCTGCAAGCCAGAAGGGAGTGGCAGGACATATTTAAAGTGAAGAAAGGGAAAAAACTACAACCAAGATTACTCTACCCAGCAAGGATCTCATTCAGATTCAACGGAGAAATTAAAAACTTGATGGACAAGCAAAAGCTAAGAGAATTCAGCACCACCAAACCAGCATTACAACAAATGCTAAACGAACTTCTCTAGGCAGGAAACACAAGAGAAGGAAAAGACCTACAATAACAAACCCAAAACAATTAAGAAAATGGTGATAGAAACATACATATCAATAACTACCTTAAATGTAAATGGATTAAATGCTCCAACCAAAAGACACAGACTGGCTGAATAGATTAAAAAACAAGACCCATATATATGTTGTCTACAAGAGACCCACTTCAGACCTAGGGACACCTACAGACTGAAAGTGAGGGGATGGAAAATGATATTCCATGCAAATGGAAATCAAAAGAGAGCTGGATTGGAAATTCTCATATCAGGCAAAATAGACTTTAAAATAAAGACTATTACATGGGACAAAGAAGGAAACTGCAAAATGATCAGGGACCAATCCAAGAAGAAGATATAACAATTGTAAATATTTATGCACCAAACACAGGAGCACCTCAATACATAAGGCAAATGCTAACAGCCATAAAAGGGGAAATCGACAGTAACACAATCATAGTAGGGGACTTTAACACCCCATTTTCACCAATGGACAGATCATCCAAAATGAAAATAAATAAGGAAACACAAGTTTTAAATGATACATTAAACAAGATGGACTTAATTTATATTTATAGGACATTCCATCCAAAAACAACAGAATACATTTTCTTCTCAAGTGCTCATGGAACATTCTCCAGGATAGATCATATCTTGGGTCACAAATCAAGCCTTGGTGAATTTAAGAAAATTGAAATCGTATCAAGTATCTTTTCTGAAGACAACGCTATGAGACTAGATATCAATTACAGGAAAAGATCCGTAAAAAAAAAAAAAAACACATGAGGGCTAAACAATACGCTACTAAGTAACCAAGAGTTCACTGAAGAAATCAAAGAGGAAATCAAAAAATACCTAGAAACAAATGACAATAAAAACACGATGACCCAAAGCCTATGGGATGCAGCAAAAGCAGTTCTAAGAGGGAAGTTTATAGCAATACAATCCTACTTCAAGAAACAAGAAACATCTCAAATAAACAGCCTAACCTTACAGCTAAAGCAATTAGAGAAAGAAGAACAAACAAAACCGAAAGTTAGCAGAAGGAAAGAAACCATAAAGATCAGATCAGAAATAAATGAAAAAGAAATGAAGGAAATGATAGCAAAGATCAATAAAACTAAAAGTTGGTTCTTTGAGAAGATAAACAAAATGGATAAACCATTAGCCAGACTCATCAAGAAAAACAGGGAGAAGACTCACATCAATAGAATTAGAAATGAAAAAGGAGAAGTAACAACTGACACTGCAGAAATACAAAAGATCATGAGAGATTACTACAAGAAACTCTATGCCAGTAAAATGGACAACCTGGAAGAAATGGACAAATTCTTAGAAAAGCACAACCTTCCAAGACTGAACCAGGAAGAAATAGAAAATATAAACAGACCAATCACAAGCACTGAAATTAAAACTGTGATTAAAAATCTTCCAACAAACAGAAGCCCAGGACCAGATGGCTTCACAGATGAATTCTATCAAACATTTAGAGAGAGGTAACACTTATCCTTCTCAAACTCTTCCAAAATGTAGCAGAGGGAGGAACACTCCCAAACTCATTCTACGAGGCCACCATCACCCTGATACCAAAACCAGAGCAAGGTGTCACAAAAAATGAAAACTACAGGTCAATATCACTGAGGAACATAGATGCAAAAATCCTCAACAAAATACAGCAAATGGAATCCAACAGCACTTTAAAAGGATCATACACCATGATCAAGGGGGATTTATCCCAGGAATGCAAGTATTCTTCAATATACACAAATCAATCAATGTGATAAACCATATTAACAAATTGAAGGAGAAAAACCATATGATCATCTCAATAGATGCAGAGAAAGCTTTTGACAAAACTCAACACCCATTTATGATAAAAAACCCTCCAGAAAGTAGGCATAGAGGGAACTTACTTCAACATAATAAAGGCTGTATACAACAAACCCACAGCAAACATCATTCTCAATTGTGAAAAACTGAAAGCATTTCCTCTAAGATCAGGAACAAGACAAGCATGTCCACTCTTACCATTCTTATTCAACATAGTTTTGGAAGTCCTAGCCCTGGGAATCAGAGAAGAAAAAGAAATAAAAGGAATACAAATTGGAAAAGAAGAAGTAAAACTGTCACTGTTTGCAGATGATATGATACTATACATAGAGAATCCTAAAGATGCTACGAGAAAACTACTAGAACTAATCAATGAATTTGGTAAAGTAGCAGGACACAAAATTAATGCACAGAAATCTCTTCCATTCCTATACACATGATGAAAAATCTGAAAGAGAAACACTCCCATTTACCATTGCAACAAAAAGAATAAAATACCTAGGAATAAACCTACCTAAGGAGACAAAAGACCTGTATGCAGAAAATTATAAGACACTAATGAAAGAAATTAAAGATGATACAAATAGATGGAGAGATATACCATGCTCCTGGATTGGAAGAATCAACATTGTGAAAATGACTGTACTACCCAAAGCAATCTACAGATTCAATGCAATCCCTATCAAACTATCAAACTACCAATGGCATTTTTCACAGAACTAGAACAAAAAATTTCACAATTTGTATGGAAACACAAAAGACCCCGAATAGTCAAAGCAATCTTGAGAAAGAAACATGGAGCTGGAGGAATCAGGCTCCCTGACTTCACACTATACTACAAAGCTACAGTAATCAAGACAGTATGGTACTGGCACAAAAACAGAAATATAGATCAATGGAACAGGATAGAAAGCCCAGAGATAAACCCACGCACATATGGTCACCTTATCTTTGATAAAGGAGGCAAGAATATACCATGGAGAAAAGACAGCCTCTTCAAAAGTGGTGCTGGGAAAACTGGACAGCTACATGTAAAAGAATGAAGTTAGAACACTCCCTAACACTATACACAAAAATAAACTCAAAATGGATTAAAGACCTAAATGTAAGGCCAGACACTATCAAACTCTTAGAGGCAAACATAGGCAGAACACTCTATGACATAAATCACAGCAAGATCCTTTTTGACCCACCTCCTAGAGAAATGGAAATAAAAACAAAAATAAACAAACGGGACCTAATGAAACTTAAAAGCTTTTGCACAGCAAAGGAAACCATAAACAAGATGACAAGACAACTCTTAGAATGCGGGAAAATGTTTGCAAATGAAGCAACTGACAAAGGATTAATCTCCAAAATACACAAGCAGCTCATTCAGCTCAATATCAAAAAAACAAACAACCCAATCCAAAATTGGGCCGAAGTCCTAAAGAGACATTTCTCCAAAGAAGATATACAGATTGCCAACAAACACATGAAAGGATGCTCAAGATCATTAATCATTAGAGAAATGCAAATCAAAACTACACTGAGGTATCTCCTCACACCCATCAGAATGGCCAACATCAAAAAATCTACAAACAATAAATGCTGGAGAGGGTGTGGAGAAAAGAGTACCCTCTTGCACTGCTGGTGGGAAGGTAAGTTGATATAGCCACTATGGAGAACAGTATGGAGGTTCCTTAAAAAACTAAAAATAGAACTTCCATATGACCCAGCAATCCCACTACTGGGCATATACCCTGAGAAAACCATAATTCAAAAAGAGTCATGAACCACAATGTTCATTGCTATTTACAATAGCTAGGACATGGAAGCAACCTAAGTGTCCATCGACAGACGAATGGATAAAGAAGATGTGGCACATATATACGATGGAATACTCAGCTATAGAAAGAAACAAAATTGAGTTATTTGTAGTGAGGTGGATGGACCTAGAGACTGTCATACAGAGTGAAGTAAGTCAGAAAGAGAAAAACAAATACCGTATGCTAACACATATATATGGAATCTAAAAAAAAAAAATGCTTCTGAAGAACCTAGGGGCAGGACAGGAATAAAGACACAGACGTAGAGAATGGACTTGAGGACACAGGGAGTGGGAAGCGAAAGCTGGGACGAAGTGAGAGAGTGGCATGGACATATATACACTACCAAATGTAAAATAGATAGCTAGTGGGAAGCAGCCGCACAGCACAGGGAGATCATCTCGGTGCTTTGTGACCACCTAGAGGGGTGGGATAGGGAGGGTGGGAGGGAGATGTATGATGGAAGGGATATGGGGACATATGTATATGTATAGCTGATTCACTTTGTTATACAGCAGAAACTAACACACCATTTGAAAGCAATGATGAAAGAAATTAAAGATGATACAAATAGATGGAGAGATGTTTAGATTTATTTCGATTTATAGATTCATTTAGATAGGCATTTAGATTTATAGTTCATCTTCTCTGGGGATTTTTGTTAGTTGAGTTTTCCTCCCCAGACAGGGGGGCATGTTCCTACATAAGTCAATAAATAGAACTTTGAGGCTCATTAGGGGTGTTTAATACAAGAGAGAGAAAAGATATTGATCCCAAAGATGCCCACGTAACAAGCATGGCAGGCAGACCCACCATGCCTCAAGCCTTGTTGGAGAGTTAGTTTAAAGCTTGTACTGTGCTTTCCTCCTTCACAAAGTCAGATATTTATCTCCAGTGTGTATGGCCCAGAATATTAACCCATATAGAGTCCAGGCATGAAATGTTTTTGAAATGTTTTGGATTCCCTTTGATCCATGGCCAAGCACTGAGCCACATAAAAGAAAATGCTTCTGAGAAGAGTGAAAGGGACATAAAGAAGGAGCAGAAAGGAGGGAGGGGAGAGCAGTATGTCACCTGTGTCCCCAAAAGGTGCCTCTTACCCATCCCCAGACCTCAACTGCCATCTCTGTCTCTCTCTGGTCCTCTCTCTTCCTCTCCTAACTTTCACACCTTTCTTCTAAATTCTACAAGCCTCTTGAAAAGCCCCACTTTTAAGTCCACCTTCCATGACACAGGAGCCTGAATCTCTCAGCCTTCACTGGCCCTGGAGAGCCTGGGCCACAGGCAGTAGAGGAAAAAATAGAAACACTCATAAAAAAGCACTGAGTGGTGGGAATGTAAATTGGTATAGCCACTATGGAGAACAGTATGGAGGTTCCTTAAAAAACTAAAAACAGAACTCCTAATAGGACCCATCAATCCCACTCCTGGGCACATACCTGGAGAAAACCGTAATTCAAAAAGACACATACACCCCAATGTTCATTGTAGTACTATTTACAATAGCCAGGTCATCTCCATCAACAGGGGAATGGATAAAGAAGATGTGGTATATATACACAGTGGAATATTACTCAGCCATAAAAAAGAAAAAATAAGGCCATGTGCAGCAACATGGATGGACCTAGAGATTGTCATACTGAGTGAAGTAAGTCAGACACAGAAAGACAAGCATCCTATGATATGGGTTACATGTGGAATCTATAAAAAGCGTACAAATGAACGTATTTACAAAACAGAAGTAGAGTCACGGATGTAGGAAACAAACATGGTTACCAGGGGATAAGGGGGGAAGGGATAAATTGGGAGTTTGGGATTGACATATATATGCTACCATATATAAAATAGATGACTAATAAGGACCTACTGTATAGCACAGGGAACTCCACTTAATACTCTGTAGTGGCCTATATGGGAAAAGAATCTAAAAAAAAAAAAAGGAGTGGATATATAAAA
Source organism: Hyperoodon ampullatus (assembly GCF_949752795.1). Taxonomy (NCBI): domain Eukaryota; kingdom Metazoa; phylum Chordata; class Mammalia; order Artiodactyla; family Ziphiidae; genus Hyperoodon; species Hyperoodon ampullatus. Next base: position 29,746,905 of record NC_136933.1, read on the forward strand.
GAAGCCCTGAAGGAGACATCTGGTTCCAGTCCACAAGCCCATCACCAGGTACGGATCAGACGCCCAGCAGCACGCTTTGTCTCTGTTCCCCAAGGGTTTTGCGTGATCATTTTGGAGAAGCTGCCGAAATGGGCCCACATTTTAACTCACACGAACCCATTTTGGAAGCACATACATAACACAACAAGGCCACAGTCGCTTCATCCATCACCGCTTCATTTCTCACATCCACCCACACCCAGAACGGTTCTCACTAAGGGTAACAAAGGCCTTCGAAGTCTAAAGAAAACTGAAATGGGCTGAACCATTTCTATCTTGACTTGCCCGACCAAAGAAAATCTCTGACTTTTCCATGATAATAGCCTTCAGTGGTGTTACAAGGCCAGCCCGTGACGCTTGGCAACCCTACTCAAGGCATCCGGGAGTTCAGCTGAGGACCCAGCCGTCACTTCCCGAATTGACCAGATTCAATTGGGGAAGAGCGCCATCATGATGCCACGGGGCGAACACCAGGCAACCCAGGCCAATTCCAGTCTCTTGGTGAATTCATCTAATTGCAGGTATTATCCTCGCCTGCCCAGTTCTGGAGCATCTCGGCCTACAAACACAGCCCTACTGAAACAACAACAACGTTTGCATGTGTTTTCCTGGGCTACAGAATTTCCCCGTGGAGCATTTACGGGCGTTTCTTGCTTTGTATTTTAACAGCTTTTCTACACACTGGGCATCAGGAACCAAAGGTATTCATCCTGGGGTAATTTGCTTCTCGCCTATGAATGGCACCCAAACAAAAGCAACAATGCACTTCTCATTGAAAACCGTTTGCTTTTGGCAGGTTGGCAAGCGCTTCAGAAAACCCTCAGGCTTCATTCCCTAACCGTAAATCTCAATCCTGCAGCCATGAGTTTCCATCAAAGGCGGAGGGAGAGGAGTTTCCTTAATGTGTTTGGAAGGGTGATTCAATGCGACCTTTTTCTCGTTCGATTCAAGCTGGTCATCAGGGGAGAAAATTGCTCTTAAATGCAAATGGAGAGTCGGGCAGGAGGGACCGCTGTGGGGAACATCTCTGTGAGAAACAGCGCTTTTGCGAAAATAGTCGAGTAGTTGCAGTTTTTCAGAAAAGCCCGTGTTACGTCGTTGTTCCTTTGAAAGATTCAGGACACACAGAACCAGTAAGTCTTTGTTAGAATAACAGCTTGTTCAATGAAACCATTTGGCTTTCAATCAAGAGAGGCTTTCACGCAAGACTGGATGGTCCCAAACGGAGTTGCTTAACACAATAAGGTGTGTGATACACAAGAGGCCACCAGGAGTCACCCAGGCAATGTCCCTATCAGCCGGACACTGGGTTTCTTCAGGACGGCATTCCTTTGGAGTTAAGATTCCCATAAAGCACAGCAAGTTGCTCCACTGTCGTTTTAATATTCCACTGGTGTTCCCTGGAGGTGGGCTGAAGCTCAGCAAAGGTCCATTTGGACCGAGAGCATCCCCTGTGATCTGATGGCCTGTAAGTCTCTGGCATGTCTTCTTCTCTCCTTCCTTCTCCTCTCCCATCTTTTCCTCCTTTGGATCAGGGTGTCCGCCGTGGGTAACAGAAAATTCATCAGAGACCTGTGGGCATGGCCGTGCTCTATTCTCTCTCCAATGTCTCCCACTCACACTTCAGGATTCCACCCTCCACAAGCAGCCTTTCCCAGTCTCCTTATACTGTTAATGACCCCCTAAACCAGGAACCCCAAACTGGGAGCCAGGGCTCAATCGGGCTAGCGTGCTAGTTATTAAGAGGTTAGCGGGGCACTCCCACCATCTACATCTAAAATTCAAATTTGAATTAATTCATCTCTCCAGTTACTCCTAAGCCTCAGGCAGGTGGTCATCACCTTGACGAAGCAGAACAATCTGTGCAGAAAGTTTCCAGGGAAATAACAAGGATGAGAAACCAGATGAGGGCAGGTGGGAAGAGAATGGGGGCTAGACTTAGAGGCTCTCAAGGGGGTGGAACCACCAAGAGGAGGAAGACCAGTGACTATTCGGGGACACTGGGTGGAGGAGAGCAGAGGGCCCCCGGTTTCTGACGTGGGCAAAGAGGGACGTGGCATGACTGATTCTCTGAGAAAAGAGCACAGTTGAAAAGGTTTGTGCAGGAAATGGTGAGTTTTATTGCATTCAAACCTCTTTGCTTTCATGGAGTTCGACTTTCAGTTCTCAGAAGAATGAGGCTATAAATCACTTTGAAAAGTAAAAATAACAATAAAGAGCTGGTATCACTGTGTATGAAAGCGGCTGCCACCTCTGCCAGGCTGGAGACGGACGATGCCCTTTGAAAGGAGGCACCTGCCCTAACTCCAGGGCAGCTTCCGTTCTCTCCCCCTAGCGAACCAGCCTCCCAAGGATGCTCTGGAAATCTCCATTGGAGAAGCACGGCTTTCTCCCCACATCCATTTTGCTCTGGCTGTTACAAGTGCCAGGTGTTCTTCCAAGGGTGTGACTACTTTCTGACACGACACAGATTAAAAAGAGAGACCCTGTGATACATCCCAAGACTCAGGCCGGCTATTCTTAACGCATCTGCCCTCAGGCATTCTCTATGTTGCCCTTCAAGTATTCCAGGGGGCTTCTTCTGTTTCCCTCACTTGTAACTTCCCAAACTTGCTCTTTGGTTTGTTTGCGGGCGGGGGGTAGGGGTGGCTTTTCTTTAATGATCTGAGTTATGACCACTCTCAAGCTGTGGTCCCCAAAGACAGCAGACAAGGGTGACTGCATTTAACACAGCTGTCTCCTAAAGGTGGCCGGAACATGCTCGTAGCTTTGTTACTGAACCAGGTTCGTCTTGCCCAGGGCACTGCAAGCCGAAACGCTGAGACACAGAGGTCTGCAGCCGAGAGAAGAGATGGGAGAACACGTCTCAAATCCGCCTCCCCAAAGGCGAGGGGCTCGGGCTATTTATGAGCTAAAGAATAAAGCAGCAGGGTGGTCTGAGGTCATATGGGGAGTGTGTGGAAAGCTGACTGGAAAAGGGTGCAGCAATCATTGTGCTGAGCAGGCGTAACTAAGCTGCAGGCCTCTGCACGTGCAGAAATGGAGGCCCGTAGCGTGGTCTGAGGGTGGAATTTTCGAACCTCTGATGTCAAAAGGTCGCCGAGTGGACGTGCATGCCCAGTTGGAAGGTCGGTGGTCCTATCCAGTCTCAACCGGCTCACCTGAACTAGATACAGCTGGCTCCAAGTTTCTGGAACACAGCTCGGGCAAACATCTTATTGTTTAGGCTCAGTGCTGCTTGGAAGACAGGTGAGCCTTTTGCAGCAACGATTAGAAAGACCTTGCTGAGTGAAGGCACGTTTCAGGTGAAATGGACTTAGCTACTGATTAGGGTTTCAGCTCCTCCATCTGTCAGCACGCATGGGATCCCTCTTAAAATGCACGACACATGCCTTGCTGCGTGATGCCCAGCCTGTCCTCTGTGATGTCGCTGGATGTGGGAGAAAATGAAGGCAGGTTTGCTTTGGTGGATGGGGGTTAAAACCGTGAACGCCAAGGCCTTGCTACACACTTGTGTCAACCTGAGCAAGGAACTTATCTACATTTATTTTCTCATCTGAGAAAGGGGGATTAATAATAGTACTGGCCCCATTTTTGTTGTGAACTGAATGAAATGGAAAGCACTGATCAGCATGTGATACAGGTGGTTCATTACCATCAGTTGTTAACCTAAATTCATGTACCATAAGGTATGTCAAAATGAGCTTCTAGAAGATCTCAACGGGAAAGCTCACTTCTACAGGAAAAAAATACATCCACTGACCATCATGTTAAAGTGTATGTTCCACTTCAGTGACTGAATCGTGTCCTATTGGGAAAACTCAAACCTGAGTCTGAAACTGCTAGCTAAGAGGAACTTAAATTAGTTGAGCATTCAGAGCTGGTAGAATCATCGTAAACGACACACACATCAACAGAACGTTCTCGGTGTATCCACGCTCTCTCCTCTACCTCTGTGAATTCTGTAGTACTGAGACCAGACAGGCTGTGGAGGGCGGGAAAATAAAGCAGGCACGTGAGCAATTGGCCTGAGAGCATCCATGCCAGAGCTCTGAGCATCCAGCCTCCCTGGGCCGTGGCTACAAAATCATCTCTAAGGCTTCCCCCAGCCTCACATTCTACCACTTCGAGAAGACAGGTTTAAATCGCAAGTATTAGGCAGTGGTTTGAAAACTTTTGTTGGACAGTTCATCCGAGGTGTTTATTTAAATGCAAATTCCCGGACCCCATCCTCAGGAGCGCCTCATTAGTTTGAAAACCAATGTGGACTCTGTAAAGGATTTGTTCCTCTTCTGTCCAGGTTCTTGGCACATGAAATGTGTCCTTTCCAGGTGCCTCTTGCCCCCCTGTCACCTCGTAAGCCCCATGCTGCTCCCTCACTCTGCAACTTTCCTAAACATAGCTTCTCTTTTTGTCTCTTCTCTTTCCTTTTTTTTTTTTGGCAGTTGGCTAAAATAACAAGCTACAGAATTAGAAGTAGGTGTGTTACTTCAACAAGTAACGCTTTTCCTGAAAATGAAAGCTAGTGGGTCTATTTTAAGAGTTATTTAACTAAATTCACCCTACAGTGCATCTCAACCTGTGTTTCAGAAAAGTATTAGGGAATAAACAGCATGCAAGGTGCAGAGAATTGGGGAAAACAGGGGAAAGACGGCTACCCTCTCTCATGGGCTATCAGCATTCACTAGAGGTTTAAGCAGATCTTTTGCATGGAGTGTAATAATAAAAAAGCTTTTAAGATCTCCTTTTTATTTAATGACTATGTTAAATTAATTTTCTCCCATTGCCATAGTGCAGGTGGACCGTTAAGCACAGAGTGACAGGTTCAAGGCCGCCAGAGCAGCAGAATTCACATAACTTAGTGAGGGAGCTTGAAGCTCCTTTCCCGTGAGAAGTCCAGGGAGGTTATCTCGGAGCTGCAGTCCGGCAGAAGCCCGGATCCTGACACGTCATCTTATTAGAAACCATCTCTCGGGTCTGGACCCTGCCAGTGACATTCCAGTGACTGCCTTGCTCCAAGGCTGAAGTCTTTATTATTATTTTCCACTAAGGGGAACTGAGGAACTGGAGTTCAAACTACCCTACGCCCTGATGCCTTTGGATAAAGAGAATTTCTTTAACCTTTAACGTGTGCTAAGGCCTTAACCAATGGGGATGAGGCCAGCATCCCTACCAGGTGATTCCAGTCAATGGGCTGCATCAGCAATTCCTCACCCCACAGCCAGCACTACTGCGTACACAAACCTGCAATAGAACAGGCGTCTGGAAGGATTCCATCGATAAAGGCCTACCTGTCCCCTGCCCCACTACCATGGTTTAGTGTACAGGTAAAACTGTAGACATTCATATCATTTACATCCTGACAGCTTCCCTCTTAACTGGAATCGCACGCTGGCCTTCCAGTTGTCTTTAGCAAACTTTCAATTCTGGACGTTGCTCCATTTTACTATTTTTTTAATTAGAAGCATCTCTTTGGGCACTTTGTTAAATAATTTCTCATTAAATATCAACATAATTCTGAAAGTGAATCTCGTGTGCATCCCTGATGGAAAGGAAAGTACGAGATGGGCAGGTGGTTGGTCCAGCTGCACAGATAAACATTCAGTCCTCACAGAGGGTAGAGCAAAGCTGAGCCTGAACCAAACCCTGAGCGCCCGCCCCGGCCTGGACCTGCTCTGGCCAAGGTCAAATGTGGCCAGCGTGCTAGATTCACCAGCCAAGCCCTGGGCACCTGGAGGAACCCACCACGCCCTCTCTGGGCCTCGGTTTCCCCTTCTGTAAAAATCAGAGGATCGCTACTTGAAGTGTGATCCATGGGCCCGTGACTCACAGGCCACGTTCAAATTCCTGCTCCACCCCCTCAGACGGGATGATCATCCTGAGCTTCAGCTTCCTCTTCTGTAAAATGGGGACAATGCCATGTCTTAGCCTGGGGCGAAAATTAATGAGATGACATATATTAGGGGCCTGGTAGAGTGAATTTTAAATGCTCAGTAATAGGGCCAAATTTGCAAATCCCAAAGTATTTTAATTTGAGAGTTTGGGTTTCACAGCATGTCATGAACTGCCTCAGTGAGGGGACATGGGCTCACACATGTATGGAACCTTCCTTTTGCCCTTTACACATCCCTGTCAAGAGTCTGGTTAGAGTGAGGATCTCTGGGGTCCATGGAAGACCCCATCTAAGTTTTGAGAATCTCCAACGTGATGAAATTGTCTCCTCTTCCAGAGACTTCTACTTATTAAAGCCGACCATCTCCACCTTTCCCCGGGATGCTGTTATTTGCCCAGTGGATGACTCAGCGGGTGTCACTGCAGAATGGCAGCATCCTCCCCCGGTGCACCGTCCCCTGGTAGCCACGCCCGGCAGCAGCCCCAGCTCTCTGGGCACCTGCAGCGTCTGTCGCCCCCTCTAAGAGCTCCTTCTTCCTGACAGCCTCAGACCATCCTCCCAGCCCTGAGTCTAAAGAGAGCAGTTCCAAACCACGGCCTGCCTGAGCCCCCCAGCGGCATCGGCACGGCTGCACCACTGTCAAAGCCCTTCAGGCAAAGCCTTCTGGAGCGGTCTGAGCAAAGCCAGCCAGGAACGTCAAGCAGTTGGCACCCCTGCTGCCCCTGAACTACCTTCTGAAAGGCTGACCCCCTAAGCCCCACGTGGCTTCCCCGGGTTGGGAACAGGTGCACGGGCGTCCCGCTGCACCCTGGGCCCGCGGGGCTCCCAGGCATCCTCGCTCACTTCTACACCTGAATTTATCAGTGGTGTCCCCAGAGGGGTGTGACAGCATGGAAAAGCAGTGGCTTGGGAATCAGAAATACTCAGATTGGGGTCCTGACTGGACCACTCACTGGTTGAATATTCTTAGGCTCTGGGCTTCCATTTTCTCAGCTGTGAAGCAGGGATTGTGGTGTCAACCTCACAGGGTACCTGTAATTATTAAGTGACGACATATAGATATATGCGGATATAAAACTGTATAGCTGTACACTAGCAGAAAGGTCTATCTGTAAACTTATATAGGCACATTTCATGTATTACACATATGTGTGTAGAGAGAGAGACAGACAGACAGACAGACAGAGAAGGCACTTGCCCTTGGAAAACACTCAGTGGTAATAATTACTATAATTACCCAGGACAGCACCAACACAAATTTCCAATAGCGACCTGGGAACACACTAAAAAAATTTTTTTTAATTTTTTGCAATTTTCATTTTTATATCTAGAATAACCTATCAGTGACACCATGATTTGACAGGTAGAGGTAGGTCTGGGACTCAGCATGTCGGGGGCAAACCAAGTTTTCCCAACTCTCCCAAGTCCGCTCAAGGGAATTCGAAGAGCAGCCCGGAAGCGAAAGAAAATCACAAAGAGCAGCTGCGAGGATCTGGGTGACGGGAGAGGCACCACAGCACTTGCTTTGCCGACGTGACCCAGGTCTCCTTCGGGAGGGGCTGTACCGGCGCAGGGACCTCGGGGCATGTTCATCAGAAGCTGAGGACCGCCTCTTCTCTCCCCCCTGCCACCCCGCCCCCCATCCCTGGGGCTCCGCCCACGTGAAGCTCATTCTGAGAGTCAGCACGTAGCACAGGTGGGTCCTTGCCCGTCAGGGATAAGATGCCTGCGTCTATATGCTGCCCTTAAAGTCTACCTTCTGGTTTTTCTAGGCAGTTCCACCATCAAGCATCAGTTCTTTAGCCCTTCCAACAAGACTTAACTACTGTTTCTATCTGAAGAAATTAATACATGAAAGAACCCAAACTAAAATACATATGATTTCTAAAATCTTTGGAACACTAAAGCTATTAATTTAACTCCTTGAAAACAGTGTTGAGCAGGTACCCAACTAGACGGGGTTAGTCTAATCCTCAAGAAGATTGTAATTCAGGGAGTGAGAGAAACACATTTCCTTGCTCGCCTCGTCAACAGAGTAAAATAAATGCCTATTCAGAGAAGCAAAATTGTACTTACAGAAACATTGAGAAAGAAAAGTTTTGGGGCTTCCCTGGTGGCGCAGTGGTTGAGAGTCTGCCTGCCGATGCAGGAGACGCGGGTTCGTGCCCCGGTCCGGGAAGATCCCACATGCCGCGGAGCGGCTGGGCCCGTGAGCCATGGCCGCTGAGCCTGCGCGTCCGGAGCGTGTGCTCCGCAACAGGAGAGGCCACAACAGTGAGAGGCCCGCGTACTGCAAAAAAAAAATAAAAAAGAAAAGAAAAGTCTTTCCAGTTGCATTTTGCTGAACCTGCTCTATGCCAAGTTCTGTGCTTTACAACAGGGAAGGAAACATTCATCAGATTTGATCTTCACCTCTGAGGAATTTTTAGTCTCTCTGGGAAGACATATGTTTAATAAACAAATTATAATCCAATGGGATTATAGGAAAGAAGTGTTCCAAGACTACGGGAAGGCGGATTCACAGCATCCACGGATGTCAGGGATGGGACTGGCCTCAGTAGTGGAAGAAAAACTGACAGACCAGCTCCTAACCTTTGGGCACCATCTTAAACCCCAGTGGTGTGTATAGATCCTAATCCTGTTGGCTGTGGCCTCCAGGAAGGGTTTCAGTACTTCAGGGTTTAACTTTATTGAGATCTTTCTTTATTCAATATCCCTGATAATTAGCTTTGGCTCTCTGAGCGGATTTTATCCTCTGTTGGCAAATAAATGTGAAGGCTAATATTACTCCCTCTTATTCACTCTCTGTTTTCAGAAGAAGTACCCGATACCTACTTTTTACACATCAAGTCCACAAAATTTATGCAGATGTCCTTGTTTCAAGGCCATTCTCCTTGGAACACACTTATCTATGCAGATGTAAAGTACAAATGGTCAACGCCAGCACCCCCATTCTTGACTTGCCAAAACAAGTAGATTGGAGTTGAACAAACTACCTTTATATATCATTTGTCCCATGGCCAAGTAAGGGGAGCTGCCAGAATACGACAGCTATAATGAAGAATATTCTGACTCAGCAGATCTGAGAAAGGCAGAAATTGGTCTCTTTACTAGGGCTTTCTTTATGGACGCTGGTATAGAATCTGGAGGAAGTTCTTTAAAAGTTTGTTTAATAAAAGTAGAAGACATCTTCCTGCACTGAAGTTACTAAGGGCCGGGCAGCATATAAAACAAAGCTCTAGTCTTTCGTTATCTTAGCTAGACAACTTTCACTTTTGCTTCACCAAAGCTGATCAATACCAAAGCTGGTATTGCTGATCAGTTCCCATGCAAAATGTGTCGCGTTTAAAAGCTCATATTGATACTTTTTAAAATTTGACACAGAAAGTAAGGAAATGCTAGACATCATTAGACACCGACTGACATGTAAATATTAGCAAAATTGATTTGTGCTGTTTTGAGTTTTGTTCTCGACCTGCTGAATGTTTCTCTTTATTATTATCGTCCCAGTTTGAATACTAATCCTTTTTACTTCTAAATGAAGTACTCTGTATATTTCAATTACAAAAGATTACATGTTTACTGTCCAATAGAATTTCCTACAAAAAAGAAAAGGAAAGAAATCAGACTCTACAGAGAAATGGCAGATGCCAGGGAGGGGGCAGAGGAGAGACAAGATGAGCCTGAGATGCCTTGTTGACCCAGAAAGTATATATACGGTGGAATGTTACTCAGCCATAAAAAAAGAATGAAATACTACCATTTGCAGCAACATGGATGGACCTGAAGCCACTCAGGCAGAGAAAGACAAATATCATATGATATTACTGATATGTGGAATCTAAAAAAATGATACAAATGAACTTATTTACAAAACAGAAATAGAGTCTTAGATGTAGAAAACAAACTTATGGTTACCAAAGGTTATAGCATGGGGTGGGGGATGGATAAATTAGGAGTTTGGGATTAACATACACACATTACTATATATAAAACAGATAAACAACAAGGACCTACTGTGTAGCACAGGGAACTATATTCAATATCTTATAATAAACCATAATAGAAAAGAATCTGAAAAATAATATATATATACATATAACTGAATCACTTTGCTGTACACATGAAACTAACACATTGTAAATTAACTACACTTCAAATTAAAAAACTGGTTAAAAAATTGTTCCAGGAGAGTAAAAAAAAGTGCTCAAAATAATGAGAACACACCAAAATGATAGTGAAACCAGCACAAAGGGACTCCCACTGGCCAAATCTGACAATCTGAGCAAGAATATAATGATACTACTGAATAAAATAAGAGTCCATGAGTCTATGCTGATATAAGCAAAGGAAAAAGTAAATGGAGAGAAGAGAACGTTTTTCTTACTTCATCTGTAGATTACAACTGAGGAAAGTGGAAGTGACCATCCTTGTAACAATTCAGCCAGGAAATGTCAAATGGTGCTAAAACTTGTGGATGAAAGTTACAAGAGAAATGCAATATTTCATACTCTCAAATTACCTTCCCACAATAAACTTAACTTTACAGGGAAGAAAGCTCACAGATGCCTCCTTAATCAAATGATCAAAGTTAACTTCACCTGCAAGGGGACCAATTGCAATCAACTATCCTGTGATGAGATGCATGAGAACACTATCACTTCTGTGATCTTCCCACCGAAATTGTACTACCTGAATCTAATCATCAGACAATCGCAAGCTGAGGGACATTCTATAGGGTAAATGACCTGTAATCAACAAAATTGCCAAGGCCATGAAAGCCAAGAAAAGATAGAAGACTTCCATCTAGAAGTAGACTAAAGAAATAGGACAACTAAATTCAACATTTGAACCTGGACTAAACTGTTATACTGGAGAGGACATTATTGCAACGACTGGTGAAACTTGAATGGAATCTGTAGGTTAAATTGTAGTATGATACTAATGTTAATTTCCTTATCGTGATGGTTGTTTGGGGTTATGCAGGAGAGCAGCCTGGTTTGTAGGAAATGTACACTAAAGTATTATGGTTGCTGGGCATCCTCTCACCACTTACTCCCAAATTATTCAGAAATAAAGCTCTTTGTATTAGTGTAGCATCATTTCTGCAAGCAGGAGATTATTTCAAAATAAAAACAAAAAAAAGGCAGTTGATAAAACTCAGAATAATATAAAAAGTAAGCTAGCAGAGCTGATGAGGGAAATTAAAGAGAAAAAATTTCTTGCAAATTTAAAACCATACCTGACATAGAATATAAAATTGATGCTGTTTAAAATTAATTCAATGATATTGACTTAAGAAGAGTCACACATAAAGCAGTGAAAAATCAAATAGATGAACTAAATGCAAAAAAAAAAAAATTACATGGAGGAAAACAAAGACCCATTTTTTTCTGAAGAAGAGAATAAAACAAAGGCAACAGGGCTTCCCTGGTGGCGCAGTGGTTGAGAGTCCACCTGCCGATGCAGGGGACACAGGTTCGTGCCCGGTCCGGCAAGATGCCACGGAGCGACTAGGCCCGTGAGCCATGGCTGCTGAGCCTGCACGTCCGGAGCCTGTGCTCCGCAACGGGAGAGGCCACAACAGCGAGAGGCCCGCATACGGCAAAAAAAAAAAAAAAAAAAAAAAAAAAAAAGGCAACAAAAACAACAAGATATTTAGAATTATAAGAAAATTTTCCAGAAATAAAGGACACAGAAATCTGTAATTTAAAAGTCATCCCATATTCCCCCCCAAAATAATAGATAATTCATTGCTCAATTCGAGGAGAAAAACATATTGACATATTAACAAATCACTAGCCATGGAAAATCTCAGCTACAGTTACCTCAACAGGAATGGATTTCACAAGAGAATGAAGGTATGCTTATACTAAGGTAATTTAAAAAACAGTTTGCAAGTTTTCTATGTCAATTTTGTAAGTTGTCAGTCATTTGTAAAAAGAAAAAATTGTCATATTTTCAAGGACTGAGGATCTACAACTTTCATAGACTTCATAGGGAATATATATTTGAAGACCGTGCCAGGGTCTGCATGTTTTTGCCCCAGTATAAAACTCTACCTCCTTTCTTAGTGATGGGATCCCTAATTTTAACCAGGCACATAGCTGCCCAGATTAAAAATTATACTTTCCAACTTCCTTTCCATCCAGTTGTGGCCATGTTGACCACAAGGGGGCCAGAGTCACAGCAGCCTGGAGCTCCAAGGACTTCACGAAGCTGCAGTCTCAGCCCTGTCCTGACTACTTCCAGACATCTTTTAATACTAAGTGGCACCAAAAGACACTAAAGCCAAATAAAAGATTAAATCACAAATGAGCAAACTGTTTGTGAAAGAAATTGTAGTGAACATTAAATTTAATTAAACATAGAATAAGCCAAAACGGTTCAGGTAAATAGAGTTAAAATGCCATTACATGCTGTTATAATTCCTGAAATAAAAGATGAGTAATGTATAAATAATTTGGTGACTGTGGATTGGGATAAAATCCAGACTATGTCAGCAAATGGATGTAGCAACTAGATGAATGAGGGTTAGAAAGAAGAGGATAAATAAAATGTGCTGATTTGTTCCTCTTTCATAGGAGAAATTGATATGTTCAGTTTCACTTATGAAATTGATGAATTGAAGTGAAATATGGGACTAAGAGTATTACTTAATATGTTTATGTCAGTTAGAATTAGGTTTGGATGACAGTAAAAAGAAAACCAAAATCACACTGGCTCAGGGCTTCCCTGGTGGCGCAGCGGTTGAGAGTCTGCCTGCCGATGCAGGGGGCCCAGGTCTGGGAAGATCCCACATGCCGCAGAGCAGCTGGGCCCGTGAGTCGTGGCCGCTGAGCCTGCGCGTCCGGAGCCTGTGCTCCGCAACGGGAGAGGCCGCAACAGTGAGAGGCCCATGTACTGAAAAAAAAAAAAGAAAAAAAAAAAATATATATATGTAAAAACATGAGTTTATGGTCATTTTAAAAATAATAATAATTGATCACCTTCTGAGGATGACAAGGAGCCAATTCATCATTGTGGAAACAAGATAAATAAAAGGAAAAAATCAAATTTTAACCCTTTCTGTATTGAACTATAATTCATAAAGGAATACCACTCAGCACCCAAATAGTAGATAAGGGGGAGAATTTCCTTACAAGAATATTCCAGCTAACAAACAAAAACCAAGTGTTTGAATTACAACACCACCATTTTGCAACTTTCAGTGAATTTAGGGATCAAGGCATTGAGCTAACATCCAAAAAATAAAAAAGAGTGAAAAACAGACATAATGTGCTTCCTGAGAAATGGACGTTGGACCACCACCTATGGCCTAGCCAAGGAGTCAGCACATGAGTCTGATCAAATTTCTGGACCCCATGGCCAGTTTGCAGGAAATACAGATAGCAGAGTTACATGCTGAATTGTGTCCTGAGTCTGAAATTGGCAAAATCCCAGCTGTGGGAAAATCTTCCAACCAAATGATTCGAGTCCTTCAACAGATACATTTAAGAAAAAGAAGGCATGGAGGGGAACCAATAGCTCATAAGACACTTAAAAGACATTACTTCCTTAAAATGGGCAAGATTACATATCTAGGTTATGCACAAATACAGGAATGCAAGGAAAGGATTACCGTAGAATCAGGCGAATGGTTGGTTGTGTGGTTATTTGGGCCGGGGGTGACTGTGATGGGATAAGTCACATGCAGAGTCTTCCATCTCCTGTCTTGAGGGGTGAGGACAAAAGCATCTGTCTTCTAATAACCCGCTAGGCCATATGAAAAGTTAGGATGGTGATTGCCCTAGACAGGGAGTGATAGTAAATGGAAGGTCGTATGAGGGGACTGTGGGGTGCTGTTTATACACATTGTTCTCAGTTTGTAAAAATGCATCGAGTTGTACACATGTATATGCTTTTCTTTGTGTAAGTTACACTGCAATGAAAAAGATGTTTCAATGTTTTTCAAATTTACATACCAAGTTCAACGTAGAGAGGTACACATTTATAATCAAAATCTTGTACAGTATTCAAAAAGTCTATTCTTCCATTTGCCTATGTGACAGATCTACTTGACTTTCAAATGCTGATAACTTCGGCACTGAAGTCATCCATGCCATTTGTGTTTCTATCAATTTCTCCCTCTACTTCTGATAGTTTCTGCTTCATAAATGTGGGTGATTTTTTTTTTTTTTTTTTTTGGCGGTACGTGGGCCTCTCACTGTTGTGGCCTCTCCCGTTGTGGAGCACAGGCTCCGGACGCACAGGCTCAGCGGCCATGGCTCACGGGCCCAGCCACTCCGCAGCATGTGGGATCCTCCCGGACCGGGGCACGAACCCGCATCCCCTGCATCGGCAGGCGGACTCTCAACCACTGCACCACCAGGGAAGCCCGTGGGTGATATTTTAACTGGCTCATAAAAGAGCATAATATAACTTCATTTGGGGAGAGTTCCTTTTATCCATATGAACTTGTAAAATGTTGGAAATTTTCCATTATTAACTGTTTTTTGATTCACTCTCATCTGAAATTAACATTTCTTCCCCACCCCCTCTCATTCCACCCCACCCCACCCCTTTCCACCTGATCCTCTGGCTTTGATTATTTTTGAGTTTCCTAATAAACATCTGTTCATCTTTTTTTCTTTTTAACTGGAGCCCTGAGGCTCCATTCCAAGCTGTCCCCAAATCATCATAAAGTTTTAGACCCAACAGAGGCCCATGTCTCATGTAAGGAGACATTTTGCCGTTAACTTTTTTTCAGTGCTTTTATGAGTAAGATCTCACACAGCTTCAGATTTTGTTCCTTTCATTTGGTACAACAACTTATTCTGTATACATTTACTGTCAGCTGCACTCCTGGAATGTGTTAGACTGCCTGCCCTCAAAGAACTTATAATCTAGCAGAGGGGACAAAGGAACAAATAGTGTGGATGGAGTGTGAGCCCTGCCCTAGTAGAGAGAATCCAGGGTCCTGAGCAGGAGAACCGAGGGCCTCCTAACCTAGACTGCAGTGGGGTAGTGAGAACATGGCACCAGAAAAGGTTACCAGAAAGTGGCCTCAGAAGGACAAATACAAATTATAACAGGTGGTTGGAAAAGGCAGGAGAACTCAAGGGAAGCCGTGGCCAAAGACCAGATGGGGTGCTCTAATTAGAGGTCCCTCGGGTGAGCAGGTGACACATGTCCCTGCTGGGCACGGATGCAGCCCCACAAAACATCAGTAGGTGATGCATATGTGCAAAGAATAAGGCACTTTTCTTCCAGGGTGCAGGGCTTGATGAGCAGAGAGTGGGCCGGACCTAAACCCCACTGTCCCGACCATGGGCACTTGACACGGTGCACAAAGCTCACCAGTGGCCCTGCAGCCCTGCAGCGTGAACACATCCTATGTGTGTGAAAGTTCAGTGGTGATGGGAGCATGGCGTGAAATTCATTCCTGGAGCCGCCCGTTCCCCTGGCTGGCGGAAGAGAAGGTAGATAGGGGTGCAGGGAACAGATCACGAAGGACGTAAGTCATGCTGCCAAGTGTGAATTTAATCCTACAGCCCAGAAGTTCTCAAAGTGTGCTGTGCGGGTCCCTGAGGGACTCCTCCCATGGCTCTGCCAGGTCAAGACTGCCTTCATAATAACGCTCGGACGTTATTTGCCTTTTTCACCGGGTTGACATTTGCACTGTTGGTGCAAAAGCAACGGTGAGTAAAACTGCAGGAGCCTCACTATGAGGCTGCTGCATCATCAGACTCTGACTCTACACACTTGCAGAAAAAAAGTCAGTTTCACTTAAGTAGATCCTTGATGAAACACAATAGTATATAATATATACAGTAATATATAATATAGTATATATAATATATACTGTATACTATATGTAACAGTAATATATGTATTAATCTAGTTAAATCTCAACTCCTAAGGACACATCTTTCTAATACTCGCTGTGACGAAATGGGAATCATTTATAGTGCACTTCTGCTGCATTTGGAGGTTTCAAGGAAATGCTTGTTTTCCTGTGGGACTGAGCTGCGAGCTCAACTAGCTGCTTTCTCCTGGCACGTTACTTTTACCTGAAAGAATGGCTGACAACCTATGGCGACTCAGACTCGGGTATTTAGATGACATATTCTTAGAAAGAAGGAAAACAGTGATAACATTTGAGTTTTCAGTGAAAATTAGAATACTGGAAAACTTGTATCCACTGCCATGAACTTGACGACTTGACAATACTTAAAGAACGTGTTCATAAGGCAGGGGATGACATTAACAATGTGCTTTTTTTTTTTTTTGCGGTACGCAGGCCTCTCACTGTTGTGGCCTCTCCTGTTGCGGAGCACAGGCTCCGGACGCACAGGCTCAGCGTCCATGGCTCACGGGCCCAGCCGCTCCGCGGCATGTGGGATCTTCCCCGACTGGGGCACGAACCCGTGTCCCCTGCATCGGCAGGCGGACTCTCAACCACTGTGCCACCAGGGAAGCCCAACAAATGTGCTTTTTGAAATTGTCTTGTGGAATGTGTCAACATTTGTAAGACCCATATAGCTCAGCAAAGCAATATGTATTTTCTCAGTGGCCAGTGCACAAAGTTATACAATCATGCATGGGTAAAAGACCCACTCAAAGTGCAATAATGACCAATGGGTTTTAACGTAACAAAGGATAAAAAACGTATTGGTGTGATTTTTGATTCCAAATTGCAACTAACCTTTAAGCAACTATCTCTTGCTGAGTTTTGGTATCCACAATTGTTCAAAAAGGCTATTAAAATACCCCTCTATTTTCCAACTCTATATTTGTGTGAGGTCCAATTCTCTTCATATCCTTCAGCCAAAACATGTAAAACATTGGATGCAGGAGTAATACAGAGTCCATCCAGCTTCTATTACACCAGACCTTAAGGATATTTGCAAAAATGTAAAACAATGCTACCCTTCTCACTAAAGATTTGTCATTTTGTAAAATATATTTTACAAAAATGTATTAATTATGTTAACATATAATGAGCTTATCATTTGTTATTATTAAATGAATTCAAAATAAATATTTTTAAAATTTGTTTTAATTTTAAACAGAAATATCATTTCTATGGAAAATACCATTATACATACGAAAGGAATCCTGAAATTTAAAAGTTTGAGCAATTCTTCACTACACACACACACACACACACACACATACACACACACAGAATGACAAAAATAAAATAAAAAAATAAAAGTTCTCAGGGACCTCAGTAATTTTTAAGACTGTCCAGATAAAGGATGATTCCGGGGGGAAAAAAGGTATCAGTTATCTGAATATGTTGCCTAGGAGATTTTTATAGATTGAAGCCAAGAGAATAGAACATCATCAACCAGCATTATACACTGGGCCCTGGACACCCAAAAAGGATATGAATCCTACTACAGATTCCTGTGGAACATTCTTTTTTTTTCTGAACACTTTCTTGTTCAGTGCCATTTCCCACAAAGAAACATTTCTTTCTTGCTTTATATCAGATGCAATAAGGAAACAGAGCAACACTGAGATGATAGATGTGTGACCCAGCTCCTTTACGAGTCTGAGATTTCATAATGAAGGTCAATGAAATGCTGTGCTTTTGACTTAAATTTAAATCTTGGAAACTCATAAATGACTATGTTTCATATTTTATGTTTTATGGATGTTATGGTCCTTTGCAGAGATTGCAAACCACAAATGTAATACCTGCAAATAGCACATAATATTACAGATATTTCTTTCTTATGAAAGTACAACATGATCGCTGCCCTCAAAAATGTTACAGAAGGAGAGTCTCACATATGAAATTATGAAAACATAGTAAACAGAATCGTGTGTTACAAAGGTGCCAAGTTTGGCCAAAACTGGCAAAACTGAAACCAGAGACAAACTTGGACAAACGAGCAGGACTCAGTAAGCAGGCACAAGGCAAAAACCAGCTTCTAAATGGTGAGGGCAAAGCCTTGAACCAAGAATAAAGCTTCATTAACTAGGGTAGAACTTCAACAGGGAGAACATTTATTCAGCAGGAAAAAGAAAAGGCAAATGGCCTAAAATACCACCAAAAATTTGAAAAATCTTTGGCTGGACCTCACTGAGCACAAATCTTACAGTTTTTGTTGGATTGCATTTAAATTATTAAATCGATGACATTTAAAACAATTTGACATTACTGCTTCAAGACTGCAATTCACTTGAAAATATATGCAATGATATTTGTAAATATTTCTTTCATTTTTCTTTGAAAGCAGGAAATAAAAAATCTTCCAAGAGTTATTTTTGATAGTTTTTAGTTGTGGGGAATAACCGATTTAAGTGATTCAAATATTATTGCTACCTCTTTTTTTTTCTTTCTTCCTAAAAGAAAACCTAGATGCCTGAGTTAATAGATTAGGGAAAAATGGATAATTTTAATATTGATTTTCAGTGCCTGTAATGATGCTGCAGTTTTTAAAGCATTTTTATTTAGTCCATATTTCATGGCAGAGTTTCTCTCCTTGGCTGTCTAAAACATAATTCAGCTGTATCCTTGGGCTTATTTATTTATTCAGCAATGCCTTCTCTAATGGAAAAAGTTTTACATAGAAATGCTAGAATTCAAAAGTGATTGGAACCCATAAAGGAAAAGAATCTGAAAAAAAATAGGTATATATGTATGTATAACTGAATCACTTTGCTGTCCACCAGAAACTAAAGTACATTGTAAGTCAACTATACTTCAATTAAAAAAAATAAAATAAAGACTAAAAAAACAAAGAGTGATTGGAGAGCATCTAATTTAATTCCCGACATGCCAGCTTGCACAGAGGCAGAAAGAGGGTTCAGCTGTACCAGAGCCTTGTCTTGCAAACTATCTCAGAACTCTCTAGAAAATAATGCAAATAGACTCTACATCTATTACTCTGAGATGCTGCTATTTAATTCTGCAGATAAATATTTGTTTTCCACTCTTACAATGCAACACTAGTTCTTTTCAACATAAGGGTGCCATCTTTAATTATGTCTTTATTACGTATGTTCTCTTTGTCTTGGCTCTCCCTCTTTTTTAATTAACAAACTTTATGTTTTAGAGGAGTTTTAGGTTCACAAAAAATTAGTGGACAGTACAGAGAGAGCCATACATGCCCCGTTCCCCACATACACAGCCTCCCCCATTAGCAACAAACCCACCAGAGGGTCCATTTGTTACAACTGATGAATCTGAATTGACACATCATAATCACCCAAAGGACACTGGTAAAAGCTTTCATCTTGCTGTATATTTTCCACCACTATTCCATTCCCTGTGCCTCCACCCAGCTGAAGTAGTCCTAAATCCTGTTTTAATCATTCTCTTCTTTCTCTTTTATACATTTTATTGCATCTATACATTATACATTTTATCGCATCTATATGTAATTGTTTTTTATGAGCTTTTCACCCCCTATATTATCATCCACAAGTAAAAAAGACTACATGGGTCAACAGTTCCTGATTCTAAAGCATCATAGAACACAGACATCTGTAACGGCGCTCATTGAGAAAGACAGGATAATTATATTTCACTTACTGAGCTGACTTGGAATCACTGAGACTCAGACTATGTACACACACACGCACGCACACACACACACATACACACACACACACACACACACCAGTACCTGGTTCACTGTGAGGCACACAGGGAATGTTAATATTATAAATCACTGAAGAGTTTGACACAGGTGCCCAGCTGGCAAGGCTCCAACTATATTGGAATTTAACTCCAACATCATAAAAATTTGCAAAAATAGGCAAGTATTTCTTTCCAATAAACTAGTAGATCTTAATACCTAATCATTATGCAGAATATTAATCATCATGCAGATCATTAATACAGAAATGTGGGGTTTCCCTGGTGGCACAGTGGTTAAGAATCCTCCTGCCAATGCAGGGGACACAGGTTCAAGCCCTGACCCGGGAAGATCCCACATGCCACGGAGCAACTAAGCCCGTGAGCCACAACTACTGAGCCTGAGCTCTAGAGCCCACGAGCCACAACTATTGAAGCCTGCGCACCTAGAGACCATGCACCTCAACGAAGAGTAGCCCCCACTCACTGCAACAAGAGAAAGCCCGCATGCAGCAACAGACCCAACGCAACCAAAAATATAAATAAATAAATTATTTATTTATTTTTTAAAAATACAGAAATGTTATGAAAAGGAGCCCTATATCTTGAATTTCTCAGGGCAGGTATATTTGGGTAATTTTAGTGTTTTTGATAAAGATAAGCCTTAAACTCATTGTGATTTATTTGATATATCTTTACTACAGATCATTCTCAAAAACTAACAAAATGGGGGAATAAGAGTGTTTGTTGATGGAATTCCAGCCATGGCTCAGAGACGACTTTCACACTAGTTATATCTCCAGGTCTGCTCGGCACCTTGTGCGCTGGATGAAGGTTTGGGCCTGGTTCACAGACGGTGTTGGAAAGCAATAGATTTCAGGCAGCTTCAGAGGGTCCCAGTTATTTCATTTGGTTTGGCTTAAGCTCACTGAATTTTGTTTATCGAATATTGTTTCTGTTTTTGCAATCTTCTGCGCAGTGCACTTTGATCATGCACCTTATCCCTCAGAATTCCAGGGGGCGCCTCTGTTGACAGCATCCATAGTGAACCAGGGCACATGGGCTGCCCTCCTCCTGGGGCACAACGACCATCTATTAATATAAATACGATCTAACGGCTTCTCCTAAGAATTGGTTTTACTGTCCTCATATTTCATGATATAGTAGATGGCTTGGATGGTCACTACGTAACCAGAAAGAACTGGCATCTGGAACCTGGCCATTTGCCCTCTCCATAAAAAGTTTGAGTCTAACAAGACAAAGTTCTGCTGGGTACCCACGTTACCACAGAAACTGGTATAAGAAGCAAAACCTGAAGTTTATCTTCACCAAAGAACACAAAATCCTCGCTGAAGTGGTAGCTGTAGCTTCCACATTTGAAATGTCTAAAGTAGGTTAAGTGGCCACATTTAAAATAATGGCTTCAAATTTTGTCTTAAAGTGCTGCTTACTTACAGAAGAGTTTCCCTGTTGAAATTTGATGTTATTCACTCCTTTTCAGTCTTTTTCCATCTCTCTCATCCCTAGTATTTTCTTACACTTTGCACCCACAATGCTAACATTCATAGGAACACATTTCTGCCCTTTGTTTAGTTCAGAACCCAGCAGGCCGGGCCCTGCACTGGAGCTTAGCGGATACGTGCCCCCATGGTATTATTGAAAGCACACCCAAAGACCCCTCATCTTCACTCTCCTGTCTGTCTGCGGGTCGGAAATGTGTATCATTACAGTAGGATTCTATCGGCACTTTGAGATGGCTTTAAGTATCAAAGTCTGCTTTAAAACTGCACATAACCTCAGGAAGCGTTGCATTATACAGTCACACAAAAGTACTGGCCACTTCGCCCTCCACACGCCACGACTTTCCTGTTCATTCTGTCTGCTTTTCTAGACAGCCCTCATCTGTGTTCTGATGGCAAATCCCCTGCATCTTTCCAGGGTCAGCTCAAATGTCACCACTCGGCAAGGTTTCTTCCCGCTTCCCGAGCTGGAGCAGTCACCATCCTCTTTTTCACACTGACACTCATAGGACTATTATGGCCTCCAGGGTGTCACACTAGGTTATAATGGGACAGGATAGGATAACAGGAAGTGCGTGCGTTGCTCGTAGCACTTGGTGACTTCCTCAACGTCCAGCATTGAGTGCCCAACTTCTCTGTTTGCATCTGGACACTGGGCACACCTCATGCTGCCTCTTGGGGGAGACCACAAGCACAAGATGCCCACCTTCATTCAAACACCTTTCTTCAGAGTCTCCATCTGGAAATATACGACTGGTCCTTTACAATTGAGATAAAGTGTTGCCTCCCCTTAGACTCTTTCCTTCCACCACCCACTCCAGTCTCCAGAGGCTGATTTAAATTTTAGGGATCATGGGCTCCCTTCCTGTAACCCCCTATCATTGATAGTGATGAATCTTTATTTTTGTTTCTCCCACTAGGTTGTGAGTCCACACAGTGAAACCTCAGTAAGTAGCTATCCAATGACAAAGGGACTGATGAACTGGTAACTTTGGCAGCAGAGAGAAGACATTTCAAATCCTCCAAAAGTTACATAATCTGTTTCAAATTCAGTTTCCTCACCTGTGGACCAAATGATAACTACTCTTCAGGCTTTTTGTGAACAACAGACATAACTGGTGCATCCACTATCTTGGACACAGTGATCCATTCATACTTGTGAGTTTTCTTCTTGCCTCAAAAAAGATTTGATCAATGAAGCTGTTGTTCAGACAGGACTGGAGATGAACCAGCAGCCACTAGAAAGCAAAGCCACATGTCACAAGGGAGACGCACGAGCTAAGGTAGTGGGCTCTCCAGGTGGATAAAATGAGCGCAAAAAAAGAGAAAAGGAGGAGAGGCAATCCACCTTCACAATGTTACAGCAGTTCTGTTTGAGCTACTTTTCTCTAGGAATAATATCTTCACTCCTTTATGCAAACATGAATCACAGTATTGCAGCTTGCTTTGTTTTATTGTTCTTAGTAAGTGATGTATGAACGATGTAATGAATGCTTCATTTGCTTCCTTGGCAAAAAAGTGATTTTTTTCTTCTTCACTTTGTTCGGCTACGTAAGTGCAGTTACTGGCGTAAGCGTTTGGCTCAATACAGTGACAACGGTCTTATGCCTAAAAAGCTTCAACTGAAAAATGCAAATCCTTTATTTCTAATGATTTCTCTCATGGCACTCAGCAGTGAAGAGGAGCTGTAGAAGATGGAAATTATTTGGTAATGACCTTTTTATTTGTTTCAGGGACCAGACTTAAACAGCTAAGTTACTCGGTGTAGATAAAGCATGAGACTGAGGACAAAATTTGTCCTGGAAAATGACATGATTAAACCAGCAAACTTTTTAAAGCAGCTACATTTGAAAACTTCAGCCATTTATTCAGGATTCATGGGTGATGGTCAGGCGTGAAGTGTCTCTGAGCCAGTGAGAAGGAAAGAGGGCTCAGATCCCTTCGATGAATTAAATACCAATAACAGGGAGGAGGCGCCCAGGGGACATTAGACACACTCTACTTCAGGGCAGCAACAAACTAGACCCATTAAAGCGACATGGGCCACTAGGGTTTCCCTGGTGCGCAGGGGTTGAGAATCTGCCTGCCAATGCAGGGGACATGGGTTCGAGCCCTGGTCCGGGAAGATCCCACATGCCGCGGAGAAACTAAGCCCACATGCTGCACAGCTACTGAAGCCTAGAGCCCGCGAGCCACAACTACTGAGCCTGTGCACCACAACTACTGAAGCCCGCGCGCCTAGAGCCCGTGCTCCGCAACAAGAGAAGCCACTGTGATGAGAAGCCTGCACACCGCAACGAAGCATAGTCCCCACTCGCTGCAACCGGAGAAAGCCCACGCACAGGAATGAAGACCCAATGCAGACAAAAATAAAATAAATTAATTTTTTTAAAAAGCTATATTGGCCACTGGAATCTCTTTTCTCACTGCCACTGCCTTTGTGTTCAGCTACCTCCACACACGGATTCACCTCAGGACCCCTCCCAGATTCCTGAGTGTAATTTGGATCCTGAAGACTTCGCATCCTTCTAACAAAGCAATCTCCCCATTGGTTTTAATTGTCTGCCTGCCTCTTGCTGCCTTGTAAATGGTACGGTGCTAATAAACATTTATTGGATAAATAAATTAATGACTCTAATTACAGGGAATAAAGGAAAAAGTGCCTGATTTTTACTAGAGAGACTGGGGAAAACGTCACAAAGGAAGTAGCCATTAAGCTGGGACAGCCTTGCTTAAAACCTGAAAAGTGTCTAAATGCTCCCAGGATAAGGTCCAAGCAGACCTTCATGACGTGGTGGCAGGTCCTCCCCGACTCTCTGCTGGAGTTATTAACTCACTCTCCATCCCTCTAAGAGTCCTCAGCTTTATCTTTCCTCCTGTTGTCTGCAAACTCACTGAAGCCTCGCTAACTTCTTGTCCTTCACAAGCTTCTCATCACCTGCACAACAGAGGCTTCCCTCACTCACCTCCCACCTTCACTCCATGCCAACTTCCCAAACCTCACTCAGTGCCTTCTCATATGTTTGTAAAGAAAACTGGGCTTCTCACCAGCATGGCATTTATTACCTGAATTCAGAAACCCCTCTAACTGAACATAGTTAACCTGTAAAAAATTAATCCTTGAGGGTAGCTGTAAGTTAAAAATGCTCAGGGGGTATAAGTTTGGAGTCCCCCAAACACATACTCGCTAATTAGCAGGATGACTCAATTATTCCAATCTCGAAAGCCCACCCTCTCTTCTCTTCCTTGATTACAATCCAGCCATCCTTGCATTCCAATACTTCCTACTTACCCAGGATCTTTTTAACCAGTGAAGCCAGTTTTAGCTACACTGGAAAGCAGGTGAAGCAGGCTGCCCCCACCACACCATCTGCAAAATGACACTGGGAAAACCTCACAGCTCTAGAGTCAGCACCTTTTACTTGTGGCCAGTTTGAAACAGGACTTAAAGCTAAAGAAGCAACAAAGATTCATCAGTAGCAGTTCTTCTGGTATCAAGAGAGCACAAAGAAGAAGCACCTAATTGGAGGTGGGGGTTTGAGGAGGTGATTCAATGAAGACATTGCACAGGAGATGGCTCTAAACTGTATCTTCAAAACAAGCAGGAGACAGCTACGTGGAGGAAGCTCTGGGAGGGGAGAATGTTCCCTGCTGACATTCAAAGACCTAGAGCATGTGGCTTGCCAGGAGCAACACTGACTTGGATGCTGCTAGAGAAACATGTTGTTGGTACACAAAGCAAGAGAGCACTCAAGGTGAACCACTCCACTCGGACAGCTGTGAAACATAAACCTGCACAGGGAAAGGCTGGAGGCAGGGAGGCCAGAGAGGAGGATGTAAAATAATGGCAAAATCCAGGAAACAGAGAGAGCAGGGAACATGAGGGGATGTCACGTCCCTGTGGAATCTAGAGACAGAAAAGCAGAAATCGTGGTAATCAGAAAACTCAGCTTTGATGAAAAGGGCACTAAGCTATCCTTTTCCAAATAGCATAGCTCAGCAAACCTGAAGGCCCCTCTCTCAGTATACGGTCGACAAAAGTCAGCAGGTGGAAGGGGTCATGTTCAGTACCAGCACTAACACACTATGTATCTTGCACTTTAAAGAATGATAAAAATGTCCCATTAGCTTCTGTCTTATCTCTTCTGCTGTGTCATACTGATAGTGGAAAATGGGAATCACATCTGAATCAGTGAATCAGCTCTGGTTTTGGTGAAAGATTGCTTCTGTCTCCAGGCTTGATGATGCAGATGTGGGATGAAACTTCCTCATTCCATTGCTGACACGTAGGACTTATCCCATCCTAGAATCACCAAAGATGAGTGCTGATGCAGCGTTTCCATCTATTATTACTATTTCTTGGATGAAGAAGAGAAAAAGAAATAGTAAGTAATTACTAAAAAAACAGGGTATTTCAATTGTCACTATGAAAGCAGATGAAAAATGATAAGACTTTGTCCCTACACAAAGCTCAGGATTTTGATTTTAATGAAATTGAAAGCAGAAAGAAGCTATTAAAGCCACAAAGTGCTTCAGAAAGAGGGATGTGTAGATAACAGCCAATCCACCCTCCTCTCTATTGAGTGGTGGACAATTAAAACCATTTCAGGTTTTCATTCTTGGGTCACATCCCACAGGTGAACTCAGACCAGCCAGAATCAGAAAAGTCTCTTAAAAGCACAGCTACATTATATACATATGTAACTGAATCACTTTGCTGTACACCAGAAACTAACACAACATTGTAATTGATAATACTTCAATTAATTTTTTTTTTAAAAAGCACAGCTACAGCGTCTCCTTTCCCTGCAAGATCAGTTACCACCTCAATGACAGCCCCTAGGCTTATTTGGGATGAGTTATTTTTAGCATATCTATGGAGGCTGCCATTTGGAATCATCCAGTGTCAGAACCAGGAAAGGCCATAGTATTATGATAAATATGCAACTAATTCCTGAATATTCTCCCTTCTACTAGAAAATCCATTTTCACATACATGGTTCATACATATGGCACATATTCAGGATAATCAGATAATTAATATTCATTAAATGCCCAGTGGAGTTCCTTTCTCTGTCAAATAAAGGGCATAGAGCTGTATGGTCACTAGTACCAGACCATCTGGTTCTAACATTTGGAGACTCTATATGCCGACCGCTGGGCTTGGGGGCTAGGCAGACCCTGTAAAAGACCATGAGTTGCCAGCCAGGCACTGAATATATCTCTTTTATTTCTACTGATGCTGTAACTTCTTTTATTATTGAAAGTCATTATGCTACGTGACCAGAGGCATGTACATATTTTGCAGAGCCTGGAGCTTATGCACTTTGGAGGGTGGTCCTATTTAAGACAAAAAGAACAGGAAATCACACATACAGAATCAAGAACAGGACCTTGGAAGAGGCCCAGGTAGGTGAGTGGTCTCGGAGCTTAAGTTTCGTGAGCTTCATGTTAAATCCATCTGTACAGCACACATAACAACGACGAACTCCTTGTTTGTCACCTCCTCATAA
The DNA here is from genome assembly GCF_949752795.1 of Hyperoodon ampullatus. Classification (NCBI taxonomy): domain Eukaryota; kingdom Metazoa; phylum Chordata; class Mammalia; order Artiodactyla; family Ziphiidae; genus Hyperoodon; species Hyperoodon ampullatus. The sequence goes on from NC_136933.1 coordinate 29,773,446, forward strand.
CTATTTTCTTTATTTCTTTATACCACTCCTTGTGCTAAATATAATTTAAGGTGACTTATGGAGCTACAGGCAGTGCAACAAGATGAACTTAGGCTCAAAGCAAATAAGCAAGAAGTGTGAACTAAGAAAAATAACATAAAGTCAGGACTGGGATCAAGACTCTGAAGAGGTCACCTCCATTTGCTGGGAAGATACAGAAGTTTAGCTGTAAATTTTCTAGCAGTCAATATAAAGTGAGAACATGTTTAATTATATGAGTTAAATGGATGGTTTAATAAATAAGAGCACAGATGGCAGGAAATCCCTCCCCTGGAAGTTTACAGAATGAAGGGTCAGGGGCATAGCTCAGGGGTAGAGCATTTGACTGCAGAATGAAGCAAGACATATCCTCAATTCTCCCAATGGGCTGGCCTCTGTGGAGGCCCTGGCATCATAGCAAAGGCCAGTTGCTAAAGGTATGTCTGTTGGAAGGCCAGCCTCTGTAGTCCAGGAACCCTGTTCCTAGGGTCTCACTTAATACAAAGTCAGGTCTCACACTGATGAAAGAAATTAAAGATGATACAAACAGATGGAGAGATATATCATGTTCTTGGATTGGAAGAATAAACATTGTGAAAATGACTCTACTACCCAAAGCAATCTACAGGTTCAATGCAATCTCTATCAAACTACCAGTGGCATTTTTCACAGAACTAGAACAAAAAATTTCACAATTTGCATGGAAACACAAAAGACCCCGAATACCAAAGCAATCCTGAGAAAGAAAAACGGAGCTGGAGGAATCAGGCTCCCTGACTTCAGACTACACTACAAAGCTACAGTAATCAACACAGTATGGTACTGGCACAAAAACAGAAATATAGATCAATGGAACAGGATAGAAAGCCCAGAGATAAACCCATGCACATATGGTCACCTTATTTTTGATAAAGGAGGGAAGAATATACAATGGAGAAAAGACAGCCTCTTCAATAAGTGGTGCTGGGAAAACTGGACAGCTACATGTAAAAGAATGAAATTAGAACACTTCCTAGCACCATACACAAAAATAAACTCAAAAAGGATTAAAGACCTAAATGTAAGGCCAGACAATATAAAACTCTTAGAGGAAAACATAGGCAGAACACTCTATGACATAAATCACAGCAAGATCATTTTTGACCCATCTCATAGAGAAATGGAAATGAAAACAAAACAAATGGGATCTAATGAAACTTAAAAGCTTTTGCACATCAAAGGAAACCGTAAACAAGACAAAAAGACAACCTTCAGAATGGGATAAAATATTTGCAAATGAAGCAACTGACAAAGTATTAATCTCCAAAATTTACAAGCAGCTCATGCAGCTCAATATCAAAAAAACAAACAACCCAATCCAAAAATGGGCAGAAGACCTAAATAGACATTTCTCCAAAGAAGATATACAGATTGCCAACAAACACATGAAAGGATGCTCAACAACACTAATCGTTAGAGAACTGCAAATCAAAACTACAATGAGGTATCACCTCACACCAGTCAGAATGGCCATCATCAAAAAATCTACAAACAATAAATGCTGGAGAGGGTGTGGATAAAAGGGAACCCTCTTGCACTGCTGTTGGGAATGTAAATTGATACAGCCACTATGGAGTACAGTATGGAGGTTTCTTAAAAAAACTGAAAATAGAACTACGACCATACGACCCAGCAATCCCACTCCTGGACATATACCCTGAGAAAACCATCATTCAAAAAGAGTCATGTACCACAATGTTCACTGCAGCTCTATTTACAATAGCCAGGACATGGAAGCAACCTAAGTGTCCATCGACAGATGAATGGATAAAGAAGATATGGCACATATATACAATGGAATATTAGCCATAAAAAAGAAACGAAGTTGAGTTATTTGTAGTGAGGTGGATGGACCTAGAGTCTGTCTTACTGAGTGAAGTAAGTCAGAAAGAGAAAAACAAATACAATATGCTAACACATATATATGGAATCTAAAAAAAAAAAAAAAAAAAAGATTCTGAAGAACCTCAAGGCAGGACAGGAATAAAAATGCAGACATAGAGAATGGACTTGAGGACACGAGGAGGGGGAAGTGTAAGCTGGGACAAAGCGAGAGAGTGGCATGGACATGTATACACTACCAAACATAAAATAGATAGCTAGTGGGAAGCAACCGCATAGCACAGGGAGATCAGCTTGGTGCTTTGTGACCACCTAGAGGGGTGGGAGAGGGAGGGTGGGAGGGAGATGCGAGAGGGAGGAGATATGGGGATGTATGTATACGTGTAGCTGATTCACTTTGTTATACAGCAGAAACTAACACGCCATTGTAAAGCAATTATACTCCAATAAAGATGTTAAAAAAAACAAAACAAAATACAAAGTCAGGTCTCAGCCGCAGAGCCCTCTAGAAATACCACTTCTCTCTAGCGATCTTATTTATAAAGCGGTGGAGAGCAGCAAGCGTGAGGCCGTGCTCCAACCCAGTTCGCTGAATGCTGCTCTAACTTACTCCATCGGTAGAGAGAACTCACGTCTACTTTTGAAAATTAAGTAGCCCCAGGAGGTTAAGTACCTGAATCAAAGACCAAGAGAGAGCCTCAGATAGTCAATAGTCAACCCCCAAATAATTCTGGGCCTGTTCCCATGTGCAGAAGAACCTAACTATCCTGGTTAGTACTACCCCTCCAGTTTCACACATTTCTGAGAGTTGACTATTTATTATCTCATTATACTTTACGTTATTGTAGGAATTTTCTGTACCTTTGACCTACACAAAATTAACCTGGGCTGAAATACAGAGCAGTAGTCTTCAAACTTTCTTGTTCATTGACTCCCCAAAATAATTTTCAAAATCTCACTAGCCCCTCATCCTGTGTGTTTTTTAATTGGCCTGTAAAATTTGTTGATGGAATTAAACAGTTGCAACAGAATAATGCATTAATACAAATTCTGGTACATTATTGTAAATATTGACATTAAAAACTAAAGCGTGCGTGTCTTTTATACATACCCCCTGGAATTTAAGAACAAAATCAATTTGATATGAATAATTACTTATTTAATGGTAGGAAATTTTACTTCATTTGTTTTTCACCTGGAACTTATATTTCATTCTATATCTACCACAGAATTTTTTCCTACTGTAATACATTTTTATGCATAAAAGTGTTTATTGCTCACCCTCTTATACTTCTCTGATAGGTATTTATATGTGTGTGTGTATACATATCTATATCTATTTATATATATATATATATATATATAGAGAGAGAGAGAGAGAGAGAGAGAGAAATTAACTTGTTAAATGTCCTGAACCTCTTCTGCTTCCTTGGCGTGGTCCCTGAACCCATGGTTCCCTACAATTGGGGCTCCATCTTCTGAAAGGGTCTTCCTTTCTCTATAGCTGTGTTTGCAGCTGGATAGCTTTCTTAGTTTGCCTCTCCCCCCATTGAACGCTGTAAGATGAGGGGCCTCTTGTCACCCTTGAATTATCTCAGGCCCTTTTAGTCCAGGCAGGTGGCACTTTCACCAACACCTCTCTTTTAAAGGCTTTGTGAGCCATCCATGGAGTTTTTGAGGTTTCCGCCTCCTAAAATCTACATCCATAATTCATTTTGGAGATGGCGTCTTTCTGCCTTACACATATTAGGCTGCTGCGGGACAGAGTTCTTGCAATTCTTAGCTGCCTTTTCATCCAGAGGAGAGGTTCCATCCAGGGTGTCTTAAGTCTTTCTGAGAGCACAGCGAAGTTTTCTCAGAACCGCCCCCGGATTTGATCTTGACCCAGAGGCCGTTTCTGACTTTGGGAGTCTTGCCAGCCGCAACACCTGGAAATGTGACACGGTTTCATTTTTCCATCCGCAAGTCTTGCCTTTCCTGCTTGCCAACCAAGCGGTCCTCCCTGAAGCCCGAGTGCCTCTTCCTGTGCGTGATCACGGGCAGCTACAGGAAGCGAAGCAGCGTTTTCAAACCTCTGCCTGGACTTACTCATTGTCCCTTTTTCACAGCGCACGTTGCCCTCTTCAAGGAGACTGAGGAAGAAAGACAGGCTTCTCCTACTGCCTGGTTTTGCCTCAGCCTACAGTTGGAGAACGAAGTTCCCAAGTTACCTTCCAGTCCTAAAAGCAAGGGGTGGGTCACCTGTGCACACATTCAGAGAAGGCGTGTGTCACACGCTGCTCTTCAAACCACACTTAGATATTTGCCCGGGGATGGCATCAGAATCATGAACTCCAACTCGGAAAGGTAGCAGCCGGGAAGGAGCTGTCACCCATAGTGACGTCAGCCAGGGATGTGCACAATTTAACTGAACAAGAGTCATCATCGTGACCAGTACTGACCCACGTGGGACAGGGAGCAGCCACAGGGAATTACTGTCACTTTATGCAATCGCAGAGAAGGTAAAGCCAGGTGGTTTCTTTTGTTTTTCTTTAAAAGTTCTAAACTATTAGGTTCCTCATGCAAATATTTTCTGCATTCTTTTATTTAATTGGTTGTTTTGCAATGACTCTTATCCCTGGGAACACTTCTGTCTCCAGTACTTATTTAACTTGATACGGAGTGATGGTGATTTGTCCCCGACAGCTTCCACAACTTGAGTGTCTGCTGTGTACTGGGGGCAGTGAGGCACTGTCGCTGCCCGTCGCCACTACCTAGCAGGGACACTGATACCACATGGGGAGAGGCACGCTAAGCTGGGCTATGCAATGCTCAGGAACGTGTAAGCGCAACAGGAAATCCAGACTGGGAAGGCTCGGGAAAGTTCCTAGAGGAGAGGGCTCCTACGCCAAGTGCTGGTGGGCGACGAAAAGGAGATCCAGGCAGATAGGTCAGGGCCAGCGTGTTCACGGCAGAGTGCAGCTTAAATTCCTTCCTTAGTGAGTGAGAATCCAAATGCATGTGCGCACACATGGCAGATACGCAGAGGCCTGCGAGGACACTGCCACCAAATACAAGCACAAAAGAATGTGGATGAGGGAGATCCACAGAAGAGGCAAGCAGGCAGGAGCTGGACAGGAGGAGCTGGACAGCCGCATACTTAAGAATCTCTGATAAGTTTTAAAATATGTATACGCTCAGGGAACCACTACCACAATTATGATAACGAACTTATCTATCACCCACAAAGCTACCTCATGCCCCTTTACTATCCCTCCTTGCCTCCCCCAGGGAACCATTACCTACATCCCAAGGAAACCATTGATTTACTTTTTTTTCACTATAGATTTGTTTGACTTTCCTAGAATTTTATACAATTGGAATCATAAAGTATTTATGCTCGGAAAAAAAAAAAAAAAAGAATCTCTGCTTCGAAGAGGCTTATGCCAGGAGGAAGACAATCGGATACACACTCTAGAACAATCTAGCTAGGACTTAGTTGAGAGGACGGTGGGGGCGGCTGCACAGGGAGCAGAACCAGGAGACCAGCCAGGGTTCTTAGCCTCGGGTCCATTGATGCAGTTCTGAAACCCAGTGATGATGCAGTAGAAACATATGTGCAAACGTGCATCTGATCTGTATCTTCTCCAACTGTTAAAGGATCCAAGATACAACAGGCTCCACAACCCATCCTCTTATCCACCTCCTAGCTTGTGCCCTAGTTTCTCACTCCCTCCATCTCTAACTCCACATTTTCACCATTTGGTGGAACACACCCCAGGCACTAGTCCCTGACCTGCTTCTTTCCTCTGAAACCAACAGGCAGCACGGAGCTGTGTTTTCTGTCTCTACGCAGGAGGATGTGCCCTTTCTCCCAGGCAGCCAGGACACTTTTTTTTTCTTTTGGTTTCCTGATGAGGAAAGGCTGCCACCAAGAACCCACCCTTTTAACTCCCGACCACGAGACCATCGGCTCCCTTAGACAAATCCAACGTGTGTAATGAAGATGCTCGTTGTGAGGCCACCTTCCAAGGAGGCCCCACTGGCAGCTTCCCTGGCCGGGAGGAGGTCTGTGTGGGTCTCTTTGTAAACGCTCCTCCAACAATCTGTAATGTCTCTATCAGAAAGAAGGCTGCATTCCAAACGCAACACTCAGCGGGAGGGACACTGAGGTATGTAGCCAGGCCTCCTGGCAGGAGGGCGACATGGGTCTAGATCCTTGAGGACAGGAGGCTACACTGCGACCGAGTCTGCACAGGGACAGTGACAGACATAGATGACTCAGCACAGCACCTGCGCAGAGTGAGTGCTTGCCAGACAAGAGCTCACCAACCACTTGACAAAATTGGGGATGGGGTGGATGCTCTTGTTCGTTGATAAAACTCAGCCCAGCCTTCAGGGATATCGTGCACCTGCAAAACCATCACGTGAGACACTCAGAGAGAAGCGAATCTGCCCAGAAAATGCTGAGTGTACGTTTATATAATATAAAAGGCCTGGGAAGTTTAATTCATGCTGGGACCATACAAGAAGCAATGAGTGTCTAAGGTGAACGTCCAAAGTAGCTGGACCTCCTGATTCTCTTCAACACACCTGTATGCTTTGCTGCCACATAAGCCATTTCCTGGAGAGCGTGATCATGTCCGAGGCAGAGGGTGTTCTCCATTCTGTGGGATGCCAGCGCAGCAAAGTCGAATGGAAGGAAGCACCCATTTAGCACTGGGCAAGTCTTGTAACTTAGGGGAGCATCTGGGAGATGGCACATCCAGGTGAGCAATGTTCTCTCAGGGGAGTTGCAGCCAGAGGCACTTACTCCGTCTGTATCAGTGAGGAACATTTCCACTGTGAATTACAGAAAACCTACCCAAATCAGAGTGAACAGGAAAGGAACTTTATTGGCTCTCACGCCAGAGTCCAAAGGAAGTCCTGGAGCCTCAGGTGAGGCTTGATCCAGCAGCTCAGCAATGTCAGCAAGAGGCCTCTTTCCCTCTGTTTCTCTACTCTCCCTTCCCTGGTGTCATCTGGGTCTCCTGATGGTCCCAAGATGCCTGCCAGCAGTTTCCAGGGTTACACGCTTCTTCATTCATTCCCTCCACCCAGAGGAAGCATCTTCCCTCCAACATGCTTAGGAAATGCCCTGTGGTGGTTAATTGATTTCTGGGTATGTCTGGGAGGGTGTTTCTGGATGAGATTAGCATGTGAATCAGTGAACTCAGGAAAGTATTAATAGATTGCCTTCCCCAATCTACTTTAGATAGGATGGGAATTACCCAATCCAGTATGGACCTGAATATTACAAAAGGCTGAGGAAAGAGGAATTCTCCGCCTTTTTCCACTCTACAGCTTGAGCTGGGACATCTCATTTCATCTGCTCCTGCCCTTGGACTGGGATGCACACCATGGACACCCCTGGTTCTCAGGCCTTTGCATTTGGACTGGTTTCCTGAGTCCCAGCTTGCAGATGGCAAATCTTGGGCTTCTAAGCCCCCTTAATCACTGGAGCCAATGCCTCATGATAAATCTCCTTTATGCGCATCTGCCATGGGTCTGTTTCCTTGGGGAATCCTGACCCAAGCATGACTAACACATTTATTCTAACTATACAGGTTTAAGCCACATCCCACCTCCAACTCATCCACGGCTAAGGAGCTGAATTGTGACAATTTGTCTAGCTGCTGTCATGCTTCACCCCTTAAATTGGGGGTAGAATCCATTTCTCCGAAATCTCATTGATTCCACAATCAATCAGCTGTTAAGAAAGGAGAAGACAGGCAGGAATACTGAGGAGGTCATGTCCACGACAAGTACTAATATCATCTGACTCATCTGTAGCACCCAAGAGCATTTGGATTATACACACTTAAGAGTATATATCATTAACTCAATGTTTCTTCGCCGTAAATCTGAAAAAAATTAACGAGTTTAATTAAAGTTTTAATTATAGTTGAAAAGTCTCTTCAACTGTATTAAAAAAGGCTCTGGTACTTTCTCCCAAGAAAATAGCTCAGTGCATTCAATGCTTCTTTTTAAACTCTTCCGTCCACGATCACACCATCGGTGTTAGTATTCATTGCACACGTGCAGGAAGTGGGTTCTGGAACGTGTGGGACCCACAGGCAGCCAGGATTTTCCCCTCAACCTCTGTGCTCCTAAGGCCCTGATGAGGCTCGCTCAGGCGAGTGCGTTCAGTTTCCTTGTTTCTCCAAAGAAATTACTTGCATGTAGTTACTAAAGAGACTCCCCTCTGACCACACTGAGATAGGCCAGGCAGCCACACTCCAGGCTGAGGCAATAAGCCCCCTCAATAAGACCCTCAGCTTCCTGCAAATACTCCTCTGTCATGTTTGATGAGGCACGGAATTCTTGGGGCTCCTCCTGTTTTCAAGAATTTGGGGGGGGTGCGTACTTCTGAATCTCTGGGCACGGGGAAAGCCAGATAAGCAATCTGTCTTATTTCGTACAAGTGATAAGACTTTGCATTTCACGTTTTGAATCTAGAGTCACTGATCTGAAAAGTGAACTAAGGGATCTCCCCTTTACACCAGAGGAAGGGTCACAAGGCAAAGGGCAGGGGTCGGTAACTAAAAAAGCAGAAGGGAGTGTGAATTCTGGGCCACGAGATGCAGGCCCAGTCATGCCAGCCAGGTTCACGGTGGGTTAGGTGCTTAGGAAGCAGACGATCTTCCCACCCTCCCTTAGGGCCCCTGGCCGACGTTATCAGCACCTGGAGTAACATTAGAAGAAATGCTGCCTCTCTCTCATCCCCAAACCCACACCCACAGCCCACAGACACACGTGCGTGATCCATAAACGTGCTGAGGAGGGAAAGCGTGGGGAGATGCTGAGCTGGACATTTCAAGGTTAGGCCCGAGAGTGGTCACTGTAAGAAGGGTCTGCTGTCCAGCCCACTCTCTGACCTTAAGTTGCACAATCCCCTGAGGCCAGCACCCACGAGACGGCTCCCTGACACCAATGCCTTGATTCCCGCAGCGCCCTGAGCCGCTTCAGCTCACCGTGCTTTGTATCCTGTTTCCAGAGCTGCTTCTTCTCTCCTCACCTTTCCCAGCACTTTCCTCAGCTGTGCCCACGTGTGCCTTGTGTTATGTGATCTGTAGTCACTCGCGATAAATGGCCGGTGGAACCCAGGTCAGGTCCCAGGGATCAAAACCCAGACCAAACCCTAGGTTCACCTTCACCCCAAATAGGATGTCAACGTCCAGAGCCTCAATTCTTAAGTTAAAAAATAATGAATTAATTTAACTAATTAATTATAAAGTAATTTAATTAGCTTAATTAAATGTAATGTTTAAACTGTATATGTATGTGTGTGTGTGTGTGTATATATATATATATATATATATGTATGTGTATAAATAAGCTCATTCAGAGGCTACTCTGAGACATAAGGAGATATAGATTTGTTTGAATGTCTTCTGTTTTCTCTTTTTTCCATAATATCAAAAACGCAAGTTGACTATACTTTTCTGGAATTCTTAGTCTGTTAAAAGTATCGGATGGTGGGGCTTCCCTGGTGGCACAATGGTTGAGAGTCCGCCTGCCGATGCAGGAGACACGGATTCATGCCCCGGTCCGGGAAGATCCCACATGCCGTGGAGCGGCTGGGCCCGTGAGCCATGGCCGCTGAGCCTGCGCGTCCAGAGCCTGTGCTCCACAATGGGAGAGGCCATAACAGTGAGAGGCCCGTGTACCGCAAAAAAAAAAAAAAAAAAAAAAAAAAGCATTGGATGGTGGAACTTGACAATGCATGGATTTCTCGTTCTGAGAATATTCCATTCCTGGAAACTATTGGATTGAAATGCATAATTATCCAATGGCCAAGGTAGCGTAATGGATAAAGCAACCAGTGCTCTCTGACCTAAGCCAGTCATCTGTTCTGGGCTGGGCCCATGAGCCATGGCCACTGAGCCTGCACGTCCGGAGCCTGTTCTCCACAAAGGGAGAGGCCACAACAGTGAGAGGCCCATGTACCACAAAAAAAAAAAAAAGTCGAGTCAGATTCAAACTAGGACCAATCCCTCATTCGCAATATCACCTTGGAAATCGTGCCTGGGCTCGGTGGCCGCCATAGACACTGTCTTGAAATGGGGAGCAAAAAAGACTTGGAGGTCATCTAACTGGAAACCCTAGGAGTTGGGGCAGATGTTCTAGGTTTGAAGGTCAAACTGTAAAACTTGGATGAAGTCAATTAGATTTATTTGCCTTATCACTGACCCTTGATATTTTTAAGAACTGTGGTTTGGGTGCAAGGTTCAATTTCCACATCTGTGAAAATTTCAGTTTTCCTTTCTGTGGTGAAACTACATCCTAGGTCTGCAGTGAGGCTTAAGTTCAATGAGATGAAGAGTCATTGTTCTTTTAGGGGAGGGACCTGAGGGTGATGATCTTGAGAAGCTGGCTTTGGAACCTCCGTCTGTCACTAACTCCCTGACAGAACTCAGGCTTAATCTCCAAGCCTCAGCTCCTTCACCTCAAAGGGGAATAGCAGTGGTCTACACAGATGATGAGGGGGTGAAGTACACTGCACAGTGCCTGCCATAGAGAAAGCATTCGGTCTCTACTAGCGGGATTATTATTACCGTAGCAGTTGATTTTATAGTCACAGGATTATTTATAGTCACATATTTATAGTGACATACTATTTATAGTCACATACTAGCAGGATTATTATTACCATCATCATTACTGTAGCAGTTGATTTTATAGTCACAAATTAATGAAAGTTAGTTTTCACTTTTTTAACTATGATGAGTACAAAATCGCATTCATTTCTTCTGCCCCACTTAATCAATTTATCAAGTGCCCTCATTTTACAATTTTCTCCTTTCTGAATACTCAGACTTTTACATAATTTGGTTGAGATTGCCTAGATACAGACCTGGGCCATTCAGGCAGAATAATGTATAGGCATCCCTGCAGGTAAACGGGGACCACATGCCTGGGTTCAGGCCGGTAGAACTGGGATCACTGCCATGTACATCATTTCCAGGCCTGGCCTGAAACCCCCTGGGTGACCTCCCTGGCACTGAGGCCTGTGCTGGGGACGGTGACATCACTGGATGGAAGCGGCTTGGACCCCTGAGTCACAGCCTGGAGGAGAGCCTCCCAGGAGAACCATCCAACCCATACTGGACTTCTGTTTTTTTTTTTTTTGCAGTACGTGGGCCTCTCACTGTTGTGGCCTCTCCCGTTGCGGAACACAGGCTCCGGATGCGCAGGCCCAGCGGCCGTGGCTCACGGGCCCAGCCGCTCCACAGTATGTGGGATCTTCCCAGACCAGGGTACGAACCCGTGTCCCCTGCATCGGCAGGCGGACTCTCAACCACTGCGCCACCAGGGAAGCCCCCATACTGGACTTTGACACACGCTAGAAATATACTTTGATTGGGGCGAAACTCTTAAATTTCATGCTTTATTTTGATCACCTCAGAGCCTAGCTGATTCTAGTAACACTTGGAATCAAGAAGCAGAGTCAAAGTAAGCATGAGTAGTGAGATAAGATGAAGGAAAGATGAGAGGGAAAATAAGCAATAAATAAAGAAACCTGAGGAAGGATGGAGGTGGAGATGGGGACGAGACGGAGCCCAGGGCGGTACTCTGCGTGGGACGGCAAACATAAGGAGACTGGCTAAATTAAATCAATTGGAATCAATTAACTAATGGAATTGAACGACGCCTGTATCATGAAATCTCAGATCTAGTATTTTCTTTAAATAAAATGAAAAAATGGAAAAGAGTGTTTGGAGAGAAAAAACATGGAAGGAGGCGGTGCTTTGAACAGAAGGACGAAGGAGCACAGTTACGTTAAACAGGAAAGAAAATCAGAGCTGTGCGGAGCCACAGGAGGCCTGAGACGGTCTAGCTGGACCCCTTTATTCTACAGCCGTGGAGACACCGGCAGAGAAGTGCATTCCTCTAGCGCGTGTCAAAGGAACTTGGTCACAAAGTGATTCTCCGCAGAAGTTCAGTATGGAATCTCTTACTGGGTGCGTCACAAATGCCATGTTTATGAAGAGACAGTTTCTCTCACCACGGGGGCCAAGGTGATCGTCGCAAGTTGTAAATAAACTTTTCCAGGAGGCCACCCACAAAGTTCCCCCAGGAGCATGCGCACCACGGAGGGCCCAGTCAATGACCATGACGGAGACTCGCTAGAGGTCTTTACCGGCTCACCGAGGAGGTGAAGGGGCGTGGCATCCACCTGAAGGATCTGGACTGGGCCTGTTAGGGAAATGGCTCCCTTTCCTCCCGCCATTCATGAGTGTGTCACCCTTGGACGCTAACAGCCACCCACCGTCCTTCCATTAGTTCTTCTGCGGTACTGATCTGTCTGCAGCATCTAAGGTTTCAAACAAGACTTAAGTGCAGTTTCTGAAGGTATCTTGAGCTAGGCCGTGGTAAATGGGAACTTTTGAAAGGTTGCCTGAAGCTGTAACAACAGGCAAAGCACAGCTTGCTTCCTCTTCCTTTCAGAGGACGCCTGCTTTATTATCTGAACAGCAATACCCCAAAGCACCTCACAAGCCTGGGAGAGGAATTGCAAAACAGCAAGCAGTTCTCAGCCCAAATCTGCCCACATTGAAGCATGCCTCTCTGTTCCCAACTTGTAAACTCTGCACGACGAGATACGTCAAGTGAACTGATGTGAGACGTAAAAAATAAATTAGATTTTGCCTTTCCCCTTCAGTGAACACCACCTATAAATACAGTGCTGTGAACCCAACGATTTCCCTTTAGAACATGGGAGGGAACATGGCACTCAGCTGCCAGTTCATTGTAATGTCACCGTTTGTTCACACCATGTGTGGCGTGTCACCATAATCATCATGCAGGCCCGAGGGATACTTCCACAGCTGAATTGTTCTATGCTTGCATTAACTATACCTCCACGCTACCACAGAGATCAGTATGAAGCACAGCCTGGTTTCATCCGTGAAAGTCTCTTGTTACTTTATAATACATCCTGCGCTGTTACAAATACCAGGTGGTTATTATTTATGAGTAAAGAGAAGGGTAAGGGGGAAGAGGCCTCTCAAGGTGCTGATGGATGGTCTAGAGCCAGTGGTACAGACAGGTCAGGGGCGGAGCCAAGGCAGGACCCAGGGGCCTGGCTCCTGGTCTGAGCCCTAAGATGCTCTCCCCTACCCCCAGGTTGTCACGTGAGGGGATTACTTCCTGTGGCTTTCCACACCCTCGTGATAAATTCCCAATTGTTTTTTAATTACAGCCAAAATTCTATTCTTCCATATTATTTCTCACATTTATTAATTTTCCCAGTTTTATTGACTGTAATGAATTCTATTTACTTAGGTTGTACAATACAATGTGATTTTTTAAGGCACAACATGATGATTTAATATACTTATACATCGTAAAATGATTACCACAATCAATTAACACATCCATTACCTTACTCAGTTACTGTTTTGTGTGTGTGTGTGTGTGTGGTGAGAGCATTTAAGATCTACTCTGTTAGCAAATTTCAAGTATACGATACAGTATTATTAACTATGATAACTGTGCTGTACACTAGATCCCCGGAACTTATTCATTTTATAACTAAAAATTTGTACCCCTTGACCAACGTCTCCCTGTTTCCTGCACCTCTATCCTTGACAACCACCATTTTACTCTTTAGTTCTGAGTTTTTTAGATTCCACATACTTGTGTTTTGTGGTTGTTTTTATATTTTATATTGCACACGCACACATGCTAAATCTGAAAGCTCCAAGAGGACAAGGACAGTCTGTGTTGACCCCACTTCACACCCAGTGAGTCACACGGCACCTGAGATTCTTTAGGAACTCAATAAATACTTATTGATTCTGAATGAAAATGTTAACCTATTCTGACAGGAGGGAAGAAAGAATTTTAAAATGGGTCTTCCCTTTAAAGATCTCTTTTTAATACTTTATAATATTTGCCTTTTTTTAATTTAGATTTTAATTCTTCATGACTAGATTCCACCCAAAGATGTTTCTTTTGAAGACAGGAGAAAAAGAAGAAGGAAAAAAAAAAAAGAATCCTTCTGGTAATATTTGTATTTTGTGAAATTTGAAATGGTACACAGTGTCCAAAGCTACTTCTGATTTCATTTGAAGTTCAAGCACTTCAAAGAGAAGTTCATTTATAAAACATCACATCTCTCTGGTCACTCACTGAATATTTACGAGTACCAATCACTTCAGTAGGGTGAAAGTTAATGCAAAAAAATAACTGTGACAGGGAAAAAAATTTAAATGAGTTTTCACAGCCTCTATTCTGCTTTTCCTAACTTTCCCCCCTTTGTCCCAATTCAATATCCAACATACTACACGCAGCCAGTGGAGGCCTTTCTTTCCCTCCATCTCCAGTCCTGAGTCTTTTAAAATTGGGCTCTCTTGAATTATACAAGAAAGGCAAAACAGAGAAAAAGCCAGGATATGCAAGACCCGCTTTGGGCTGAGTCTGAGTGAGTTTTAGGGAGTTTTGAGAAAAACAGAGAGAGACTAAAAGTATATGGAAGGCTACAATGAGTGAGGTTGGGGGAATAGATGAGAAAAGATTTTGGAGTTTTGTTTTTTTATTTATGAGCCGAACACTTTTGACCTTTTTCAAGAGACCAAGTAAAGACTTCAAATTACAGTTGCACTACATGGGGGTGAGGTGCACCAACCCTCCACACAGTCAGAAATCTGTATATAATTTGTGGAACTTGGCCCTATGTATAAATGGTTCCTCCATATCTGTGGTACCACAGCCTCTGAAAAGGGATTAAGAGGTACAAACTACTATGTATAAAATAAATAAGCTACAAGGACATGTTATATAACACAGGGAACATAGCCAATATTTTATAATAACTATAAATGTAGTATAACCTTTGAAAATTGTGAATCACTATGTTGTACACCTGAAACTAATACTATTATAAATCAACTATACCTCAATTTTTTAAAAGATTTTAAAAAATAACACCAGCAGGCTTCCCTGGTGGCGCAGTTGTTGGGAATCCACCTACCAATGCAGGGGACACGGGTTTGAGCCCTGGTCCGGGAAGATCCCACGTACCATGGAGCAGCTAAGCCCGTGCACCACGATTGCTGAGCCTGCGCTCTGGAGCCCGCAAGCCACAACTACTGAGCCTGCGTGCCACAACTACTGAAGCCCACGCACCTAGAGCCCGTGCTCCGCAACAAGAGAAGCCACCGCAATGAGAAGCCCCTGCACCGCAATGAAGAGGAGACCCTGCTTGCTGCAACTAGAGAAAGCCCGCGCTCAGCAACAAAGACCCAATACAGCCAAAAATAATAAATAAAAAAATAAAATTAATTTAAAAAAATAATAACACCAGGAAAAAAAATCTTTTCATGTATCCTATCGTCTGGAGAGTAAATCAACATTATTTTGTAATCTGTGTATATATTTTTTTCCTTTCTTCCTCCTCCCTCTAGCTTTCTTTAAGTGATAAAACAGATTCCAGCCGGAACCAGAAACATCAAGAAGAGGAACCACATGAATTTATATTGAACTCTTACCTCTATAAAAACTAGCTGATGTTTGGTCATTTAAAGAAAACCTGGCATTCAGATCACACTCATGAGTAGATAATTGACAGCAGGAGAGAATACAAGCAGCTGAATCATCAAGCGGCCAAAACAGACTCCTCATGTTCACTGTGATTTGGACAGAAACTCCCTGAGCCTGAAGAAAAGGAGCCCGGACCCTCCAGAAGGCCCTGTGATCCACAGCATGGGAGTCGCTGAAATAGGCAGGACGGTTAGCAGCCGGATGCCCTGAAGAGCTCCTAGCAGAGTTGAGAGCCCTTCTCCAGCTACATTTCCAACTCAGAGCCAGGGTGGATGTCAGTAATTAAAAGTCTTACTTGGTAGAAACCTTTATAGACTGAATTGTTGATCTCAGTTGGCCCAATGGAGTATGCATTACACTTTCAGAAGTACCGACAAAATCCAAAAGAGCCCAAATTAAACAAATTTTCTTAAAGGTACATTTTCCATCCATCCATTCATTCACTCATTCATTCATTCATTCATTCACAAACATCTATTTGATGCCTACTGTGTGCTTAAGCCCTGGATACACAGAAAACTAATAGATGAGCAGATGGTCCCCTTGGCTACCGTAGTCCACCCTCTGTTACTCTTGATAATTAGCCTGTAAATTCTCAATCTGAAGATAATCCTGAAACCACAGTCTGCTGAATCCAGCAGTCTTCCCCAAATGAATCTTTTATTCATGTCTTTTCATTAACTACCTAGGACATATTCTTCGCTTCCCACCCCACCTGCAAGCTCTCTGAAGCCCCAGGGAGAAATGACCACTCCCCTCATTCTGCCAGCTGGCGACAGGAACTGCCTGTGTCCTTACCCACATGCTGTTACTCCATTTGTAATCTGTCCCCTTGCTACCCTAGAGACCTTCTCAGGTCAATCCAGCCTGTTAAGACAGCAGGCTGAAAAAGGAGTCACTTGTGCCAAGCCCACCAAACGGAGACTCAATACCTCATTTCATTACTGTTTCATCCCTTCCCAGGAGGAGTGGAACTTAAAACCAGTCCATCTGGAATGATCTGGTCAGCACTGGTGAGGTCATCTACCAGACGGACTGCTGCCATCCCCTAAAGGAAGGTAACCTTGCCACAGACAATCTGCTCTTTGCCAGTTACTTCCTTGCCCTGCCTCTGTCTGCCCACACAAGTCTTTCATCTTGTGCAGCTCCTCAGACCTCCTTTCCATCTGCTAGATGGGATGGTGTCTGATCCATGAATAAAGCCAATAAGATCTTTAAATGTTATCCAGTTGAGGTTTTATTTTTTTTTAACAAGTCCCACATCTCCTTGTATGTCTAACACCTTGCTGGCATACAGCAGATATTTAATAAGTAATGGAGTTAATTAATGATAGTCCTGGGCAGCAAAGTCAGTTGATTTGCATGTTCTCTCTGACTTTGTTGAAAACCAAAGGGAAGGAGCCAACACAAGGAAACAAGGTAATAAAACACAAGCTGGGCCTCGAAGGTGCCCTGGATATGAAGTGACCATGCAAAGATGGAAGGTCAAGAGCACTTCCCCTGTAAAAGGACCCCACCTGGATGGTGGCATCTACCCCATGAGAGCATCTGAAGACCATGGTGAGGTTCACAGAGGAAGGAAGGTAAGGACGTGGGAAGGGAGAGGTGGACCCACTGAGAGCCCTGAGTGCTGTGGAGGGGGGAGGCAGGATGTTGGGGGGTGGGGGCAGGGAGAGAGAAGGGAAGCCCTTCTAAGTGCTTGGAGGGAAGCGGCGCTCAGACATTGTCCCTCACTTAGTTTATCTCCTCAGTCCTATAACCACTGGGAATAATTTCCATTAGCATGTCTTATACAGGAAATGGCATCCTTGCAATGTAGAATCAACTCAACACATTTAAATTAAGTTCAAAAGCAGAATCAAACTGGAGTGGTTCTTTAAACACAGATACACTCTCACACATTCTCTCTCTCTCTCACACACACACATACACATACACACATACACACAAACACACAGAACAAATTTCCTCCCATAAGTAGGCTTACTTTTCTGAAGTTTTGAATTTATAAAATTGGCTCTAATCTCTCCCCTTCAAAATGGAAGCAACCTAAATGTCTGTCAACAGATGAATGGATTAGGACAATGTGGTATATGTATATAATGGAATACTACTCAGCCATAAAAAATAACAGAATTGTGCCATTTGCAACAATGTGGATGGACTTGGATGGCATCATGCTTAGTGAAATAAGTCAGACAGAGGAAGACATATACTGTATGATATCACTCATATGTAGAATCTAAAAAATGATACAAACTAGTAAATATTTTAAAAAAAGAAGCAGACTCACCAATATAGAGAACAAACCAGTTGTTACCAATGGGGATGGCTAATATAGTGGTAGGAGAATGGGGGGCAAAAATACTGGGTGTAAGATGGGCTCAAGGATGTATTATACAACACAAGGAATATAGCCAATATTTTGTAGTAACTGTAAATGGAGTGTCACCTTTAAAAATTGTACAAAAAAATTAAAAAAAAATTTAATGCCTTCAAAGGTATTACTTAAAGGGGAAAAAGAACAGAAATGGGCAGGAGAGAAAGATTGAGAATTAGGAAAATGGATAGGGCAACTGAGCTAGCCAATGCCAGAAAGCTAATTCTCCAGTCTGAGTGTAGAAAGCCAGGCATCCCCCAATTTCCACCCACCTGAAGGCTCAGGATGGGTGGCTCTGTGCTTCTATGCAAGTTGTCTGCCTCGACTGTGCAGAAGAACTCATTTAAGGTAGCTCCATACTCCTGTGGCCCCCACCAGAAAACACGCCAGGTTGGAAAGGATGGGCTGAATGCACTCCCTGTGGATGAGTTGCCCTAACACTGTCCACTGTGTCTCAAGACCCTTAAGGTATTCCCTTAAAAATGGCGATGATCCAAGCTTTGGTAAGGATGATAGTGAGCATCTGCATCTGGCAGTAAGTAGAATACATTGCTTCTTGCATTTATTTCTGGGTAGTAGAAGCATCTAAGCCCACTTGCTATCACAAGAATATGAAACCCATTCGTCTAAAGCTCAACCAAGTTGTTATAAAATAAGAAGGAGAATGAGACAGGCCTCCTGATCCCCAAGAGTCCCTGAGGACTGAGGTCACATCTTAACCTCTCTTTTCCTGCATCATGGGGAGGCAAAGAGCAAACATCGTGCATCCTTCTTGATATGTGAGTTTAAAAGTAGATATTTTACCTATGATAAACCATAATGGAAAAGAATATTTTTAAAAAAGAATGTGTATATATGTATAACTGAATCACTTGGCTGAAAGTACAGCAGAAATTAACACAACATTGTGGCAGGAGTGGGAGCAGGACTGTCGGGCCCAGCAGCTGGAGGCCACACTCACCACACAGACAGCTTTTGAAAGGGTAAGAAAAAGAAGAGGAAGAGAGAGAAACTACAGGAATCTACATCCGAACTGCATGAGAAACTGACATTGGAGATTTGTTCAAGATGGCGGAGTAGAAGGATTTACGATCACTCCCTCTTGCAAAAGCACCAGAATCACAACTAACTACTGAACAATCGTCAACAGGAAGACACTGGAACTCACCAAGAAAGATACCCCACAACCAAAGAAAAAGGAGAAGCCACAATGAGATGGTAGGAGGGGCGTAATCACCATAAAGTCAAATCCCATAACCACTGTGTGGGTGACTCACAAACTGGAGAACACTTATACCACAGAAGTCCACCCACTGGAGTGGAGGTTCGGAGCCCCACGTCAGGTTTCCAACCTGGGGGTACAGCAACAGGAGGAGGAATTCCCAGAGAACCAGACTTTGAAGCCTAGTGGGATTTGATTGCAGGACTTTGACAGGTCTAGAGAAAACAGAGACTCCATTCTTGGAGGGCCCACACAAAGTAGTGTGTGCATCAGCACCCAGGGGAAGGAGCAGTGACCCCATAGGAGACTGAAACAGACCTACCTGCTGGTGTTGGAGGGTCTCCTGTGGAGGCAGAGGGCGGCGGTGGCTCACCATGGGGATAAGGACACTGGCAGCAGAAGTTCTGGGAAGTACTCCTTGGTATGAGCCCTCCCAGAGTCTGCCATTAGCCCCACCAAAGACCTGTTAGCTCCAGTGCTGGGTCACCTCAGGCCAAACAACCAACAGAGGGGAAAGTCAGGCCCACCCATCAGCAAACAAGCATATTACAGTTTTACTGAGCTCTGCCCACCAGAGCAACTCCCAGCTCTACCCACCACCAGTCCCTCCCATCAGGAAGCTTGCACAAGCCTCTTAGATAGCTTCATCCACCAGAGGGCAGACAGCAGATGCAAGAAGAACTACAATCTTGCAGCCTTTGGAATGGAAACCACATTCACAGAAAGATGGACAAAATGAAAAGGCAAAGCACTATGTACCAGATGAAGGAACAAGATTAAACCCCAGAAAAGCAACTAAATGAAGTGGAGATAGGCAACCTTCCAGAAAAAGAACTCTGAATAATGATAGTGAAGATGATCCAGGACCTCAGAAAAAGAATGGAGGCAGAGATCGAGAAAATGCAAGAAATGTTCCACAAAGACCTAGAAGAATTAAACAACAAACACCTAGAAGAATTAAACAACAAACAAACAGAGATGAACAATACAATAACTGAAATGAAAAATACACTAGAAGGAATCAATAGCAGAATAACTGAGGCAGAAGAACGGATAAGTGACCTGGAAGACAAAACAGTGGAATACACTGCCACGGAACAGAACAAAGAGAAAAGAATGAAAAGAAATGAAGACAGCCTAATTAGACCCCTGGAACAACATTAAACACAACAACATTTGCATTATAGGGGTCCCAGAAGGAGAAGAGAGAGAGAAAGGACCCGAGAAAATATTTGAAGAGATTATAGTTGAAAACTTCCCTAACATGGGAAAGGAAATAACCACCCAAGTCCAGGAAGTGCAGAGAGTCCCAGGCAGGATAAACCCAAGGAGAAACCTGCTGAGACACACAGTAATCAAATTCACAAAAATTAAAGACAAAGAAAAATTATTAAAAACAACAAGGGAAAAATGACAAATAATATAAAAGCAAACTCTCATAAGGTTAATGGCTGATTTCTTAGTGGAAAATCTACAAGCAAGAAGGGAGGGGCATGATATATTTAAAGTGATGAAAGGGAAGAACCTACAGCCAAGATTACTCTACCCAGCAAGGAACTCATTCAGATTCAATGGAGAAATCAAAAGCTTTACAGACAAGCAGAAAATTAAGAGAACTCAGCACCACCAAACCAGCTCAACAAATGCTAAAGGAACTTCTCTAAGTGGAAAACACAAGGGAAGAAAAGGACCTACAAACACAAAGCCAAAACAATTAAGAAAATGGTAATAGGAACATACATATCAATAATTACCTTAAACGTGAATAGATTAAATGCTCCAACCAAAAGACACAGGCTCGCTGAATGGATACAAAAACAAGACCCATATATACGCTGTCTACAAGAAACCCACTTCAGACCTAGGGACACATACAGACTGAAAGTGAGGGAATGGAAAAAGATATTCCATGCAAATGGAAATCAAAAGAAAGCTGGAATAACAATACTCATATCAGATAAAATACACTTTAAAGTAAAGAATGTTACAAGAGACAAAGAAGGGCACTACATCATGATCAAGGGATCAATCCAAGAAGAAGATATAACAATTATAAATATATATGCATCCAACATAGGAGTACCTCAATATATAAGGTAAGTGCTAACAGCTATAAAAGAGGAAATCGACAGTAACACAATAATAGTGGGGGGACTTTAACACCTCACTTACACCAATGGACAGATCATCCAGACAGAAAATTAATAAGGAAACACAAGCTTTAAATGACACAATAGACTAGATAGGTTTAATTGATATTTATAGGACATTCCATCCAAAAACAGCAGATTACCCTTTCTTCTCAATTGCAAACAAACATTCTCCAGGATAGATCATATCTTGGGTCACAAATCAAGCTTCAGTAAATTTAAGACAATTGAAATCACATTAATAATCTTTTCTGACCACAAAGCTATGAGATTAGAAATAAATTACAGGGAAAAAAAGGTAAAAAACACAAACACATGGAGGCTAAACAATACGTTACTAAATAACCAAGAGATCACTGAAGAGGAAATCAAAAACTACATAGAGACAAATGACAACGCAAACATGATCCAAAACCTATGGGATGCAGCAAAAGCAGTTCCAACAGGGAAGTTTATAGCTATACAATCCTACCTCAAGAAACAGGAAACATCTCAAACAATCTAACCTTACACCTAAAGGAACTAGAGAAAGAAGAACAAACAAAACTCAAAGTTAGTACAACGAAAGAAATCATAAAGATTAGAGCAGAAATAAATGAAATAGAAACAAAGAAAACAATAGCATAGACCAATAAAACTAAAAGCTGTTTCTTTGAGAAGATAAACAAAATTGATAAATCTTTAGCCAGACTCTTCAAGAAAAAGAGGGAGAGGACTCATATCAATAAAATTAGAAATGAAAAAGGAGAAGTTACAATGGGCACTGCAGAAATACAAAGCATCATAAGAAACTACTGCAAACAACTCTATGCCAATATAATGGACAACCTGGAGGAAATGGACAAATTCTTAGAAAGGTATAAACTTCCAAGACTGAACCTGGAAGAATAGAATATAAGAATAGACCAATCACAAGTAATGAAATTGAAACTGTGATTAAAATTCTTAGAACAAACAAAAGTCCAGGACCAGATGGCTTCACAGGTGAATTCTACCAAACATTTAGAGAAGAGCTAACACCCATCCTTCTCAAACTCTTCCAAACAATTGTAGAGGAAGGAACACTCCCAAACTCATTCTATGATGCCCACCATCACCCTGATACCAAAACCAAAGATACTACAAAAAAAGAAAATTACAGACCAATATCACTGATGAATATAGATGCAAAAATCCTCAACAAAATACTAGCAAACAGAATCCAACAGCACGTTAAAAGGATCATACACCATGATCAAGTGGGATTTATCCCAGGGATGCAAGCATTCTTCAATATACGCAAATCAATCAATGTGATAAACCATATTAACAAATTGAAGAATAAAAACCATATGGCCATCTCAATAGATGCAGAAAAAGCTTTTGACAAAATTCAACACCCATTTATGATAAAAATTCTCCAGAAAGTAGGCATAGAGGGAACCTACGTCAGCATAATAAAGGCCATATATGACAAACCCACAGCAAACATCGTTCTCAATGCTGAAAAACTGAAAGCATTTCCTCTAAGATCAGGAACAAGACAAGCATGTCCACTCTTACCACTCTTATTCAACATAATTTTGGAAGCCCTAGCCACGGCAATCAGAGAAGAAAAAGAAATAAAAGGAATACAAATTGGAAAAAGAAGAA
Source organism: Hyperoodon ampullatus (assembly GCF_949752795.1). Taxonomy (NCBI): domain Eukaryota; kingdom Metazoa; phylum Chordata; class Mammalia; order Artiodactyla; family Ziphiidae; genus Hyperoodon; species Hyperoodon ampullatus. The sequence continues at coordinate 29,796,295 of NC_136933.1, forward strand.
GTAAAACTGTCACTGTTTGCAGATGACATGGTGCTATACATAGATAATCCTAAAGATGCCACCAGAAAACTACTAGAGATAATCAATGAATTTGGTAAAGTTGCAGGATACAAAATTAATGCACAGAAATCTCTTGCATTCCTATACACTAACAACAAAAGATCAGAAAGAGAAATTAAGGAAACAATCCCATTCACCACTGCAACAAAAAGAATAAAATACCTACAAATAAACCTACCTAAGGAGATAAAAGACCTTTACTCAGAAAACTATAGTACACTGATGAAAGAAATCAAAGATGACACAAACAGATAGAGAGATATACCATGTTCTTGGATTGGAAGAATCAATACTGTGAAAATGACTATAATACCCAAAGCAATCTACAGATCAATGCAATCCCTATCAAATTACAAATGGCATTTTTTACAGAACTGGAACAAAAAATCTTAAAATTTGTATGGAGACACAAAAGACCCTGAATAGCCAAAGCAATCTTGAGGGAAAGAAATGGAGCGGGAGGAATCAGACTCCCTGACTTCAGACTATACTACAAAGTTACAGTAATCAAGACAGTATGGTACTGGCACAAAAACAGAAATATAGATCAATGGAACAGGATAGAAAGACCAGAGATAAACCTACGCACCTATGGTCAACTAATCTATGACAAAGGGACAAGGATATACAATGGAGAAAAGACAGTCTCTTCAATAAGTGGTGCTGGGAAAACTGGACAGCTACATGTAAACAAATGAAATTAGAACACTCCCTAACACCAAACACAAAAATAAAATCAAAATGGATTAAAGACCTAAATGTAAGACCGGACACTATAAATTTCTTGGAGGAAAACATAGGAAGAACATTCTTTGATATAAATTACAAACAGATCTTTTTTTTTTTTTTTCAGCAGTACGTGGGCCTCTCACTGTTGTGGCCTCTCCCATTGCGGAGCACAGGCTCCAGATGCGCAGGCTCAGCGGCCATGGCTCACGGGCCCAACCGCTCCACGGCATGTGGGATTTTCCTGGACTGGGGCACGAACCCATGTCCCCTGCCTCAGCAGGTGGACTCTCAACCACTGCGCCACCAGGGAAGCCCCCAGATCTTTTTTGACCCACCTTCTAGAGTAATGGAAATAAAAACAAAAATAAACAAATGGGTCCTAACGAAACTGAAAATCTTTTGCACAGGAAAGGAAACCATAAACAAGATGAAAAAACAACCCTCAGAATGGGAGGGAATATTTGCAAACGAATCAGCAGACAAAGGATTAATCTCCAAAATATATAAAAAGCTCATGCAGCTCAATATTAAAAAAACAAACAACCCAATCAAAATATGGGCAGAAGACCTAAACAGACATTTCTTCAAAGAAGGCATACAGATGGCCAAGAAGCACATGAAAAGCAACTCAACATCACTAATTATTAGAGAAGCAAATCAAAACTACAATGAGGTATCACCTCACACCAGTTAGAATGGGTATCATCAGAAAATCTACAAACAACAAATGCTGGAGAGTGTGTGGAGAAAAGGGAACCCTCTTGCACTGTTGGTGGGAGTGTAAATTGATACAGCCACTATGGAGAACAGTATGGAGGTTCCTTAAAAAACTAAAAATAGAATTACCATATGACCAGCAATCCCACTACTGGGCATATACCCCGAGAAAACCATAATTCAAAAAGACACATGCACCCCAATGTTCATTGCAGCACTATTTACAGTAGCCAGGTCATGGAAGCAAACTAAATGTCCATCGACAGATGAATGGATAAAGATGTGGTACATATATACAATGGAATATTACTCAGCCATAAAAAGGAACAAAATCGGGTCATTTGTAGAGACGTGGATGGACCTAGAGACTGTCATACAGAGTAGGGTAAGTCAGAAAGAGAAAAACAAATACCGTATATTAACACATATATGTGGAATCTAGAAAAATGGTACAGATGAACCGGTTTGCAAGGCAGAAAGAAAGACAGAGATGTGGAGAACAAACATATGGACACCAAGGGGGGAAAGCAGGGTGGGGGGGAATGAACTGGGAGATTGGGATTGACGTATATGCACTAATACGTATAAAATAGATAACTAATAAGAACCTGTAGTATAAAAAAATAAATAAAATTCAAAAAAAAGAAAACACAACATTGTAAATCAATAATACATCAATTAAAAAATTGATAAAAGTAGATATTTTATCAGTGAAGTTTTATTTTAACTAATTTGTGAAGTGAAGAACTTCAGTGTTTTTTAAGTAGAGACAGTGAACAGAGAAGCAAACTAAAGAATGCCCTGTTCCATCCGAACAATGAATGGAGAAAGTAAGAAAGCAATATTGTTTCTCCCCTTCTCACGTCCTTAAGCCCTCCTCATGACTGAAGTTTCAGTGGGTCAAAAGTAAGGAAACATCATGGCTCCATGAAGCTCAAAGGCACAGCTCAGCCCTCTCTTACTGTTGTGAAAAATGCATGAACTAATTACACCTTAAACCTCTGAATCAGCAGGATGATAATAACCTGTAATACAGCTAATTTAGTGGTCACCCTGATCTGGTGGTTAAGAACATATTTATTCTATTTGCTTCACATCTACTCAGTTATTTTGCCCTCAAAACCAGCTCAAACAGCATCTCACATGGACAAATACACATTGTTCCCCTTATACGTGGTGCCACTTGCACTTTTGTTCTTCCTGGACCCAAGGTGCTTCTCCATCTAGGTTGGAGACAGAGGGCAAGTAGTAGTGGAAGAGACAAAGAATATTCTAAAACTTCCATGGCTTCTGTTTCTACACGAGCTGGGAAAGGCCTTCTCATAGGAGAAATAATGCCAGGGAGACAGTACTTGCTCAGCATGGAATCCATAGGCCTCCTATATGGGGACAGCTGTGACTAAGCCACCATTAGTCACAAATGTCAACAATCTCTTTCTTAAAGACAACAAGGAAGACAAGACGGAGTGCAGGAAGGCATGGTGGCAACACGTCTCTTAGAACAAAGCTAAGTTGGTCTTTTCCAAACAGAAAGGGCTGCAGTTTTGCTCAACACACGTTTATTGAGCACCCAATATTTTCAGGCTTGGATGGTTAACTTTATGTGTTGACATGACTGGGATGCCCAGAAAGCTGGTAAAACATTTCTGGGCATGTCTGTGAGGATATTTCCAGAAGAGATCAGCATTTGAATCAGTAGACAGAGTAAAGAAGATCACCCTTCCCCAAGGTGGGTAGGCATCGTCCAATCCATTGAGGACCCAAGTAGAACAGAAAGGCAGGATAAGAGCACATTCTCTCTCTCTGCTTGAGCTCAGACATCCATCTTCTCCTGCCCTTGGACATCAGAGCTCCTGGTTCTCAGGCTTTCAAACCCAGATAGGAACATACAATTTCCAGAAGAGATCAGCATTTGATCGCCAGCCCCAGATTTTCCAGGCCTTCACATTCAGATCGAATTGTACCACTGGCTTTCCTGGGTCTCCAGCTTGCAGAGCGTAGATGGTGGGTCTTCTTGGCCTCCATCACTGCATGAGCCAATTCTTAGCATAAATCTCCCCTTATATATCTGCATCTCCTATTGTTTCTGTTTCTCTAGAGAACCCTAATACAGAGCTGTAGATCCAGAGAAGTGTAACATAGGAGTTTTTTCTTCCAGTGGTAGGTACAGATGTTAAGCCAATAACCTTGGTAAATGTAAGTATAGTGAAAGAGGTTTGTGCAGGATCCCAGGGGAGCACAAAGGATGGGCACCCAGCATGGGGCTTGAGGTTCAGGTAATGACCAAAGAGCCACACCGTAAAGAGTCTGGAGGTGTGAGAACAAAAGGATGACAAGGAGGCCGACCAGGCAGTGTGTCTGTCTTCCTGGGAGCTCCTTGACGGAGCCAGGTGTGCAGAAATGCATCCCTAGTGCCTGGCCCAGCACTGCAGCTAGAAGGTGCTGGCTGAACGCCTGAACTCATGGACCTGAAATCATGGGATCTATTCTTGACCAATTAATTTTCCAGTCTATTTTTCTTTTGCAGTTAAACATTGTATCTGTAATCTAGCGTGACTTCAAAAGAGCTTCTTTATCCCTGTCTTTCACAAGATATTGACAGTTTCTTGGGGCAGGAGTATGTCTTATTCATCTGTGTATCTACAGGTAGTAGATCGAAGCTTTGATATTATCGGAGCTCAAAGATACCACTCATGCTGAGCTGCAGTAAAATGAACCGAGAGGTGTAGCTAATGCTGCTTTGTGTTAATTATTTAAACCAAAGACTTGTTGACTGAATAAAAGATAAGGATAACATAAATTCTATATTATGTATAATATGAAATGCAATAGTCTCAATATATAAAATCATATATGCAATAGTATATATAATATGTTATATATGAAATATATAATATGAGCTAACATATTATTATATAATTTTATATGTATTTTATAAATTCAACATGAGATGCCTTTACTGAGGGATCCTTCCTCATTGAAATGGAAGGGATTTATTACTTGGCTTGTCACAGGATTGTGTGTGTTAAAGGCAGAAGAAGAGAGATTTGAAGAGCCTCAAAACCAAGTGTAGAGGGAGCAGGCAGAATCTCCTGTTCTGCTCTGGCTTCTGATCAGGAAACTGAGTAAAGCATCGTCCTCTCACCAGAAGGCAGCCAGTCCAGAGCAATTTGCATAAATATCCCTGGTAACTTTTCCAGGCTTCCTGTAGGAAGAAAGACTGGATCTTGAATGGGAGGAAAATGGTCTCCTTTGAGATCCTAAGGACTCACCCGTACAAGGAACATTCTTCTACGCTGGAGGGACTGCTAACTGCAAAAAGACAGTGGAAAGGGCTGCTGTGGTAACTGATACGTGAATTTTCTGAAATGGTACTGGGCTTCTTTTCCAGGCTGTTCAAGTCACCCACAGCATTTCACGCCTCCAACAAGCAAGGTTTTTGTTTGGGATTTTCTTTGTCTTTGGTAGGATCAAGTGCACTGTGTGTAAAATGAATTGAGGTCTTTAGGGAAAGGTGCTGTGCCACCTGGTATTATTACCATGTTTCTATCTTGACATAGAACTCATTTCAGTCATGGTATTAGGAAAAAAAATAAGGTGCTCGGTTATTGTTAGTTTCCATTTATTTGTTCTGGAGCTTCAAATTCAATTACATTCGGAGATGAACAGGAGATCACTTGAACAGCTGTATGTATGGTGATCCTATTTACACAATTCTCTTTAACTTCCATGTGCTCATAAGATAATCAAATCTCTCTTCTGTGTTTTAACATTCTAGTGCACTTTGGAAGAGGAAAAGAGAATTATTTTAAGTTGTTCCCTAAAAGTATTTTAAGAACGTGGACTCTGTATATACACATATGAATACATACACACACACACACGTCAAAACAAATAAAATCTAGATTATTAGTTCATTCAACAAACAGGTATTAACTAACACATAGTAAGCATAGCTTAGGGCTTCAATAATGTCTCAGATTGTAGAGCTATTACCTCCCAAAGATGAATTTACCTTAAACTGACTAGCACCTTCTTTTTGAGTTACTTACTTACACTGAAACAAATGTTTTCCCATTATTACAAGACTTTACTTCACAAATTACTTCCCTAATATTCCAGGCTGCTCTTTAATTTACAATCAAATGTTTGTACATTGATAAAAGAAATGTTCGCATGTTGAGGTGTGGGGAAGTCATTCTGGCTTACACAGGAGTTAACTTGAATTTGATGCTGACTAGAACAGCCTGTCTGTAGCCTATCAGACATATATTGTACACTGGCTTTAATTATTCAAGACAAGGGCGCATTGACCAGACACAAAGAATGTCCATGTTAAAAATAAAAGATGAAATGCCTCCCTTCCTGGGACACCAGTTCTGGTAACTCCTTTGATATGACCCCCTTCCCAGGTGCCAAGTCCATGCTGACTCGCTATGTACATGCTGGTCTATTCTTTTTTTTGAAACCTTGAAGGAATGTCTCCCTGACCTCTTTGATATTCTTTGTTCTCACAAGACATGAAACTGTGTTGAAAATCCTGCTTCTCCAGAGCAGTTTCTCAGAGTCATCTGGGAAGCTGGCTTCTGGGCTATAGTCCTCAGTTTGGCTCAGATAAAACTCTTTTCTATTCCTATTATTGATTGTTTATTGATTATTTTTGTTGACAACATACATGCCCATAAATTAGGATCAGGTCAGACTGGGTCATGAAAGGAGGTTATTTTCCATGGCAGAACCCACATAAGAGGCTTCCATGGGCTGCGAAGATACATTAGACAGAAAACATCCCGGAGCAATTCTGTGGTCAGTGGTTGAAGGCATAAGACAAGGGCCCAACAGTAGAGTAAACACTTGGAATTGGAAGTCAGAGACATCGGGAAAACAGAGCAAGAAATGAAGCAAAGATCAAGAGAAGACATGTTATTTGAGAAAATAAGATCATGAACAAGCATCTGCTCTGATATATTCTATCCTTTATTGGTTAATAGTATGGAAGGTGATTCCTTAAGATTAGGAAGAGTTTCCACATATGGTAACTGGTCTGAGATTTCTTCTTTTAAAAAATCTCAGTTGAGTTCAGTTTATATTTAATCAAATAAAACAGAAATATGTAATAAGGCTGGAAATCAGCAATATCTGAATTGTCTAAAATGAGAAAAGACAATTCTGGAAGAACAAGGCCGAGCATCAATCCTGGCAAAATTGTCATACAGATTATTATATGGATGAGTATTAAATGGAAGACTGACTATTAGATGGATGATTGGGTATAACCTTGCACACAGGGCATAATGATCGGTAGGAACCAACACGGTTTTACTAAGAATAGGTGAAGCCAAAATCACACCTCTCCTTTTTGTGATAGAATAAATAGATCAGGAGAATTTCATCAGCACAACAGAACTGGATTTCAGTAAAGTTTGACCAAGCCTCTCATGACACCATTTTATATAAGACAAAGTACTGGGATAAAATAGGAGAGGAATTAGGGGAGTTTGCAGCTGGTCGGGTAGTCATAACTCCCCAAAACATGTCAGCAGATGGGGTGAAAACCTGAAGGCAGTCTCAGGTGACATGCCAACTAATGAAGCTTTCCTTCCCAGTCTTATCCACAATTTTCCATAAAATCATGAAAAGCTCCTATCTCCTTGTGGAAGGTACACACGGGGAAGCCCAACCCATGCACTGGTTGACTCCATCATTACCCACAAAGCTCCTGGCAGGTGGAACATGCACCACAAAAAAAGTGATAAAGGTAAATGCAAATATAACAACAAAGAAGCTAGGATATTGGGAAAGACAATTTACAGGATAGCATATTATGTAGTATCATAGCTAATGTACCATCGCCTGAATAAAAATGGTATGAAAAAGTACAATGACTATAAACTCTCCCACCAAAGAAAAAAAAAAAAATTCACGTCATCTCAGGTTAGATGAACAGAGATACTGGAGCCAGGACAAGGGCTGTATATGGTATCCAGGTGTTTCTGGCCGGTCGAGCCCATGAATGTATTGTTTTCAGTCCCGGGTGTCATAGTTTAAGTGGGACTTTGACAAAGTTGAGTCCATCCAGAAACGTGAGGACATGGTCAGGAAGGGCAGAGTCACGTCCATGAAGAATGGGGGAGGCGTTGCAGGCACACCCATCAGGAAACTTTCTACCATTGCTAGGAAGCGGAGGACCACGTCTGACCTCCAGACACAAGCTGCCAAAAGGGGGATTTGGGGCTCACGATAAGGAAGAAATGTCTGTGGATTAGAGCATTTCAGAAGCAAAATGACCTCCCTTATGACATAAACTTCTTGGACCTAAAAAGAAAAAAGTGATTCCTCTGCTTTTAGGTCTGACTGAACCTTCCTTTTGCCTCCAAATTAAGACCCAGAATCATCCCTTCTAGGAGGAATCACTGACCCACCCACCCCCACTGTGATTTAGATGTTCCTTTTCCCACCGTACCCTCTTAGTGTTCTTTTTATATATATTCTGATTAGATCATTTTCACACTACGTTTTAATCACAGGTCTTCTTGACAGCCTGCCCAGACACACTTTATAGGGGAGGAACGAAGTTTTATTCTTCCTCGTGTCCAGAGCACCTAATATACCACAGAACTTAGGAAACACGGTTGAGGAAACACCATAGGCCTGGATTCAGCGCAGTGGGAGTGTCAGCAAATGCAGACACACTAGCAACCGACTGCAGGTGAGGAGGAAAGGCAAGGCATGACGTTAAAAATGAAAAGTTGAAAACTGAAATCACAGAGGAGGGTGCGTGGGCTGGGAGACAACAGTGGTATTGCTATGACCTCACTTGAGTCAGATAACAGAGAGGGTGCTTAGTCTTCCTGATGGTTCCATGTCAGGCACTGGACACCAGTTACTCTGTGGGCATTGTTGTCACGGCCACTTAACAGACGAGGAAGCAGCCTTGGGGAGGCCAAGATGCTCTCGTGATATGGCTAATAGGCCATTCCAGGACGGGAATCTCACCCTGCCCGACCCTGAAGGACCTTGTCCCAAAGAACTGAAAACAGCCTCCAAAACACATGCGCTACAAAAAGAAAACAAAGTGGGAAAGTCACAGTAAAAGAGAAATCAAAATATAAAAACTAAGGTAAAGGCAGGAGTGACATGGCCACATGCCATGAAATGGTTCCAATTAAGGGGGCACGTTTTAGAGGCAATGAGCCCTTCACAGTGTACATGGAACACTGAGCTTCACTTCATTTCCTAGCTCACGACTTTGCAGTCGTTTTGCTTGCTAATAACCACAATAAGAAGTACATTTAACGTTACAGCCAACTTGTATTTTATCATTTTTAAAGGCTTTGGTTGTGACATGACAATTTAAAATATTCCATTACTTATTAATTATATAGTCATGGATACATTTCACTATGTGTTAATTATGCAATCTGCTTGACAGAGTTAACTATGACTTAAAAGAAAAAGTTATGCACATACATGCGCATATATATGTGTGTATATATAGATATAGATATATCTCCTCATGTCACAACTGTCATATTTTCCTGGCTATCATAGTACATCTATTTATCAATAGCCATATGTATATACTTGAAGTTATATTTATATATACTCTAAGTTTAATATAAAACTGAATATATGTAAATGTGCTCCTTCTTGGCCCAAATTTTATGGATTATTGAAAAGAAACTTTTCAAAGTTTCAAACCCATAAAAACATTCATAAAGAAAACAGGAATAAATGTATGTATGTATACTCTATGTACAGAAGTATCAACATTTATTCATTCATTCAATCATTCATTCATTCAATAGATATTTATTTCATGCTGGCTCTGACAAGATCTACTCCGGGGACTAAAAACACAGGGCTTGGTGTCATCCAGCAAGCATCCCAAATGCCTGATTTGTGCTGGAAGAGAAGTTGACCCCGCTGGACACACACACGAAGAGAATACAGCTTCTGAGGCATAGACAGTTCCAGTGAAGTGGGAGAAGTGCTGTCGCAAAAGGAAGCCCTGGAGAAAACTGGGGCCCCTGAACCCACCTGATCGGGTAAGAGCTTGGGAGAGCCCCAAAGGGGAGGTGACACCGAGCTGAGTCCTGAAAGTACAGGAGGGCAAGACGGAGGTGGTGCGCGGCATGCGGTAAATCAAGAGCCTGCAGGTCCCAGCGGGCACCGCAGCCACGAGGCAGGTGCGAGTGAGGGCTGAAGTGGGGAACAGGAGTGATGAGCCTCCCAGGATTGGAAAGAGCCTCACAGGCTTCCTGTAAAGCATCTTCGGTACTCTCAGAAGGCTCATGTCTGCGTTTGACATTGTCCACAGAAAGTTTTTCAAAGGGAAATATACATACACTTTTTTTTTTTTTTTTTTTTGCGATACACAGGCCTCTCACCGCTGTGGGCTCTCCCACTGCGGAGCACAGGCTCCGGACGCGCAGGCTCAGCGGCCACGGCTCACAGGCCCAGCCGCTCCGCGGCATGTGGGATCTTCCTGGACCGGGGCACGAACCTGTGTCCCCTGCATCGGCAGGCGGACTCTCAACCACTGTGACACCAGGGAAGCCCTATACACTTTTGATTATCATTTTCATAAGACAAATACAGAAAGAGAGCAAGATTCATTATGTAAATACACCAGAAATACATGCTTTTTACTACCTAAAAAAGTGAAAGATGTTTACCCACATATATGGCAGAATAGGAATTACTAAGACTGTTCCACACCTATAGTAACCAGGCTTTTATAGCATCATCCTTGAGCTCTTCTGCCAGTGCAAATTCTATCACACTGAGGAGAAACAGAAAGGAGAAAAGAAACCATGAAATGCAGGAAGTGTATAGCCTTTGTACCAACATTGTTTATAGATATTGAAAAACAGGATCTTCCATCTACAACAGGGCAAATGTTCTTGTGCTGATTTCACTTTGTCGTGTGATGCATGGAATCCCAAATGAGCAAAAACAATGGTTCCCACTCAGCCAAGAGGTTATATCCCCCAGGGGTCAGGATTTGCACACTGGCCTCTGTTCCCAGAACGGGGAGTGTGTGAGGACCTGATGAGTGGGGGGAGGTCACTGGGGTTACCACCAAATGATGGTGGACAAGACAAGGAATCAACTTCCTTCTCTTTAAGTTAGAGAAGCCAAATGCAATGCCTCAATCTGTTGATCTTCTCTGGGGAAAAAGATGAAGTAACAGAAAATACAGTCGGCCTTCTATATCTTCGAGCCCTACATCCTCAGGGTCAACTGACCTCAAATCAAAAATATTCGAGGAAAAAAATTCCAGAAAGTTCCAAAAAGCAAAACGTGACTTTGCTGTGCACTGGCAATTATTTTCATAGCATTAACATCCTATTTACAACTATTTACATATGCATATACAACTATTTACATATACATATACAACTATACATTGTATTAGGTATTACAGGTAATCTAGAGATGATTTAAAGTATTCGGGAGGATGTGTGTAGATTACATGCAAATACTAAGTCATTTTACATAAGGGACTTGAGCATCTGCAGATTTTGGTACCTGAGGGGGGTCCTGGGACCAACCTCCCGTGGATACCAAGGGGTGACTGTACTATGAATAAAATGGGTCTCACTCCTGAATTTCCTTAGAAAATTTTAGAGAAACTTCGAGAAAAGGAGAACACAGGAGTATTTCTACCAAAATCCAGGAAAATAAAATTCTGAAGACAGAGAAGAGAGACCTCACACACTACTGAGAGGTGAGTGTTATCCTTTACTTAAAGGACACAGAAACCTAGATTTGAATTCAAGTTCATGCCAAGTAGCCCGATTAGTACAGTCTAGCAGGCACTTGAGACACCCGGAGAAGTCTACATCATCACAAATGTGGGGCTGTAAGGGCAGCTGACCCCACCCCTTGCAGCAGAAGCAAGATGAACATACTCCTGTCCTGGTCCCGTCTGTCCTAACTAATCCAAGGCACAAAAGAAAACTTGTACTTAACTTTTTGTAACATGAACTTTTTAAAAATACACTTATAACCAGTGAAAAGTATTTGTTATTGATCCTACTGACTTTGTATAGTTACTAAACTGAGCTTCTGACTTTGAGATTTCTCTGTCGTGAGTCATGTAGGCAGCTAAGTAGGTCAAGACAACCAGAGCGTCACCATCTTACAGCCACTCATCCCCCAGGAGAGAAGGACTGGCTTGTGTACTGCTTGTTGCTAAAGGTTATGAGCCATCGACCCGGGTCCCTCAGCTGTGTCATAACCCACTGTGCACGTGGCCACCGTTTGAGCCTAACGCATAGATTCGTGAGACTTGGGGTCAGGGAACCAGCACCCCCAAGCTGATGTCCCTGCTGTTGGAGGTGCTCTGATCCACTGAGTCTCCTTTTCTACTTCTGGCCCTGATGGGGGGCGGCAAGTCAACCTCCTTGCTTGTTCAGTTGTCTCCATTGGAAACGTGTTATGTCTTGCCATCCTCCAGGACAGGGATCAGCAAGCTTTCTCTGCAAAGGGCCAGGTAGTAAGTGTGGTACACTTTGTTGTGACTACTCAACTCTGCCATTTAGCATGAAGGCAGCCATGGACAATATGGAAATGAATGAATGTGGCTGCCGCCCAGTAAATCTTTACAGACACTAAAGTTTGAGTTTCACCTAAGTTTCATGTGTCATGAAATATTGTTCTTCTCTTGATTTTTTTCAACCATTAAAAATGTAAAAACCATTCTCAGCACATGGGCCATACAAAAACAGGCAGGATTTGGCTTGTGGGCCATGGTTCACCAACCCCTGCTCTATGAGATTGGAGTTCTTTTTTTTTTTTTTTTTTGTCGTACGCGGGCCTCTCACTGTTGTGGTCTCTCCTGTCGCAGAGCACAGGCTCCGGACGCGCAGGCTCAGTAGTTGTGGTGCACAGGCTTAGTTGCTCCATGGCACGTGGGATCTTCCTGGACCAGGGCACGAACCCATGTCCCCTGCATCGGCAGGCAGACTCTCAACCACTGCGCCACCAGGGAAGCCCAAGATTGGAGTTCTTAGCCTGGCAACCTTGAATAGTGAGGAAGGTGCCATGAAAGATGATGACGTTTTGGGGAAGAAAAGGCAAGGAACCCACAGGGGTTCAGAAACTTAAGGAAGCTCACTGGGAGATGTTAGCAAATGTTGCCCAAATGATGGAGGCAATACGTGGTCCACCCTTGTCCTGTGTGCTAATGACCAACAGCTGAGGCAGTGGATAGAATTTGAGCAGTAAGTAGGGTTGAGACAAGCCACCCAAGTGGTGCCATGATGGTTGCCTGCTCTGCTATGGGATCAGGGAAGAAAGCACAACTGTGCACACTGTTAACAACCCCAGTGAGAACCATTCCTGGAGAGCAGCTGCCCTCATACAGAGTGATGAGTGCTGACTATCGAGAGAACAAGAGGAGGGAAATCTAGGACCACTCGCTCAACAGGCTGGGGAACTGTGAGAGATGTGGCTGATGCATCTGTGTGATAAGAGGGTCAAGAAAAGTTATGTTCTTAGAGAGTGAAAGGCAGCAACTAAGCTGTCTCACACTTGACCCTATACTCCAAGCCAATATCCAGACTATTCAAATTCCAGGAGTTCCATCAAGAAGTGCAAGCAGGAACTTCCCTGGTGGCACAGTGGTTAAGAATCCATCTGCTAATGCAGCGATACACGGGTTCGAGCCCTAGTTTGGGAAGATCACACATGCCCACCACAAGTACTGAGCCTGCACTCTAGATAGAGCCCATGAGCCACAACTACTCAACCTGCGTGCTGGGACTACTGAAGCCGGAGTGCCTAGAGCCCGTGCTCCGCAACAAGAGGAAACACCACAGTGAGAAGTCTGCTTACTGCAAAAGAAGAGAAGCCCCCCGCACGCAGCTACAAAGACTCAGTGCAGCCAAAAATAAATAAATACACTGCAAAAAAAAAAGAAGTGCAAGCATTGTCCCTGTCCTCAGAGTCTACATCTCAGAGACAATAGTCAGAAATTGATACTTGATTTGAGCTACCCCAGCCAATGAGACAGCACTAGCCCTAGAAGATCAACAGGGCAGTCTAAATTCCTAATGGATGATGGATCATACTAGGTAATAGACTAGCCTTAGACCATATCCTGCCCACACAAGGAGGTGCAGGGATGGTCACTAACGCTTCCTGTTGTGTTTGGATTAATACCATCACTCAGGGACTTCCCTGGTGACGCAGTGGTTAAGAATCTGCCTGCCAATGCAGGGGATATGGGTTTGATCCCTGATCCGGGAAGATCCCACATGCCACAGATCAACTAAGCCTGTGCACCACAACTACTGAACCCCTTGCGCCTAGAGCCCGTGCTCCGCAACAAAAGAAGCCACCGCAATGAGAAGCCCGTGCACCACAACAAAGAGTAGCCCCTGCTCGCTGCAACTAGGGAAAGGTCATGCACAGCAATGAAGACCCAGTGCAGCCAAAAATAAATAAAAATTTTAAAAAAAATACCATCACTTAGGTGGACCGTAAGATAGAAAGCTAACGTTTATCCGAAAGAAGACCTGCTGGTCTCCTCTGGGACCTACTCTACTGGAGATCCAGGATCCAGGGGACATAGCTGACATCAGCACTGCTGGTCAGGTGCTTCCTACCAACCAGGATTTGGTTGATAAGATCTCAACCAAGTGCTGTATGAAATAAATTGAATTCTGTCCTGGTCTCTGCCTGTGTGTCTAGTCTGAGTTGCTGACAGGGTGGCGTACTCATGTGACAACCTGAGTCCAGCCAAGAACTTGTAGGGATGAGCACGCTGGCTTGTGTGGTGCTTGATAAAAGGTGCCGAGACCCCGGCCCTGGGAATCTCAGCTGTGGCACAATCTGCTCTGTGCATAGTTGCCATCTGGGTCCGTGTAACTCAGAGAAGAATTGGGGCTACATGCTGATGTTCCTGGCCTCGCTGTGCTGTGAGTATAAACTGTCTTGCTCTGTCTGGTGGGTCTTGGGACCTACTTTCAGCACCAGTGGAGCTGTCTCCAGCCTACTGCTTGCTTAGCTGTCTTGTTGCTCTTTGCCATCCGAGAAGAGGTTGGGGTTCTGCCCTGAGACTAGGCAACATACAAGAGCAGGAATTTCCCAGTGGGCCCTGTCACACCTGGAGGACATTTGGCTTAGAATCCATCCCATAGCTATCTAAAAGAGAATCCAGGATGAGATTTCAAGACGGAGACGGTGGTGCTGGTGCCCCAAGTGGCCTTCATTGATGTGACATTAAAGGCTTCAGGGTACAGAGGGGAAGAGCTGTGGGGTGGAAGAAGGCAGGGCTGGAATAGGAAGGGAATAGGGCGGCCAGGACCAAAGAAGTAAATTATCAATTTCTCTGATCCTTGGCTGTTTTGCAATCATCAACCAAGATGAAAACTCTCAGAATTTGGTGTTGGGTTAGAATCGCTCAGTCCCTGGGGTGAGAAACTGGAAGGAACTTTAAGGCCGAACTGCTGCTCTGCTGACACTTTCCTTCACTTCAAAAGGCATGCATTGTCTAATTTGCATAGTTCCACACTTGCGATTTGAACATTAGTTTGTGGAGACAGAAGAGAGCAGGCTTTTCCTAGACTAACAGCTAAAATTGGCCATGGATCCAATTTGTTTGGAATAAATTACTGCTACCATAAGTAGAATAATTTACACATATGATTTTTGTAAATCTTTCAGCTAAATCAGCCAGTCTTCAATAACCTTACTTGGATAATGACTCTCCTTAGAGAACATAATATTTGGGATCCCAGGTAAACAGGAAATTGCAAATGCAACTGAGCAATGATTTTAAGAGTGTATGTGTTGGTGTAAGGAATCCACATATTATAATTGTAACATTTTTGTAAAGAAAAACTTATTTATTTCATATACCATATTTCATATTATCTAAGACTCCATACAGTATAAGGCACATTATTATTTTATGATTACTAAAAAAGGGAACAAAATACTGCCAATGAAATTGACCTAATTTATTCTTATTTAGAACCCTTCCATACAACGTAGACCTCATTTCCACCAAAAACTCGTTCGTTTTTTAATTTTTTATACTTACTTACTTAGCTTTATTGTAGTAAGGACGCTTAACGTGAGATGTACCCTCAACAAATCTTTAAGTGCATGTACAGCATTGCTCACTATCAGCACAGTGGTGTCTGAATGTGGCAGGATGAAAAATTTGTTTTCTAGGATAGTCATAACCCTAGTCTCCAGGATTTTCTTCCAAGCTACTGACACCCATCCTGCAAGTTTCGATACTCACACTTTTTTTATTTTACTAGTATGTGTCAAAGGAAGATCTTCACGTGACAACAAGGAGGGCATTTAAAATGGCAACTTAACTCAACACATATAGTGCCAACAATGCCCGTGACAACATGCAGGACAGCCATGACCACGGTCATGCACTCACAGGCAAAAACAACCCCATCACGACTGTTGTGTGACCTACAGCAATTGTGAGGCATCACTGATTATAAGATGTATCACAAATAAAAAATGTTAAAATGTGTCTCCAGTTGCCGTCTTCCCATTCTTATTTAAACGCACCCAATTAAGCCAAAATTGTTTGTCAAGATCACACCCTCCACATTGCCAGCCCCAGTGGTCCATTCTCTCTGTTGACTTGTTTGAGTCTTGTGATCTCTTTCTCCTCCCTGACACTCTTTCTTCACTCAGCTTCCCAGATCCCACACACCCTTGGATTTCCTCTGAACTGAAGGACCACCCCTTTTCAGGCTATGTTTCTGTCTTCTCCCCACCTCCTCCACCTCCTAATGTTGCCACAGTCCTGGTCTCTACACTCGTACCCGTTGGTGAGATCATCCACTCTCATGCCTTCAAGTACCACCCATTTAATGGCCACATCCAAACCTGTATCTTCAACCTAGATGCAGTGGACAAAGAATGTCTCCAGCCCTACCAGTAAACAAAGGATGTTGTAGCCATTGAGCCATCAGCCACTGCAGCTGCTCCCAAGGGGATTCGGGATGGAGAAAACAGGATGCTGGCCCTAGATGGCTAAGGTGCACATCAAAGGAGTGGTTTCAATGAGCCCAGACTCTTGCATCTTCCCATAGATAGAAAAGCAGTAAATTCCTTAACTTGAGATGTCTGGTTTTCTTTAATTAACAGCAATCTTTTGATGTTCTGACTACCTGGTCTTTGTTGCAAAAACCCCTATATATCCTGGCTCTTCCCTTACCTCTTGGGAGCAGTCCCTCAGAGCCATCTGAGAGGTTGTATCCTGGGCTTAAATCCTCAGTTTTGTCCACCAAATAAAACACAATTCTCAACTTTTAGGTCGTGCAGTTTTTTCAGTCAGCAATGTCTCTCCCAAGCTCCAGACTCAAACATCCAACTCTCACTCAAGATCACTGGTTGTCTAACACAGTGGTCCCCAACACTTTTGTCAACAGGGAACTGTTTCGTGGAAGACAATTTTTCCACGGACCAGTGGTGGGGGCTGGTTCAGGCGGCAATGTGAGCGATTGGGGAGGGATGGGGAGCGGTGGGGAGTGGTGGGGAGGGATGGGGAGCGGGGGGAGCGGTGGGGAGCGGTGGGGAGGGACGGGGAGGGACGGGGAGCGACGGGGAGGGACGGGGAGGGACGGGGAGCGGTGGGGAGCGACGGGGAGCGACGGGGAGGGACGGGGAGGGACGGGGAGCGGTGGGGAGTGACGGGGAGGGACGGGGAGCGGTGGGGAGCGGTGGGGAGCAGTGGGGAGGGACGGGGAGGGACGGGGAGCGACGGGGAGCGACGAGGAGGGACGGGGAGCGGTGGGGAGCGGTGGGGAGGGACGGGGAGCGACGGGGAGCGGTGGGGAGCGGTGGGGAGCGACGGGGAGCGACGGGGAGCGACGGGGAGGGACGGGGAGCGGTGGGGAGCGGTGGGGAGCGGTGGGGAGCGACGGGGAGCGACGGGGAGCGGTGGGGAGGGATGGGGAGGGATGGGAAGCAGCAGATGAAGCTTCGCTCGCTTGCTTGCCGCTCACCTCCTTCTGTGCGGCCCGGCTCCTAAAAGGAGGCAGACCGGTACCCGTTCACGGGCCGGGGTTTGGGGACCACTGGTCTAACTGATGTTTCACTCAAAATCAAACTCCTTATCCTCTCCCAAACTTGGTTCGACTCACCTTCCCCACTTAAATTGATAGCAACTGCATTTTGGCTTCTCCTTGGAATCCCCCAGACGCCTCTAATCGCCTACATCTACACCTAGTCCATCAGTGAGTCTTGTTGGCTCTTTGAAAAAATCTCCAGGATGTTAACACTCCTTGACACCTCCATTCCTGCCCCCTGTCTGCGCCACCACCATCTCTCAGCTGGATCCCCACCACCCTGCCTAGCAGGCTTCCCTGCCCTTGACACTTGTCACCTACAGCCACCATCTAAACTGTTAGGTCACTTCTGCTCAGGGTGCTTCTGCTCGAAACCCTGCAATTTGACTCACAATAAAAGCCAAAGTCCTTCCAATGAGGCCCTAAGTCATCTGGCCCCCATGACATCTCTGACCTTCCCTCTGACCACTTTTCCCCTTGTTTCCTGTACTGCAGCCTAGAATGCTCTTCCTCTAGATCTGTCTTAGAAAACCTCCTTCCCACCTTCAAGTCTTTAATCCAACTTCTATTCTCAAAGAAGTGTGCCCTGAGCATCTCTTTGCTCTGTTCTGCTATCCTTCTCTCACCCCGATCTCCTCCAGTCCCCTCACTCTGCTCTACTGAAGAGGGCACAGCACTTACCCCCTTCTAACATACAATTGGCCCTTCAGATCCGCCAGTTCCATACCCGCAATTCAACTAACCACAGACCGAAAATATTAGAAAAAAATGTTTTTAATTCCAGAAAGTTCCAAAAAGCAAAACTTGAGTTTGCCATGTTGACAAGTATTCACATAGCATTCACACTGTATTAGGTATTATAAGTAATCTAGAGATGATTTAAAGTATACAGGAGGATGTTCATAGCTTATATGCAAAATACTACGCCATTTTATAGAAGGGACTTGAGTATCCTTGGATTTTGCTATCTGCAGGGGTCCTGGAACCAATGTCCCTCAGATACTGAGGGACGCCTGTACTATGTAGTTCACTTTTTATTATGCTCATTGTTTATTATCTGTCTCACTTACAGAATGTAAACTCCCAAAAAGCAGGGATCATTGTTTTTTTACTCATGGATGAAGATGAGCATCCAGCATATAGTACGTGCTCAATAAATCTTTGCTGAATGAATGAAAGAAGCAAGTTGGAGAAGAATGTATAGGAAGCAAGGACTCTAAGCAGTGCTGAGCAGGATGTATTAGATACTGGGAGATGAGGCTGCAGGCTGCAGAAGCTGACAGGTTAGGGTGAAAAAAACTGCAGTTGGGGCTAAAAACAATGAGAAGGAGAAGGCGTGGAACTGACTGAGATAAAACAGCCGTCTTAAGAGTAGGGTTGTTCCAGATGAATGGATAAAGAAGACGTGGTGTGTGTGTGTGTGTGTGTGTGTGTGTGTGTGCGGGTGTGTGTGTGTGTATAAAATGGACTATTACTCAGCCACAAAAAGAATAAAGTAATGCTAGTTGCAGCAACACAGATGGACCTAGAGATTATCATACTAAGCGAAGTCAGACAGAGAAAGACAAATATCATATGATATCACTTATATAGTATGTGGAGTCTAAAAAAAAAGATATAAATGAACTTATTTGCAAAACAGGAATAGGCCCACTGACATAGAAAACAAACTTATGGTTACCAAAGGGGAAAGGGGTGAGGAGAGAGAGATAAATTAGGACTTTGGGATTAACGTACACACACTACTATATATAAAATACATAAACAACGAGGACCTACTGTATAGCACACGGAACTACATTCAATATCTTGTAATGACCTACAATGGGAAAGAATATGAAAAAGAATATATATATGTATACGTATAGCGGAATCACCTTGCTGTACATCTGAAACTAACACAACATTGTAAATCAACTATACTTCAATTTTTTAAAATGTGCTCAAAAGAGTAGGGCTTTTCCAAGAGCCTGTCTTGTAATAAAGACTTACCAGCTCCTCTCTTTTTAAACAGGGCTTGCTATAGTTCTATTCAGAGAAGAAAATCCTTAAATTTCTTTTCTCAGTCTAATCTGTGCATTGGAATGTGTTGCCTTCTCACGAGAAAATTTAATAATTGAATATTTACTTTAAATAGGACAAAAGCCAAGGAATGGTAAACAACCTCCACGTTTGCTCTGTCACATCCACACAGGCACCATTTGAGATTGTATAAAACCATGATGGCCATGATATTTTCTTTTAAATGCATTCCTCAGAATCAGTGACTCTATAATCATGGCATCTATCTTTACTTAGGAAGTTCACATGAAATACTTTTCTTCATTTAGTGTCCTTTTTTAAAAGGAAAAAATGAGACAGTATTCTCCATTCTCAGATGAAAAGTTTTGGAAGAAGGAAATCTCAGCATGAGCATACAGGGGGAAATAATCAAAGGTAACTTTCTGAATTATAATTGTGATCCCTGGATGGGACTCAGCACCATAGCAAAGAAAACTGCTGACTCAAAATGTTTGCATCCTAGTCCAAAAAGGAACAATTCAAAACCTCTAGATTATAATTTAGCTGACGGTGTTTAAGACAACCAGACTTTGGTGGGTTTTTTTTTTTTTTTTTAGTCTTGCAAAGGGAAAATTGAAGCAAAATCCCACTGAAAAACTCTTTCATGCTTAACCAAAAAGCACCTCACTAAACAGCTAAATCCTTGATCATATAGCTTTGAAGTGGCAAAAACAGGTGTCAATCCCAGGTCTGACTCTGTTCCTCTCTTCCTTTGCAGATTTAGAAATGTTATGCAACATTTTGTAAGAAGACTCACATTCATGTCTGTCTATTTTTTCTATATTACATGGGCACTGAGGTTTGTGGTATTATTTAAAAGATTTTGATGGGGACATAAAACGCCATTGATGTTGATCAAAGCTGTTATATTCTACTAAAATTTATCTTGAGTAAAATAGAAGGGCCACAGTACTGGGTGAATGCATTTATTTTCAATTTTATAGACATTGCTGAATGCATTCTGTCTTTGATCATACTATAATGGCTTCTCCTGAGAACCAAGTATCTTGAAAGTGAAATTTAAGAACCTTTTCAAACGTTAACTCATTCTTGTCAGAGCCTCTGAATTTTCCACCAGGAGAGTTATTCCTGGAAGGCAGTATTTCTGAATAGCTTCCCTCCAGACTAGGATTTCTACAGTCAAGTAAGTTTGGCAAACACAGCAGGCACACCATATTTCCTCTCTTGAAAATGTGTCATCTCTACAATAGCATATTAAGGACTCTATTTATTGAACTAACACATTTGGAAAATTGGGAAATATGGGCCTTGGGCCTGTGACACATCCGTACCAAGACATAAAGAGTCCTCAGAGCCTGTGCTGGCCTTATCACCTGTGTGGGAATGTCTCCCTGCTTCACACTCAACCTGGGCTCCTCTGTCCTGCTTGAGTGTGTGTGTCATGTGGCACCTGGCCGCCTCCACTGCTACCTCCGCCCCCGGTGGGGACCGGACAGGGTCCTTCTACTGCAGCACAGGATGGGTACGTGTAGGCTGTTGCCCTGCGTTGGCTGCTGACAGAGACCCATTGGCCACGGGAGACCCACTCCCAGGACTGAAGCTGATCCTGCTCTGTCTTTTCTCTACATAAGCAAATTCTTGTTCCATCAGTGCTTGGCTGCATTGCTTTCCTTGGGCTCCAGCACAAAGACACCATGGGCAGAAGTGTTCTGACGTCCATGACAGACAACAGATGCCACTTGCTTGATAAACACACTTGGGGAAAATCTGCTCTAAATGCAGTAGCATTAGAAACTAGAAGAACTCCTGCTACTTTAAATATATATATATATATTCTGGCAGCACGAATATGTCACTGATGAACCAGATCATCTGATCACAAACTTCTGACAAAGTTGGTGCAGGTGTGTGACAACTGAGAAAGGCACTCTCGGCCTCACCTCTGCTTCATGGAGATGAAGGCTGTGGCCTTGGAACCCGAGCCCTTCCGTCTACTCAGCAGTAAGAGAACGCTGGGTTTTACACTCGAAAAGTTGGAGAGCTAAGTGGCTATAGTGACGGCAACTATTATGATTTACCGATATTCAGTTCACGTTTGCAGAAGGATTCAGTATTTTTACGGCGGGGTTTCTGAAAGAGAGCAGGCAGTGTCCTGTGAATGCACTTTGATGAGGAACAAAATCGTGGTGTCCGCAAATGCACACATCTCGAGGAGGGCAGGAGGTCATCAGGTTTGGGTGAAATGTCCGAGTTTTGGGCTCATCCGCATAATTTTCTCAAGTCATTTAAACATAGAGAATTCATAAAGTTTCTGAGTTCTGGGCTTCCCTGGTGGCGCAGTAGTTGAGAATCTGCCTGCCAATGAAGGGGACACAGGTTCGAGACCTGGTCTGGGAAGATCCCACATGCCGCGGGGCAACTGGGCCCATGAGCCACAACTACTGAGCCTGCGTGTCTGGAGCCTGTGCTCCGCAACGAGAGAGGCCGCGACAGTGAGAGGCCCCCACTCACTGTAACTAGAGAAAGCCCTCGCACAGAAACGAAGACCCAACACAGCCAAAAATAAATAAATAAAAATAAATAAATTTATTTTAAAAATTGTTTTAAAAAAAAAAAAGTTTCTGAGTTCTACTGTTACTATGAGAAACACCTCTCCGTGGTGTGTGGGACACAGTTAAGGGTGGCCAGCCTGCGGTCACCTGGGGACAGAGAGCCACCTCACGGCACAGGCGTGGGGCAACAAAAACCTGGTTGAGGGCAGAGCGCTTGCTCCTTGCTGGACTGTTGATACATGTTCAAGCCACCACAGCATGAAACTGTTAGCACAGAAAAGCTACTCAGAGGCGTCCAGGGCGTCCCCGCTTCCGGGACCCCGTGCCTGGACCACGTGGGGAAAGCTGACGTCCCGCTGGAGGATCAGAAGAGCCCTGGACCCAGGACGCCCCCTTGACTGCCCTGCATGGCTGGAACCCCGCTTCTCTTCCATCCCATGTCCTCTGTGTCCCAGGTCACTGGAGCTGTGTGACGGACACAGAGCCACCTCCTCTGTGCATCTGCCCGAGCTGGTGGCTTTCCAGAGAACGGCGGGCACACGCCGGGGACCGATGGGAGGCCGAGGGCTAGGACGGGCATTCGGAGGCCTCATTCAGCAGGTGCCCGTTCCGACTGGGTTTTGGAAGCGCAAGGTAGGGATGAGGCCCCTCCTCGGGCCAGCCACTCCCTGCCTTCCTCCAGCCACTGCCACCCCGGCTCTGACATCCACGGACAGCCACGGTGCTCCGGTCACCACGCCTCCGCTCTGGGCACAGCTCGTCTGTGGAGTCGCACTCCCTCCAGAATAACAGGCAGAGTGCCCACGCTGGCCACGGACAACGTCCATCCCCCGGCCCGTCCCTCTCCTCCCACCGTCGCCCCTCCCACTCCACCTCCTCGGGTCTCTGCCTGCTGAGCCGGGGGACCCTCGCACGCACCACCGCGCTTCCCCGGCTCCCTGACACTCTCCCCAGGGTCCACGTGGCTCTCTCCGGAGGCTTCTGGCTCCACGTGAGCCACACCTCCTGGAGAAGCCACACCTCCCGGAAAAGCCACACCTCCCGGAGAAGCCACACCTCCCGGAGAAGCCACACCTCCCGGAGAAGCCCCTCCCGATCCCTGTCGGCGAAACAACAGCCGCGGCGCCCTTTCCTGGCGCTCTTTTCTGTCGTTTCCCTCCGCACACCGAGCACCCCTGCCGCCCTGCACGCTTCGCACGTGGGTTTGTCTCGCTGCCTCCGCGTGCGTCGTGTTCCACAGGAAGCGGGGCTCGGTTTTGACGCCGCTGGGCTTACAGCATCCACGGCCGCGCCGGGCACAC
Organism: Hyperoodon ampullatus; assembly: GCF_949752795.1. NCBI lineage: Eukaryota > Metazoa > Chordata > Mammalia > Artiodactyla > Ziphiidae > Hyperoodon > Hyperoodon ampullatus. The sequence goes on from NC_136933.1 coordinate 29,819,734, forward strand.
AGTCGGCGCTCAGTGAAGAGCTGTTGCCATCTGTCTTAGTCTGTTGGAGCTTCTACACCGCAGAAGGGAGACTTAAGCGACAGAAATGTGTGTCTCGCGGTTCCGGAGGCGGGACGTCCTGGATCAGGTTGGCAGTGCGGCCATCTGCTGGACCAGCTCTGTTCTGGGTCCCCGACTGGGAGTTCTTGGATCTTCACGTGGTGGGGAGAGATCCTGTCTCCAAGCCTCAGGAGGGCTCCACCCAAAGGCACACCTCCACCGTATGGCGGCGGGGCTTGCGGGGGGAGGGCCCCATTCCGTCCACAGCACTACTCTGAACGTAGCTGTGCCCTGTATCATGTCATGTGTATAACTCTATGAGACAAATCGGAAGACTACGCTTTGCATTTCCATGGGCCGCAATCTGCAGGCTCTAATTTTTTAATTAATTATAGATCCCTTTTATGCATATGCGGCAATAGTGTTGGTTTTTTTAATCATCCGAAATAAAGACTAGTTACGCTGTGATTTCATTGTAGCTTTGCATTAACAATTTATTCCACAGAGATAAATGGATGGTTGTAATTAGGAGTGATAAGATTTAGTAAGCGTCTTGATCTTTCCCAAGAATCTAATTGCTCAGATCAGTCTGTCATCTCTGAAAGCTGGAAGTAATACAAACAATTTATATATCACTCTGAGGAACTTACAACATACGGGATTAACTGGGATGGCTAAAAATCAACTACTTTCAGAATCTCATTTGCCTACTGTAGATGTGTGTGCACGGTGTTTTACTTTTTAATAAAAGGTCATTGTAGTTTCTCTGGTTATTTTATAAAATTACAGTGATTAATTGGCAGGATGTACTTTATTTTTATCATTATAGTAAAGGAAATTTTTAACAAAGTTGGTGTGCCCTTCAGAAAGGCAAAAAACCCCGAAACCTCCCCAGTTGCCCAGCCATGCCGACCCAGCTGAAGAGGGAATGCATATGCCACTCCTATTTCCTTATCTGTTATCCCCTAGAGGGGTCTGTACAGGACTTGCCAAATCTCCAAACCTGGGAGCATCTCTCACAACTGGTCACTGGGTACCGAGAGATACATGTGATGGCTGAACTGGGCCTAAACCACTGAACAGGGTCCCCACCTGCCAGCTGGGCCTGGTGCAGTTGGCAAACAATAAATGTTGACAGCTTTATCCATTCAGCTATCCGTTCAGTCATTTATTAACACCAACGGCTCAGGAGTCAGACACTGGGAGTCAAGGGCAGCTGAAAGGCCCCCATCCCCACCCCCACCGGCTGACTGGTAGACTTTTCCGGCGTCTCAGACCCCTGCATGGCCTCAGCCTCCAATCTGGGTTCATACACCTGTTCTAGTGTCGGGAAATGGGGATGGTCTGTCCCAGTGTCCGCTTGCCTCCCCGAGGCAAAAATGCCCCATGTCAGCCCCCTTGTCACCACAGAGCAGTGATTCTCAGGTAAGAGGGTTTTTCCTTTAAACTCTGTACACGCCGACTGAGAGTTGCCACCTCCATGTACTTTAGGGCTAGCGCTGTACTGTGCTCTCACGCACCGAATACTCCAGAATTCTAGGGCGCTGATCCTCCTGCCAAGACGAAGGAGGACGGGAAGGAGGTGGAGCGGGAGGCGAGGGGCAGAGGCGCCGCCAGCATCCGTGGTTCCGGGGGATTCACAGGGACGGCGACTCAAATCCTTCTCACCAGCCCGAGTCTCTTTTTTGAGCTCCAGAGCCACACCTCCTCCTCCCTGAAAAGCACTCCCACTTCATCTCAGATCCAGAATGTCCAAAACCTCATCTTCCCTGCAAGGAAAGAAGCCCCTGCCACTGGCTGTCCTCTGTTTGTTAGCAGAGCAGAGGGGAAACACACACGTCGTCCCCTTTCTCTCTGGGCACTGTTGGCGTTAAGTCCTGTAACATCTCCTCTCCTGCCCCACACCACCTCCACCATCCAGCTTCCATCCTGGCTCACATGCACTGAGACACGCAGTTTCCAGCTGGCCGGCTCTCTCTCCTCTATTCCAACCCAATTCCAATCCAATTCCAAAGTCATCTTCCTGAGTGCTGCTTCAATCCCACTTTCCTCCTAATCAAGGATGCCAATTATTGCCCACTGCCTATCAAAGTAAATAAATCTCTTCACTCTGGTGTTTTATAATACCTTCCTTTTGTTGAGGGAAATAGTCTATAATAGGAATAGAAAAGAGTTTTCTTCAAGCCAAACTGAGAGCCATAGTCCTGCAGACACAGATTCAAGAAACACTTGAATTGTGTTCCGCCAGACTACAAAATGAGGGAGGCTTCTAAAGGCATAAACCACAAAGTTACATAAGTTGTTTGTTAAGAATTGTAATTGGGAGACTTCCCTGGTGGCACAGTGGTCGAGAATCCGCCTGCCAATGCAGGGGACACGGGTTCGATCCCTGGTCCCGGAAGATCCCACATGCTGCGGAGCAACCCACGAGCCACAACTACAGAGCCCGAGTGGCCACAACTACTGAAGCCTGTGCACCTAGAGCCCGTGCTCCACAACAAGAGAAACCCCCACTCGATGCAACTAGAGAAAAGCCCGCGCACAGCAACGAAGACCCAATGCAGCCAAAAATAAAATATTTTTTTAAAGTGGATTTATTTTTTAAAAAACGAATCATAATTGGAGCTGGCAAGAAGTAAGGGTGCTTGTTAAGTAAGGATTGGTTGGGGTCTGAAATGGTTTCATAGTTACAAGGGGAGATCTGGAGACCATAAGGTTGCAGCTGGCTGCTGCTGGCAGGTACTGTTTCCAGAAGGGCTGGCATTGTCCTTGAGTTTAATACAGTTCTGAAAATTCAAGTTCTCAGTGAAGTAGGAACACGTCTGCAACCACATCCACACTGGTCACCTGGTTCCCTGAACCACAGTTACACCATTTCAATCTTTTAATTCATTCTTTTAATGGATAAAGCAGATGTACAAAGCGTGTTTCACTAGCCACAAGGCAAGCTGCTCTAGTTAGCATCAAGTTCAAGCCAAGTCATCTATAAGCCAGAATGAGTTCCCCACACCTCAGTATGTGAACATTTCTTCCATCACCTTTAAAGGTGTATTTTAAAATTGGCACTCAATACTATGCCAGTTTTGTATCATTTTAACACACACATAGACACACACAAATAAGTCTATTCCCTGAACGTTTTTCCTGGCCTTCCTCGCCCATACCTTTGCCCCAGAGTCTGTGAAGCCCTTCTCACTTTTCAAGGATAATCTCAAATGGTCCCTCAATGACCTCTGCATGCCTCCCTACCCCATGTACCTCTCTCCCCCGAATCACACATTGCTTTTGTTTATCTCTTATGGACTTTATCTTATTCATCTTTGTAATAAAAGAATTTAAGTACCTCTGTTAAGTTTCTTAGGGGCAAATCCTAAATCTTAGGCATCTTTCTCTTTCCAACTCCTAACCCATCTAACACATTGTACATCTCAATGTATATTTGCTACATTAACTTGAAAATATCTCAATGGGAGGAATATTCACAGTAAGGGAAAAAGGAACACACCCACAGTGCAGCTGACACCACTCAGAATCTAGAAGTTGGAGCTCTGAAATATGTTACTCATGAACTTCAGTCCTCAGCCTGTTTCAGCTTGAAATGAACTGAACTACTGAATCGATTTCCTTAACTGGACTAAAACCCGTTGATCTGGAAGCCTGTGCTTGGAGAGAATGTTATTTCAACTGATGAGCCTGTGGGGAAATAGAACTCTCCATCTGATACCAACACCCTCTTATAAAAACGTCCCTTCCAATGTTCACAGAGTCATGAATATTTGTAAACTTTGCAAAAATACAATCAAGAGAATCACTGCCACTTTTCTCTCCATCTTCTCTGTCACACTTCTGATTACCTCCTGAAGCGAAAGATCCCTTGGGTATTGCTGACCAGCTAAGGGGAGGGATGTTGAGTTGGGCTCACATTTAGTTTGTGTTCAGTGCAATCTATGTACATCGTTGGTAGACATTTGAAGTAGCTGGGTTATTGCTAACTGTCCTGGTGAAGGAATGGCTTCTAGAAATCTCCTACCACCTACTGTGACAATTCTCCTGGCAATGAGACACAAAAGTGCAGGAGTCAGAGATCAAATGAGATACACTTATGTGAGATATACTTCCCCTGTACCTGACAATGGAGTATGTAAGTAACAGAAATTAAGGAGGTTTGAAATGTACAGAACCCGAAGCTAATCTATGGACAATTCTTTGAATCGTCAGATACGTAAACTTATACGTAAAAAACCAGATTCTCATAAATGTCTAGTCACAATGCACACTCTGCTTTGCCAGGAATAGACTTGATAAATGGTAGCATCTACAATTATAAATGCACCATATTTTTTGTTGTTTTGGATGGGATCCAAAAAATAAAATTTATCCAAAGTCTGTGTTTATAAGGCGAAAACCTGTAACAATACTACATACAAGTATGTCCTTATGTGAAGTCTTATATTTCAGATATTGCAATTTATCAGATTTGACAGTTTGATGTCATCTAATCCATCTCATCTGGATGAAGTCTGGTGGGTCCATTCAAAGACACCTAACATTTGCCACCAACAGTAGGTAAGCAGCCTATAGTAACGAATGCTTTGAATGCTCCTGATTATGTCTTAATCAATTTATATAACTTTTATATTTTATATTTTAGGTAATTAATTTTGTATGACTTTTCAAAATCATTGGTCATACCAAATTTCAAACATACCAGGAAATGAGTGCCTTCAATTCATAAAATTATTTAAGATTAGTCATTGCTTAAGAAAGCTTGAAATGTCCTGACACGTTAAATCTCATGCATAAAATAAACTTGATAAAGGTTTTCCCAAATATGATAAAATTCCTAATATTTGTCATGACATATTCAGTTACAAATTGTGCAGCTGAAAGATACATATCTAAACTATCAATTATAAAATACAAATTTTGATCAGTCATGCTAGAAAAAACTCTACCTTATAAAAACTAGTGTTATAAAATCATTGTCATATAAAGGGCCAATCAGAATATGAGCCATAATTTGTAGGAAAAAATACTATCGAGGTCTGTAGTATGTACATACCTATAACTATAGGTAACTACATACCTATAACTAGAGGCAATTAATTAAAATATTGTGTTATTTTTATGGATTGTGTGATGTTTGTGGTATTTGTCACCTTTTTAAAATTTGAAATTTGTTTTTATTCCAAATAAATATTCAATTTCACTTTTTTTTTTTAATTTGAATTTTTGTGTTCTTCTTCTTAAAGAAGATTCTCCCAAGTATAATGAGCTTTAGGACCCACAAAACAGAGAATCTACCTGGAAACTCTCACAAAAGGACTCTGGACATCACTTTGTTCATTCAACAAACTATAAATAAATAAACAATAAAATAAACAATAAAATAAATAAGCAGATGGTACACAGGTGAGATAACGGTGATCACTTTGAGGAAAGCAGAGAGGGAAGCAGGGGAGGTCATGGGGAGGAAGAGTGGCCTGGTAAAGACGGTGTAATACTGGGGTTTAAATATATATTTGGTCTTCTTCTCAGTTTCTGGCAGAGCTCCTAAATGAGATGGGAGGGAAAAAGGTGTATTTTGTTATGTTAATGAGGCGACTTTTGGAAAGCCCTGAAGGATGGGGGCTGGTAACCAGGAAGCAACCATGTGACTGGAGGGTTGGAACTTTGAGTCCCACACCCAACCACCAGGGAGGGGAGGGTGGCTGGAGGTGGAGTTCAGTCACCAGTGGCTAGTGATCTACTCAATCATGCCTGCCTAATACAGCCTCCAGAAAACCCAGAAGGACGGCGCCCAGAGGCCTCCCGGTGGATGAACACATGGAGATGCTGGGAGGGTGCACACCTGGAGAGAGTACACACCTGGGGAAGATGTACACCTAGAGAGGGTGGCACACCTAGAGAGGGTGAACACCTGGAGAAGGTGCACACTTGGAGAGGGCATACAACTGGAGTGGATGCACACCTGGAGAGGGTGCACACCTGGAGAGGTTGGCACACCTGGAGAGGGCATACAACTGGAGTGGATGCACACCTGGAGAGGTTGGCACACCTGGAGAGGGTGAACACCTGGGGAAGATGTACACCTGGAGAGGGTGGCACACCTAGAGAGGGTGCACACCTGGAGAAGGTGCACACCTGGAGAGGGCATACATCTGGAGTACACGCACACTTGGAGAGGGCATACATCTGGAGTGGATGCACACCTGGAGAGGGCATACATCTGGAGTGGATGCACACCTGGAGAGGGCACACACATGGAGAGGGTGCACACCTGGAGAGGTTGGCACACCTGGAGAGGGCACACACCTGGAGAAGGCGCACACCTGGAGAGGACATACCTGGAGAGGGTGCACACCTGCAGAGGGCACACCTGGAGAGGGCATGATGGAAACTCCGAGTCCCTTCCCCAGGCCCTGACCTGCATATCTCCCATCCAACTGTTGATTCATATCCTTTAATATCCTTTGTAATAAAGCTGTAATCCAGTGAATAAACCAGTCTCCTGAGTTCTGTGAGCTGCTCTAGCAAATTAGTGGAACCTTTGATTCATAGACAGGTGGTCAGAGATGGAGGGCTTGTTGTAAACTCCAATTTGTAACTGGTCTGTCAGCAGCACAGGTGACAACGTCTGAAGTGCAGGGCAGGCTTGTGGGACTGAGCCCTTTACCTGTAGAAGCTGATGCTGTCTCCAGGTAGATACTGTCAGAATTGAGGAGAGCTGTAGGATCTCTGGCTGGTGTCTGAGAATGGCTTGACGGTGTGGAGGGAGCAGCCCCGCAAGCACGCACACACTCGTACACATGTACACATGTTGGAATTGGGTCTCAGAACCTAAAGAGGGAGTGTCTGGGGGGGGCCGCACTGAGAAGCAGCAGCGGAGCAGGTGAGAGAACTACCTCGGGGTCCACGAGGATGCAGGGGGTGACAGGGGCAGAACGGTACCCCTGCCAGAGAGCCGTCCCTGCAGGAAAGCAAGGGCAGGCAGAGCACGTCCTCACCAAGGGGCACAGCAGCTGGATCAGGGCATGCAAAGGGCAGGAGGAGGGGCAAAGCCCGCAGAGTCACCTGCAGCGGAGAAGGCAGGGGACTTTCACCTGGCCTGGTTCACTGCGTTACTTCCAAAAAAAGGACCGAAGCAAATATGGCAAAATATTAACATGTATCAACGAATGTACAAGATACACAGGTATCTTTCTATTTTCTCCATATTTCTGTGTTCTGTGTGCTCGAAATATTTCATAATTAAAGACATATTTTTAGCCTCCAAATGTACGTACGAGGAAAAGAGAAAGATTGAAAATAAATGTCACAACATCGGCCCCAGATGAAGAAAGAGAGAGAAGAAAGGCCCTCAGAGATGGGTGCAACTCAACAGATGGGGACACGGAGGCCAGAGAAAGTTAAGCCACACGCCCAAGCTTACCAGGCAGAGCCCAGTCATGGCAGAACTAGAATTGAGAGCCAGAAGAAGATCACTTAGAAATATGTTTTAATTTTGACCATTGTGGTCATTTCCATTTAAATATTATGAAAGTTGTCTATTTTCCTATTTTAACTGTATTTTCCTTTTTTAAACTGTTTCCTACTTTAACTGCAGAGTCATCTGCAATACACAAGATTATACTCTTGAATTAGAATATGTAGTCCTTTTTTTTAACATCTTTATTGGAGTATAATTGCTTTACAATGCTGTGTTAGTTTCTGCTGTATAACAGAGTGAATCAGCTATACATATACATATATCCCCATATCTCCTCCCTCTTGCCTCTCCCTCCCACCCTCCCTATCCCACCCCTCTAGGTGGTCACAGAGCACTGAGCTGATCTCCCTGTGCTATGCGGCTGCTTCCCACTAGCCATCCATTTTACCTTTGGTAGCGTATATATGTCAATGTTACTCTCTCAGGTCTGTCTTACAGGGTGAAGTAGGTCAAGTAGAGAAAAACAAATACCGTATGCTAACACATATATATGGAATCTAAAAAAAAAATGGTTCTGATGAACCTAGGGGCAGGACAGAAATAAAGACGCAGACGTAGAGAATGCACTTGAGAACACGGGGAGGGGGAAGGGTAAGCTGGGACGTAGTCCTATTTTTAAATATGAATATGATCATTAAGATTATAGGTTATAGGTTATAAGCCATTTATGACTGTATAGGATAAATTATATCACATGGTTATAATACTATAGGAGTATGAATTTTTTAATGTTAATTATATCATAAAGTGTTGGAAACAAGCTTTCTGTACATACTTAATGTGTTACCTAACTACTTTTTGCAGCACTAAAAGAATCCTGGAAAATTCATTCTAATTATTCATACCCTGGGGCTATCACTAAATACATATTTAAAATTAAATATATGCTTGCTCATCCTGAGAGAAAAAACTCTAATAAAATAGCACAGATGCATTTATAACAAATTTCTGAGTTAACTCAAAAGTAATTAAAAAACACTCCGAAAGAGTTCATTGTCATTTCACAAAATTTGGCTTCATCTTTTTAGAGCATTTTAATCAAATTTTATTTTTTCATAAAGTCAGGGCACATAAAATTGAGGACTGATGAAAGTTAATTTAGAGTAAGATATAATATTATAGCAAAAAGTATTAAAATATCCTCGTTAGTAAAGTGCTAATGTAAGAGCTTAAACTTGTGTAATGAATAGCAGCTCAATATCAACCATTTTTAATGTCTTTCAACTACATAACAGAAGATAATGCATTGTTGGAAAAATATTGAAAACTACTCCAGTGTTTCATCCAAAAACAGCTTCATGATCCATCAAAAAAAAAAAACAAAACAAAAAAACCCAAACAACCAGAAAACAAACACCATTCTTAAGAGTTTATTAAAAAGAAGTTCATTGTCAACCTTGGCTCACTCAAGATATTTTCCATATGGCTGACAGGCTCAATAAATGGCTAAATAAAAAATATTTATATTATTTAGTGAAGTTTCTTGGAAACCATTATGTTCAATTAACTTGAGACCCTATTTCTGAGAGTATCTAAATGTTTAAACATACTACAACACAGGTGAAGTGACTATATTTTATATCTATATTTCTAGAAATCAAATATGAATTATTCCATTTTTCCAGGCCACTATTATATTGCTACTTGAAAGATTTTATATGGTCACTTACATGTTCCCAGGTTTGTACATAACTCAATAAGTTAGAAAAAAAACAACTTAGTTGACCCATTCCAAGGCAAAATGCTCAAGTAAAATCTCCCTTTATCTGCCTTAGGGTAATGACATATTTAAATTTCTTATTTAAGGATGCAAGTCTGGTACATGGCAGAACCTAATTCTTTTTCATTCTCCACGAAAAAGAACATGGAGATGGATCTATCATATGTAAGAATCTGATAAAAAAGCTACAGGAAATAAAACTGTGTGGTATTGCCACAAATGTAGGCACATGAACATATGGGACAGAATACAGATTTCAGAAACAGATCCATTACAGGAATAAAGATGCAGATGTAGAGAATGGACTTGAGGACACGGGGAGGGGGAAGGGTAAGCTGGGACGAAGTGAGAGAGTGGCATGGATATATATACACTACCAAATGTAAAATAAATAGCTAGTGGGAAGCAGCCACATAGCACAGGGAGATCAGCTCGGTGCTTTGTGTCCACCTAGAGGGTTGGGCTAGAGAGGGTGGGAGGGAGACGCAAGAGGGAGCAGATATGGGGGTGTGTGTGTATGTATGGCCGATTCACTTTGTTATAAAGCAGAAACTAACACACCATTGTAAAGCAATTATACTCCAATAAAGTTGTTAAAAAGAAAAAAGAAAGAAAGATCCATTCATGTATGAAAATGTGAGTTAGAAAAAAGCTGGCTTTGCACGTCAGAGGAGAGGAAGTTCTTCTAATAAATAGTTCTCAGTTAAGCATTGATATATACACATGTGGAAAAACAAAACTTCACCTCTCTCTCACACCACTCACAAAAATTACTTTAGATTTTAAATCTAAATGTGAAACGCAAAACAGTAAATCTTCGAAGAATATAACAGAGGTTAGTATCTTCCTGATCTTAGTATAGGGAAAGATTAAACAAGACACCAAAAAAAGTAAAATCACAAAAATAAATTATTTATAATTTATACCCCATTAAAATTAAGAACCTCTGTTCATGAAAAAACACTATTACAAAAATGAAAAGGTAAGCCACAGAGTGGAGGAAAATACCTGCAGCACATTCAGCTCACAATAGAATGGCATCCAGAATATAGTCAGAGCTCCCAAAAATCAATAGGAAAAAGACAGACAACCCAACGGAAAAATGGGCAAGAGAATTAACGGACAGGTACTTCACAGCTGAGAATATCCAAAGCGCCATAAATATATTAAAAGGTATTCAATCTCATTAGTAATCAGTGAAATGAAAACAAAAACCACAAGAAGATGCCCCTATAAACCCATGGTAATGGCTAAAGTGAAAAAGACAATACCAAGTGTTGACAAGTATATGAGCATTGGAAACTCTCATGTACTGTTGGTGGTAAATTCGTACAGTCACTCTGAACATATACATCCCCGACAGAATACTTACACAGGTACACTAAGAGACAAGTGAGAGAATGTTTATAGCAGCACAATTCCTAATAGCCCCAAATTTGAAACAACCCAAGTCATCAACCGTAGAAAAAACAAATAATTGTATACAGCGATTAAATCAAATTAACTACAGCTACATATGACATCATGGATGAATCTCACAAAATATATAATAAGTGAAATAAGGTGGATTCAAAGAATATGTCTTTATGACTCAACTGATATATAATTCAAATTTAGGCCAAGAAGTTAGGACAGCAGCCACCTTTGGAGAGGAAGGAGGGATGCTGATGGAAAGATGACAAAACGAGGTGAGGACGGCCGTGCACTGCAGTCATGTCTGTTTCTCCATTGCCAGGGTAATTCCATCACCGTGTTCTCTATGGTGATATATTAAGCTATACATTTGTGTGTGCCTTTTGTCTGTGTGCATCTTATGTCAATTAAGGCAGCTTTGAAAAAAGAGCACCCACGCTTGCACTTTGTTCCTTCTTCCTCATTTTCCTCCATCTTGTGGCCTCAGATGCTTTGGGAACAGCTGGTGCCCTCTTTAGGATGCTGGACTGTGGGCACAAAATCTGGGCATAATGGAGACAAGGGCTAGAAATATTCAAGATCCCTGAGGCCAGCCTACCTCCGGATTTTTATGTGACAGAGAAATGCACCTTTATCTGGTTTAAGACACTGCAGCTCTGGCCACTCATACAAATTCTCTCTAGTACAGAGAGCCAGGTCACAAATCTAAGACTCACAGACCCCCACTCTGATCTCTTTGCAAACCTCGCACTGAGTCTGACCCAACTATGAATAAAATGTTCTAGAAATTTCTTGTCAAAGAAAAAGCAATCAAATCCACTATGTAAAAATAAATATTGGGGGCACTGCCAAAAAAACCCTGTAATTGGAAACATTCTGCTTTGTTACACCTTAAAACTCAAACAGTGTTTTATGGTATTGATTTTTCTCTTTTTCAGCTATGGCAGTTGTTGCTTCATAAAATTGGAACGTAGCCTTTTCCTTTTTCCCATGTAATTTACTCACTCCTGTGTGTTAATACTTGGCAAATGATTTTTCTCAAATATGCAGATATTTCTAGTACTTTGCTTGGGTTTTTTCCCTTGACAATTTCAGCCTACACTCAATGTCATCTGGAATATTTTACATGGAAATAAAAAGAGGGAACAAAGAAAAAAATGTCATGTGACGATGTGATTCACTGGCTCCAAAAGCCATTTCCTTGGCAAGGGGTCACTCAAACATTATACCACGGGATATTTATGGTCATAGAACCAAACGAAGTAAAGTAGAAATTCAGTGCAAGAGCTGTCCCCCAGGAAAAGAAGCCCAAAGATGAGATTTTATCTGAGGACATTCAAGCTCAGGCCCCAACTGGGAAACTCACAGGTCACTCAGTTTTCTAATTTTCACCTAACTTTTGAGTTCCTTGTTTGCAACTCTTGGTAGGCAGAGTCTAATCCAAATATCTGAGGTTTTTGTTTTTTGTTTTTTTTTTTTGGTATGTTCCTTTTTAGTATGTCCCTTAATATTTGAGTTTTTCAGGGCAGAATTCTCTATCTTCTTTACCCAGTTTGGCCCTACCTGTTTTCAGCCCTTTTAGGAAGGAGACCCCTTAGCATAATGATGTAGCTCAGATGTACACTGACAGGGTGTTAGGTACTGAATGTTTGTGTCCACCCTGAAATTCATATGTTTAGGCCGTAGCCCCCAATGTGACAATATTGGGAGATGGGGCCTTTGGGAGGTAGACGTAGATGAGGTCATGAGGCAGAAGAACCATGATGGGATTAGGGTCCTGATGAGAAGAGGAAGAGACACCAGAGCTCCCTCTCCACCCTATGAGGACACAGTGCAAGGTCTCCATCTGAAGCCAGGAAGGAGGTGAATCAGCCAACACCTTCAGCTTCGGCTTCCAGCCTCCAGAACTGTGAGAGATGAACGTCTATTTCTTAAGCCACTCAGCCTGTGGTATTCTGTCATAGCCGCCAGAGGTAAGGCATGCGGGATTAATATTAGCTTAAGAAGGGTTGAAGAGCTGGAGAATGTAATGATTCAAGGAAAACAGCACTCTCTGCTCATGACCACCAGGGCCAAGATGAAGCCAGCACCCTGGAGAGGACAGAGGAGGTAGAAAATGAGGGAAGGGAATAAAAACAGAGGGAAGGAGCTTGCACATTCCCATCTGAGTCAGACAGCCACGGAGAAGTAGATGCCCCAATATTGAGATTAAAGATGTATTCCATACCACTTTTTTTTTTTTTTTTTTTTTTTGCGGTACGCGGGCCTCTCACTGTTGTGGCCTCTCCCGTTGCGGAGCACAGGCTCTGGACACGCAGCCCCAGGGGCCGTGGCTCGCGGGCCCAGCCGCTCTGTGGCATGTGGGATCTTCCCGGACCAGGGCACGAACCTGTGTCCCCTGCATCGGCAGGTGGACTCTCAACCACTGCACCACCAGGGAAGCCCATCCATACCACTTTTTAAAAATTAATTAATTTATTTTTATTTTTGGCTGAGTTAGGTCTTCGTTGCTGCGTGAGGGCTTTCTCTAGTTGTGGCGAGCAGGGGCTACTCTTCGGTGCGGTGCATGGGCTTCTCACTGTGGTGGCTTCTCTTGTAGCGGAGCATGGGCTCTAGGCACACGGGCTTCAGTTGTGGCATGTGGGCTCAGTAGTGGTGGTTCATGGGCTTCAGTGGTTGTGGCTTGCGGGCTCTATAGTGCAGGCTCAGTAGTTGTGGCACATGGGGTTTAGTTGTTCCATGGCACGTGGGATCTTCCTGGACCCAGGCTCGAACCCATGTCCCCTGAACTGGCAGGCAGGTTCTTAACCACTGCGCCCCCAGGGAAGTCCCTCCACACCACCTTTTGAAGTCCATGCGAAGGTGGGTTCTTTCTTGAGATGGACCCGACCTTCCACAATGGCAGGTCCCCGTCTGTTACTAACACACTCCTCCCACTCCCCGTGAAGCGTCTGTAAGGATAGATGGTTCCTGAGTCAGCCTTGACTCAGAGTAGGTCCAAGTGCGTAAAGAATTGGGGTGGGAAGAGGGGGTAAACGAGCTTTCACAGCTCACCGGGAAAAGGGAAGTGCTAACCTGCTTGATGGTTGAATGTTTCGTCTCACTGGAGAGTAGAAATGGAGAGGAATTCTCTCTTACAACAGAGGGAAACGCACGCACCTCCACCAAGGGCCAGGCGCCCCCTCAATGCCTTCGAGATTGTAAGTGACTGGTTTCTCTCTCTGCTCGTTTCCTCAAATCCACCTACCTCTTGGTGCAACTATTGGCATCACATCTCACTAGCTCTTTTATGTGAGACAAATGACTTCATTACTGTGAACCTCAATGTTTCCATCTGTAAAGCAGAAATATTAATACTATCTCCAGAGATGGTTGTGAAAAATAAAATAACACAGCGTGATTCTCATGGCACTCGATAAATAGAAGATGTTCATTAAATGTTTCTTTCCTTTTGCATATTACGAGAAGAACGAGGAATACGGACAAAAATGACTGAGCACGTGTTAAAATCCCTGAATTTCCTCATTGTTGAGTACACTTCAAGCTGGAAATGTCTCACCTGGGTAACCAAAACTTTCTTAGGCTCAGTTCCACATCTGTAAAATTGTGATAAAATTGCTTCCTCGTTGGAGGATTTGTTAAAAAAAAAAAAAAACAAGATAGGATAAAGCCTCCAGAATGCTTCACATAGTATCTGAAACATGGTACCTTTCGATAAAAGGAAGCAGCTGATCAATTATTAATCATCAAACAAGGCACTACAACCTTTTCTAGCTAATTTTAAATTCAAGTTCTGGGAAAGCAGAAAACACCTCACAACCAACCCTAATATGTGTTTACATCTGTTGATATTTATGGCAGCTTGTTATTTATATCTAAATGAGAATACTACATAGCTTTCTCACATTCTTCAACAAATCCGATAATTTTTTGAGTGAATAATAAATAAAAGAGCAATAAATTTAATTTATCAGATTAGCTCTAACTGATCAACGTTGAGAGAATGGAGCATGGAGTATATATACTTTGAGGAATGAGGTCCTAAATAATTTCAGACGTAGGGAAAAGGGCAGAAAGAGAATTATAGGAGCCACAAACCTCCTATGTAATAATTTATTTTGGCTTAGGCTTACCCGATCTACACATTCCTGGAGCTAAACAATGCTAAGGTAGACCTAGCCACCTGCATGTTTTTTCTCCATCCACCATATTTCTTGCACAGATGTGTGTTTCTTTCCCGATAATTGTGTTTAAGGAGTCTGAAAAATCATAGAATCCCTCTGAGCAAGTATCTGACTTTTCCTGATGTTTGGAAATTCAGGCCTAGACAAATGACTAAGCTGGCAAAGGGAACTGAATTCTGTTCCCAACTTTAAATTCCTACGGGAACGTCGATTGGCTTTTCACCATATTCACATGCCTCATAAGGAAATGTTCCCACTGATGAAGCTTCAGAAGGCGAATTCTAAGAAAGAAAATTCTCCTCCTTCCTTGGTTCTTCAAAATCAGTCATCCCATGAGGGGCTGAAATAAAGGATGTTGTGAAGAATGAGAGGCTCCATCAGGCGTGAGATGCTTCTTCCCACCTCCCCATCCCACTGCCTCAAGTTTCTGGCAAGTTCAGGAGAGAAAACGTTGCCCTTCTCAACAGAGAATGTACCCAAAATACGCAATCACAGAAGAATAAAAGACATCAACAACCTCGTTCTCTGCCCAAAACCAATTCATGCATTCAAGTCACTCTGAGGAGAACATCAGTAAAATTCTAGGAAAACTCAGTAGAACCAACAGCTGCCTGTCAAGCAAAATGCTCCAGACACACCTCTTGCCTGAAGACAAGGCTCTGGCAGAGGGATTCTGGCTCCCCCTGGCGTCCAATTAGATGCCTCACTTGGATGGTGGGTTTGTCTGGGAAGCTGTACAGTTTAGTGGTGAAGCTCCCAGGGCTCAGATTGCAGGTGTATCCCTCCGTTCCTTGGGCAATTTATGTGCCCTTTTTACACCGTGGTTTCTTCCTCGGAAAACTAGCCCCTCCTGAGGTTGAGTTAATCCATGTTAAGCACGTCTAAGAGTCCCTACCTTTCTCATTCTGCTCTGCTTCCTAGATCACCTCCTAACTCACGCTGCTTCCCCGTCTCCACCATTTGATGTTCCAGAGCCCTGGATGCAGGAACTCAAGCTTCGGAGCCAGCCGCCCCCCAGCCCTGCCCCCGACTTCCATTCTGCAGTCAGGTCGACGGCCAGACCCCCACTCTGGAGAGACCAGGCACATATGCTGATGAGACTCCAGCTCCCCAAGCCCTGATGGCCCCTTGCCAGAAATGGATGTGAACTTGAACTTCTTTCTTCCCTCTCCTGCATAAGGGCCAAAGCTCTTTCTGATGTATTATAGAAGCACATGTCTGAGGGTCCAGAATGTCAGTCCACTTAGGCAACAGAAGAGAGCCCAGTGCAAAACAGAAAGGCAGGGCCTCTTGCTCAAAAGGCGGGAAGAAACTTTTTTACTTTGTTCAACCATCTCTCTCTCTCCACATGACCTGGAGGTTTTTCTTCGCTATTTAGTGTTACACCTCCTCCCCCTAGGCACAGGGACCCTTCTGGGTGAGTGTAGACCTGCACAGGTGTTCAGCCACACCCAGAGTCCACCCACAACTCAGCTCCTGGGGTACCTGACCGTGACATCCCCAAGCTCGTGTCCCAGGCCCGGGGGAGGGATAACAGATGGGCAGCCAAGAACCCACCCAGGGGATACAGAGAGGTGGACAGAGGCTCCGGCCCCAGCACATGGTCCAGCAGAGTGCACTCCAAACATAAACTCAAAGAAGAAATTATTAAAAATTCCGAAAGGGCGGCCACAGAGCCTTAACCCCAAGTGCAACAAAACAGATCACTCTTCCTGAAGCCGGCCCTGACCAGAAAACCTGATTTTATTCATCGATCCAGAAAGGGACACCTATCCTTACACTTAACGTTACCATTACTGGAGGCTCCACATGTTTAGATGGTCACACCCCAGATAATCCTGAACCACCAACTGCCTGAGAAAAACGGGGGGGTCACACAGGACATGGGTTTGCACCTCAAACAAAGAGCGTCGTCTTGACCATCCCATTCCACAAAAATGGAATTTTGTCATTGATTTAAAAAACAAGACAGCAAATGCCAACATACCATGCCCCGGCTGGAAATCAATGAGTTGTAACAATATACAGCTCCACAGATTTCCAGAGAGATTAATTCACAAAGAGTCATCATGGAAAGACGATGCAGTCCTCAGTTTCTTCAAAAAACAGGGATACTAACAAAATCCACCTGATAAGGTGGCCGTGAGGAATAAATAATGTAATGAATGGGAAAGCTTGGCCAGGGTATGGCACAGAGTGATCATTCAAGAATTAGTAACTATTGTGGTGGTTATTATTGTGTGCGGAAACTAGTATGTGGTTACAGGGGCCCCAAAGGCGGAAGCCAGTATCTCCGGGCAGACCTCATCAAAACAGCATGGCACAGAAAAGATCCAGATGGTGTGCAGTATAGAGGATGTTCTGTTTAGCCTGGCCCCTGGTTAGATGAACATATGAGAGCATCATTATTGATTTATTAAGTGTGACAGTAGTTCTGAGGTTACTACTAAGCAGAATGCCCTTAGTTTTTGGAGATCATGCTGACGTCTTTAGACATGAAGAATCACGATATCTAGAATTTACTGTTTAGCAAACATTATAGAGATGAAGCAAATCTGGCAAAATGTGAACACTTGGAAGGTTCAGGTGGTCAATGTATGGGCCTCACTGTGCTGTTCTTTACATTTTTCTGTAGTTTCAAAAATGCTCATGATAAAATGCTTTTTAAAATTCATCACTAGTTTCGCAGTGGAGTGCAATGGGAGAGCGTTACCAGAATCCCCCATGGGGCCCTTATAATGTGATGAACGTAACCAGCTTCAGGAAGCAGTAGTCAGTGCTCTGTGTGGACAGCAGGCCCATCCATCCTAAGAACCAGGGTTTAACCCCTCCCCCAGGGTGTTTTTATATATTGTCACTGGACCAGAGAGTCCCGAAGTTCTAGGGCTCAAACTAGACAAAGCAAGGTCAGCATCTCCCGTTGCCAGGAGTACCTTCCAGCTGGCTGCACTGCATTCCTGTACTTGAAGGATAGGAGCTCATGGGAAGCCCCTGGGATTAGAAACCAGACTGAGCTTGCATCCTCACCAGCTCCACCACTTTCCTAGGAAATCTGAGTAAGTTCCTTAATCACCCTGAGCCTTAGTCTCCTCATCCATAGATTTGGAAATGGACCGATGGGATTTGGGTGGAGACTTTTTTTTTTATAATAGTGTTTATTTTTACTTGTTGACAGTTTGCTTTATTTATTTATTTATTTATGGCTGTGTTGGGTCTTCGTTTCTCTGCGAGAGCTTTCTCTAGTTGTGGCAAGCGGGGGCCACTTTTCATTGCGGTGCACAGGCCTCTCACTATCGCGGCCTCTCTTGTTGCGGAGCACAGGCTCCAGACGCGCAGGCTCAGTAATTGTGGCTCACAGGCCCAGTTGCTCTGCGGCATGTGGGATCTTCCCAGACCAGGGCTCGAACCCGTGTCCCCTGCATTGGCAGGCAGATTCTCAACCACTGCACCACCAGGGAAGCCCTGGGTGGAGACATTTTTAGCTAGCTCACTTCTGATTTCAATTACTGCCTGCTTTTGAGTAACTCTAAATTCTACATCTTTTGCTCTGATTCCTCAGTAATTATGTGTATCAAAATGTCTACAGGACACTCGATGTCAGTCTGACATCCGAAACAACATATCTAAATCCTTCAAATTTTGCACGGACTTAAGTATATGGCCATATACTTAAGAGGTCTCCCCTACCGCTTCCAAATTCCCTAAATTTAAAACGTGAGAATTCCATTCCACCACCTCCTCTTTCACCAGTCAGCCTACGGTACATGTCTGGCCCTTCCGCCATTAAAGCTTGCTAATCCCCATCTCAGGGCCCTGCCTCCACCCACCTCTAAAGTGGATATACCTCCTCCTTCCTTCCACATCAACTGACCCTACAACACTGCAGTAATGTCCATCATCAGGCAACAGGCATAGCGGAGAACAAAGTTTGGGACGAGACCATCCAGGGTTAAAGTCCTGGCTGTCCTTCCAGTTAGACGAGTAGCATAACTTTTCTGAGACTCCGTTATATTATCTGTTAACTGGGTAGAATCATATCTGCATCTCTGCAGAGGATTAAGAGACAGGGTTTACAAAGCTCCTGGTGTGGAATAAATCCTGAACGAATCGTCTGGGGAGAAAGGTAAGAAGGGTGTGCAGGCACGGGCACTGTGCCCCTGGGAGGTGTGGGGAGGGTCTGGAGCATGGAAGCTAAGCCTCACCGGCTCTCCTGTTCTACCCAGGGTGGCCCCTGCCAGGGTGTAGCTCGTCAGGTAACACTGCCCGGGGAGCCTCACCTCTGGATAAAGACATCAGCGTAGCTCACAGACTTGAACTGCACTCTGGCCAAAAATGCTATATAAAGATTAAGTATGTGACAAAAATTTGTGGCAACATCAGCTAATTGCAAAGTTGAGGAAGAGAAAGTGATTAAAGTTAGAGATGAGCCAGCAAGTAACTCACTTAATTGTGAGCACAGAACCTTCCCCAAGCCTCTCCTCTTGTGGGGGGAATAAAAAGGTGTGCAGGACTGTGTGGAATACATGAGCCGAGTTCAGGGTGTTATTTTCTGGGATTGATCCAGGCTGCCCATTTTATCCGGAACAAAGGAGATCAAAGCAATTATTGTTTAACGTATTTTCTTCGTGCTTTTTTAAAAGTTGTTTTTTTACAGTGAAATACCCTAAAGAGAGTATTTCCTCCTCTGAGCATGGTTTAAAAAGAAAACAGTCGTGGACATTTCACAGATGGGCAATCAACAGACGAGACTTGGGACCCACGGTTCCAGATGCATCGCAGAGACATTACAGTCCAGAATCCACAATCCTTCCAGAACCCCAGGCACATGTATTTGGAAGCACTTTGGAAAATACAAGGAGGACAGCTTAGAAATTCCACAGAGGTGAGTAAGGGAAAGGAGATTGCTATTATGGATGGCGTCCATGTGTCCATGGGTCTATTTTTTGCTTTTGGGGGGTTTTATTTTGTTTTTTAATCTGTATGTTTCTGGTGATGTCAAATCAAAAAAATCAGTCATTTCAGCAAATCAGCATGGAGCACAGAGCCTTAGTCCTCTCTTCCAGCTGGCCGAGGGCTTGCTGGCCAACCTGTATGCTTCACGCTCCTTGTTTCAAAAGTCAAGGGGGTGCTCACGTAAAGATGCTGATAGGGCAGGTGTGCGGACACCTGGTCTCTGCACACAGTGGCTGTCATTCTCCAGAAGCCAACTTATGGGTGATGGGCTCAATTGTGTCACCTCCACAAAAGGCATAACTCCCAGCACCTCAGAGTGTGACCTTATTGAGAAATCAAGCCATTTCCGATAAAAGTAGTTAAGATGAGGTCATACTGGAGAAGGTGGGACCCTAATCCAATAGGACAGGTGTCTTTATAAGAAGACGGTCATGTGAACACACAGACACATAGGAGGACACAAAGGCAGAAGTGCATGATGCGTCTAAAAGCCAAGGATACCAAAGATGGCCAGCAAACCAGCAGAGCTGAGGGAGGGGCACTTCCCTCCCAGAAGCAACCCTGCCCTGCTGACACCCTGATCTCAGACTTCCAGGTTCCAGGACTGTGAGACGATGCATTCCTGTTGTTTAAGCCCCCAGGTCTGAAGAATTTGTTACGGCAGCCGAGCCGACAAACACACTACATAAGGTGAATTCTCCTTCTTAGGTGACACAGTGAGACTTGAACATTGGGAGTGTGTTTATAGCTCAAAGGCTCTCACTCACGCCCTGAGGCCACCCTCAGAGTGGAAGGGCCACTGGCCCAGGGTTACCAGACCTGGGCTTGGGTCCAGCCTGTGTGACCTGAGCTCAGAATCCTCCTCTGTAAAATAGAGTTGGTGATATCTGCTGAGTCGACCCCACAGGACCCTCAAGAGAGTCAAATAAAACCTTTGAGGAAAGTACTTTGTCATTGAATATGCTGAGCAAATACAGTATATAGTGTTTATATTATCCCATCATGTACATAACACTTCCAACTGGCCGTGTCGTGATATCCTCATATGAACATTTTCCGAGGAAAAACTGCTATTTTTTCATTTTGTGCATTAGGTCATTTATTTACTTATTGAATAAGTATTCATCTAGGTCCTATGAGCTGGGGCCCAGGGATACTGAAAAGATGCTGTCCCTACTCGAATACACCTCATATCTGAAGTGGATAAACATCTCTGTCACATACCTGAAGATGTCTTCTGACCTTAGACATGAATAAAACACAGAGCTGAGCTGGGCTGAAAGCAAAGGGGACCCTGAGAGTGGTGAGCTGATTGGGTGGAGGAGAGAAACTCACTGCATCACTGATGTTCTTGATTGTAAAAAAGGAGAATATAGAGAATTTGAAGACCCATATGTGTGGTGGCGTGTGGGTGAAACCCCTTTGTCACCTGGGACACCTCAGTCTCAGGAATGGGTAACACAGAGACAGCCATTAAGAGCAGCCAGCCAGACATGAAGAGACAGGAGGAGGTTATTTGGCTGAAGTGTGCATTACAAGACTGTTACGGACTGAATGTGACCCCCCAAAAATTCATATGTTGAAATCCTAGCCCCCAGTGTGATGATGTTAGGAGGTGGAGCCTTTGGGAGGTGATGAGGTCATGAGGATACAGCCCTCACAGTGGGATTAGTGCCCTTATAAAGGGACCCCCAGAGAGGCCTCTAGCCCTTTTTTTCACCACGTGAGGACGCAGCAAGACTTCAGCAGGCTACAACCCTGAAGAGAGCTCTCTCCAGAACCCGACCATGCTGGCACCCTCATCTTGGACCTTCAGACTCCAGAACGATGAGAAATGAGTTTCTGTTGTTTATAAGCCCCCTCATCTGTGGTACTTTGTTACAGCAGCCACACTGACTGAGACAAAGACCTTCACTGTAAAGTTGTGATGGAGACACCCTTTGCCCTCAACCGTTTGGCAAAGCACCCAAAGCTAGAGAAACAAAACTCAGACACACATGAATACGCACAATGAAAAGTCAAGTCCACCAGGGATTCCACCACAGTCCACGAGTGCACATTTCCGAAAGGCCACCTAATACGAAACAGGGACTTGTGAGGACCCTGAGGGACAGTAGCGTGGGTTATGAGGAGCTGGAACAGGGGGCGTTTGACTCAGGAGGGTGGGAAGTCTCCTCTGCAGAAGGGGCTACAGCTGAGGTTTGAAGGAGGAGAGGAGGTGGGTAGGAGACTAGGACAGAGGCTCCAAGTGGAGGGGTGGGGTGTGGGAAGGATCTGTGGGGAGGGAGAGACTGGTAGGACCCAGCATGGCTACAGAACCAAAGCAGAGCAAGGGGAGCCTCGTGGCCATGGAAGCTTCCTCAGCACATCAGGGACGTGGTGGAGGGAGATGATGAACAAATAAGATCGTCCACCATGATGCTTCATGGAGAGAATGATACCCTAACTGATAAGAAATGAGGACCATGTGTTCTCTTTTGTCTTAACAGCTAAAATTACGACCCTCTTTCTAAGAAACGTAATTTCTGAGGTGACATTTATTTCCAACTAAAATTTACAAAACCCTATGTGAATGCAATACAACATCTAATGACTGCACGACTTAATAACATCACCACTTCAAAACCTACGTTGGAATGTGAACCTGAGGTTTCACAAAACAACAGAACATACAAGCACGTGAGGAGTTGCACACAACGTGTTTCTGTGCACACACACACAAACTTGCACATGCAGCCATGTTTGAAGAAAAAATTAGAATATTAAATCTCCAGGGAAACAGGTCATTACTTTCCAAACTATATCCAAATAAGTGTTTGAAGTTCCTGAATGCCTTACAAATTAATGATTCAAAGGCTAGTATTTTTTCAACTTGCCAAATATTTTAGATGCTTCCTTTTCCCCTTAGTGATAGCAGTGGAAGAAAAATGTAAACAGACAGAAGAATGGGGACATCACCTCTTTTTGTTTATACTAGTTATTTGCTTTCAAAATGGTAGTCATGTCTTACATTGGTTCAGCTCTGCAGACTCTACTTTTGTTTTCTGGTGTCCAGTCCAGGGCTCTCAGTGTTATGCCATGGCTGCCTCTCATTTCAGGTCCTGCTCAGTATCTTTGGAAATAAAAGGCAGAAACCTGTCCGCTTAACCCCTCTGAGCAGCCCCAGCTCTTGACTCTTCCTGAAGGCCACAGAACGTAGAGGAAACTGGAGAACGCTGGCTCCCTCCAGAGGTGGGAGGAGGTCAGACCAAGTCTCAAGACAAAAAGGATCGATTCTCAGCCAGCTGGAGCCTCGTTGAGAACTTGCTGAGTTTTCACTCCCAGTGATTTCTGTGCACAGACCCACAATCATTCTAGGTGATTTTTTTTTCAAACGTGAGATCTTCTAAGGTGTTTTTTTTTTAATTAATTTTTATTTTTGGCTGTGTTGGGTCTTTGTTTCTGTGTGAGGGCTTTCTCTAGTTGCAGCAAGCGGGGGCCACTCTTCATCGCCGTGCACGGGCCTCTCACTATCGCGGCCTCTTCTGTTGTGGAGCACAGGCTCCAGATTCACAGGCTCAGCAGTTGTGGCTCACGGGCCCAGTTGCTCCGCGACATGTGGGATCTTCCCAGACAAGGGCTCGAACCCGTGTCCCCCACATTGGCAGGCAGACTCTCAACCACTGCGCCACCAGGGAAGCCCCATTCTAGGTGATTTTTAAGATCCACACCTGAGGGGATCATCCATCCATTACCAGAATCTTTCTTTGACTAAACTCTGTAAGGCATGGCAAATGAAACTGGTCATTCTGAGCATGTGCGAATGTTCCCGTTTTGCTGGGCACATCTGCATTTTAAGAATGAACGGACTGTAATTGTTTGGTGACTGCAGACTCCACACACCTCTCGGCCTGAATCCCACGGGCACATTGGGGAAAAGCGAATGAAATGTGTTTTCTTCCCTCTCCCTGTCACCTTTACCATGAACTTGGAATCTTAGGTGAGCATCCTGCCATTTTTAACTATGCAAACTAAAAGTAACATTAGGCTAGAAAAAGTAACAATGGCCTTGATCAGATGGCTCAGCATAACCGTTAAGGTTCGTGGATTTACACTGACTACACAGAAGATCCACATTTCCCTACAAATGTGAATGAACCCAAGACACTTAATTGTAGGTGGAAAACCTTGGAAGCAGTTAAAGGATATTGACTTCTAGAGGTAATAACAATGGGAAAACCAGAAATAGAAACTGAGGAGAAGGGTAGAAGGCTGGAGCTGTTGGATTTATTTCAGCTGCATAGTGTGAGGAAGAAGAGCAATTTCTTTGTGCAATTTAGTACTTTTTAAAATTTTTTATTTAATTAAATTTATTTATTTATTTATTTTGGGCTGTGTTGGGTCTTCGTTTCTGTGCGAGGGCTTTCTCTAGTTGCGGCGAGCGGGGACCACTCTTCATCGTGGTGCGCGGGCCTCTCACTGTCATGGCCTCTCTTGTTGCGGAGCACAAGTTCCAGACACGCAGGCTCAGTAGTTGTGGCTCACGGGCCTAGTTGCTCAGCGGCATGTGGGATCTTCCCAGACCAGGGTTCGAACCCGTGTCCCCTGCATTAGCAGGCAGATTCTCAACCGCTGCACCACCAGGGAAGCCCCAATTTAGTACTTTTTGTCATTAAAAATAACATTCTGTATTCTTGGCTGTGACCTAGTCACTTAAACAAGATGAATGGAACATAGTTATGAACACACTCCAAACAGTTCATTCTAGTTCATTCTACCTATTTATGAGTGAAGACAGTTATTGATGGCTACCTACAATTAAAAGAAGTGCAAGATACAGATTCAGAGGATGTTAAAGTTTGCATTAGCCTTCAAACCTGTCTAATTCAACCCCCTGAATTCCCAAAGGAATTAAGTGAGACTTCCTTCTCCCTTAAAATGACTTCTGGAAAGAGCCATGCTGGGAATACTGGCTCCAACCCCCTGAATTTCCACTTTGTTGTGGTTAATCTTCGCTCCTCCTGTTCTGGAGACAGCAAAGGCAAGAGCAAAACAAAACAAGCAATAGAGTGAAAATCACTGAACAATGACTGGTTTGCCTGCTTTCTAACTCCCCGTGATCTGCTCCCACAGACCAGCAAGAGAGAACATTTTTAAAGCACAAGTCAGGGCCTGCCAGTGCCCTGCCTGAGACTGGCCTTTGGCTCCACTGTGATTAGATGAAAACTTGTTTCTTCATCGTTGGGCCTTGACTTGGGGCCACGGGTCCCTGAGCTCAGAAAGGGACACGTTCATCTCTGTTGGGTTTCCCTACCTCAGTTGGAAAACAAGCCCTTCCTTCTGTGATGGTTAATTTTATGTGTCAACTTGACTGGGCCACAGGTGTCCAGATGTTTGGTGAAACATTATTTCTGGGTGCTTCTGGATGAGATTAACATTGAATCAGAAGCCTGAGGCAAGAAGATGACCCTCCCCAATGTGAGTGAGCCCCACGCAATCCTCTGAGGGCCTGAATAGAACAAAAATGTGATGGAAGGGAAAATGTGCGCACTCTCTCTCGCTTTCTCTCTCTTTGCACCTCACTGCTGAGCTGGGTCTTCTGCCCTTGGACTGGGATCTCCACCATCAGCAACCTTGGGTCTTCAGCTTACAGACAACAGATCATGGGAATTCCCGGCCTCCATAATTGTGTGAGCTAATTTCTTATTTATAGAGAGATGATTAGATGGTACATAGACAGGTAGATAGGTAGGTAGATAGATAGATAGATAGATAGATAAATAGAGTCTCCTGTTGGTTCTGTTTCTCTGGAGAACCCTGACTAATACATCTTCAGTTATTAACATAGGCAGCAAGACAAGTAGTTTTAGCAGGACCCATGAGTTATTCACAAATAAAAATCACAGATATTCTGATACAATATGAGAGTTATTGCTGATATCTTGAGATAATGTTTACCATCATCTCTACTTTAAAATTACAGTAGTTATAAGACCAACTTCCAAATCTGTTAATTATTGCATTAATAAAAAAGCACACAGATTACTGTAAGGCAAATTTGTTTGATAATATTTTGATAACTGCATTTCATTATAATCAGTCTCCTTTGGAACCCTATGCCTTTTATTTCATGCACTTAGAAATATTATTCCAGGAAGAGGGTCATAGGCTCTGCAGGGCTGCCAAGCACATCCCTGGCACTGAAACGAGTAGGCACACTTGCCCCCAGGTGGCCCTGGGCCCACTCATGCCCTGACTCTCATTTTCCACATTCAGACACTAACCTCCCTTTTGTCCCCAAGCCTGCCCTCATCCCACTTCAGAGCTGTTCCCTCTAGCCCAGAGTGGTCCATACCCCACCTCCCAGAGTTAGTCTCTTATGCAGAGCTTTGGCCTCTATCTGGAATCCTATGAATTGGATATGAGGACACGGGCTGCTTTATTTCTAAATTGAAAGCCTGTAACAGCCAGTCACTGGAGGCTATCTATAAAGTCTTAGGCCTATCACAGGGAGTGTGCTCAAAACGACCTATTCAGAAAGCTAATGTTCCCTGGAGTACAGAGAACAGAGAAAATAATGAACCACTGCCCCCATAAAACATTTTGATAAATATCTGGTTTAACAGGCCACTTCACCAGGGTTCATCTTATCGGAATCCAGTCTTCCTCCCAAGTTAACTAGAACTATCCATGGGTGGTAACCAAACGATGAGAAACTATTTTTAATCCCACTCTGCATGAAAAATATCGACCAGTAACATCTACACATGGCTGAATACTTTCTCATTCTCCAAAGAGTGGTCTTTGGCCTTTATTCCATTGAGAAATTTCTGAATGTAAGTTTCTACATCTGGTAAGGCCTTCTCCGTAGCCTTCTCTGGGGGCAGCTATGCTTTCACTGAAGTCATTTCTCAGCAGACTGCAAGCACACCACGGACAGAGGCTCCGCCATGTTCATTTTTGCCTGCTTCCCAGAGCTAGGAACATTGCTTCAGGCGTGACATGTGTTGAGTGACTGTTTGCTGGCTTGATTTGAAATATCTACTTTAAGTCATCAGTGAGCTGTGTATTAGTCAGGGTTCTCCAGTGAAACAAAACCAACAGGATAGACGTAGATCCACAGAAGAGGAGATTTAGTACAGGAATTCGCTCATGCAATTATGCAAGCCGAGAAGTCCCACTGTCCGCCATCTGCAAGCTGCAGACCCAGGAAAGCTGGTGGTGTCGTTCAGTCTGCAGGCCTGAGGATCGGGGAGCTGATGGCATAAGTCCTGGTCTGAGCCTGAAAGCCCAAGAACCAGGAGTGCCCACGTCCAAGGGCAGGAGATGGATGTCTCAGCTCAAGCAGAGAGAGTGAATTCTCCCCTCCTCTGCCTTTTTGTGCTACTCAGGCCCCCACTGGATTGGACGATGCCCACCCACATTGAGGTGGGTGATCTTCTTTACTCTGCCTACTGATTCAAATGCTGATCTCTTCTGGAAACATCCTCAAAGACATTTCCAGAAATAAGGTTTTACCAGCTTTGCCCAGTCAAGTTGACACATAAAACTAACCATCACAAGTGGGATTGAAAATACTGAAGGAAATCAGTCTTTCTACATTATAAGTATCAGCTCCGCTTATAACAAGTCTTCTCTTACTAGGAGCACTAACCCAACAGCGGTGGCTTCATCAAGGACTTCTATAGCTTAGCGGGGTTTTGTTTTTTGTTTTTTTTTTTTTTGAGGTACGTGGGCCTCTCACTGCTGTGGCCTCTCCCGTTGCGGAGCACAGGCTCTGGACGCGCAGGCTCAGCGGCCATAGCTCACGGGCCGAGCCGCTCCGTGGCATGTGGGATCTTCCCGGACCGGGGCGCGAACCCGTGTCGCCTGCATCGGCAGGCAGACTCTCAACCACTGCACCACTAGGGAAGCCCCCAAGCTTAGCATTTTATTAGTGGTGGGATTACACATCACACACGATATACCTAATTCCCTGCCACCTCAGGGGCACCAACCCCCAGTCATTTAATAAAGGGGGGATAGACTTTGTATTCACAGCAAAACTGGCCCTTAAGTACTTAAATTATTTATATTATCGAAGAAACTGGTAGATCCTCACTAATTTCAAGATACTCAGGTATGTTCTTACATGTAAAAATACTAATGATGATGCAATCAAATAACCATAACATTCCGACCAGCAAATACCCCCAAACAAGGGCCCCTGAAAACCCACACAGAGAGGCTGCTTGATTTTGTGCCTTCAAGGAACAAGTTGGCACAGGAGTTATTGTTCCTCAGAAGATCTCTGCTAAGGAGTCGGTACAGAATGTTCCTTCAATAACACTGCACAACAGCACAATGCTTTTGAAAAATTAAAAAAAAAACCCACTAATTCCTTCCTACACGAACTTTCATCTTTTGGTTGCCTGCTGTGACTTCTTCAATTACCAAGAAAAAAGGCAGATCTCATAGTAAAGTAATACCCTGGAGGTATATTTTTCTCCTCAGAAACTAATAAGGGCACTGACGCCCTTAGGAAACCATGAGGCAAGTAGAACCATCATTGCGAGGAAAGTTTTAAAGCCATTTACTTGTTATTTTGAGTACAGAAGATTCCTAAATGTTTTGAAGTTACTAGGCATCCCACGAAGGGACTTTTGGGTATTCTTTCATGACCTGTCGTGGCAGCAAGAGGAATTCGCTCCACCCTGTTGTGCTCTTTTCCACCAAGCTCTCCACCAGGTCAAGGAACACTGGCTGCACAGAGCAATCATAACCCGCAGGGTATAGGCTCAGCCTCTGTAACAAAGAGGCCCTACAAGGAACACTGGCTGCACAGAGCAATCATAACCCGCAGGGTATAGGCTCAGCCTCTGTAACAAAGAGGCCCTACAGTACTGTTGCTGGAAAATGACAAAGGGTATTACTGTTCTTATTGTTACACAAAGGTCAGTGAATGGCGCAGGGCAAGTAGGTGGCTCCCTGGTCTGGGGTGTGGGCTGCATCTTCAGGGCAGCTGCTGTGAAAGCTGCTCACCCAGGATAGCAGAGTTCCGGCCTCTGCTGGGCTGGTGGCTGAGATAAGCAAGGAGCTCAAGGGCAGATGTAAGTTCAGAAATAAGAAAACTATTGTGTAATGGGCAGGTGAGGCTCCACAAAGAGCCCCCTCGGGCCCCCCTAATGAAACAAGGCTTTAAGAATCCCAAGAGGAGAGTGAACCTTGCATTTCCCTTCTCGGGGGAAAGGGAGTGGAAGCAGGTCCTGCCCACTGTGGCCAATCACCCATTGGGCTCAAGCCTCCTGTCTCTCTGGGCCTTGTGACTATGGGCTGAAAGCACACATGGTATTGATGGTCGTAGCCGTCTCTTCTCTCTCTAGCATCCCTGCTTTGCTGACTTGGTTTCTGCTTGTATTTTAATCATCCGGAGTATCGAGCGCCTTCCTTGGCTCTCAATGAAACCTTCTAGCGGTGCTCTGGGGAAGCTTGAGCCCAAACCGCTCAACAACCTTCCCGGACTCAGGAACAAAGAAGGAGAATAGGGGCAGATATCATCCCTTTTAAGGGACATGAATTTTCACACATCACTTCTGCACGTGACCCCACTGGACGGGGCGGCCTTGTCCTCAAGCGTGTCTCGGTAGGGTGCTTTCCCCATATGGGAACCCTGAAAGTCCCACCTCCCAAGATGCCCCTCAGACCAGGAAAACCTGAGATGATGTGTCACCCCACAGAGGAGCTCTTCTACTAAAAGTATAAGAAGGGGAGAGCGAACATTAGGTTCCATTAACCATCCCCGCCCCACGTCCTCCAACTTCCAGGTCTACATCTCTCTCTCCTTCTTCTTGTTTCCTCTTTTTAAAACTAACCCTATTTAGGGACTTCCCTGGTGGTCCAGTGGTTAGGACTCGGCGCTTTCACTGCCGTGGCCTGGGTTCAATCTCTGGTCGGGGAACTAAGATCTCATAAGCTGCATGGTGTGCTAAAAAAAAAACTAACCCTATCTAACAAGAGGCAGCTTTCTCTTGTTATTTAACTGTTTGCTGTTGCCAATCCTGTCTTTCCCAGGTGACTACGTGAACTTCAGGGGGGAAGACACAGTTATATTTATTTGGCCTGCACCCAGTGCTTCACAAATTACTAGATAGGAATATACATTGATGTTACACACTGTATATATGACAGAGGACATACGTTGAAATATTAAGAGCACATATCTCAGATTTGAGATTAACAAGCGATTTCTAACCTTTTCTTGTGCTTTCCTATATTTTCCAATTTTCTACAGTGGTTGTTCATTACTTTCATAATTAGAAACTCCTATCATCTTCAGAACATTTGTTAAATAGTAGTTCATAGTAGGGGAAGGTGGCCTAAATGTCCATCTCTATGTCTGTAATGGAAACACCTATAACACCCACTGTGAATCTTTCCATTCACACCAGTTATTTTATAAACTTTTATGGGTTCGTGTAAACTCACAGAGTAATTATTATTATTGCCAGTTTACACAGGGGAAACCTGAGGCTTTGGAAGTTTAATGATCTAATACAGTCGCTGGCTAACAAGGGAAGGAACAGCTGTTTCTCAGAAGTCTGGAATGATCATTTCTAACATTTCCTGATGCTTCCTATGGGTCAAGGACTACCCTAAAATTTTAACAGATTTTAATTCATTTAACACTCATGACAAGCCTGCCAGCCAGGTTCTAATGGGGCCCTCTGAGACTTGAGGCTGCAGAGACAGGGAAAGTAACTTGCCCAGAGTCACATAACTTGTTAATGGAGCCTAACCATTATCCTAGTTGAATTCTCTTAACCTTCTCTAAAGAACTTAGGGCTTTCCTTCTGAAGCATGCAGAAAAGAACGGGGTTGTTTACTAAAAGGAATGCTAGAATCATGGATGCCTTTCTTTTGTTTGTTCATACTGCAGGTAAGTTGAAAATTTTAATGGGACAAAAAGCAGGATATTCAGTTCAATGCACAGAGAATCAGCAAGAGAACACTTCCACCATTTTGTCAATGTCATCCACAGACTAAATTTCCACCTGACACGGTAAAGTACCCTGTTATGACAGCAACCATCTACAAGGGCAGGTGGCCTTTCCTTCCTGTCATCAACTAATTCTCACAATGACTGTTTGTGTTTTGAATTCGTATATCTTATACCTATGAAAACCAATTTATGCCCCCCATTGTCCAGATGGTCTAAAATTTTCTCGAATATCCAACCTATTCCAAACTTGAGCCTACAAATCTCTTTTCTCCCTTATTAGCCAGAGGATTGAAAGTCAATATCAACTTCCTGAAGCCTCAATGCATTTTGCACTTAATGCTTTCAAATGCAAATTTCATGCACATGCATTATAGTCAGTCATAAGAAAAGTTTGCCATTAGAAACACTATGGATTCCATTCATGGAAAAAATTAATATTGAAGATTTGCTTTTTCAGAAGCTCAAGATCTGAAAAGGGCCTTGGAGAGCATCTGGTCCAGGAGTGCCCAGCTTCCAAGTCATCATGGCCTGGGGTGCCTCACACTCCTCACACATGCACCTCCAAACTTTGATCAGTGGTGAAAATCGGTGTTTGCTACAAATGAGGGCAAATAATGTTTCAGCAACGTGTGTCAAATAGAAGGCTGAGAGAAAGTCTCACACCTTGGATCAGAATAGACAAGAACTTGCTGCAAGTTAGGGATGGAGAACCAGAGTAAGTGCATGCTGGGGCCAATGAAAGACTGTGAATCAAACAGACCAGGGTGGAGCTGTGCCTGGTGGGTAAGTCAAATGCCTGTCAGGGCAGCAAGCAGTCGGACCCAGAGCACAACCATTTGGTAACGGTTCAAAGTGTCTCAAGGATTCTAAAACTTGCCTTTAGTTTTAGACTCATGTTTACCTTTCTTTCCATGGCTTCAATCATCCTGCATAATATCCTAATACGTGAAAGTGTGCTAAACCCCAAAAGGATGAGTTCCGCTGATCTCATCCAGTAATTCCCTTTTACAGATCAGGCAAGTGGGGCCTTGACAGATTAAGCCTCTCGCCAAAATCACCTCTCTTGTAGGTGAAACTCTGATGGGTATTTTATTCAGAGCTCTTTTTTCCTCCACTTTATAACCTGTAAGAAGCCAAGGCAGTGCAGACACCACCTGGACCCCAACCACTTAAAGAGAAGTGAGGAAAACTAGTATATTTATGGCACTATAGCAAAGTGCCATAAACTGAGTGGCTTATCAACAACAGAAATGTGTTTCTCAGAGTTCTGGAGGCTGGAAGTCTGAGATCAGGGTGCCAGCATGGCCAGCTTCTGGCGAGAACCCTCTTCTGGGGCCTCTTGTCACTGTGTCCCCACTTGGCAGAAGGGGTGAACTGGTCCTCTAGGGTCTCTTTTCTAAGGACCCTCATGCCACTCATGGGGGCTCCATCCTCATGACCTGACCACCTCCCCAAAGCTCCACCTCCCAATACCATCATTTTGAGGGTTAGGATTCCAACATGAATTTGGGGGGACACATTCAGGGCCTAACAGTAAGTTACATCAAAATTAAGCTATGCCTACAGATTCACTCCCAGAACTCACTTGCTCACCCCCATTCCTTGGCTAGGTCTCCCATGCTCCTTTCCTTCTTGGTGAATCTCTATGAGACATCTGCCCTGGCATTGTCCCTGGGTTCCAACTCTCATTCCACACTCCCTGACCATCTATCTTCTAAGACCCTTAGACATGGTGCTCACAACTGAACTTGGCCTTGCTCTATTCCCCTGGACCTTGGCCACCAGCTGCTTCCCCAGAGCGACAGCCTTTTTCAGCGAAGACAAGGATTCTATAACAAGCTCTGTAACTGCTCCCACCCCACCCCAAGTAGGGCAGTGCTAATAGCAAGCCCAGGGCTCCTGATGGTCACTTTCTCCCACCCTGTGCTGGGGTGGCCCAGGTGCCTCCTTACACTTGCTTCAAGCTCTCAAGGCCAGCATAAATCATGGATCATTTGGCTTAATGCATTTATATATTTATCATGAATTTATGTCATCGTCTGGCATGTGTCAGGCACGGCACTGGACACGGGGGACCTGGGAAGGATTAAAGCAAAACACAAAAAAGAACAAAAACAGGCCCTGTCTTCAAAGAACCTGCAAACTGAGAGAGAGAGAAGCAAATGCAAGACTTGAAGGGCTGAAGAGTGACCAAGCGTGCAAAGTGCAAATGTTCAGAGGAGCAAAGGCAGCACAGAGGCAGGAACCGTCAGGAGGAAGGTGAGAAATCCAGGAGGCAGGTGCGGCTAAGAGGGCAGGCGGGGCTTCAGACATGATATGTGAGTTGAGTTTGATAGGAGAGCAGACATTTCCCAGCCGACAGAGAAATCCCATGCAGAGGGAGCCGCAGGAGCATCCACAGAGAGGCACCAAGCAGCCCAGGCACTTGAGAGAGACCTCTGTGCAGGGTGAGAGCGAGAACTCAAGAGGCAGCTGCGCTCGGGGCTCAGCCGCAGGAGACTGACATTGCCTCGGATGCAGCTGTTCTCCATCTCCCTCTCCATCATCCCTCGCGATGTGCTGTGGCAGCTGTGAAACATGTCTGCAAATCCTTGGACACTCCTCCCATCCCAAAGCTGGTGCCTGGGGCTGAGGTCATCCTGAAGTCTTCTTCCCTCACATGTCTGATGCCTGGGGTGGATGACAGGACGGGGGTGGTGGGGAGGGGCTGAGCCCCAGCCCCCAGGACCCCATGATCTCAGCAGTTCCAGGGCCAAGCTATTTGCACCTCCCCGGGAATGCTGTCTACTCGCCATCTCATTCAAAAACGGACCAACCTTACAGGGAGGGGTTTCCGTTAGTGTCCTCATCATACAGACAAGAAGACTGAGCGAGGTGCCTCCGTGGGTAGAATCGGGACTGGATCCCACACGTCCGTGCGTTTGGCCGGAGCCTCCCTCGTCCTCTCCCCCGACCGCTGCCCCGTCTCCCCCGTCTGCTCTCCATTCCATGCCCCACCTTCTGCGGGTCACTGTCAGAGGGACGGGCTGGGTGATGGTGAGTGAGAAACACAAGGGGAAGCAAAGGAAAAGCCCCTCCAGGCAGTGAGGGCGCAGGGCAGGGGCAGTGGGACCTGCGCGAGACCACATGGCGCCCCCGTCCCACGACCACTACCCTCCCCGCCCCCGTGCATGATACATTCACGATGCCGGTGGCACCGTCCCCCACCCTCCGTGGCGGGGGACCTGGCTGAGCAAAGGAAAGGCAGCTAGAGGACACCCCACGGGGGGTCTCAACCTTCCCACCCCTCCCACCCCCGCTCCCACCCTCTCCTTGGGGACCTGTTTCCAGGCTCAGCTCCTACCAGGAAGCCCCTCTGATGCTCCCCCCGGGCTCCCTGGACCGCAGACCAGCCCCTCCCCCATGCCACGCCTGCTGGAACCAATGCCAGGCAACTCTAAGTACTATTCAGGAACCAACTGACTTGCACCTGGAGACCCTACTCTCTGGGCCCCATGACATGCTGCGGGTGGCATTTCCACATCTTGATGACACGGGGGCACTGTTTCCATGTCTTGGGGCACTGCAGCCATTCAGGCACTGCTCACTGATAGACACACAATAACTTCATTCATTCTGAAGTTAACCCGGGTCTGATGGACCAAGTCCCAGCTCTAGAACTCCTCCATAGACACGTTTCTGTAGAAACAGCCTTGGTGTTCTAAACACTTTCCAAACAACCACTCGGAACGCAGAGGGGCTATAAACCATTTGTCATGGTTAGTCTCCTTTAAGCTCACTGGCTCCACAAACATGAATGGACGGCTTAGTAGGTCCTGGGTATTGTGATGGCGATTGGGATGCAAACACTTCATGTGAAGGACTCACGTTTACAGCTGAACATCTGCTTCAGTGAAGCACCCTGGAGGGCAGCGGAGGGATGACTGGATTCTGCTGGGGTTAATGGAGCAACGGTTACCAAGGCGACTGGGGCTAAGCACGGAGAGAAGGGACGGGGAAGGGTCTTCAGGCTCGGGGAGCAGAGGGTAAGCAAAGCCCAGAGGCACTCACAAGCCGAGGCTTCGGGGAAACAGAAAGTGGCCCTGTGTCTACAGCAGAAGTGGGAGTGGAAGACAGAGCAAATGAGGCCGGGGAAAAAGGCTTTGAATGTCTTGTTTAGGATTCTGCCCTTTACCTAAGTCTGATGGCAACTGAGAGCCATCAGGAGATCTTCAGCAGGGAGAATCCTGATCAGCTCGGTGCTGTAGAAAGACAACTCTTACAGGGGAGTGAAGAATAGCTTCGTGGGAAGAAGTCGGTCTGGGAGTCAAGATAAATCAGGGCCTCTGCAGTCGAAGCCACCTTCCTACCTAGACCCTGAAATGTGTCCTGAATTGATTCTTCAAATTGCCACACAAGGATACCAACCCAGTGAAAATGATAGCATCTGTATCCACCCATTTAAACCCCATTATTATAACCGTCCAGGGCAAAGGGTGTTACTATTTCAAACAAAGAGGTGCCATTGATACCCAAGGCAGGTCGTCGAGCTTCCTGATTGGAGATGCTCAAGGCTGCAATGATACAGTCACGATGCTGGTGGCACGGCGTTTAATCAGAATGTTGTTCCTTCCTCTTGTCTTAAGAAGTGCATCCCTCCTATTCCACAAGTCCCCCTTAGCGCCAATATTCTCGGGGATTCTGATAGCTCATGCAAAATGCATTTCTGGTTCAAGGGCT
Organism: Hyperoodon ampullatus; assembly: GCF_949752795.1. NCBI lineage: Eukaryota > Metazoa > Chordata > Mammalia > Artiodactyla > Ziphiidae > Hyperoodon > Hyperoodon ampullatus. Next base: position 29,855,208 of record NC_136933.1, read on the forward strand.
TAAATGCTACTCTGGCTGCTTTTTTATTTTTCTCTTGTGTTTCCAGGCAATTGTAATTTATCACCGTGATCACTTCAGAATGTCAACGTTTCTCTTTCTACCTCTTTCCTATGCGTATTTGCAGTCATTTTCATGGCCACCCTTTCGCTGGCTTGCCTCTAGTCTGCAGGTGGAGTTGACAGCTGCTACTCTTCTTCATGTCTTCTGCATCACTTCCTTTTGTGAACCTCCCAGCCCCACCCCACTCTTCCTCTCTGTAGTTTAAGGGGAGGCTGATCCCACCCCCACCCATGTACAGGGGCTAGCCCATGATCCGGGCCTGGCCAATGAGTCTACCATCTCCCGAGACACAGGAGTCCTTCAGGGATGGGCAGCTGACCACAGCTGGGCCAATGAGCGTCATCCCTGGGATCGCTAGTGATACGGAGAGATTTTGTAGATTTTGCTACTAAAAAATCATGGAGGTGAAATCCACACCCAAATCTACTTATTTGAATCCTCTACCACATGACATCCCCAGGGGAATACATGTTTCTCACCTTTATAGTCCTCCTGGGGCACTAAATACATAACACACCCAGCGACTACCTTGAGAAAGAAATAGAACAGAGATTGGCAGAACTCTGGAGGAGTGTGGAAAGCCCAGGAAACCAGGATGTCTTCCTGGAGGAAACTCTTTAGGGGCCTCGGGAAGCAGGAGGTCTTCACGGGAGGTCAGAGGTTTTCCTGGGGTATCAGTGTTCAGGAAAGTTTTTGCCAAGGAGATTTGGGGTTTTGAAGACTAAAGAAGGCTGTTAGGTGAAGAAAGGTTGGAAAAGCATCACAAAGAGAGAAACCCACTCAGCAAAGACAGGGAGGAAAAGAGAACATCGCAGTGATCAGTAGACTCAGCTCTCTCGCCTCATCTAAAGAACTGGCAGTTCGGAAGAAACATCTAAGAAGCTGGTGTGGAGGGAAGGAGGCACAATCCAGCCACCTAAACCAGTGGACATGGCCACCAGATGGCCCTCATGGCCCCCAGCTGACACCTGTCATCTGTCATTCAGAAAGGTGACCCTTTGAGCGAGGGAGTTGGAACAGGGAAAAGAAGTAGTGGCTGGACCAGTTAAGAGGCTGTTCCGACAGTTGGAGGGGATGCTGGTCAGACGCTGAAGAAGGTAATGGGCAAGGAAACAAAGAGTGATGCATCTCCTGGCATCTTCTCCTCACATCCGCCAGTCCCCCGCCACAGTGCCAGGGCCCCCACCATGCAGGGACTGAGACCCCCGGGGCTCCACTACCTGTTCTAACTCCACTTCCTTTGCAGACTTCGAACAGAAGCTCATTTATTCAGGGAATGGCATTTAGAATCTCTCATCTTCCAAAGATGAACCACACTCTCTAATACTCGTTTGGATTTCTTATTCTCTATCAGTGTGAAGAGTCTATGCTCCTCCTAGACTTACTCAAGGACATCCTTAGTTACACGGTTTTTTAATTACGTATTTTTAAAAAATTCGCCAACATGGAAAATCCTGACAGAAAGACACAAATGCACACACAAAAAGGCAGTGGAAGTTTCCATTCTCCTTAAAAAAAAAAAAAAGAAAGAAAGAAAAAAACCTTAAGAGATGTATGACAACCCACACCATGACACAAAGCCTTGATTTAATATTAGTAATTATGGTATTGCCTCTTGAGTCCAACACATAGATTGAGATATCCATTTTGGATATAAAATCATTTAACACAATTTGACAACTCTATGCCCCAGCAATTAATTAATTTTGTTAAAACCCACCGATCGATAAGCACAGAGCCAGTGCCAGCTGATGATGACATCATGGCCCCGAGGCCATTGCTGGGCTATTCTGTGGAAAAGACTGGACCGGCTTGTCCGCCTACGCTGTCTGCAGTCAAGTCAATAGCCAATGGAAGTGCCAAGTGCAGCGGGAAGACGCCCAGCTGGAGTCTTATCCTCTGTCTGGCCCCATTTGCTTTGGTAATTACATTCTTCCTATCTAATTTCCCCGCCACCAACCCCCTTGAGTTTCAACTGGTTCAGACTTTAACGGACTTCATCAGCTTTCTGAATTTTTCTATAGCTCAACTCAGAGGGGAAGAAAATGGGAAGTATTTGATACATGCAGACATTGGGGCCAAGGCTTTGTCTTGCTCCTGCACCCCTGAAATTAAAATGAAACTGAGTGGAGGCTTTGCAGAGCAAGGGAGGAACGCAGAAAGGATGCAGCGGGAAGGACAGAGGGTATAGTTTTCAGATGATGGAGTTAAAGACGTGAGCAGATCAGCACTTCACTTCCCGTTATATAAGGTTATATAAGAAAAGAAGCTGATATTTCACTCCAGACAACACTCCCTCCCGGTGGAAAATCCACCATCCCATTTGTGGAGAATCTAGAGGACTTTCTGATTTACCATGTAGTCAGAAACTGGGCTTACACTCTGCGTCAAAGATGGAAATTCTAGGAGCCACTCCAAACAGAAACATGAGTAATCGTTTCTGTACAGACTTAAAGAAGTGCAGCACAGACTTTCAGAACCACCACTGTGGTGTCTGAACTTACACTGTTGTATTTAACATTTTTTCTGTTAAAATAATCAAATGGGACAAAGTGAGGGGCTCAGGACCACTAGGGCCTGAGAAGCAGGCTTTATCCCAGCTCCTGAGGACTTTTCTGAGGGCGTCTCGCTGCTTTCCTTTCCCCACCAAATGATAAATTCCTCCAGGGCAGGAACAAACTCCAATTCATTTTAACAGCCTAACCTCCCTCCACACACTCCCCACCTCCAGCCCTAAGACCCCCCACCCAGCACGTAACATGGGCCTTTTATAAAAGTCTTAATAAGTACATGTTGTTTGACTTGCCTCAAACACTAAAAATTGCAGTCACAATTTTATTTTGTGAGGTATGGCAGGCTTAGCAGAAAGAAAGTGCACTTTTGTGTAGACGAATTATTCCAAACCATCATTAGTTTTCCAGTTCAGTCCATGAACTATTAGGCCTGTAAGGTGGCTGCAACTGTTCTGCAATGCCTTTCAAATACCCACAATTAACCAAACTAAAGGATAGTTTACCATGAAAGAGTTGATTTTAAATGCCAACAGTTGAGAAATAACGATCAAACTAGAAAATGACTTGGCTGAAGGAGGACTTCTGCGAAGGGTGTGAATCTTTTTTTTTTTTTTTTTTTTTTTTTTTTTTTTTTTTGCGGTACACGGGCCTCTCACTGTTGTGGCCTCTCCCGTTGCAGAGCACAGGCTCCGGACGCACAGGCTCAGCGGCCATGGCTCACGGGCCCAGCCGCTCCACGGCATGTGGGATCTTCCCGGACCGGGGCATGAACCCGTGTCCCCTGCATCGGCAGGCGGACTCTCAACCACTGCGCCACCAGGGAAGCCCGGGTGTGAATCTTAATGAGCCTCTTATATCTAATGTCCCCGGTAAATGCCTGACCACAGTTTCCCCAAGCTACACACTCGTCAACCTATCAGCCGATTATAGGCACATTTTACTCAGCCGTGGAAAGAACAGAGAGAGAAGTTTCAGAAATAAGTGGAGAAGAGAATTTGAGGGAGGAAGCAGATAAAAGACATCACGTATGGGCTTCCCTGGTGGCGCAGTGGTTGAGAGTCCACCTGCCGATGCAGGGGACGTGGGTTCGTGCCCCGGTCCGGGAAGATCCCACATGCCGCGGAGCGGCTGGGCCCGTGAGCCATGGCCGCAGAGCCTGCGTGTCCGGAGCCTGTGCTCCGCAACGGGAGAGGCCACAACAGGGAGAGGCCTGCGTACAGCAAAAAAAAAAAAAAAAAAAAAGGCATCACGTATGAATGTGAGTGACGGGGTTAGCGTTAGTTGTGCTATGAGTTCTCAGAGAGAGAGGGGGCATTTGGATAGAATCCTAGAGCGAGGGAAAGACGAGTGAATTTGCCCTGTTCCAACCAGCAGGTAGGTGAACTGGCTGCTGTTTGGAGGTGGAGATGGGTGGAGCTTGTACCAGCCTCCAGCCTCAGGAAGATTCAGAGAGGAAAACGTTCAACTGGCAGCAGGACAGTGAACACTGCTTTTTTTCCTTTTTGTTTTTGCCCAGAAATTCTGTAGGAAGAAGGCTTTCCCCCTTCTCAGCTTATGCGGTTCAGGTGGGGCTAACCTCACCCTGATGCCAAGAATGAGCACGTGACCCAGGCCTAGCCAATCAGAACATGCCACTTCCTGAGCCGTAAGGATCCAGCAAGTGGCCCAGCCCTTCCTTGGGGAAGCATCTTGGGACGTTTCTGGAGCTATCTGGAAGAAGCATCCTCTATCTTCTGAGGTCAGTTTGGGGATCCTGTAAACACACACTACTTGGAAACCACGTGGGGAAACCGTGCCTTGAATATAAAGGTAACCCAGAGAAAAGAAGAGCTGATAGAAAGGCCAACCCTGATTACATTCGCTCTACGAGATCCAGGTGTCCCTGGCTCCGTACGGCTGTAGCCCTAACTTCCTAATCATGGATGGAAATAAGTTCTTTTTGCAGCTTGCGATCATTTTAATTGGGATTCTTTTATTTAAGTAAAACTGTCCTACTAATATAAGGATATTCAGACTGTGGGTGTCCATAATTAAAAGAACATCTGTAAGACAAGTTAAGTCCACGAGTGGAAGAGATCTAGAGGGAAAACCACCGGAGCCATTGCTGGGCACACATTAAAAATTCTCAGTAGATGCTTACAGAAGGAAGCAAACTTTAGGAAAAGGGATAGAAAGCCGTGAGATTTCAAATGGCAGAAAAGAAAACTTTCATGTTCTAAGGAAGAGGGAAATTAATTCCTTAGAAATCAATCTACAGTCAATTAAAATACTCAGGGATAGACCTCTTGGATGTAATATGGAAGAATGTCAAAGGAGATGGTGAGTTTCTTAAGCGTTTAGCCTGAGTCCTGTTCATCTGAGGACCCTCACCCCCACTATTCAGCACAGTTACTATCTCTGTCAGCAGAATCTTCCTTTCCTTTCTGAGATAAATAACTTCAACCATTTTCCAAGTTCCTCTGTGTCCCCGAGCTGATTCTCTGCAGCCCTTTCCTAATGGAGTCATCATAACTCTTTCCGTGATGTTAAAGTCCAGATAAGAACACAATCTTCTCCTTCATGACAGCAAATGCATTATCCATGTCACTAGCTATTTCCAGTTTGAATTTCCAGAGAAACTGAATAACTTCAAATAGAAGATGCTCACTGGTGCTCTCTTCCCCAACACGTTCTCGATGTATATACACTCCTTTGCTTTAAACAGCAATGAAATTCTCTGTCAGGTCGAACTAAAATTCTAACACTGTAGGACCCTGTTTGAATGATGGTCTGTCCCTTGTGTAATAAACTCACATCATGTACACATTCAGAAGGGTTCTTTGTTGCTTTGTTTGTTTATTTTTACTAAATAACTTGAGGTAAAACATATTCTTGCTCTAGATTGCAGGCAAAAATGTTTCACCTTTAATATTCCAGTAAAATCATTTGTACTCTATATCCTAAATCCCACTCCCTACCTCCATAAAATGATCCCTGAACTCGGATTATTATGTGAAATTATACTCTCACTGTCAAACAGGCAAATATACATGACATTTAGTTTTCTGGTGCTAATAAGTCAGTAATCATACTCTCTAGGAAAAATTCTCTGGGTTGGCAATTTGGATGCGCATTTTTAGACCATGAGGCTATCACACCTGATTTCTGAAAGAATTAATTAATTCCAAAAGAAAGATATTAATTCTGGAAGGCTTGTTTTTAGTTATTAAGAGTACTGTAAACCAGCAGTAAAGCTTGGCAGACTGAACACATGTACTGACATGGTTTCCTCCTGAAATCCCACTAACAGGACAATAAGTAGATATCAGAAATACATACCAATTCACCTGCACAAGGAGAGGAGAAGAGATTGCAGCAGTGAAATATGGGAGCAGAGAAGCTGCTTGACCTGGCAGACCAGGACACCTGACACTTACCAGGGGCGTTATTCAGAAGAGGTGATTCACGTTGCCTCCGAAGTGGAAGTGAGTGTGTAGCTGAAGTCAGAATTGCTGAGTCAGCCCAATGAACCGAGACGGCCTGCCCTCCTTCATGTCCCAGGGGACTAGAAGCTTATTTCATGCAGCGAATGTCGCAGTAGCTGTGTCCTGGCATGGTTACCATGCTAGAAACAGAGGGTTGTGGGGGAAACCTGCACACTGACCGTTGAGAACGCCCCTTGCCCTCACATCACTGGCCTCCAGGCTCACGCCCTTGAAGGATGCTAGAGGACGTCTCCTTCCAGAAACTAAGAGCTTAAGAGACCTACAGGTACGACAATCAGGAAGACCCAGAGCAGCTGTTCATCATAACCACCTTGGAGCACCATCAGGTCATAAAGCCCACCACACTCACACATTTCGGTCAGTTTCTCAGCACCTCACTCTAATATCAGATCACCACGTAGGAGAAAATCTCTAACACAAAAGAGACAAAAAATAGCTCTCAGAAGAAGCATCCATGACATCATGATATCAAAGCAGGAGACCTGTTTCTATTACAGTATCACTCACATCTGGTAGGTATCTGGTATAAAGAATGTTAAAATCAGCATAATTTTTATAAATGCTGCTTAATGACATTGAGAGTAACTAACATCTCAAGGGGCCAAAGCTGAGAAAAAATGAGAACTTATTAAGAGGAGACGAACACTCTGTCGCTCTTCCTCTGAAATGCCTGTCAATTCAGAAGCATTGCAAGAGAGGCTGAGAAACCAGGCAGAGGGTGGCAGCTTAAGGCCTGCAGTGTCCACAGGGATGGGACAACAAAGGCTGGAGCTCATAGTTATTCAAACAGCCAGGATTTTAGTGAGGAAGGTCTTGCAGAAAATAGGAGGCTTGTAGCAAACTTACTCCAAGAGTCCTCTAGACAGTGAGGCTAAGCAGAAAATAGCAACCAAAAGACTGAAAATCAAAATGGAGTGTCAGCAGTCTTGTATGTCGGGAAAATAAAACCAGAGTTCAAGGTGAGCACAGGCAATGCCCTGGGAGCAAGGGCAAAGAGGAAATTGATCAGATCCCACAAGGACCTCAACATCCTCAACTTCACCTTGGCTGATTAGACCAGAGTGAGCTACACTCCTCTAACTGCCTGCCAGAAGGAAACCACATCCTTTTTTAGAGGAAGATAACATCACCCAGAGGCTCTTCCTTTTTTTATACCCAATACCTTGCATTCTGTAAGAATTATTAAAAATCAAGAAAAAATAAGTAAGGAAAGCAGACACACAGTTATTAGATATGGATATTAAAATACCTGTGATTAATGCATTCAATGAAATAGGTGACAAGAAGAAGAGTTTTGCCAGAGAACAGAAATTTATTTTAAAAAATCAAGTAAAAATTCTAGTACTGAAAAATACAATAAGTGAAATAAAGAATTAAGTAGAAAAGTTTAAAAGCAGAATAGACCCAGTAGAAGACAGTACTAGTAAAATTAAGGAAGCTTTAAATAAAATATACTTACTGAATACAGAAAAATTAAAATATGGAAAATACAGATAAGAGCAAAATTTACAGCAGTCACTAAAAGGTCAAGGGTGCATACTTTAAATTCTAAAATAACCACTAGAGAGATCATAAATCTTGTTTAAAATAATAACAAGCTAATTGAGAAAAGGAATGGACTAAGAAGAAGCTTATTATCAATGCTAATTAATACTGCTAAACCTCCAAAAGTCTTAAGAATTGGAGGCATGCATAAAGCACCTATGAAGTAGAGGTGATAGTGTGGCTAAAATCATGAGGTTTACAAATTTAAAACAATTATAATAGGAAAAATAACAATCAAAAAATACTTGGAACAATTAGAACAGAACTAATAGTATGGTCAACTTAAACCCCAAACTCAAATATATTAACAATTACATTTAATGTAAATGAGCCAAACCAGTCATTACAATAAATATAAAAGTACTAAATTCTCTAATTAAATGAAAAAGATTAGTTGGCTACATTTTTAAAAACAACTATATTATGCTTACCTATTTAAAAATGGAAAATTTAAGTACACAGAGATGTTGGAAGTAAAATGATTTAAAAAGATATATCATGCAAACATTAACCAAAAGAGAAAAGATATACCTACACGAGCATGAAACACATTAGAATTTAAGGCAAGAAGCGTTATTAGAAATAAAGAAGGATATTTCAAAATGATAAAAGCATTAATCCTCCAGAGAGATAAAATCATTTTAAATTATTACACATAAAAACTTAGCTCCAAAAGCTGAAAAAATTAAAATCCATGAACAGACTAGGAGATTTTAATGATTCTCTCTCAGTAAATGATAGACAAGACAGACAAATAGAAACAAAAATATTTGACAATGCAATTAACAAATTTGGCATAATCTACATATATTGAACCCTGCACTTAATAACTGCAGAACCACATGCTTTTAAAATGCATATAAAACATTTATCCAAATTGATTATGTGATGAGACATAAAACAAGACAATAAATAACAAGGATTTGAAAGATATAGAAAATGTTCTTTGACTATAGTGAAATTTGCCTAGACATCATTAACAAAAAGATAATTGAACAAATTCCTACATGTTACAGATTAAGCAATATTTTTCTATATGACCCATGGATCAAAGAAAACCTTGCAACAGAAGCTAGAAAATATTTTGAACCTAATGATAACAAAAATATGATACTTCAGAACTAAAATAAAATGCAGCTAAAGTCATAGTGAAAAGTTACTGCCTTAAAATGTATATTTGATAAAAGAAGAAAGCTGAAAAATTAGTGATCTAAGTACTTATCACAAGTTAAAAGGATAGAAAAATAAACAGAAAGATATCAGAAAGAAGGAAATAAAGACAAGAGCATAAAATAATGAAATAAAATAATTTCATAATAGAAAAAAAAGCCAAGAGTTGGCTTTCTGAAAAGACTAATAAACTGATAAACCCTGGCAATTTTAATCAAAATATAGAGATAAAAAAGTAATTAAAAATATTAGGAATGAAAATAGACAAGACTTAGGGTTCTAGAGGTATTAAAAAGATAATAAGAGGATATTATAAACAATTTCATACCATTAATTTAGAAATTTTAAATAAATTGGACTAATTCCTTGAAAAACACAAATTACCAAGACTGACACAAAAAGAAATAGAAAAGCCAAGGATGATTACATGTATTAAAAGAATTTAATTTATAATTTAATACCTTCCCCAAAAGAAAACTGCAGACCCAGATAGCTTCACCAGTTTATTCTTCCTACTATTCAATGAAAAAATAGTATCAATCTTATCTTATATAGGAGTTTTTAAAAAGGAAAAAGTTGAGAAGCCAACTCTTTTAATGAGGCCAACAAAACCTGGATTCTAAAACCTAAGAAGGATATTGCAAGAGAGAACAATGAGAGGCCAGCAACAGTCATGAACATAGGTTCAAAATAATAAATAAAGCCATAATGGATCAAATCCAGCAGTACACAATAATGATAATACATAATGGTGAAGTTGGGTTTATTCCAGAAATGCAAGATTAAGATTAGAAAATGCTGGATGGAATTCTCCATATTCACAGAATAAAGGATGAATCCAGGATTGTAGTTGGAGCCTGCATCATCATTTATCAGAAAGGAAGACACAGAAATCTGTAAGATCCAGCAAGCAGAAATCAGTAAGACCATAGATGACTCAACAACTCCATCAGTCAACTGGAGATAATGGACATCTATAGGCTACTTCATCCAACAACAGAATCCACATTCTTCTAATGCTCACGTAGAGCATTCACCAAGATAGACCACATTCTCGGCCATAAGACACACCTTAACAAATTCAACAGGATAAAGAGAAACCAGAATAGTCATCAGCACCAGAGTCTGCAGGTGATAGTGGTGGTGACACCTATTCCATGGCTAAAAATAAATTTGAGAAACACTGTCCTATAGAAATTATTAATAACTGTCAAATAACCTCATTACAGTTCCTTCCCTTGGCAGTCTTACCTCCACTGGAAATGATAATGTCTATTTGATTACAGAAGCTCTCTGTCCACCTTCCTACCATCATTCAATTCCTTTTTAAAGAATTTTAATTGACAAAGCATGAGATTTGGAGTCAGCAGACTTGGAGGGAAGTCACAAGGCTTCTCCAAATTGAAGATTCCTCATTACTAAAAGGGAGATGCCAGCGTCTGACCTGTTACGTTACAAGCGATGAATTGAATAATGCTTGACTAATGATGAAACACAGTGCAAATACTAATCGTTATTATTTTACCCTTCCAAAATTTAAATAAAGCAATTAACGGTGACAGAGATTGGGTTTCACCCAGGATACAACCTCCTCAATAAAGATTATTTTTATCTATCTTACATATGGAAATTAAAAGGGGTTATGGTCCTAGATTGAAAAGTGGGTGAATACAGATGATAGGAATGCAAACAATGAAATGAACCAAGTAATGATGCCTCAGTCATTTAAGACCTAGAATCCCCTCCCCTCCCCCATAGACAGCCACTCTCCACCCCACCTCCCTTCAGAGCTCTGTAACTGCTGTCACCTCTTTTACTTTATTCATGCAGGCAGGCTCAGCACAGACAGACAGTGTTGTACAGCAGTTAAGTGGTTAGGCTTCAGAACTAGACAGATCCAGTTTGAATCCCTGCTCCATTACACAGTGTAATCTCAGGTAAGTATCTGGTTACTCCAACCCTATTTATAAAAGTGAGGATTTTGAAACTTACCTCACAGACCTTTTGTAATAATTATTCCAAGAGAGGGCATGTGATAAGCTTTGCATGATGCCTGGCAAACAGTCATCACTTTATAATTTATCACCATCATCATAACTATTTCATGCCAGACCCAGATTTTTATGAGATGAAATATGGTAGTTTAGATAAGGGAGATTTCACTGAATTGGAAGAATCAAAAAAGATTTTTGAGGCAACGGTCACCAAAAGGATCCAAATGTAGCTTACGCATCCTTTTTTTTTTTTTAGTTTACACATTTCCAAGAAAGCTTTGATACAAACGGATTTGAGCAATCTTTTTTCCTAGGTTTTCTAAGTGATTTATAACTAAGGGATTTTTTTTTTTACAACTGCTTGGCTAGAACTGAAAGTTAAGGGAATATAGTACCCACCTAATTATCAAATGCCTGAATGTATTACCTATGGGCAGCATCCCTAGAGACCGATGAACCTACCAGGTCCTAGGGAAGTGGCCTTCCATGATGGGTACTGTGGTTTGTCCATCCAGTGACTTTTCTCTTTGAAATCAAACCCCCCCCACTACTGCACAATGTCCTGGGGTGAGGGCGGAGAAGTATCAGACTCACCCCAACCCCAGAGAGAAGGACCACAATGCAGCTGGTCAATCAATGAACTCCATCTCCCTGGCAGGGATGATTAGAGTTCATTAGAATCTTGGGATTTCCTATGTGGACTCTGGGAAAAAGAGTGACTTTCACTTCTTTTTGGAACAAGTTTGGGACTCCCACTGGGCCATAGTCGTCTTTGCTATCATGCAACCAGAGCATGCCTGAGGATGAAACAAACACATAGAGAAACAGAGCCAAGGAAAGAAAAGAGAGCCACGGGCCCAATGACATTGTTTGAACCTCCAAACAAGTCACACCAAAAACTGATCACATTTACTCCCTACCCCATCAATAGTTTTATAAGCAAACATACTACCTTTTCTACTTAAGCTACGTCAGCTTCTATCACCTCTAACCAAAAGAGTCCAATGAATGTACTCATCGGATCAAACATTTCCCAGAATTTCCATTGTCTCTCAAGAGGCATTCTTCCCATCTATATAGTTGTCCCAAAAAACATTTTGACCAAAATATTTGCAAGAAGATCTATACAAAGATGTAGGTAGAGTCGGCTAGAGTTCTCACTGTTAGTTTGTAGGATTTTTTTTTTCCTTCAAGTTAGGGTCATCTTGATGGTGCCTTAACTTTGTATCTCCTTATAGAGAGTTTTGTGTGTGTGTGTGTAATAGAAAACACTGCAGAAGCACATAAATATTAAACAGCAATAGCAAACTTTAAAATTTCAAGTGTATTGTCATTTAAAAATCACTCGAACGTTAGCGAAAGGAATATCACGTTTTCAATGTCTTCAAATTCATTTCTGAAAATGTGTAACAAATGTTTTCAGAGGCAGGAATGGCTCTTTCCTGCACCGTGGAGTTTTGTACTAAAAAAAAAAAAGAAATTCTCAGTGGATCTCACAACCATTCTATTACAGAGGAATTAGGACTCCCAGAAAGCAAGTAGAAAAACTGAATTGGACTTTGACTCAATTAAGTTATAGCTCAGAGGAGACTGATGTCTGAGATGAATAACTGATCTGGACTTTTTAGCCAGCTTTGTAACTGTTTATGCACGTCGTGAAACTATCTCACGATTTATTATCAGACATGTAACATCTGCTTGTGGTAAGAATAAGTGAACCACACTGAAGCTTATGAAATAGAAAATAAAACTCCACCCCTCCTCTTTTCATCCCTACTCCCCAGTGATAACCACTGGATTCATATCAATTTCCTTAAGCATCGTTTCTTTAATTCAGTTGCACAGATGCTGGTCATATACAACAGAAGAATTCTGTTTGGAAGTTACCTCTAATTTAACCAACTTAAAAAATGTCTACAAACCAGAGCAAAACTCAGTGACTACAGCAACACAATCTATATAATTATAGCTAAGACTCCTATCTCAAAAAAAAAAATGAATATAGGGTGATGTCACAACTGGGCAGCTTTGCAGGGTCCCTGAGGATAATTTCCTGTGACAATAACACGTGTTCTGTTTAGAAATAGGAAGGAGATTGTGGTTTAGTTGATCTCTAAGGGAAACAACCCTGCAGTGTCAGTTTGTAATAAAGTCTCTGAGAGCATCCGAGCCTGACCCTGGTGCTTAAGATCTAAGAGAAAAGTTAGAAAAACATAGTTTATGAGATTGCCCCTCCTACCAGAATGATGAACCCAACTGTGTCTTGAATGACAGCAGGAAAATGCAAAATAAGTTCAGGGAGCATGTGAGCCTCCTGGCAGTTAAACCATCCATTGAGTTAGAAAAACCTCATGAAGTGGTGAGGGCAGGAGAACAATTTGCTGAAACATCTGCTGAAGGAAGAGGTTCCAGCTCATTGGAACATCACTTCGCGTGCACTTGAATGAGTCCCAGGAAAACAGAAGTCTGTGCATCATTACATATGCAAGGAAGAAACATGCACAAAAGTCACTGAGCCGACAGCCACTCATAGCCCAAGATCAGCCAGTTTAGTTTTATCTCCCTCGGCGCAGCCCATGTAAAATGAAGCAGGTGCCAACAGACAGGGCTTCCCATGCTTGATCTATGACAGGTGCATGTGTCTGGACAAGAAATGGAGCCCCATCCCCAACCGCGAGCAAGGTAATATTAACACGTGCCTCTATTTCCATAATGCACCATCCATTCATCCAGGCAAAATAGCATGTAGACATTAGTATATGTCACAAGATGTCAATGTAACACATTTCTGAAGTACGTCTCAACATCATAAATACCAAGACAGCTTCATGTTCACGGTTTTTGCTGACTTGTGCTCCCAAAATGAAAAGGTCTTAGTGGATCACATTCCCTTTCTATCAGTGGGCCCACCTGCCGATCGCAGTAGGGAATTGAGAAAGACACTTAAGGGTTTACTATAGATATACTGTCTATGCATCATTTACTGCCAAAAGAATTTTAATTTCTTTCTTTCACACATGAAAGACATTATCTAGTGAGTCATTTCAAGAAAATAGAGGTGGGACTTCCCTGGTGGTTAAGAATCCGCCTGCCAGTGCAGGGGACATGGGTTTGATTCCTGGTCCGGGAAGATCCCACATGCGGCGGAGCAACTAAGCCCGTGTGCCAAAAGTACTGAGCCTGCACTCTAGACCTGCCAGCCATAACTACTGAACCCATGAGCCACAACTACCGAAGCCCACGTGCCACAACTACTGAAGCCCATGTGCCACAACTACTGAAACCCACGAGCCTAGAGCCCGTGCTCCACAACAAGAGAAGCCACCGCAATGAGAAGCCCACGTACCGCAATGAAGAGTAGCCCCCGCTCGCCGCAACTAGAGAAAGCCCACGCGCAGCAACGAAGACCCAAAGCAGCCATAAATAAATAAATAAATACATACATACATAAATACATAAATAAATAAAATTTACAAAAAAAGAAAAGAGAGGTGAAGGCAAAAATGGCTTCTCAAATTACAAGGAGTTTCTGAGAACCCCATAAACCATACTGGTTTCGTACGATGTTGCCACAACTGCTCCTGGAAGGAAACAGGATCCATAATTATTTTCTAGCTGAGTCTGCAACGAAAAGAGTTTCGTTTTTGCTTACTTTCAGGCTCCTTTATCAGCTAAGCTTGCCTGGTTATTTTCTCTCCAGTCAGTGGCTGCTCTTTGTCTAGCAAATCCGAGAACAGAGGCTGTTCTTTCCTAAAATGCTTCTAGTTCTTTTTTTAAACTTTTGCACAGACAAGCACAGTTTCTGATGCATCTCCTGACTGAAGAGCATCATTTATGAATCTGGAGAGACACTGAATTTTGGCAGACGTTAAACAAACAGCCGGATGGATCACTGTGCCTATAAAGGCACGTTTTTCTGCTAATCACAGGGAGAACCATTCTCCTCCGGGCCCATGTCTCTCGCATGGAACTGAATACAGCAGAAAGGAAAAGGAAAGGTTACTGACAGCTAGGTCTGGAAGAACTATGTTAGTAATCAAGTTTATGGCACATAATTAGGTTCCTATATCTCCCTTCCAATCAGATTAAGATTACCCCATTTTATATTCATTGCATATCTGTACAATATCTTTATAAATATATGTACTGGAATGATGGATTTGTGCCTGACTTGGCTGTTGCTTATTATAATATTTTAAGCATTAGCTGTCTTTTCCAGAATCTGTATCAGGCTTGAGCTACCAAAAATTAAAGAGGTGGCCTCCGTGTGATGTGACCAGGATCCCAGGAGGCCTGGGAAGCTCGGGACACAGCCTGGCCTGGTTTAGGGCTCAAACTCTGGCCACTCCAGCCACTGACCCTGCACGGGCGAAAGCACTGATTTGGCATCAAAATAACTTGGGTTAAACTTTTATCTCTGACAGGTATTAGTTGTTTGGGTTTTCCCAGGTCACTGGATGCTTCTGAACCAACTTTTCTCATCTGGCAAGTTGGAGACACAAATACCTTACAGGGCTCAGAGCTCATGGAAGAGAAGGTGAGTGAAGGTGGCCATGAGAATGGCGTTTTCCTAGGAATCAATGTACATAAGTTGAGGTAGATGGTGGCCTCTGTTTTGGCTGAAGGTGGAGATTCTTACATGATAGAGAAACAGGGAAAGATGCAGAGGAGAGAGGGAAACAGAGAACAGGATGTCCACCAGCCCACCCAAAGCCCAGGAGGGCCACTAGCCCTACACACCCAGTCTCCACCTGGGGTCAGCCTGGAGACCCTGCCACATAGTAATAAGGTCTTACAAGGATGCAGCACTGCCACAGAGAGCATGGGTAAAGCTAGCAAGGCCCAAAAGCCTGTCTGGGGCCTCCCTGGTGGCGCAGTGGTTGAGAGTCCGCCTGCCGATGCAGGGGATACGGGTTCGTGCCCTGGTCCGGGAGGATCCCATATGCCGCAGAGCGGCTGGGCCCGTGAGCCATGGCCGCTGAGCCTGCGCATCCGGAGCCTGTGCTCCGCAACGGGAGAGGCCACAACAGTGAGAGGCCTGCGTACCGCAAAAAAAAAAAAAAAAAAAAGCCTGTCTGGAAAGAGCGACAGGGCAAGGACATTCCTGCAGGGGCAAAGCAGAAGTGTCTGAGCAAATGCGCATTTACATGCAGGGTCTCTAACTGCTGTTACTCTATGTCAGCAGGTAAGACCTGTGGCGGTGGGAGGGAGCATTAAAAATAACGGAATCCCATCTGTACTCACAAACTGTTAGGGCCTAGGGAAATCACTGTGGCAATTATATGTGAAATATTTAGGTTATAATTACACTTAAGAAGAAATTTCCAATCTTCTCTCAAGAGTCTTCTTTTGGCCCTGGGGCAAGCAGCTCCCAAATGCAGTTAACACGGGGAACTCATCCATTCTGGAGTATCGGGGACGTGGTGAGCAGGGCTTGGAACATTCCCTACACGTATGCTCCCCAGTTCTGTGACCATATGGGCCGCAAGCCAAAAATACACCCAGGGTAACTCCAATAACATGTCCTATGATTGCTGGGAAAAGTACACACTCCAAGTTCCCAGGCAATATTGATAAGAGGGGGCGTTTATGAATGAGAATGAGGGAGATAAAACAGCTGCTCAACTAGGACTCATAACCACATACGTCAGCTTATTCAGATTAACCTCATGCGTTCTAATGCTGGGGTTCAGAAAATACGGTCACTGTGCCCAAGATATGCTCATTCATCACTATGAAAACTTATAGTTTGTTCTTTGTTTGTTTGTTTGTCTTGCAGTACGCGGGCCTCTCACTGCTGTGGCCTCTCCCGTTGCAGAGCACAGGCTCCGGACGCGCAGGCTCAGCGGCCATGGCTCACGGGCACAGACGCTCCGCGGCATGTGGGATCTTCCCGGACCGGGGCACGAACCCGTGTCCCCTGCATCGGCAGGCGGACTCTCAACCACTGCGCCACCAGAGAAGCCCAAAACTTGTAGTTTGTGTTCCTAGTACTTTTCACAAGAAAAAGCCATTATCTTAGTCCTGCAATCACAATACCTCCCCTTCCCGTAGCCATCCATCCTGCACTGTAATGATTCTAATCATTTCCCCCATAAGGATATTTAGAGTAATTCCATTGTCAGGGTTTGGAAATCAAACTGGCACCGCCTGCACTGTCACCAAAAGAACCCCAGGAAAAGACTTGGCAAAGCGA
Source organism: Hyperoodon ampullatus (assembly GCF_949752795.1). Taxonomy (NCBI): domain Eukaryota; kingdom Metazoa; phylum Chordata; class Mammalia; order Artiodactyla; family Ziphiidae; genus Hyperoodon; species Hyperoodon ampullatus. Next base: position 29,872,171 of record NC_136933.1, read on the forward strand.
GCAGATATAAAGGCAATAAAACTAGCTGGGCTCCGTTGAGCCCTTGCCAATTCTAAGTCGTCGTTATTTTTATTGTTTGGGGCTTTCTATGGCTAGCTTTATGAGTTCAGGTCCCGAGGATGATTTTACATTTACGGATGAAGAGATATTACTAGAAGCATAAGATTAATGGGAAATTAGATTAAACATTGTACTCCAATAAACATGTTTTTTAAAAAATTTTTTTTTTTTTTTTTTTGCGGTACGCGGGCCTCTCACTGTTGTGGCCTCTCCCGTTGCGGAGCACAGGCTCCGGACGCGCAGGCTCAGCAGCCATGGCTCACGGGCCCAGCCGCTCCGCGGCATGTGGGATCTTCCCGGATTGGGGCACGAACCCGTGTCCCCTGCATCGGCAGGCGGACTCTCAACCACTGCGCCACCAGGGAAGCCCTAAAAAAATTTTTAATAAACATTTACTATAAGGAAAAATCAGTTCCTCTGTTGTTCAATATCACGTCGATCAGAAGCAGTTCTATTTCTGGAAGAAAATTCTTGAGATAGTCGACAGTTTCATACCACAGGAGAGAAGATTTCATCTTATTTGTCAGTGTGGAGTGTGAGGTCAAGAAACATCATTTCAGCTGGGAGTGAGCTGATACCACAGAAATACCAGACTAATACGATAAAGGGTTTGTTTAATTGTTTCTAAATCAGATCAGCCAAACCCATAAAACAGAAAATAATTAATAGTTAACAATTCAGTGATGAAAAAATGTAAGCAAACAAGCCTTCGTATATACAGACATATTTAAAACTGATCATTCTGTGTAAGTTGGTACAGCCACTATGGAAAACACTACAGAAGTTCCTTAAAAAACTAAAAATAGAGTTGCCGTATGATCCAGCAATCCCACTCCTGGGAATATATCTGGAGAAACTCTAATTCAAAAAGATACACACACCCCCAGTGTTCATTGCACTATTCACAATAGCCAAGACATGGAAGCAACCTAAATGTCCTTTGACAAATGAATAAGATGTGGTATATATACAATGGAATATTACTCAGCCATAAAAAATGAAATAATGCCATTTGCAGCAGCATGGATGGACCTAGAGATTATCATACTAAGTGAAGTCAGAAAGAGAAAGACAAATACCATATGGTATCACTTATATGTGGAATCTAACATACGACACAAATGAACTTATTTACAAATCAGAAACAGACTCACAGACATAGAAACCAAACTTATTGTTACCAAATGGAAAAGGGGGTAGGGGAGGGATAAATTAAGAGTTTGGGATTATAATACAAATGCCTATATATAAAATAGATAAACAACAAGGTCCTCCTGTATAGCACAGGGAATTATATTCAATATCCTGTAATAAACCACGATGGAAAAGAATATATGACTGAATCAGTTTGCTGTACACCAGAAACCAACACAATACTGTACATCAACTATACTTCAATTAAAAAAAAAAAAAACACTGATCATTCTGAAACCATCTTTTTAATATTCAAATTCTTTACTACAAGGTTCCTTACATCACCTTCAGTTAAATATTCAGGAGTAATAGTCTGTATGTATTAGGGTTCTTCAGAGGAACAGAGCCAACAGGATATATTGAGAGATATGGGGAGGATACCTGAGAGAAAGAGAGATTGATCTATTATGAGGAATTGGCTCAGATGACTATGGAAACCAAGCCCCATAATCTACTGCCTACAAGCTGGAGACCCAGGCAGGCCGGGAGTTTTAGCCAAGTCTGAGGGCCTGAGAACCAGGAGAACCCGTGATGTAAGTCCCAGTGTAAGGGCAGGAGGAGACCCATGTCCCAGCTCCGCAGTCAGGCAGGCAGTGAGCTCTCCCTCCTCTGCCTCTAGTCCTGTTCAGGTCCTCAGTGGATGGATGAGGCCCACCCACACGGGTGAGGGTGATCTTCTCTACACACTGATTCCAATGCCGGCCTCACTGGGAATCACCCTCACAGACACACCCAGAATAATGTTTGACCAAATATTGGGCACCCCATGGCCAAGATGACACATAAAAGTACGCATCACACTATAGAAAACTAAAAGCTAAAAAACAAGCTCCCAGATAAGATTGCTCTGTGAACGTGTTGGAAACTCACCTGGAAAAACGCTTGAGCATTCTGGGAGCCCATCGATGTGCTCAAGATCCCACAGAGAGAACCACACCAACAGACACCCTTGTTCTCATGCCCCAGCTGCCTCCTGTCAGAAGGGCAATGCACACAGGGCCCTTCTGGAGGGAGTGTAGTCACCAGGGAGGTGTGATGCACTAAGGCTTTCCCACCAAGAAACTGTTGACCCCATCCTGTACCAAAGTCCTTATTTCTATGAGTTTGTGTATGTGTGATAAAATATACATAATTATATAATGTAAAATGTACCACCTTAACCATTTTTAAATGTACAGCTGAGTGATATTAAGTACATTTACATTGTTGTACAACCATCATCACCACTCATCTCCAGAACCTTTCTATCCTCCCCAGCTCTGTACCCATCAAACACTAACTCCCGTCACCTAGAGCAGCCAAATCCATAGAGATGGTCTACATTCCATCTCTATGAATTTGGCTACTCTATGTGCCCCACATAAGTGGACTCTACAGCCTCTGTCCTTTTGTGACTGGCTTATTTAATCTGGCACAATGTCCTCAAGACTTAGCCATGTTGTAGCATGTGTCAGAACTTTCCTTTTCAAAGGTGAATGATATTCCTTTGTATGTATGTACCGTACTGTGTTTTGTTTATCCATTCATCCATTGGTGTGCATTTGAGTTGCTTCCACCTTTCAGCTATTGTGAATAACGCTGCAATGAACATAGATGTACATGAGAATTTTTTAACTTTTAAAACTTGATGGCATGGGTAAGGCAGGCTCATTTGGGAAACAGTAGATGGTAGTGGTTCAGAGGATGGGCTCTTAGGCGAGATGAGCTTGAATCTCAACTCTGTCACTTACTAGCTGTGTGACCTCTGGTTGGCTACTTGACTTCTCTGTGCCTTAGCTGCTGAATCCTTAGTATACAATAATCATGTCTATTTCCTAGGGCTGAAATTGAGCAATGTGTGCGAAGTGCTTATCACAGATCTTTGCACATAGTAAGCTATGTGCAATATTAGCTGTTATCCTTACATAGAAAAATTAGGGAATACAAGCAAGCTAATGAAAGAAAATGAAAAAAATTTTAAATCCTCTATCTTGAAGATAATTCTTATTACACATTTTAAGGTATATCCCTCTGTCTTAGTCAGATCAACTGTTAAAACAAAAATACCATAGGCTTATAAACAGAAGACACTTATTTCCCACAATTCTGGAGGCTGTGAAGTTCAGGATCAAGGCACCAGCGGATTGGGTGTCTGGTGAGGGCCCCTTCCTGACTGATACATTTTCTGACTGTGTCCTCAATGGCGGAATGAGCCAGGGAGCTCTGTGGTGTCTCTTTTCTAAGGACACTAACCCCATTCATGAGGGCTCCATCCTCATGACCTAACCACGTCTCAAAGGCCTCACCTCCTAACACGATCACATTGAGGGTTAGAGCTTCAACAAATGGATTTTAGGGGGACACAGACATTCCGCCCATGACACCACTGTCAACTTTTCTTACAAAAGTTAAAAACCATATACACTGTTTGTTCAACTGTGTTTTCCACCAAACCTTTGTGAATCCATAATTATATTTCTAAATCATCACTTCTAATCCTTCGGGGGGAAACTACAATTTATTTAATTAATTCTAGGTCTGAGGTCTGTCTTAGGTTGTGTTCCTCAGAAGCAGATCCTGAGGTAGGGAAATGCTCCCAGAGGACACCAGTAAGAACGGGAGGAAGCAGGATAAGGAGAGGAAGGCAGCCGAGACAGCGTGTGACCTCTGCAAAGCCCACAGTGGTGGCTCCTGGCTGATCCATGGGTGTGTGGCACCTTGGAGTATCCCAGGCCAAGACAAGGATGCTGGATTTCCATCCTCATACAGCTTACAGGCATTGGGTAAGACCCACCCAAGGCTCTTTGAGCGATGCCAGCTCCAACAGCCTGAAGGTCCAGGTGATGCTGCCGAAAGCAAGGGTTAGGGTTGTGCTCAAGGCCCTACACACACACACATGCACACACGCACAGACACATGTATGCATGCACATGAACACGAACATGCAAGTGCACATGCATGTGGAATCATGCGTACACACACATGCATCCATGCACACACGTGCACACACGTGCATGCACACACACATACACAGTGAAAAGAGGTCTGGGCAGAGCAACAACGTCATGGATCCCCCAGGGGTCCCAACATGTGAATGAAATTGACACAAACCAATAAACGTGTGCAAAGAACATATGCAAGTCCAGCCGTGGGTTTTATACCCCTCTTTCCAGAAATCCTCCAGAACACCTCCTGCTCTCAATAGCCACACTCGACTCCTTCCCCTCACTCCCTGATCATACAGCCCTGCTGGTGTCACAACTCAGCCTCTTGTCTGCAACTAAGAGACCGCCAGCCTCATCCCAGCTGAGAGCAGTGATCAGACCAGGTCAGTGGGTTACCAGTTGCCCTCTCTCTTAAGAACCACGACTGGCAGAACAGCCACCCTCTGCCCAGATCAGGGAGCTGTCCTGGCGATTCCTCCCAGAGTCTATAAATAATCTCAAAAAATACCCAGGGAGGGACACTGGGAATTTGGGGTGGCATTAATTTTTCTTGTCATTATCAAATTACTTCTAATACTTTTTTATCACACAAGTGTCTTTCTTTTCCCAGCTTCCAGGGGTTGGAGGAAGATTGAATATAGCACAATAGGGACTTCACACCCTGGTACTGGGTCCACACAGCACACGGACACAGGCCAGGCCACCTGCTGGAAGGAAGCCAGGTTCCTCGGGAAGAGCAGAACATGTGCGTGTGGACCCCAGCTTTGCACCCCTCTCAGCCTGAGGCTGGGCACCCACAGAGGAGCTTGGAGAACTAGCAAAGGGGCAGCCTCGATGTTCTGTGTTACAGGTGCCACTAGGTCCACTTCTCCTGGATCAGGGACTGTGGCTCAGAGACCTGGAAGGACTGGGAAAAGGCAGAGACCTGTTTCCATGGCACCTCACCCTAGCAGAGTACTAGGAGATGCACTTAGACAAGAAGCAATGTCGTTTGCAGCCCCTGGGTTCCTGGTGAGGCACTGAAGCCTGAAGGCTCTGCTGGGTCCCTGATACCATACTTTGTTAAGGCTGCTACCATTATGACACCACGAGGATGCGACCTGTGTTAGTGCTGGAGGGTGGGGGGACACAGGGAGACAGGAGGAACACTGGGCAGGTGGAGACGCACACACACGCACACACATGCACACACACACACAAAACATGGGAATGAGCACAACTCACGCATAAGACCAGGAAGAGAGTCATTTGACATGGAAGCTGTAGGCACAGAGGAAGTGTCACTAGATGGACGATGAGAACGGCGAGGGGTAGTTCCTGCTCAGCTGGGTGACCAACATGCCCTGGGTTGCCTGGGACCTTCCCAGTTTGGGCATGAAACTCCCCATCCTGGCAGCGCCCTCAGTCCAGGGCCAGCATCACCCTCCCTGACCCCAGTGCATGATGTGGTTGGTTAGTACTGTGGACGGAATGCTCATGTCCCCCCACATCTGTAGGCTGAAGCCTTAATTCCAAATGCGATGGTGTTTGGAGGTGAGACCTTTGGGAGGGAATCCCTCCTGAAGGGATCAGTGCCCTGATGAGAAGACACGAGTGACCTTGTTCCACGCTCTCACTCCTCCCCACGTGAGCCACCTGCAGCCCGGAGAATGCCCCACCTGAGCCCCACCAGACTGGCACCCCAGTCTATAGTTTTGTCTTTTCCATAATATCATTGAGTTGGAATCACCTTGTATGTAGCCTTTTCAGATTAGTTTCTTTCACTTGGTCATGTGTATTCACAGTTCCTCTGTCTCTTTTCATGGCTTGAGAGCTCATTGCTTTGGGCACTGATTTGCCTCATTTTCTTATGTGTGTTATGGGGATACATGGTGATGATAATAATCATATCCACCTTGCAGGCTTGATGGAAGAGCTAAATGAGTTAATATAGGTAGAGCATTTAGACTAACAGCTGGAGCACAGAAAGTAAACAAGGTCGGTCGTGGCTGCTACTGTTAAGAGCATGGCCATGTGTAGTAAGAACCTGGGTTAGAATCCCAGCTCCACCACTCAGAGCTGAGCAACTTACTTAATCTCTTAAAGCCTCGATTTCTCCAGCTGTTATATGGGGCTAATAATACTTGTCTCATAGGTTCATGTTGCTTATTAAATGAACTGGTGAGTGTAAACCGCTGAGTACAGTCCCTAGTACACTGGAAACTTCCTCATCAGCAGGAGAAGGCTTGGTTTTCTTCTCTTTCCATTCCATGATTCTGGTTTCTCCTCTAATTCAGGTAAATCATGCGGAAATAGGCATTTTTTACCCCCACTCTCGGCAATGGGAGATGCAAGATGGACAGCAGAGCTGTGAGGCTATCAACCAGAGTGCTGAGGGGATGTTAGCTTCAGTCAGTGGCCCAGGACGCAAAGCCCAGAGCCCATCACAGTTGAAGTGGGAGGTCGCCAGGAAGAGGCACCCAGACGGAGGTGAGGGCAGAAGAAAGAGCTGGGGGTCAGGGACGCACCACGGTGAGAAGAGCGGCTGTCTGGGAGCAGTTCTAGGATGATCTGCTAATTGGGTCAGGCTGCCCTCTTTCCTGGAGCTCTCCTGAGCGAGGTTGTGCCCTCTTACAGGTACGTCTGAAGAGGACTAAGGCACCTGCTGCCTTGAGAGGCTTGCCATACAAAGTCCAACCATGACTCATAATTGAAAACTCTAAGCTCAACACAACCGACCCACAAGCAACCTTTTAGATCCTAACCCATCTTGAACTGAAGACTACGCTGATATAAAATCCAGCCCACTTAGGTTAAAAGGTAAAGGCACTGTTTCCTGAAGTCAGAAAATAATTAAACGCCAACATTTCTACAGGTATTTTCCATTTGTAGAGAAGATAGGAGAAATTGTTTTAGACAACTTTGCTATATACTCCAACAAAGAAAAAATATGTTCTTTAGTATAACATATTTCTCAAGGTTAAAGAAAATATAAAGATTTGAAAAATAATCTCAGATGATTTCTAAAAATAGAACCTGTGTTTCCTAGTCTCCATCAGGATACTACCTCTGCTTCGTAATATATATTATCTATTTAAACTAAATAATCTGGATTGAATTTTATATTACAAATTAATTTTTAATCCACATATATTAAATCCCTACTGAGTATAATGAGTTTCACACCTAAACAGCAATGAAATCAAAACTTTCATTGGGATGCTGAGCATATTAACTATAGTTGTCCCATTTTTCTTTTTCTTTACTTTCCTATCCTTGACTTGAAAGTATTCCAGACCACAAGTGCAAAGAGAGGCAAACATGATCCTCTTTTTGCATTTTCTGTAAAATAAAATTGAAATATAGAATGCTATGTATCATGTCAGGGTTATGCAGACTCTCTCTCCTTCCCTCAGCTGATTCCCTGTAAATCAGCCATTTAGCTCCATGAAATTGTCAATGGCACAACCATCAAACTTTCTAACTTAACATTTGTGCAATATTTCCTGTGCTATCCCTAGCTTCTGAGTGGGAAATGCTTATAAATAAGTTATTAACAGCTGGTGTCACAAGAGAGACATTTTAGTTATGGGGGTAACTAGTAAGGGGACCATGATCAAGTTGCCTTATGATACAGACAAAAGCTAGTCATCCATTCAACAGCCTGATATTTTACTTTTTAAATATTTCATGGTTCAAAAATAAAAGCAGCATCCCCTTTTGGTAGGGGATGAGTATCCAAACACACAGGGCAGATATCATTGCTCCAAATTACAACCAGAAAAGAACCAGAAAAAGCAAAAAAAGAGAGAGATAGAGAGAGAGAGGGAGCCACCTTGGCACTGATTTATGTGTGTGTGTGAGTCAGCTTGGGCTGCTATAACCAAAATACCACAGATGGGGGGACTTAAACAACAAACATTTATCTCTCACGGTCTGGAGGCTGGAAGTCCAAGATCAAGGACCAGCAGATCTGGTGTCTGGTCCCAGGACTCACTTCCTGGCTGGTAGATGCTATCCTCTCACTAGGCCTTCACATGGGGGAAACGGTGAGGGGGCTCTCTGGGGTCTCAGAAGGGCACTAATCCCATGTGTGAGGCCTCCACTCTCTTGGCCTACTCACCTCCCAAAGACCCCACCTCCCTATATCTTCACTTTGGAGATTAGGTTCCAACACATAAATTTGGGGGAACACAGACATTCAATCCACTGCAGCATGAATTTCAAAATACTATTATTTAGGCATATCTTCTCTATGGATGCTCTTTTACTGCTTTTGCAATTAATATACATTGCATGTCTAGGCAAAATTGCTACAGAATCAGAAGATGATAATATTAAGGAAAAAAACAGGATACTCCATGTGTGAAATATATGTTTTTAATGTTGTGGGGCAAACTAGCCTTACAAGATCTTCCATCATCTTGACAAAAATTAAAATATTATAATTATGAATTATCCACCATCCCTCATTTCTCTCCTGGGTTTTCCTCCATCTCTACCCCCAGGACTATTACAATGGATTTTTCAGACTCACCATTCTGTTTTCTTATTGTTCTAGGCTGTGGGAGCTGGAGAAGGGAAAACAGAGTGAAAGCCCATTCAAGATATAGGTCCCCAAATTAGGGGTGCTGTCAACAACAGAATACTGTCAGGAAGGATGTACATTGTGAATCAGGTTATCCATGGGCCTCACACTCAAACTAGTACAAAACACCAACCACTGCTTCTATTTGTCACCTCCAAGCCTGTTGGGAGGCCTGGAAGCCAAAGAAGTGACAATAGCATCTATGATAGACAGAATTATGATCCTCCCAAAGACAGCCAGGTCCTAACCCCTAGAACTTGGGAATGTATTACTTTACATGGCAAAGGGACTTGTTATGATTATGTTTAGGACTTTGAGATGGAAAGATCCTCTGGGTGGGCCCAATGTAACCCCAGGGGTCCTCAGAGAAGGGGATGTGACAACAGAGAAGGTGTTGGGGTGATACAAGGAAGGGGACACAAGATGAGAAATGTGGGCTCCTCTAGAAGCCGGAAAAGGCAGGAAGCATTTTCTCCCCTGAAACTCCCAGGAGGACTGCAGCCCTGCCATCTCCTTGACTTGAGCCTGGTGAAACTCATTTTGGACTCTGACCTCCAGAACTCTAAGATACTAAATTTGTGTTATTTTAAGCCACTAAGCTTGTGGTAATTTGTTACAACAGCAAGTGGAAATTAATACAGCATTTGCAGGTCCAGGGAAGTTGGCTGGACAGGAGTTCTTCAGAAAAGGTGCTTGGGGCAATCAAATTTCACATTCCACCCTCGATGCCTGAAATGCCATTAGATGTGAAGAGTCCTGGACACCACCTGCAGGGGCTCTGGCACTGGCCTGTCTCCAGGCCTCACTGGGGAGGACTCACACCCATTTGTACTATGGGCAGTACTCTATCTTAGTGCCTGATACATGCCCACATGGAATGACATTTTCTATTGATGGATGACTGGATAAAGAAATGTGGTACATATACGCAATGGAATGTTACTCAGCCATAAAAAAGAATGAAATAATGTCATTTGCAGCAACATGGATAGACCTAGAGACTATCAGACTAAATGAAGTAAGTCAGACAGAGAAAGACAAATATCATACGATATCACTTATATGCGGAATCTTAAAAAAAAAGACACAAATGAACTTATTTCTAAAACAGAAAGAGACTCACAGACACAGAAAACAAACTTATGGTTGCCAAAGGAGAAATGGAGGTCGGGGGAAAAGGATAAATTTGGAGGCTGGGACTAACATATACACACTACTTTGTATAAAATAGATACCCAAGAAGAACCTACTATATAGCACAGGGAACTGTACTCAATATTATGCAATAACCTATAAGGTAAACGAATCTGAAAAAGAATATATATATGTGTGTGTGTGTGTGTGTGTGCGCGCATGCATATAACTGAATCGCTGTGCTGTACGCCTGAAACTTACACAATATTGTAAATCAACTATACTTCAATTTTAAAAATTTAAAGAAAAAAGTGACATTAATCATGGCCAGCCCCATCCTTCACTTATTTTCTTCAAAAACATGTATTAATCATCAGTTACGCACATGGCCCTGTGCTTGGTAACAAAATAGAGACAAAGATAGATAAGTCCTGAACATTAGGTGCAAAGAACTTTAAGCTTCATTGGACAGAAGGGCCACAAACATAACTAACCAGAGTGCGAGGTAGATACTGCTAAGTGCCAGCAGCAGGGTGAAGAAGGAGACAAATATGCAAGAAAAGCATTGCTGCGAACCACGTGCCCAACAGACAGGGGACTTAGAACTCCAGTTGGAGGAGTCAAGGATGATTGGGAGAAAGTAGAATTAGAGCTGGTTGTTAGAGACTAGCAGCTTTAATTATTGAAAAATGAGAGAAAAGAGCATTCTACGGAGAACATGAATAAAGACACAGAATCAAAACAGAAAAGCATGGAGCAAGTACATACAGGAAGTGTGCATTAGATTTTAGGATCCATGAGAGCAGCGACTTTTGTGTGATTTGTTCACTGCTTGCTATGGAATGAATGTTTCTGTCCCCCCAGAATTTATAGTTAAATCCTAACCACCAAGGTGATGGTTCCAGGACGTGGGGCCTTTGGGGGGTGATGAGGTCATGAGGGTGGAGTGTTCATAATTGAGATTAGCGCCTGGTAAAAGGGACCCCAAAGAGCTAGCTCCTCATTTGTACTAGGTGTGGTGGCATCAAGAAGATGCCGTATACAAGGAAGAAGAGTCTTCTCGACACCAAATCTGCTGGCGCCGTGATCTTGGACTTCCAGCCTCCAGAATGTGAGAAATAAATGTACGTTGCTTCTAAGCCACCCAGTCCATGGTATTTTTGTTGTAGCAGCTGGAAAGGACTAAGACACCACTCTATAGGCCTAAGGCAGCACCTGGCACAAGTAAGTTCTCAGGAAATGTGTATGGAAGGAAGGGAGGGAGGGTGAAGAGAGGAAAAGAAGGAGAGAGGGAGATGAGATAAGAAGATCCACATGAGGATGGTACATGGAAATTGCAAACCAACTCAAGTCTAGACACACACCAGATAGATGCTCTTTAGAAGAGCATGGTGTCCAACACAGCACAATCTGTTCAGGAACCTAGCCCTAGAAGTGCATGCCCAAGGGTGTGGAAGAGTAGGTCACAGTTCCTGAGTGTTTGCCAGGAGCCAGACACGAGTCTCCATTCTTAAGGTTTCCAAGTCCAGGACTTCCCTGGTGTTGCAGTGGTTAAGAATCTGCCTGTCAATGCAGGAGACACGGCTTCGATCCCTGGCCCAGGGAAGACCCCACATGCCATGGAGCAACTAAGCCCTCGAGCCACAACTACTGAAGCCCGCGCGCCTAGAGCCCATGCTCTGCAACGAGAAGCCACCGCAATGAGGAGCCCGTGCACCGCAACAAAGAGTAGCCCCAACTCGCCACAACTAGAGAAAGCCTGCAGTGCAGCAATGAAGACCCAACGCAGCCAAAAATAAATAAATTAATTTTAAAAAATTGTAAGTGTTAAAATGAGCAGATTGAAGTGGGTGTATTTAAAATTCAATTAAAAAAAAAAAAGGTTTCCAAGTCCAGTGCATCAATCACTGGATCTTCTCCAAAACTCTAGGAAGTGCAGATGCCTGTCATGCCCACTTTTAGGTGATCAACTGAAGCACAGGAATGCTAAGTAACCTTGCCAATGTCCAACAGGCACCAACTCTATGGCTGGAATCCAAATGCAGCCCTGGACCTCAGAGCCGATAGCCAGTACCTAGCAGACAGGGGTCGCTCTCCATAACACCTGGCCACCCTGCCTCTGTCCTCCGCTGGTCAGCCTGTCTCGCTTACTCAAAGCTTCCACTTAGTTTACTCCCCCACCTCTTTCCACTGTCTCCCTCCACGAGATCCGGGAACACACCTCTCCAAAATGTATACGCCTAGCCCTGACATGACCTGGCACTCGGGGTGCCCCCTCCAGACAGCCTAGCCCAAGAACTTCTCAGTGTCCAGACAGTTACTGTGATCTCTCATGTCATCAAAAAATTGTTAATTAAAAAGAGTTCATTTGTCCATTCCATATTTTTAATAGCATTTAGTATTGATAAATGAGTAAGAAATTAACTACATCACGTGTTGCCTGAGGGGCTCTAAACGGGTGGACATTTCCAAAGAAGCAACTTGACACAAGGCAACAAAACTGTTAGCAACGTTCATGATCTTGACCCTGGCTGTCAAATGTCTGAGAATAGGTCCTAAGAAAATAAGCAAAGATGCGTATGCCAGAATGACCATCACAACATTTCTTATATTAGCAAAAAATTAAAATCAACCTAAATATTCAAAAATAATATAAGAAGAATTAAATAAATGATAGGACTGTGTATTAATAATGTGGGGAAGTACACACAAGTCATTTTTAGGGAGAAATAGAGGCTTACAAACGCTTCCTCAATTTTGAATTAAAAATGTATGTGCATGCACAGACCCATTTTAGCTATATATACATATAACTATATATATATATATATGACTACATATATATCTCTGTGGTGTGGATAAGCATGTAAAAGAAAATATATATATATATATATAAGGAAAGAGAGCAAGAAAATGGTATGGAGATTCATCTTCATGGAACATATGTAATGTATGTATCCTATTAGCAGTTATTTGGTGCATAGTACCTGACACATGATAAACACTCAATATTAGTGTGATTGTTTAATGTTGGGTGGGTTTTATTTTTTTCCTTTATTATTTTCTGTTTCTTCCATGCATTCTCCAAGAACATGATTTCTTTCACAGTCAGAAAATTAAACGATTATAAAAAGATATATGGGAATGCTTGTCTTAAATATTTAGTGGTCATTCAGGTGTAAGGCTTGTCTGCAAATGTTTATGCCTGAGACGTGGATACAATGGTAGTATTTTTAAAAGACCTGTTCCATAAGGAAATAGAAGAGAAATTCACATAAAGAACCAGAACCAAAGAAACAAGGAGCATGTAATAAAGGTGATTGCCAAGATTTCATATATAAAGGGAAAAGAGAGGAGCTGACCAAGAGATTGGTCACTGTTTTTCCACCAGCAGTTTTCAGGGTTTTGTGTCTTCTCCTCCTCATGAAGTTTCCCAGCATGAAAGGTAGGGAGATGTCCCACTGGTGACCCGTTCCCAAGACAGTCCCACATTTTCCAGTGTTTGATCATTAATATGAGGTGAGGCAGTTCTCCAGTCCATTTTCAGCTTTCCATTACTCAAACACTGCACCTCAGCACACTTCTCTTCTCTCACAGACTCCACAGTATCTTCATAGACTAAAGATTTTAAGAAGAAATATCAAGTACTCCAGAAGATGGCAGAGGAGTAAGATGTGGAGATCCCCTTCCTCCCCACAAATACATCAGAAATATAACTACACGTGGAACAACTCCTACAGAACACCAACTGAATGCTTGCAGAAGACCTCAGACTTCCCAAAAGGCAAGAAACTCCCCACGTACCTGGGTAGGGCAAAAGAAAAAAGGAAAAACAGAGACAAAAGAATAGGGACGGGACCTGCACTTCTGGGAGGGAGCTGTGAAGGAGGAAGTTTCCACACACTAGGAAGCCCCTTCGTGGGCAGAGATGGATTTTGGAGGAGGGGGGAAGCTTTGGAGTCACGGAGGAGAGCGCAGCAACAGGGGTGCAGAGGGCAAAGCAGAGATTCGAGCACAGAGGATCGGTGCCGACCGGCACTCACCAGCCTGAGAGGCTTGTCTGCTCACCCGCTGGGGCAGGCGGTGGCTGGGAGCTGAGGCTTGGGCTTCAGAGGTCGGATCCCAGGGAGAGGACTGGGGTTGGCTGTGTGAACACAGCCTGAAGGGGGCTAGTGCACCACAGCTAGCCAGGGGGGAGTCCGGGAAAAAGTCTGGACCTGCCTAAGAGGCAAGAGACCATTGCTGCGGGGTGCGCGAGGATAGGGGATGCAGAGCACAGCCTAAACGAGCTCCAGAGATGGACACGAGCCGCGGCTATCAGCGTGGACACCAGGGACGGGCATGAGATGCTAAGGCTGCTGCTGCAGCCACCAAGAAGCTTGTGTGCAAGCACAGGTCACTATCCACACCTCCCCTCCTGGGAGCCTGTGCAGCCCGCCACTGCCAGGGTCCTGTGATCCAGGGACAACTTCCCTGGGAGAACACACAGCACACCTCAGGCTGATGTAACGTCACGCTGGCCTCTGCGCTGCAGGCTTGCCCTGCATTCCGTACTCCTCCCTCCCCCCGGCCTGACTGAGCCAGAACCCCCTAATCAGCCGCTCCTTTAACCCCGTCCTGTCTGGGTGAGGAACAGATGCCCTCAGGCAACCTACACGCAGACGCAGGGCCAAATCCAAAGCTGAACCCCAGGAGCTGTGCGAACAAAGAAGAGAAAGAGAAATCTCTCTGTGCAGGCTTGGGAGAAGTGGATTAAATCCCCACAATCAACTTGAGGTACCGTGTATCTGTGGAATGCCTGAATAGACAACGAATCATCCCAAAATTGAGGCAGTGGACTTCAGGAGCAACTATAGACATGGGGTTTGCTGTCTGCGACTGACTTGTTTCTGATTTTTATGTTTATCTTAATTTAGATTTTAGGGCTTGTTATCACTGGTGGATATGTTTATTGATTTGGTTGCTGTCTTCTTTTTTTAATTACTTTTTAATTTCTTTATTTTAATAAGTTTTTTAAGTTTTTTATTTTAATTATTTTATTTTATTTTTCTCTTCCTTTTTTTCTCCATTTTCTTCTGAGCTGTGTGGCTGACAGGGTCTTGGTGCTCTGGCCTGATGTCAGGCCTGAGCCTCTGAGGTGGGAGAGCTGAGTTCAGGACATTGGAGCACCAGAAACCTCCCAGCCCAACATAATATCAATCAGTGAGAGCTCTCCCAGAGATCTTCATCTCAACAATAAGACCCGCTCCACCCAATGGCCAGCAAGCTCCAGTGCTGGACGTCCCATGCCAAAAAAACTAGCAAGACAGGAACACAACCCCACCCATTAGCAGAGAGGCTGCCTAAAATCATAATAAGTTCACAGACACCCCAAAACACACCATTGGATGTGGTCCTGCCCACCAGAAAGACGAGATCCAGCCTCAACCACTAGAACACAGGCACCAGTCCCTTCTACGCAGAAGCCTACACAAGCCACTGAACCAACCTTACCCACTGGGGGCAGACACCAAAAACAACAGGAACTACAAACCTACAGCCTGAGAAAAAGAGACACCAAACACAGTAAGTTAAGCAAAATGAGAAGACAGAAAAACACACAACAGATGAAGGAGCAAGGCAAAAACCCACGAGACCAAACAAATGAAGAGGAAATAGGCAGTCTACCTGAAAAAGCATTCAGAGTGGGCTTCCCTGGTGGCGCAGTGGTTGAGAATCTGCCTGCCAATGCAGAGGACGTGGGTTCGAACCCTGGTCTGGGAAGATCCCACATGACGCGGAGCGACTGGGCCCGTGAGCCACAACTACTGAGCCTGCGCGTCTGGAGCCTGTGCTCCACAACAGGAGAGGCCGTGACAGTGAGAGGCCCGCGCAGCGCGATGAAGAGTGGCCCCCACTCGCCGCAACTAGAGAAAGCCCTCACGCAGAAACAAGGACCCAACCCAGCCAAATAAATAAATTAAATTAATTTAAAAAAAAAGAATTCAGAGTAATGATAGTAAAGATGATCCAAAATCTTGGAAATAGAATGGAGAAAATACAAGAAACGTTTAACAAGGACCTAGAAGAACTAAAGAGCAAACAAACAGTGATGAACAACACAATAAATGAAGCTAAAAATTTTCTAGAAGTAATCAATAGCAGAATAACTGAGGCAGAAAAACAGATAAGTGACTGGAAGATGAAATAGTGGAAATAACTACCACAGAGCAGCATAAAGAAAAAAGAATGAAAATAATTGAGGAAAGTCTCAGAGATTTCAGGGACAACATTAAACACACCAACATTCGAATTATAGGGATCCCAGAAGAGGAAGAGAAAAAGAAAAGGCTTGAGAAAATATTTGAAGAGGTTACAGTTGAAAACTTCCCTAACATGGGAAAGGAAGTAGTTAATCAAGTCCAGGAAGCACAGAGAGTCCCATACAGGATAAATCCAAGGAGAACGTGCCAACACATGATAATCAAACTTTCAAAAATTAAATACAAAGAAAAAATATGAAAAGCAGCAAGGGAAAAGCAACAAATAACATACAAGGGAATCCCCATAAGGTTAACAGCTGATCTTTCAGCAGAAACTCTGCAAGCCAGAAGGGAGTGGCAGGACATATTTAAAGTGATGAAAGGGAAAAACCTACAACCAAGATTACTCTACGCAGCAAGGATCTCATTCAGATTCGAAGGAGAAATTAACACCTTTACAGACAAGCAAAAGTTAAGAGAAATCAGTACCTCCAAACCAGCTTTACAACAAATGCTAAAGGAACTTCTCTAGGCAGGAAACACAACAGAAGGAAAAGACCTACAAAAACACCCCAAAACAATTAAAAAATGGTCAGAGGAACATACATATCGATAATTACCTTAAATGTAAATGGATTAAAGGCTCCAACAAAAAGACATTGGCTGAATGGATATAAAAACAAGACCCGTATATATGTTGTCACAACAGACCCACTTCAGACCTAGGGACACATACAGACTGAAAGTGAGGGGATGGAAAAAGATATTCCATGCAAAGCGAAATCAAAAGAAAGCTGGAGCAGCAATTCTCATATCAGACAAAATAGACTTTAAAATAAAGACTATTACAAGAGACAAAGTAGGACACTACATAATGATCAAGGGATCAATCCAAGCAGAAGATATAACAATTGTAAATACTTATGCACCCAACATAGGAGCACATCAATACATAAGGCAAATGCTAACAGCCATACATGGGGAAATCGACAGTAACACAATCATAGCAGGGGACTTTAACACCCCACTTTCACCAATGGACAGATCATCCAAAATGAAAATAAATAAGAAAACACAAGCTTTAAATGACACATTAAACAAGATGGACTTAAATGATATTTATAGGACATTCCACCCTAAAACAACAGAATACACTTTCTTCTCAAGTGCTCATGGAACATTCTCCAGGATAGATCATATCTTGGGTTACAAATCAAACCTTGGTAAATTTAAGAAAGCTGAAATCATATCAAGTATCTTTCCAACTACAACACTATGAGACTAGATATCAATTACAGGAAAAAAGTCTGTAAAAAATACAAACACTGGAGGCTAAACAATATGCTACTAAATAACCAAGAGATCACTGAAGAAATCAAAGAGGAAATCAAAAAATACCTAGAAACAAATGATAATGAAAACACGACGACCCAAAACCTATGGGATGCAGCAAAAGCAGTTCTAAGAAGGAAGTTTATATCAATACAATCCTACTTCACAAAACAAGAAACATTTCAAATAAACAACCTAACCTTACACCTAAAGCAATTAGAGGAAGAAGAGCAAAAAATCCCCCCAAAGTTAGCAGAAGGAAAGAAATCATAAAGATCAGATCCGAAATAAATGAAAAAGAAATGAAGGAAACAAGAGCAAAGATCAATAAAACTAAAAGCTGGTTCTTTGAGAAAATAAACAAAATTAATAAACCATTCATCAGACTCATCAAGAAAAAAAGGGAGAAGACACAAATCAACAGAATTAAAAATGAAAAAGAAGAAGTGACAACTGACACTACAGAAAAACAAAGAACCATGAGGGATTACTACAAGCAACTGTATGCCAATAAAATGGACAACCTGGAAGAAATGGACAAATTCTTAGAAAAGCACAACCTTCCGAGACTGAACCAGGAAAAAATAACAAATATAAACAGACCAGTCACAAGCACTGAAATTGAAACTGCAATTAAAAATCTTCCAAAAAATAAAAGCCCAGGACCAGATGGCTTCACAGGGGAATTCTATCAAACATTTAGAGAAGAGCAAACACCTATCCTTCTCAAAATCTTCCAAAATATAGCAGAGGGAGGAACACTCCCAAACTCACTCTATGAGGCTACCAACACCCTGATAGCAAAACTAGAAAAAGATTCACAAAAAAAGAAAACTACAGGCCAATATCACTGATGAACATACATGCAAAAATCCTCAACAAAATACTAGCAAACAGAATCCAACAGCACATTAAAAGGATCATACACCAGGGTCAAGTGGGGTTTATCCCAGGAATGCAAGGATTCTGCAATATATGCAAATCAATCAATGTGATACACCATATTAACAAACTGAAGGATAAATAACATATGATCATCTCAATAGATGCAGAAAAAGCTTTTTGACAAAATTCAATACCCTTTTTTTTTTTTTCCGGTACGCGGGCCTCTCACTGTTGTGGCCTCTCCCGTTGCAGAGCACAGGCTCCGGATGCGCAGGCTCAGCAGCCATGGCTCACGGGCCCAGCTGCTCCGCAGTATGTGGGATCTTCCCAGACCGGGGCACGAACCCGCATCCCCCTCATTGGCAGGCGGACTCTCAACCACTGCGCCACCAGGGAAGCCCTGCTCCAATCACCTGAAGGCCTGATCAGAACAAAAGACCAACCCTCCCCTGAGTAGGAGAGAATTCTCCAGCAGACAGAGTTTAGACTTGGACTGGGACATAGGCTCTTTCTGGGTCTCCAAGCTGCCGGCCCACCTGCAGGTTTGCACTTGTCAGCCAATTCCTTATAATAAACCTATTTCTCTCTGTATATATACATCCTGTTGGTTCTGTGTCTCTGGAGAACCCTGACTACTACACTCTACCACACACACTCTCTAGATTCCTTTGCTCTGTGTGTCCTTGGCAACCCCTGAGGACCTCAATCTTAGACTGTTACTCAACCTAACATCTTTGTACAGACTGTATGTCTCTTGGATATCTTGCCTCCTGACCTGAGTCAGCCCCAGATCGGCTTTTGCCCTAACGACGGCCCCACCTCAGTATCTAACCTCGGCCATGTCGTGTTTTCTTTTCAGATACCTTGTCTTGCATGAAACAGGATGACCCACTAAGAGATGCCCAAATAAAGATGAAATTCCTAGGAGTGAGTTCCTCCATTGTTGTATATAATTTCCCTGTTGTGTTCACACTTTCTATCCACATCAAATGATATTCTCAAACCTGCTACTTGATTCCACATAAGTGGAGAGCTCACTCAGCACAGATTCTATTGCTCTTTTGGTAGTGTCCACACCAAACAATGCAGAGAAGCAGCATGTCCTGGAAAAGGCAATCTGATAGTCCTTTTGAGGATGAGAGGTCAGGGGAAAAGGACCTCTGTAATCATGACCATAGATTATTTTACAGAGAACTTCAATGCCTCAAGGATTTTCCAGTGTTGACATTTTTTGGTCTTCACAGCAGAGAAAGATTTTTCTGTTTGCTTGTTCTGTTTTTTTTGTCTTTTGCACTATGGTAGCTATAGTAACTAAATTTTCATTAGTGTGAGTAGCTTAATTGTCTTAAAAAATCATGAATTGATTATAATAGTGATAGAACACAGCATGAATAACTAGGCATTGACAAAAGGGATCTTTTTTTTTTTTGCTGTATGCAGGCCTCTCACTGTTGTGGCCTCTCCTATTGTGGAGCACAGGCTCTGGACGCGCAGGCTCAGCAGCCATGGCTCACGGGCCCAACCGCTCTGCGGCATGTGGGATCCTCCCAGACTGGGGCACGAACCCGTGTCCCCTGCATCGGCAGGCGGACTCTCAACCACTGCACCACCAGGGAAGCCCCCAAAGGGATCATTTTTTCAGGGCTTAACACTTAGGGGGAAATGCAGAGTTGAAATATTTTTAAAAAAAATAATATTTGTGATTTTTACTCATTTAGTTAACAAATACATATTGAGTATCTTTTGCATATAACCAAAAATAAATATGCCTTTCCCAAGTCTGGCTGAATATACATCATACATTAAACCTCATCTTAAATAATATAGTTAGAAAGTCTTTATCATCATCTTAATCAACACAGGGTTACTTAGAACAAAAAAAAAAAACAGGGGGAGGGAGAGGATTTCTTAAAAGAATACTTGATTAACATTTTAATCCTGCAGAATCCTTGCCTTTAAAGGAATCAAGTACCTATAGGAATTATATCTAATTCAAGAGTGTACCTCATAACTTGCCCTCAAAGGGTAATTTCATCAGAGCCTTGTATGATACTAAGTTATACTCCTTGGCTGAATTTAACCTAAAAGAAACACTCTCCAGAATTTCAATACCTATTATAGATCCAAAAATGCAATGGTGCACAGCACGCAAATACTATTCCTCAAAGCTTACAGTCAATAGATCCAGAAGAGCCCATAGGATTCATGTAATCAACTGGAGATGCAATGCAATAACTCAGGGGTAAGATAAAGAATAATAGAAATTCATTACCTGATAGAATAGTTTTCCCTGAGGTGCCTGCAGGTCCTAAAGGGCAGGTTTGTACATAATTAAATATCCAGGAGTCCAAGGGGCTCTGAAGACCTCCCCCTCTATCTCTTCTTCAGCTGAGTACTGCTTGACTAAGGTTACATCTCAGAGACAACCATCTACTTCCCTGGAATTCTCTTCTCTACACCACAGTGAACACAGACTAACATGGAGTCTGAATTACCCAGTAAGATTCAGAGTCAGAGGGTGTGTAGCTGGGTCCCAGGGAACTGGCCACAGCCCCGCCCACTGGCTGGACCGCAACCCTCCCCCAGAGCCCCTCCCCTTGTCACCAAGCCCAGGGTCTGTTTCCGAGATTCTCCTCCAGCACATCTTACCCACTCTCACCTCTCCCCGACTTGACGGGCCTGACTGTGCTTCCCCACAGGGCGTCCTTCCTCAGACCTCAACATCAACGCCCTTTGTTCTGTGTTTGGTGGACAGGCCAGTCTCTCCCATTCCAAGGCCCATTCCTCTGTTCCAGAGACTCCAAATTGTCTATAAGGAAAAATGGGCCGCTAGAAGCAGGCAATAAATAATACATCTACAGAACACTTTAGATATGAGTTCTGAAGCAGCTGTATTAAACTGGGTTGCCATGGAGCCCTGGGGTTAAATTCAGGTGCTTCAGGGCACTGAACAATGTATCCTGACCTCTATCTCACACAATGTATTAGTCAGGGTTCTCCAGAGAAACAGAACCAGTAGGGTGTGTTTCCATAAATACAGAAAGAAGTTTATTACAAGGAATTGGCTCATGCAATTAGGAAGGCTAGCAAATCCAAAATCGGACGTGGCTGGAGACCCAGGAAAGCCAATGGTACAGGTGAATGCTGAGGGCATCTGCTGGAGGATTCTCTTTTGCTCAAGGAAGTTAATCTTTTTGTCCTATTTGAGCCTTCAACTGATTGGATGAGGCCTACCCACATGTTGGCTGGCAATCTGCTTAATCAAAGTTCACTGATTTAAATGTTAATCTCATCCAAGAACAAATTAGCTATCACACATCCTAATATTGCAAGTCTAAAAGTAAAAAATAAGACAATAAACAGCTCTATTTACAATAGCCCAGAGATGGAAACAACCTAAGTGTCCATCATCGGATGAATGGATAAAGAAGATGTGGCACATATATACAATGGAATACTACTCAGCCATAAAAAGAAATGAAATTGAGCTATTTGTAATGAGGTGGATAGACCTAGAGTCTGTCATACAGAGTGAAGTAAGTCAGAAAGAGAAAGACAAATACCGTATGCTAACACATATATATGGAATTTAAGAATAAAAAAATGTCATGAAGAACCTACGGGTAAGACAGGAATAAAGACACAGACCTACTAGAGAATGGACTTGAGGATATGGGGAGGGGGAAGGGTAAGCTGTGACAAAGTGAGAGAGTGGCATGGACATATATACACTACCAAATGTAAAATAGATAGCTAGTGGGAAGTAGCCGCATAGCACAGGAAGATCTGCTTGGTGCTTTGTGACCCCCTGGAGGGGTGGGATAGGGAGGGTGGGAGGGAGGGAGACGCAAGAGGGAAGAGATATGGGAACATATGTATACGTATAACTGAATCACTTGGTTATAAAGCAGAAACTAACACACCATTGTAAAGCAATTATACTCCAATAAAGATGTAAAAAAAAAAAGACAATAAAGGTGTTTTAAAAAACATAGGACACTGTCTTCTTGCCCTTGAGGTAGGGAAATATATTAAATAAGATACATACACATTTTCTTAAAGTGCTATGCAAAAAAAAAAAAAACATTGAAAAACTATGTTATACCACTATACGCTAAAATTAAGAATTTCTGTTCCTCAAAGACACCATTAAGGGAGTGAAAAGCCAAGCCCCTGGATGGGAGAATATATTTGCAATAAATATATTCAATAGAAGTATTCACATCCAGAAGACATTTTTAAAATGTCTGTGAATTGGTAAAGAAAAGGCAGACAACCCAACAGGGGGTAAAATGGACAAATTACTTGAACCGGCGTGATACAAAAGTAGTTACCTAATTGGCAAGTAAGTAGCACAATGTGATTCCACAACCTGTCACCAGCAGGGTTAAAATGAAAATGGCTGATAGTTCCAGGTCTGGGGAGCATGTAGGGCAAAGGGAACTCTTACGCAATGGTGGGAATATAAATTGATCTGACTCCTTTTAGGAAACTATTTGGTATGTACAAGTAAAGTAGTACATTTGCATATTCTGCGCCTTAGTCATTCAGCATCTCTATATAAATCCAACAGATAGGCAGGCACATCTGTATCAAAAGATTTGTATAAGAAAGTTGACAGCAGCACTTTTCATATTAATCAAAAATAACCCAAATGCCCAATAGCAGAATAGAGACATAAATTGTGGTGTGTTTCAATGAGAATAAAATGATCTACAACCACAAGCTACACGTGGGTGAATCTCCCAAACATAAATCAGAGCAAAAAGAAGCCAATACAAAAAGAGTAACTACTGTATGATTCCACTTATAAAAAGTTCAAAAGTGGGGAAACCGTATGGGAGGTATTAGAAGACAAGAGAAAGGTTACCCTTGGGGAAGGTAGCTGTTGACAATAAGTGGCTCAAGACAGCTTCTGGGGTTCTGGTGTGTTCTTTTTCTGGGTCTAGTTGCAGTTTCCATGAATCTATTCACCTTATGAAAACACATTGAACTGTGCATTTTTTCAAATATATTTTATACTTAAATTTTTCACAAAATTATCAATATAAACATTATAGGAGAATACAGAGCAATAAACAATATGTCACTAGAGGAAAAAAAGACAACAGAAGATCTACATTCAAGATAGATTGCTACAAAATTCAGAATCTGAATACACTCTATACCTAGCTTCTAGATAAAGACACAGAAAATTGCCAGACACTCAGAGGCCCCCTTGGACATTCCAGTGACTCTCCTTAAGGTTTACTATTGTTCTGGTATGTAACAAAAAGATCACTTTACTTGTATTTTGTATTTTATATAAATGTTATGACACAGTAGTACCACTTTTCGACAGGGCTTTTTTATTCCTTATGTTGTTTGTGAATATACCTATATGGTTGCCTGTTTTTGTGATCATGTGTTGACACTGTTGCATAGGATTCCATAGTGTAAACATTTAACTACTAATTAATTTATTCCAATGTGTATTATAATATGAGTGATTTTTAGTTTGTGTCTGTTGAGAATAGCACTGGTATATGAATTCTAGAACTTGAACTTTGGTGGTATGTGTATAAATTATTGTTCAGTATACATATAGTAGTAAAATTTTCGAGTCATAAAAAAGAAACAGATAGATTGCTACTACTGCTTCCTTTAAACCCACTAGGAGGGAGCAGTTACAACCACAGGGTAAAATTGAATTAATCTGCATACAAGTTGACAAGGTTGAGGAGCCTTCATGTGTTGATTCTGCTGATAGATGGTGACAGGCCAGTGAAAGCACTTCTTAGTAACTCTCTTTTATTTATTTTATTAAGGCAACAAAACAGCACTTAATAATTTAGGAGTACATTTTCCTGGGGATAAGAAGTCTTCGAGGGACTTCATTTTTTTGTTTTTTTTGTTTTTCGTGGTACGCAGGCCTCTCACTGTTGTGGCCTCTCCCGTTGCAGAGCACAGGCTCCGGACGCACAGGCTCAGTGACCATGGCTCACAGGCCCAGCTGCTCCACGGCATGTGGGATCTTTCCGGACCGGGGCACAAACCCGTGTCCCCTGCATCGGCAGGCGGACTCTCAACCACTGCGCCACCAGGGAAGCCCCCGGGACTTCATTTTTAAATGACACTCACAAATCACCTAATCTTTTTATCCCAATTGGTACCAAGAGTGGAACCATTGTGCTTCTACTTATTTCAGTGGGTCTAGTTCATCTCATATTGAAAAGGAGATCACATTAGGTACCAAAGCCTCAGGAGGCGTTTAAGGAGATACAGCCCTGAAAGGAAACATTATGGAGGCCCTTAGCCCTTTGGAAAAATCAGGCACTAATGGAGATACAAAAGACCACTCAAATTCAGAGACCTGCCATGTATTTCTTATTTTAATATAATTTACTTAATTGTAGTTTTGTGATAATATATACAAACAGAAAATGTACCATCTTAACCATGTTTAAGCATACTGTTCAGGGGCATTAATTACATTCATACTGTGTGCAGCCATCACCACCAACCATCTAGAACTTTTTCTTCTTCACAAAATGAAACTCTGTCCCCGTTTCCAGAGGCCCTCCCCATGTTTCTCCCTTCCAGCAGCCCCTGGCTACCACCATTCTACTTTCTGTCTCTATGCATGTGACGATTCTAGGGACCTTGTATCAGAGGAATCACACGGTATTTGTCCTTTTGTGACTGGCTTAGTTCACCTAGCACAACACCTTCAAGACTCATCCATGTTGTAACATCGTCAGAATTTCCTTCTTTTTATGGCTGATTAATATTCCATTGTATGGAAAGACCACGTTTTGTTTATCCATTCATTCATGGATGGGCATTTGGATGGTTTCCACCTTTTGGCAACCTTGACATATTTTTATTTTGAGGTTATTTGTGATCAAATAAAATGGCCACAAATTCTTGGACACTTCTCCCATGGAAAGGTGGGATTGATGCCCCCTCCCCTGGAATCTAGGTGGGCTCTAGGATTGCTTGACTGATATAAGAAAACAGAAATAAAATGGCTAGTGTCCATGCCCAGGCTTAAAAGCTGATGGCCCTTTCCTGCTCCCCCGGGGGCCACCATGCTGCAGAGACCACAGGCAGGTGTCCAGTCCACAGTGGCAGCTGAGCCCTGCCCTCCACTCATCCCAGACCAGGCACCAGACATGTGAGGAAAGCTACTCTGGACCGTCCGGACCAGACCTTCTGCCAGATGTAAAAGAAACCCCCATCAGGGCCACCTGTAGCACAAGAATCCCCAGGCTGGACCAGGCCCAAACTCCTGGCCCATAAAATCCTTAGATATAATAAAATGCCTCTTTTAAGTCAGTAGGTTTGGGGTAGTTTGTTACACAATAATAGATTACCAGAACAATCTTGACTCTAAAACAACAGAACACCTGCAGCCTTGCAGTGGAATCTCCCACTGCAGGGAGGATCAGCTCTTTCAACACCCAAATCAACGCAGGGCAAGGCCACCCCAGGGCCAGACTGTGAAATAACTGGCCGATCCCAGACAAGCTGGAAGGATCATCCAGATCACAAGAAACATTCTGGAACTGTGACCCTATGTTCCCGAATTCACTCATTCATTAAATAAAGTATCAGTGAGATACTTTAGGCATTGTGCTCAGCACTGGGTGGTGAAGGTGAGTAAATCACATACGTACCCTCGCTTCTATTAATGTCCACTTCTGACCAACACCACACACCTCAGCTATTTTTTTGGCTGGTTCACCATCCTCCAACCCCCTCCCCCCACCAAACTTGTTCCACAATCACAGAAGTGCTCACAGCTGCGGTGTTTCCCTGCAGCCAGGACATTCTGTGGACCTTCCTGTTATATTCAAGTGTAGCTTCTAATATCACATATCTCTCCCAGCAAAGAGCCACCTAGCTTATCAAAAAAAGAAAAGAATTAAAAAAAAAAAAAAAAAAGCGTGAGAGAGCGCCAGGTGCTACCTAAAAATAGTATTTTCTAGTATTTTCTAACGACTTTAGTTGGGTACATTTTGATTGTACAGGCGGCTGGAAGTTACCCACGGTGCGTTTAGAATTCATGAGAGAGCCAGACACTCACTGTTACTTCGGAGCCTCAGAGAGTATCACAAATTCAAAGGGAAAAACCGAGCAGAATACCAAAAGCTCTTGCGAAAAAAAAGAAAATTCTGACTTTGTACCAGAAGACACACCAGATCAATTGTTTCCAGTAGGGTTTTGACGGCTCCCCAAGCTTCGCGCGACCCGTTTACCGTGTTCAGAGTTGTCCTAGTTCAGAGGGAAGCCCTCGGAGGTTTGCCCGGTGAGCTAGCTTACCTGACGTCGCACAAGGTCGCTCCGAAGTGTGCACCTCCGGGCTCTCCCTTGGGGGCTGTCCTTCTGCTGTGGCAGTGACGTCAGTGTGGACTCAGCCCTTCCTGTCCCGAGGCCATCGGGCGGACGCTGGCGCAGGTGAGGAGCCCCAGCGGCACCAGGGCGCGTGTCTACCGTGAGTCTTGCTGATACCCGCCAGCCCTGGGCCAGAAGGAGGAAGCCCGAGCGCCCGCGTGCCTGCAGACCTGCACAACCTCCTCCCCTTGCCGGCTGATTTGCTCAGCCCTGATATAGGAGCTTCCCTCTCATTTACCTAATTTACATCCGGTGAGTTGGAATAGAAGCCCCGTCGCGAACTTAGCTCAGCTTAGTGCGCTCCACCCGTTAGCCGTGACTGTAGGTGTTTAGAGTTCCTGCAGTGTGCCGGAGACCCCCTCATCCCAAGCACCCCAAATTCAAAACATGGGGCTGGCGCTCCCCCAAGCCTGGCAGAACGCACAGCCCCAGCTGTGAACCCTTTCTCACTCCTCACATCATCACTGAGCAACGCCTTCAGACTCACGCTGTTGCTCCAGTCCCTCCAGATCAGACCTTCTTAGATATGGGCACAAACCCAGATGAAACAGAGCCACCACCGCCTTGGACTACAGGTTTGGTCTGCTGGCTTCGGAATCGTGTCTAGAAGCAAATCGGCTCCTTCAGCTCTGTTTATACCTAATTCCATCTTCCCTTTGCCATGAACCCCACCACTGAGATTCGAGCATCTTCTTAACAGATTCTTTCCAAGTTATGACTGATAGATCTACCCAAAAATAGGCTTGTGATTAATATGCGTTTTAAAGTAGAGGGAAATGATCACTGACAACCCATGGCTTGGTTATTACGTGATGATGGTAATAAAGATTTTTTTTTTCTTAACTGTTTACTAAGAGTTACTAGCCAGGTCCCTAAACTTGAAGGTCTAAGGATAAGAAATGACTGGTGACAGATGAGTTGAGGTGGATTTGGAGTCGGGGGTGCCTGAGTGTAAATCTTGGCTCCACAGATCACTGTGGGCAGGGTCGTCACCCTACGCCTCACCCCTTCCCATGTGGAAAGGAGTGGTGATATGTTTCTATGGGAAAGTTGTTGTCAGGATGATATATAAGAGTTGGCATAAAGCACATACACAGTGATGGAATCTCTAGTCTTTTTTATCATTATCGTCATTAGCCAGGTTTTTCTTAGCCACATTTTATTAACCTCACCCATGTGCAGTTTACACAGAAGGATCAAACGGTGACTAGGAGTTTCATTAAAGGACATTAGGGGTTGGGACTTCCCTGGTGGTACAGTGGTTAAGACTCCATGCTCCCAGTGCAGGGGGTCCGGGTTCAATCCCTGGTCAGGGAACTAGATCCCACATACATGCTGCAACTAAGGGTTTGTATGCCATAACTAAGGAGTTCTTGAGCCACAACTAAGGAACCCTCCTGCCACAACTAAGACCCAGCATAACCAAATAAATAAATAAAATTTTTTTAAAAGAAAGGACATTAGGTGTTATTTGAGCAAAGTATATTTTTCCTATTCCAATAAGATGTCCCATTAGGGCAGAAGCAGAATGAAAGCTGTTTATGTAACAAGAACCAAGGTTTTATATCCCAGTCCTCCAGGCCTCCCCCGGAGGGAAACCAAGAAGAAAGCAAAGATGATTCTGAGTCTTAGAAACTTAGGTGGTTTTGCAAACTTATGGTTACCAAAGGAGAAACGTGGTGGGGGAGGGTTAAATTGGGAGCTTGGGATTAACATACACACACTACTATATATAAAACAGAAAATCAACAAGGACATACTATATAGCACAGGGAACTCTACTCAATATTCTGTAATAACCTATATGGGAAAAGAATCTGAAATAGAACGAACATATGTATATGTATAACTGAATCACTATGCTGTATATCTGAAACTAACACAACATTGTAAATCAACTACGCTTCAATATAATTAATTAAAAAATAAAATAAATTTAAAAAATAAAAATTTTTAAAAAGAAACTTAGGTGGTTTCTGATATCACTGGACTTTATATTAGGTGGACAGGGAGAGAAGCATTCCAGTTCCAGAAGATCATCATCAAATTCTCTGTAATAAATAAAATACTCTGTAGGTGGAATGAGAGATTCCACAAAGAAAATCTGTAGTAAGTGTTTGGTCATTTATTGATATCCCACCTTCAGAAATGACTCCCAGATGCTGGCAGAGAAGAGGGAAGAGGTTTGGGGAAGGAAGAAGCTGAAATGCAAATATTTTCCTCTTGGCCTGCATGTCAAACTCCAGATGAAATTCCTGAACCTCTGAGGTTTTAACCGGAGGGGCAGCTCCCCGGAGGTGCCACCAGTTCTGTGAGATTCTGTAAGAAGCATGTATCTTCCTCCCTCGCCCCTTGTTTGCGAACGCCTATTTTTTTACATCAAGTCTCCACTCCCACCCCACATTTTAAGTATCGCCTTTATAGAAATGTAAAAACCTCTAAAGCTCTTCTGGTAACGTTGGTTGGAATCGAACATGGAGAAGGTGCTGGTTCACATAGACCCTCGTCGGTGGGGGGGCGGAGAGAGACCGTGCAGGGAGGGGTGGGGGCAGGTGGCAGTGGGAGTGGCAGGTGGCAGAAGGAAGGAACTTACACTGGAGGCTTGTCTTGGGCACCGTAAGAGCAGGAACTGTCCACGCCCGCCCGCCCGCCCGCCCGAGCCTGCGATTTCTGTAGGGGTTTTATGGGGGTCAGTCCCGTCCCCATCCCCGTGGTCTCGGCATCACCTGCCCACTGGGGGCTGGGCTGAGGGGACAGTGGGCAGAGCTGCATCCCCAGGACGGGCAGGGCAGGGAGGGGCTGGAAGCCTGGAGCTGGGATCCAGCTCTAGGGTCACCCAGCGGTCGTGCGCTCCCAGGGACCGCCCCACAGAGGGGTGCTGGTGGTCTGTGCACTGCAATTTGTGATCCGGCCCCTGGTTCAGTTTCAGACCGAAAACAGTTCTAGCCTGTAGCCCTCCTTTTTTCACCCCATTTGAAGGAGTGTTGCCGAAATCCAGCCTCTGTGCACCGGTGCCGGGTTAAATCTCGGAGACCGAGTCTGGGGTGAAGTGGAAAGAAATAGCTTTATTGCTTTGCCAGGGGAAGGGGGCCACAGCGGGCTACTGCCCTCAAGACTGTCTGTCCCCCCTGGAGGGGTAGTGAGGGGTCTTCCAGTGTTCAAGGAGCAGGGCGTGGTCAGCTCGTGGGCATTCTTCTGATTGGTTGGTGGTGAGGTAATGGGGAATCAGCATCATCAACCTTCTGGCTCCACCCGGTCTGCGGTCTATGTGCTGGTGGGCAGCATGCAGTTAACTTCTTCCACCTGGTGGGAGTTTCAGTATCTGCAAAACAGCTCAAAGGACGTGGCTCAGAGTGTTATCTACAGCCCTTGAGGAAGAGCTAAAGGTCCTTGACTTTGTTCAGTAGCTAAAGTATTATTCTTTTGTCTTGCTTGACTCTTTTCCTTTCTTTCTGCGTTTCCTAGCTTCTCTGATGAAATTTATTCTTTGACCAAAGTTTTTCTACAGACAAAAGGCAGGTGGAGGACACAGGTGGGGGTCTGTTCTGGGAAGACCTCGCAGGGTCCTGCTCGGTTACAGGAGATGAATAAGAGGTTCAGAGTGTGGAAAAACAGAAAGCAGAGAAAAAATTGAGTCCAGGGTGAAGCCGTTTCCATCCACTGGAAATCTCTGCACCTCTTCCTTTTCAAGAGGATATATGGGGCATCTTTGGTGTTCAGATGTGTGTCAGGCTCCAGAAAAAAACTGTGAATGACACCCCATGCTCTTGCTTCCTGGGGGAGGGTGGTCCCCACTTCTCAGCTATCTCAGCCCTGTCACCATTCAGTTGCACAAAACTATTTCCAATGAAAGAGTTGGCTTTTGTGAGTCTACCTGAAAAGATCCCAAAGAAAAACTGCCTCCTTTAAGATCCTGACTAGACTGGGAAAACAGGAGGCTTAATTGGTGTTGCAATATCACTATTACACATTTTTACCACTAACTGTTTACAAAGACTTTAGATTTCTGGTGAAATCTAATTTCTAATTAAAAATGTAAATCTAAATCTAAAATCTAATTTCTGGTGTCTCTTTTCCCAGATAAATACTTACCTTGATTTCTGCTCGTATTAACACAAAGATTTTTCTCCATCACCATCCTGAATACTATGACTTGCCTCCAACAAGAATTCTGGTTTCATCAACTCAAGCCCGTGGGGGAAAATGTGTCCTTTTATTTAGCTTCTCAGGTGCTAATCAACTACTAATTGCCTTGAACCCTATTGACCTTCTCCCACCGCTTTCACCATAGAGATTAATGAGTGACATTATATAGAGTGCAATTTCATGAGCTGAAAGGAATGGGTTCATGCATTATTCACTCCACATAAATACATGCACTTTTATTTGGAGCTTTCAAAGTTCTCAGAAAGAAACACGGAGGAGACATACGATCTGACAAAGGCAAGAACTGGGACAGAAAAATTATATTCGGAGGAAATGGAGAAAAACAGACCAATCTGTGCAGAAATGAAGCTGTTGGAAAGGAAGTAAGAACATGAGGAAAGATGAGACCAGTAAATGCCTCCAAGTGTGTGTTAGACTCATGATGCGGGCCACGACCTTGACCCCTTGACCCCTGGGCAGTCCTCCCTGCTGGGTCCCAGGGAGGACACCCACAAAGACCAATC
The DNA here is from genome assembly GCF_949752795.1 of Hyperoodon ampullatus. Classification (NCBI taxonomy): domain Eukaryota; kingdom Metazoa; phylum Chordata; class Mammalia; order Artiodactyla; family Ziphiidae; genus Hyperoodon; species Hyperoodon ampullatus. Next base: position 29,903,555 of record NC_136933.1, read on the forward strand.
CAGGCAGTGAGCCCTCTAGGACCATCCTGACACCGGTCCCAACCTCTCTGGCTTTCTACTCTACCAGCCAAGTCAGTCCATTTTAGGTATCAAAAACTTGCATACTTTTGTGACATAAACAGCATAGCCTCAAAACCTATACAAATAACAAACACAATACAAAACCTATACCAAAAAAATATTGAGAAAATTACAAGGAAAGTGGTCAAATCTACAGTCATGGTGGAGATTGTAATTTACCACTCTTCACAATTGATAGAACAGGCAGAAAAAATAATTAAAGGATAGAGAAAATGTAAACAAAACAATAAACAAACTCATGAGCATATATTGAACCCTGCACCCACCGATTAGAAAATACATTTTCAAGTACACATGGAACATTTATAAAAACTGATTAGGCAGGGACTTCCCTGGCGGTCCAGTGATTACGGCTCCATGCTCCAAATGAAGGGGGCATGGTTTCGATCCCTGGTTGGAGACCCCGCATGCCGCACGGTGAGGCCAAAAAAAAAAAAAAAACAACAAAACGCTTAGGCGCTGAGTAGCACAGAAATTCTCAACCAGTGTCATTGAATTGACCATGTTCTTTGACCATAAAGCAATAAAATTAGAAGTAAACATCCCAAAAGTACAACAGAGAGCCATATATTTGGAACTTAAAAGCTTCTGAGCGTCAATGCAAACAAAGCTTTGTGAGTCAGCATTTTTCTCCTCTCCTCCTGGAAATCATAGAAAAGCAATAAGGAGAACAAAGCCATCTTGTAAACTCCATTTTTTTCCCAGTGAAACTAGGAGACAGATCCAACCCACAGACTGCAAATTATGTATAGACTGCAAAAGGGACTTCCCTGGTGGCGCAGTGGTTAAGAATCCGCCTGCCAATGCAGGGGACACGGGTTCGAGCCCTGGTCCAGGAAGATCCCACAGGCCGCGGAGCAACAAAGCCCATGCGCCACAACTACTGAGTCTGCGCTCTAGAGCCCGTGAGCCACAACTACTGAGCCCGTGCGCCACAACTACTGAGCCCACGTGCCTAGAGCCCGTGCTCCCCAACAAGAGAAGCCACTGCAATGAGAAGCACACACACCGCAACAAAGAGTAGCCCCCGCTCGCCACAGCTAGAGAAAGCCCATGCGCAGCAGCAAGGACCCAACACAGCCAAAAACAAAAGTAAATAAGTAAATTTATAAAATTAAAAAAAATAAAAAGAAGAGGGCAGCAAGAGGTGAATGTTAAAAAACACCAGCACAAATATGCACCTTCTGAGGGTGAAGGAACAAGGCACCAGTTTCTATCCGTTCTTTGCATCATGGGTGGGAGCCGAGAAGAGCAGGACTGGCAGGGGGAGATCCCCAGGGGGGCGCAGGTAAACCACAGCATCAGGAAGCACTCAGGCGAGGCAGGTGTGCTGTCTGTCTCCTCAGCAGCCAGAATGTGTCCCTAAGTACGAAAACGACACCAGACAGCATTGTTCCCATGAGACTGCCTGAGGAAATTAATAAAGGCTGAAATTCAGCCAAATGAGTTAGGCAAATAACAGCAAAAACAAAAAACCCTGTGGTGTTTAAATAGAGAGCTAAGACATAAACAAATACAAGGACTAGGGTGCTAGACTGTGATATGTATGTTGTAGGCCCTGAAACAACATAGAAAGCGTCCAGTTAGGAGAAGTGTGTTCGAAAAGGGAAAGAAAGGTGGGAAATGACAGCAAGTTCATTGAACGCTTAACCCTCAAGAGCTGGTGGGAGGAGGGGTGACAACACAGCTTAAAGCCGATAAGGTAATTAAAGCACAAACATATATAATTGGGGCTTCCCTGGGGGCGCAGTGGTTGAGAGTCCGCCTGCCGATGCAGGGGACACGGGTTCGTGCCCCGGTCCGGGAAGATCCCACATGCCGCGGAGCGGCTGGGCCCATGAGCCATGGCCGCTGAGCCTGCGCGTCCGGAGCCTGTGCTCCGCAACGGGAGAGGCCACAACAGTGAGAGGCCCGCGTACAACAACAACAAAAAAAAATATATATATATATATATATGTATATATAAGTGTACAAGACAAAACTAGGAATAATCATATTAATAAATATAAAGTAAGTGGCTGAGGAGTGAGATTGGGGAGGAAGAGTAAACGCGCTAATTGAACCATTGTTCTTTGAAAGGAACTAATACATGTTAGTTAAAGAGATGGAGTCCTGAGGTAATTATAGGATGGTGTAAAAGTAATCTTTGAATAAAATACCAGCGATACTAATTAACAAACTAATTAAGCAGAGAAGCGAAGCAAAGAGGTCACGTAGTTAACAGTTAATAATACGTTTTTAATGGACTGTCTTTTAGTGCAGTTTGGAGTTTACAGCAAATTGGAGCACAAAGTACAGAGGGTCCCCTCCCCCTCCCCCCATGCACAGCCACCCCTCCTGTCAACATCAGTGACAGTCAGAGAACCCCGCGAGCATAGTCACCCGAAGTCCACAGTTTCCATTGGGGTTCACTGGGTGTACGTTCTGTGGGCTTTGACAAATGCATAATGACGTGTGGTCAGGCCACTGAGAACGGCTGCTCTCTGTCCATCCCCGGCCAGGCCAGAGCCTGCTTCACCTACACCTCCCCACGCGACTGACCTTCCTACTTACTTGCCCCAGGTCCCAGCTGCTGAGGTTTCTCATCAAAGGGGCGGTGAGCAGTGGGCCACCCCTGCCGGTATCCCTGGTAACTAATGATCCACCCGATGTCCATTCCCCTGTAACTGGTAATCTCCTAGTGCCCGTCCCCTCCACGCCCCTCCGCCCCAGGAGCAAAGACAGCCACCTTGTCCTGCCCGCCATCCGCTGCCCACGGTGGGTGTCACTCCAGGAACTTACGTTCCCCCACCCGTGAAACCATTGCTGTCACTGATGCTGACTCCGGGCTCTTTCTTCGGTCTTGAAGCTGGGCAAGCGCAGGCCTTGTAGGTGCCCCGTAGACCTGCGGCGTGCAGCCCGACAACATGCATCCATCACTGTCGTGTCATACAGAGTATTTTCCCTGCCCTAAACATCCTCTGTGCGCCACCTATTCATCCCACCTTCCTCTCCACCCCTGAGGACCCTTGATCTTATACCGTCTCCAGAATGTCAGCTGGTAGGAATCATGGAGGGGCTACAGTGGGGTATTTGCCTTCCTCTGGATCAGTTAGGCTCTGATATAAGCCCAGCAGGTTCTGGTCAAATAATTTCTCCTGAGGGCAGACATTGCTAAGAACAGAATGCTCTGGCATATTCTAAACCATTCCTTTTCCCTCCTCTTGCTGTAAGCACAAGGGAGTTTTTCCCTGATATTCGCTGTGAGAACCTGGTAAAGGTCCACAAGGTAAAACTCACGAGGGCTTCCCTGGTGGCGCAGTGGTTGAGAGTCCGCCTGCCGATGCAGGGGACACGGGTTCGTGCCCCAGTCCGGGAAGATCCCACATGCCGCGGAGCGGCTGGGCCCGTGAGCCATGGCCGCTGAGCCTGCACGTCCGGAGCCTGTACTCCGCAACAGGAGAGGCCACAACAGTGAGAGGCCCGCGTACCGCAAAAAAAAAAAAAAAAAACTCACGAAAGGGTAGGGGCTCCCAATGGCTGGGTTCCCCGGAGTGTTTACCTGTCAGTGTCCACACAGCCTCCAGCACTTCATCAGTGGCAGTTCAGGTTTTCCTGCCCCGGCCGTGGTTCCCATAGCTACTTCAGCTCCTGAGTTCCTGCTCTGGTCACTTGTGATTCTCTGTATCTGTCTGTTGGTCTTTCCAAACCTGGGAGCAGTGGTTTGCTCTGTGACTTCACTTCTCTCACATATCTAAGAAGAGTTGCTGGTATTTCATTTTATTCAGCCTTTTACTCGTTGCTAGGGTGGAGCAGAGACTTCTAAGCACTTTACCAGCTGGACTGGGAATGGAAGTCCTCCCCTTGGTGTGGAGTCCTTTAAATTTACCTTTTTCAGTCCATAGCAAATCAAATACACTAAAGCAATAATGATCATGCATATAGAAAATCCATTACATAATGAATAAGGTATATCTTATCGATATTAAATTCTATACCCAATAATGGAAAATAACTTTCCTTTTTAAATGCCATAAACCATCAACTCAAGAAGAGACCATCTGTTAGGACTTGTTATATGTTATCAATAATCAACACATTAAAGGTGAACTTTCCTACAATTGGTGCCAGAACGGTAGACTCTCCAATGGAAATGTACAAAATTCAGTCACTACACAAAGTTGTAGATTCCTTCCTAGAATAGTCAAATTCATAGACATAAAGTGGAACGGTAGTTTCCAGGAGGAAGGAAGATTGGGAAATTGGCGTTTACTGGATATAGAATTTCAACTGGGGAAGATAAGTCCTGGAGATGGATGGTGGTGACGGTTGCCCAGCAATGGAGATGTAGTAAATGCCACTATCCTGTACACTGAAAAATGGTTAAAAGGGTAAGTTTTATGTTATGTGTATTTTACCAAAATTTGAAAAAAATAAGACATCCGTCCTTCAGTCATGAATGACTATGTTTTTAGCTCAAGACAGATAGCAGGACTGGGGGAAGCATGGTCTCATTCATCCCATAAGTATTGCTCAAATGCCCAGTCTGCACCCCATGCTACGGTGGGTGCTTGACAGTCCATTTAGAGGACAAGCCAGGACAAAAGCAATTATAATGAAGAGTGATAAGTGCTATGGGGCAGGGGGGAAAAGGAGAAATTGCACATTGAAGATGATTAAGAGGACCTGCCCCCCACCAGCCGCCGACAACTGTACATGCCATGTGTATGCGGCACAGCGAACCTGGCCTTGATGCCGTGTGCATGCGGCCCTGTGAAAGCGACCTGCAGCCCTTGCCTTTTGAAGAGCGCTTACGTGGCGGGGGTGGGGAAGGGAACCAACCAAGTGACACTTTCAGGCGTCCATGTGTAGATGAGACACTTGCTTAAAATCTGGATCTTTCATGGTATATTGAGCTTGGTGTTTCCTGCAAAAGAAATATGCAAAATCTTTTCTCCCTTAAGCTACAGGTAAGGAATCTCATTAATAATAATGTTAGTTGGCTTTTTGCAAAATACGCGTTAGTGACCCAGAAAGGGCACTTCCCTCACATCTTTTAAAGATGATGGGGACCTTCCTTTGTTGGTGTCCCTATGCAGGTGGAGTGGGAGTCCACGTGGATCCGATTTTCCTTGATATTTACCCTTTCCTTTCATAGAGGACGAAACAAAGTTGAAAATGAGTACAGAGTTCTTGTTCCCGTCTTTGATTTAATATTAGCATCAGTAATATCATATGTGGTCCAGGAAGACGAATACTTTTCTAGATTTTCGTTTGGACATATTCATCATCTCTTGGCACATCATAGGAAAGCGTTGCAATCTACTCATCATGACATGAGCACCGTAGGCACAGTTCTTGCTTTAATGGTATTTGTGAATTTGGGGATTCAGAAAGGTCTCTGGAAGTTCCTTCTCGAGGGTCGGGAATCTCCTATATTCTGGGTGACATTCTTTTTAGCGAGTAGGGCCTGTCTTGCTATTTAAACCATTTTGCTTGGATATGTCACATCTTCCCTTCTTGGTACTAACTTCCCAGGGCAGATAGGTGTTAGATAGTCAAGTGTTAAGCCTCACTTTATATTCCTATTTCCCTGAGCGCCAGCACTAATAAAACACAGCATCAATATGTGCCTTCCCTATCTGAGGTACCAAATAGAGGCCTCCAGAAAAAGGTACACAGACATGGGAGAAAATAAGGAAACTGAATAGTGCTTCATAAAAATCTTGGGAGGTTTGACACAGAACAATGATATTTCCAAATACCAAAGAAAACCCCACTATCGACAATCGAGAGATATTATAAATAACCTACGAAGAAGATTTTAATTATATTTAGAGAGCTTTATTCTTCTAAATTGAATAACATATGTTCGATGTTAAAAATAATAATAATAAATCTCTCCCTCTAAAAATCACTTACAATCTCAGTCTAAAAGTCATTAAAATCTCAGTGTATGTCCTTTTAATATTTTAAATATTTAATATTTAAATGCTTGTGAATGTGTGACTATATATATGTGTGTGTATATATATATATATATATTTTTTCTTTTTAGAGATATATGACCATGTTTTTGTCACTTACTTTCTTTACTTGGCAATATATTATTACTATTTTTCCATGTCAAGAAACAGTGCCCTTTAAAATAACTTAAATGAATGCATAATATTCTCTTCCATATATTTAGAAAAATAGTACCATAATTTACTTAACCAATCCTCTATTGATATAAATTTTAATTATTTAAAATTGTTCCACTTTTATAAATAAGGTTATGATAAATGTACTCACATATATCTTTATACAATTTTACAATTATTTCCATAGGATAAATTCATAGAAGTAGAATTACTGAAATATCTCTCATTTTCAATGCTTTATTTAGAAAAATGACCAACCTACAGAAAAGTTGTAAGAACAGCACAAGAATGCTTACACCATTCATCTAGACTCACCAACTGTTAACATTTCTCTCCATTTACCTGTGCTTCTCTCTCATCTGTTATTTCTCTCTCTTTCTCTCTCTCTGTCTCTCCCTCTCTCTCTCTCAACATTTCACACCTAATATACTTTAGTATCTTTTCCTCAAGAACAAAGATACCCTCCATAACAACAATAAATGATGAAGCTCAAGAAATTTAACGCTGATACCACACTATTATCTAACTTGCCCACCATGTTCAAACTTCCTTAGTCATTCCAAAAATATCCTTTATGGTTTTTCTATCCACAAAACAAAGATCCCTCATTGCACCTGTCACTCCTTTAACCTAGATCAGTTACCCCCGATTTTTTTCATGAAATTGATCTTTTTCAGATCAATCGTTTTTCAAAAGTCCCCTCAATTTAGCTTTGTTTGATTGTTTATAATTTGATTCAGGTTAAACCTTTTTTGGCACCAATATTTAATAGGTGATGTTGTGTCCTTCAAGACACACATCAGGAATCACGTGATGTCCATTTGTTCCTGTATGGTTGATGCTCAATTTTTTTTTTTTTTTTTTTGCGGTACACAGGCCTCTCACTGTTGTGACCTCTCCCGCTGCGGAGCACAGGCTCCGGACGCACAGGCTCAGTGGCCATGGCTCATGGGCCTAGCCGCTCCGTGGCATGTGGGATCTTCCCGGACCGGGGCACAAACCCGTGTCCCCTGCATTGGCAGGTGGACTCTCAACCACTGCACCACCAGGGAAGCCCTTGATGCTCAATTTTTGATTGTTTGTTTAAGGTGTTGTCTGCCAGGTTATTTTTCCAATTATAAAGGTACTTTTTCCCATTTACAACTAAAAAATAATCTGTGAAATGACACACACTCCTTTTGGGAGAGGGAGATTTATTAGGTTATTCATGGGTCAGGCAGCATCTCATCTAGCGACTAGAAGGGCATTCCCTGACATGCACTTTTTAATGTTTTGGTTATGTGTTGCCAAGTTCCCATCAGAGAAGTTGGCCCATTCCTAAATGATAACTAGACATTAGAAAAGTGATTCACTGGGGAAGACTATGAGACAATTGGTTGGAAACCTTGGGTGTTTCTAAAAAGATAAATTCACTGAATTTATTTGAAGAACTGTACATACTTCTATTTTCTCCCCAAGAAAACCAGGAGCTACAAATGATTCCTTCTTCTTCTTTTATTTTTTTTTCATTTTTTTGTTTTTTTGGTTGCACCCTGTGGCTTGAGGGATCTTAGGGATCAAACTCACGCCCTTGGCAGTCAAAGCATGGAGTCCTAACCACTGGACCTCCAGGAAATTCCCATGGTTCCCTCTTAGCTCTTTTGATGTGAGAGATGAATGATGCTTGTGGGTGGGTTGTTGCTGCTGTTGTTTTTATTGCCTTTTCCTATAATAAGAGAGTTTGGTAAGTCAAGAATCCTGGGCAGCTATGGTCTGAGTCTCAGGATAACAGAGCGTGTGCCTGGGTAACACACCCTCTAACAACCTAATCTTCAGCTGTTCTGGAGGCTGGGAAGCCAGGATCATTGTGCTGGCAGATCCTGTGTCTGGTGAGAGCTTTCTGGTTCATAGATGGTGATTCTCCCTGTCTCCTCACATGGTGGAAGGGGCAAGGGAGCTTTCCCAAGCCATTTTTATATGGGCACTAATCCCATTCTGAGGGCTCTACCCTCATGACCTAACCTCCTCCCAAAGACCCCGCCTCCTAATACTATCACCTTGGGGGTAAGGTTTCAACATGAATTTGGGGGGGACATAAACATTTAGACCATAGTATAGCTCTTTCTCTCATCCCAGGATATGGTCTCCATGACAGACTGTGGCTTCCAAAGACTGACCCAGGATAACAAGAGTGGGCTGAGCTCAGCAAATATGGTCAAAACATACTTGCTAGATTATGAAGTGAATGACATAGAATAAGGTATGGTAGAAAGACACTGGTTTTCAAAAACTTGGTCCAAATTTTCTTCTTATCCTACAAAAATTAGGACCTCCCACCCAAAAAAGATATATAAAAAGAGGGAGAGACAGAGACAGACTTTCTGGTTTTTGAACTAAATTACATGTATAACTAGACTCAGAAATCTTGTTAGGCCACCTCTCTGTAGGCCAGGGCAAGAGTTTGGCTTGTCCATACTGGATACATACATGTTGTCCATCTCCTTCTCCTCAAGCATCAGGGCATCTACCCACAGCTTCTTCTCGCTTCTACCACCCCTTAATTTCCACCTGTTTTCTCCCCCCTGAAGCTAGTGATCCTAGCTAACTTCCAACCACAAACCCTGTTTAGCTCCTGTCATGAAGCAAACTGTTGGCCCAACTCCAAACCCCATTTCTGTGCTGGGGTCTCTGGTTCACTGTAGCCTTGTCCCTGCTAGATGGATCTCTGACCTCTGTTGTCCAGTTACTGTCCTGTCCTCCTGCTAACTTCCTGTTTGCCCACCCTCTGCCTGACTTCCGATTCAGAACACACTTTTTCCTAACCTGGCTGGCCAGCTCTGATATGAATGTTTGTGAGTGTCCTGGCAATGAGTAACTCATGGTCAAGTGATTAACCTCATAATGTAGTTTTCCACCGTGAGAAAAATAAGCCAAAAACATATGGCCCATTCTCTCATACTCTTCATGCAATTAAAACGAGAGTTGGCAAACTTCTGTAAAGGACCAGATAGGAAATAGTAGATTTTTCAGGCCAAAAAGCAAAACCAAAGATATTTTGTGTGTATTATATAATAAGAAGTAAAAAAAATTCCTACAAATTTTTCATTGATGAAATTTAAAATATAATAATCCTTTTTTGAAGAATGGATAACAGTTCACTTAATTAGGAATCAAAGTTAGTATTCCCTATCATAAAAATTTATTATAAATGTTAGTGTTGATCTATAGTGAGATTTCATTAATCTGATCTTTGAAAATGTCTTTTCACAGAAAAATAACCTTTGTTGGGAGGATGGGAAGGTGTGGAGAAAAGGAAATCCTTGTGCACTGTTGGTGGGGATGTACATTAGTGCAGCCACTATGGAAAATAATATGGAGTTTCCTCAAAAAATATTTTAAAATAACTACCATAGTACCCAGAAATTCCACTTCTGGGTATTTATCCAAGGGAAATGAAAACACCAACTCAAAAAGATATCTGCACCTCATGTTTATTGAAGCGTTATTTGCAATAGCCAAGACATGGAAACAACCTGAGTGCTCATCGATGGACGAATAGATAAAGAAAAAGAAATGTAGCATATATATATATATATATATATATATATATATATATATATACACACACACACATATATATGAAATATTATTCAGCCATAAAAAAGAAGGAAATCCTGCCATTTGCAGCAACATGCATGGGCTTTGAGCACATTATGTTAAGTGAAATAAGTCAGACAGAGAAAGACAAATACCATATGATCTCATTTATATGTGGAATAAAAAGAAAAAAAACCTGAACTCATGCATACAGAGAAGAGATTGGTGGTGGCCAGAGGCAGGACACGGGGAGTGGACCGAATGGATGAAGGTGGTCAAAAGGTACAAACTTCCGGGCTTCCCTGGTGGCGCAGTGGTTGAGAGTCCGCCTGCCGATGCAGGGGACACGGGTTCGTGCCCCGGTCTGGGAAGATCCCACATGCCGCGGAGCGGCTGGGCCCGTGAGCCATGGCCGCTGAGCCTGCGCATCCGGAGTCGGTGCTCCACAACGGGAGAGGCCACAACAGTGAGAGGCCCACGTACTGCAAAAAAAAAAAGGTACAAACTTCCAGTTATAAAATAAGTAAGTCCTGGGGATGTGATGTACAGTGTGGTGACTATAGTTAATATTACCATATTGTACATTTGAAAGTTGCTAAGAGAGTAGATCTTAAAAGTTCTCATCACAAGAAAAAAAATTTTGTAACTATGTGTGATGATGGATGTTAACTGGACTGATTCTGGTAGTATTTTGCAATACATACTTTTATCAAATCATTATGTTGTACACCTGAAACTAATATAAAGTTAAATGTCAATTATACCTTAATAAAAAATAAAATAAAATAATTTTAAGGACTGGAAGAAAACAAAAAAATGCCTTTTCACACAGATGGGAACTACCAAATACTGATATAAATCCATGAACATGTAATTTTAATTGAGGATATATATCACTTGAAATCATTTTTTTAGAATTCTGTTAGATTCTTCTCCCAATAGCTTTAGCATGTTACTACCTTACAGATGAATCACTCCCAGTTAAAGTTTAGGTGGAAGTTCCTTAACTGCACAGTTAAATGGATTTTGAAATATGGAAATTTCCTTTGCTCTTTCATCAGGGTTCAAAAAATCCTGCTGGAACTGCCGATAGTCCCCAACTTACAATGATTCGACTTACGATTTTTCTCCTTTACAATTGTAAGAAAGGTATGTGCATTCAGTAGAAACCGTATTTTGAAGTTCTAATTTTGATCTTTCCTGGGCTAGTGATCCTCTCTCATGATGCCAGGCAAGGGCAGTGAGCACAGTTCCCATCAGCCATGAGATCATGAGGATAATCAGCCCATACACTCACAACATTCTGTACCCAGACAACCATTGTTTTTCACTCTCAGTATAATGTTCAATAAATTACACGAGATATTCAACATTTTATTAGAAAATAGGCTTTGCGTTAGATGCCCAACTGTGGGCTAATATGAGTGTTCTGAGAACGTGTAAGTTAGGCTAGGCTAAGTTATGATGTTCAGTAGGTTAGTTATATTAAATGCATTTCAGCTTAATGATATTTAATGAGTAACCCCATCATAAGTTGAGAAAGATCTGTATAGTTTGAGCTTAAAAGTTATACCCACTACAAAGTTGTGTAGGACTAGAGATCTTACTTCTTGCTTTAACTTTTGACAACTCTGCAAGTGTTGTAAGTAGGTTGATGGTATTTGTGACTCAAATAATAGTTGTTGTCAAAATTACTTTACAGCAATGTAAGGTTTGCATATAAGCCCCATTTTGCCTTGTAATTTTAGACTAAATTCATTTTAAAATGTCATCAGGTCTGCAGCAAAAACTAATATTCAAAGCCATTCAGTGTTCCACAATAGTGGTCAAGAATAGATCTTCTTATTCAAAAAGATTTCAATTTTTACCTTAAGCTATAAGATCACAGTAAAACTTAACCACTGCTGAGCCATCAAACCACTATAAGGCAGCACAAGTCAGGATATTCTGCTTTAATTTCTAACAACATTTTACAGAACTGACAATGGTTAAGCCTATGAAAGCAAATGAAATTTACCACTGATACTACTGGTTCAATAACATATGATATGATATATTCAAATATTTTCTGCATAGTACTTGCTGAAGAATAATAAAATAAATAACCATAGGCTTTAAACACTTCACATTTTCACAAGCTTGTAAGTTTGTCCAACTATGACTTCTGCTCCATACATATTTTACCAACCTCAGTTGTAACACATCTTAATAGATTCCTCTTCAGGTTGTACTTAGTGTTCTCTCAATTTCTTTTAATGTATTCTCATTAGAAGTCATCACATACACACATCACACAAAAGAAGTCATAACACAAAGACTATTCAGAGGCTAATTCTTTCTCACTCTAAACTCAGAGTTGATTCCTCAGAAAACAACAACTGAGTAGTATAGGTAACATTTGTCAACTCATCAAGAGCCAAGGAAAGCTACTTAAAATCATTTGCTTTGTTTTTTGACTATTGATGTTACTACCAAATTCCTCAACACTTTGTGCAACTATTCTTGCTAAAAGGCTGATAGTCTTAAAAAAGTTTTTTTTCTCTGGACACATTCCTTTGACTGCCAATACAACATGATGTCATTCACTCACCATCGGTAAACAGCTTTCCTTGCTTAGCTAATAAATGAGCCACTCAGAAACTTACTTTTCCTGCACCCTCACTTTCAGTGTTAATCTTTGCAAAGAAATTCTGCTGTGATGAGGTATAGTTTTAAAATTTCTAATGTTTTAAACCTTTGCTTTCCTGTGAGTTAGGAACATTGTGATGATTGCTTAGTCTGATAACAATGGCACACGGTATATTTCTTAGATCATCTATAGTGCCATTCTGTAATAAATACAATTCTTCACCATCTAAATCAACAAAGTAATTGGCACTCTACTGTGGCTTGAAAGTGTGACATTCAAAGTTCACTTCTGCCTTCCTTTTTTTCTTTTTTTGAGATGAATCGTATGCATTGGGTAATAAAAATAAATAAATAAGATGTCGTGGCATGGTTGAAATGCTGAGGTTATAACTGAGTTCACTGTGATGTGTAGTGTGCTTAGCATGAGCTAATGAGAGGTCCACATATCCAGACTCTGCTCTTGGCACCCAAAAGCAACCATAGACAAACATAAATGAATGACCATGGCTATGTTGCAATAAAACATTATGCAAGGATGCTGAAATTAGAGTTCATATAATTTTCATGTGTCACAAAATATTCTTCTTTTTTTTCAACCACTTAATAATATAAAAACCATTCTTAGTTCATAGACCATATAAAAACAGTGGTGAGTGGGATATGGTCCATAAGCTGTAATTTGCTGACCCCCATATTAAAACAAAGAGTGAGCAAAAGTTAAAAGGATATCACGTCTGGTGACATTATATCTTTGCCAAAGTGGGTTTTTGAAAGTTGCTCTGATAAACAGCAAGCACAGTACTAAATCAATATGGAATAAAAAATGAGGGTGATGGTGTCTAATCTGATTCCAACATTTGAGAAATTGTCCGGTAGCAGTGCCCAATAGACATACACATTCCATTTGTAAGTCATTGCTGTTATTTAAGAATGAAATATATTCTTTTTCAACTTGTTTGTTTTTTCCAGTGGCTGATAAATTGGTAAGTTGTAAAAATTAATTTATTTGAACTTTATGTAAAAAACAGAAACGTTAGTTTTTTTTCAGACCTTTTCTTTTTTAGAGCAGTTTTAGATTTACAACAAAATTGAGAGGAAGGCACAGAGACTTCCCATATAACCCCTGTCCCTCCATACACACAATCTCCCCCATTATCAACATCATTCACCAGAAGGGTACATTTTTTACTAAGGATGAACCTGCAGTGGCACATCATAATCACACAAAGTCCATAGTTTACCTTACAGTGCACTCTTGGTGTTATACATTCTATGGGTTTGAACAAATATAATAACATGTATCCATCATTATAATATCATACAGAATAGTTTCAATGCCTTAAAAATCCTCTGTGCTCCACCCTCTTCCCCCACAAATGCCCACCCCTGGCAACCTCTGACCTTTTTACTGTCTCCAGAGTTTACCTTTTCCAGAATGTCATAGAGTTGGAATCCTGCAGTACGGAGCCTCTTCAGATTGGCTTCTTTCACTTTGTCATATGCATTTAAGGTTCCTCTACATCTTTTCATGGTTTGATGGCTCATTTCTTTTTATTGTTGAATAATACTCATTGTCTGGATGGACCACCGTTTATCCATTCACTGACTGAAGGACATCTTGGTTGCTTCCAAGTCTGGGCCATTATGAATAAAGCTGCTATAAACGCCTGTGTGCAAGTTGTCTCATAAGTTTTTGACTCTTTGGGGTAAATACCTAGGAGTATGATTGCTGGGTCATAAGGTAAGAGTATGTTTAATGTTTTTAGATCTATTTTTGAGCCTAGAAGTTCCATGAAAAAGTTACTGAGACACTGAGGGATCCATAAATCTAACAAGTTTGGGAACCTCTGGTCTAGACTGTGACTTAGGTAAGAGCCAGCTCCTTCCAGGAGAGGCAGGTCCTCCTGGAGACGTGCAGCATCCTCCCTCACAATTCGTAACCCAGGGGAAGGAAGCAGCATCCTTGTGCCTGGGACTCTTCTTTTCCTAATAACTTGGCACCTGGTGGGGAGGGGAGGGGGAGGAATTGGGAAAGAGAAATAACCCAAAGAAAATAAATAAGAATAGAAAGGAAAGCAACTCAAGACATGAAGACAGGGGAGCCATTATCTGTCTTCTCTCATGCTTCCTCTTTTCCATCTCCAGATGCCCTGCCTCCTCTGCCTTGTGTTTCCCAACCGCTTCTCATCTCAGGCTTGTTTGTTGATTTCCTTAGGCTGTTACAGTGGGATTTGGTTTTATTGAATTCTCAGCATGAAAACAATCCTTGCTGAAAGCAAAATGGTGAGTACAACTGTCTCTTCCTTCGAGACAAGCGATATGAGCAGCTTCCATGAGCGAGCCTAATCCCTTTGCGGTAGGTGGGTCACTGGACATAGATGTTGGATGGGGCACCCACATTCCCCTTGGGGGTGTTCGTGGTGCCTGAATATTTCCACAGTGACAGAGCAGCAAGGAGTGGGGGCGGAGCCGTGGGAGGACTCACCCCTCTTGTGTTTGTTCAGGATGCCTTGCCCCCTCATCCACGGAGGCCTGGGTCCACGTACCACCTGGAGTGTCAAAGAGCCCTGGCACCCGCCTGTCCTGCCCATGGACATGCATGTCGCACCTCTGCTGTGTCAATCGCCGTGCAGCCCGGACAGCAGCGTGCCATGCAGTGCTCTCTGCCTAGGACACCATTCCTCTGTCCGTCTGGTGAAAATCTAGTCTTCTTCCAAGAGCAAGTACAGGGGCTGCTTGACCCCCGGAAGCCAAATAAACGGTTGCTTCTTTCCTGACACAGCCAGTGCTCACACTGGGTACCTTCAGCTGGTGCAAGTTGCAGGGAACTGCAGTCTTCTGCTTATGTTTCTGTCTCCTCTCTTTGGGTTTGACCTCTTGATGACAAGCCTCTGTCTCTTCTCTTTGTCTCACAATTAATTGCCTAGAACAGTTACCAGCACACAAGAGACTCTCAATGAACTTCTGTGGATTGAATAAATGAATAATTGATTGCCGTCCGCAGCTTTCCAGAGCCCCGTGCTGTAGGGGAAAGCTTAAGAGGTGGTCAGCTCTCCCATGGTATGATGATGCGGCGCTATTGACAGAAAGGTAGAGCCTACAATACTCTGGTACACACGTATCCATTTAGCTTTTATAACAGCTCTAGACAAAGGAAGTACTCTTATGGCCATTTTAGTATAATTTCTAAAATGAAGTTTAGAAACATTATGAGACCTACCCAAGGACACACAGTTATTCCTTCAATGATAACATCTGCTTTATGAAATCATCCTCCTACCTTGTGTGAGTAGCATAAAGCTGTGTTTCAGTTAGGGCTCCTTGGTTATAAGTAACAGCAGCTGACTCAGATTAACTTAAACAAAGGCCATTTATTATAAGCATGTTGGAGCTTCACAAAATATATGAGAGGCTGAAAAACAGGCATCCCACCCAGGGAAACTAGGATGCAGGAGCCACAGCCAGCATCCCACAGCAAAAACACCTAAAAGACACCGAAGGTGGTGAGACCAGCACAACTTTCTTTCATCCTTGAACCACTCCTTCAAACAGTTAAAGTCCCGGGAGATGGTCCAGTTGGCCAACCGACTGCTTCTCTCTAGCTGTTCACGATGGGGAGAGAAGGGACACGGACACTTCAGCTCCAGGAGTGGGAGAAGGGCACCTGGACCCACTGCCACCCCTGACTGCATAGACTGCGGGATGGTGATTCCCCAAAGGGAATCTGAGTTGGTTGAGAAGGGAGAAAAATGCCGGATGACAACAAACATAGGAACAAATAAATACAGCACTCAAGTTTCTTGTTATTATTGGGGGCATTTTACATAAAAGAGAAAGGACAATATGTTTGTATTGATTTTTTTTTTCCTGGATGGAACTATAATAGTCACAATTACCAACATAATTGTTTATATTTAAAAGTCAAATAACAAGATTAAAATATACACATTATTATATATAAAATAGATAATCAACAAGAACCTACTGTATAGCACAGGGAACTATACTCAATGTTTTGTAAAAGCCTATAAGGGGAAAGAATCTGAAAAAGAATATATATATATATATATTTTTTTTTTTAAGTGTAAAATTCAATGGTTTTTAGTATATTCACAAAGGTTTAAAAACATCACCACTACCTAATTCTGGGACATTTTCATCACTCTAAGAAGAAACTCCATATCCGTCAGCATTTCCTCTCGAACCTCAGCTAATTTCCTTAACAACCACTAAATTTACTTTCTTTCTCAATGAATTTACCTATTCTGGACATTTCATATAAGTAGACTCATACACTATGTGACATTTTATTTCTTTCCTTTAACAAGCATAACCTTTCTAAGATTTATCCCTCTTGCAGCATGTATCTCTGTATTTCACTCTTTTTTATTATTAAATAATATTCCATTGTACAGGTTAAAAAATAAAAATTAAAGTTTAACGATGCTCTCAACTCACCCGTGAAATGTCAAGATGTGGAAGATTGGGGCTGCTGTGCCGTGGAAGCATAATGAAGTACAGTTCTTTCTTTGTAAGGTGTTTACTTTACATTACATGGTGTAGTCGATGGACAGTTTATTTCTCTAGAACTCTTGCCTCATTTGATAATACCTTTTTTATAAATATGTAAAACTTTCTGGTTTTTATTTACTTGACTTTGACAAGTTTGTTTTCTGAATATCCAGATACTTTGGAGATTAAGTTTCTTCCTTTGTTTTCCAGAAATCACCTGGCAGCCCTAGCTTGGCAATACCCAGGATTGATTGAAGTCCCAGACCCCCCTTGATTTAGGTTTCTGTGTCTCATGTACCTGTAACCTGGTTGTGACCTTCAATAATTTCTAATTGGGGATTTTTTTTTCTTTGCTTGAAGCATTATTGTGGAGCGTGTTTTGTAGAGACTGGCTACAGCAAATGAGTCAACCTGGGTACTGCTCAAGTTTCTACTGATCAGTGAAATTTGGCGGGGGGGAAGAGTCAATAATTAGCAATTTCTTTTTCTTTCCAACATACTGAAGAAAAGAAAGACGTGCGATCCTTTATTTACTATTCCAGTTAGTACGCAGCCCTTGAAAGTTTAACCCACAGTCACTTAATCGTTTTGTGTTTAATGAGGCGCCTCCACTGGCTTCAGCATCAGGTCAAGTTGACTGATAGCCCTGGGACTTCCCAGATCCCTTACCCTCAGTTGTTTCGTTACAGGAGCTGGAAATGACTTTGGAAGGTGCTTTACAAGGAGGACTATTGTCCTCTGAAGTCGGACCCATCCCAACCCCTGCCATCCTATAAGAAATAGGAAGTAGGACTGGAATCAGAGGGGCTTTAATTTTAAAAGACTTACTGCAGATATTTCAACATCCATAAAATATGCATAAAGCATCTATTATAAATAGGAATTTGGTTACACCATGAGAAATTGCCATTTTCGTGGGTTAGGCTCAGTTATTGGCAATTTCATGGGCTGCAGCCTAAATAAAGCTATCCAGAGGACTGAGCAGAGAGCAAAGCAGCACTGTGGGTTGCCCTTACGGCAGGGAAAGCTGACCTTGGACGTTGTTACAATTATGTCACGGGTGTTGCCACAGAGAGCAGGTTGCAGAGGAAACTTCCAGTGACTGGGCAGAAGCAGCGGCAGATGGGGGCATTTCAGGAACCACTCCAAGAAGGACAGGCTGAGGTGTGCAAGGGCGAGGAAAGATGTAAGGACACAGCAGAGTGTTACATAAGGTTAGCTGTGAGGCAATAGCCCTCAAGTAAAACTCCAAGTGAAACATTATAGAATTTTGAATGTTTTATAATGGCATTTATCTCCAGAAGGCACAAAAACGCTATGGTTAGTGGAAAGACCAAAGAGAATTAGCAATGCCATCAATAACTTTGCATGGCACTGAAATGTCTTACAGAATTAATTCAGAGTTTACAAAGGGGAGATCTCAGTCCCTCTGATTTAGGAATTTTACCCTTTATAGATTAGAGTGTAGTGATTATTCAGGTGTAATGAACAGAACAGGAGGAAGCCAAAATCAATCTTTCTAACAAGATCCACTGTGCTGCTTCCAAGCTTTTATTGTTCATCGAATAGACGTTGGGGGTTATTTTTTCCCCCAGATGAATTAATTCACCATTTTCTGGTTTAAAATATTTCTTTTCCTGCTCAGCTTTTTGATCTCTGAAATTCTGTTTTTTGTTCTTTGTCTGATGTTACTAAGACTGTCCACCTAAAATGAGCCCTCTAACACAAATTCGTACATACCCCCTCCAAAATCCAGAAGCTTCTTTTCTTAAGGAAGGCCACATAACAAACGGATTAAAACTAAAAACAAACAACAACAACAAAAACTAACTTTGGAATCAGCATCCCTTGTTCTGGTTCTCGCTACTATGTGACATGATTTTGTACAAAACACTTGATCTCCCTGAGCCAAAATTTTTTCATTTATAAAAGGAAGATAATTTTTTAAATATTAAATCTAAATAATAGAGTTTTATGAACAGTAATTGTGATGGTGCATATAATCACTTCACTGAAAACTTGGCGCATATTGCGCTTATTAAACAGCAATCATCATTTTCTTAAATACTATGTGCCACTTTTCTTATGAGTTTTCTGGATAATATAATAATAATTACCTTTATTGAGCATATACTCTTGGGCTAGACTCTACTCTGGAAAGTTTACAAGTATCATCTCATTATTTTAAACCCCTTCAAGGTTGATCTTATTTTTACCAGTTTTACAAATGAAGCAGTATAGTGCAGTTTGAAAAGCAGTTTTCAGAGCCAGACAGACCTGGGTTCCCTTACAGATTCTAAAATTTACAATTTATAAGACCTTACGTAAGTTGCCTAATCTTTCTAGCTCTTTGTCTCCTCGTTTGAAAAATGGGTTATACTAATCACAAGTTCATTTGGACTTTGTGGGAACTGAATGTGATTTCATATGTAAATTACAAAGCACAACTCTTAGTGTGTAATAAACATCAACAAATCTGAGCCATTTTTTTTTAATTTTCACAAGGAAATTGAGTCTCCGTGAGAATAAGTAATTTGCCCCAGGTAGCATAGCTTGTAAATGTCGAAGCAGAGGTCCTAAGGCAGGTACAAGTCCAAAGTCTGTGTTCTTTCCAGCATATCACTGGCTGAGGTCGGTAAACTTGACCCCTGTCGTTGTAAATACTGAAAAGCTTTTCTATTTGCCTTTACTTTTGGATACAAGTTGGTTAATAGATGGTGGTCATTCAGCTTCCATATTCATTTAATTTATCAGCTGCCTGTTTTTCTCCTAAAGGTGGTTACTTATGCCTTACGAAGTCATCTCTCTTAGCTCCAGGCCTTTGCAATAAGAAGCTGGATTGAGAGACAAAGAATACTCTAGCCACGGACATAAATACACTAGGCCAGGAACTGGCTGACCTCTCACAAAGCCCAGCATCTTAATAAAAGTGATATGAGCATGCCATGAGAAGTAAGGGCTCTTCTGCTTAGAATCTTCCAAATAGGGCTTTCTACCTATTATTGTTTTTACACATTAACTGAAATAAAGGCAAGTCTATCTTAAACATGTTCATGTTATCATTAGTTATTTATTTCAAATACATATATCTGTGAGACAGGTTACATGGTAAAGGGCAAGGTACCCTCAAATGTGAACTTGAGGTTCAAAGCTACTTTCCCTAATAAAATTAGAGGGAAGGGCTTGTAACAAATAAGCCCAGTCATGTGTAGAAGGACTTACCTGTCCCAAGTGATCATTTGTGCCACTGGAAGTCAACTAGAAGATGTTGCTTATAATTGAAGAAAACTTACATTGTACCCTGTTTGAAGAATAGTGCTGTCTTAGAGGATGAAAAGTTAGGATAAGCTAGGTACCAGTCATCATGCTAGAATTTTCCTATATTCTTTTTCATTAAATTTCCACAGCAATTTGGGAAGACCTCTACTGCACAGGTGAGAAAATGGAAGTGCAAGAAAGCTACGTAATTTGCCCAAGAGCACAGAGCTGAAATTTAAATCAAGGTCTGACTCCAAATTCCATAACCTTTCAATAGAAAAGTAAGAATTTGAATGTCTCCAAAACTGTCCAGAGAAAAGTACAGTCTCAGTGGTGGATTCTGCTTCCTTTAGAAGGTAATTCTCTGCAGCAAAATTGGAGTTTTCAAGCTCTCATTGCTTGGAAGTCATTAACCAGCAGGGCCATCAATTGCTCAGATTCCCAGAGCATCAAGCAAACATCTGTGTCACATAGATGCTCCACGTGCTTTTCCAGAGGGGAAGACACCAATCCCCTTAGCACTTTCAATTTCATAGTTAATTAGTAAACGGTCATTCTGATTTATCCACCACCTTCGTCCTAGCTTGATCACAGAGAGTCATTCTCCAGACTCTGTGAGTCTTGATGAAATAAAATTTATATTTTAAGGCAGGACAAGAAAAAAATTAAACATAAAAAATTCTCTCTCTGTGTTTGTGCCGTGTGCATCTGCATTACACCTTAACCAGAGCTCCTCAAAGATGGGAAGCCCTGCTCAACTGTACAGATCAATTTTTGTCTTTCTTCTGATGCTAGCAATGTAACTTCTTAAAAGAATAGTGTTCTTTCCCAGCTCTGTAGGGGGTCATGGTGACTTGCTGTTCCCTTTGCATGTGTTTACTTGGACTATGGATCCTTGGTGAACTTTATGTAAAATAGCAGCATATCATTTTGATGTGTGATCCTTTGTCTCAAAAATGTATATGACTGTGCCTTTGACTGCTAACAGGCAGAGCAGTCCTCAAAGCTTTATGAGAATCTGCTTCCAGAGTTATAATCCTCAGTTTGGCTCAAATAAAATTCACTTTTTTCTCCTTAACTTGTTAATTAATTGAATTTTTGTCAACAGTTCCCTCCCACCCCCCAGTAATGGAGTTTCCAGACCTGTGAGAGCTTCTCTATGGCAGCCTTGTCATCACTGCAGCCAATTTCAATGGCAGTAACAGGGAAATTCAGCCTATCTGTCTAGGTCCATCCCTACAGGACATGATGCTTAGTTGGTTAGTGTAAAGTCAGATCTCCTAATGCTTATTGGTTAGTGTAAAGTCAGATCCCCTAATGCTTAAGTAACACTTACACTTTCAACAGTTCCATAAAGAACTCAACTAATATTTTTCAAGCATCTATGGGCCCAGACATCATACAAAATACAAAGGACTATTTAGACTCTAATTCAAAGAGATTCACTCTTGGAGTCCACTCTGGAAACCACAGTCTAGTAGAGGAGCTCATCACTCCTCATCAGAAGATCACAAGTCATCTGAAGGAATCCAGGGAGGTCAGCTGTGCTTCAGAACAGAATAGAGGGACATCCAGTTCAATAGCTCCAACATAACCCAAGGCTCCCACAGGCAGCAAGCATAAAGCCCAGTGTCAGGGGAAGGGGGACACCACTCTCTTCCTTCCAGGTGGAGGTGGAAGTCTGGGCTCCCCACGTAGTCTCTGTTGACACCCCAAGGTGTGAGGAACCCCTCACTACCACTGGGTGGGAGTTGGCGTCCAACTCCCTCTGTGAGCCTGTGCTGATAACACCCTGGCGCCATGATGTCCCGAGGTCCTTGGTCCTAGCCAGTCTGCCTTCTCCCTACCTTTCAGAGTCTCCTCAGGTTCATTTTATAGATAATATCCATTGTTTTTAGTCGACTCAGCAGGAAGAATAGAACAAAGTACTGCTATTCCACCTCCTGTACACCATGTCCTTCCCCGAGGACTCTGCTCGGCCAGGGTTGAAGGTTGTGTCAAGGTGATGTCTCCCCTGAGGGAGGGCTACCCCATGGGTATTTCCCCCCCCCACTCCTATATGGACCCTCGGTCTCACGGCCTAACCACATACCAGAAGGATCCAGTTCGTGGCAAGGTGGAAGGGCTGGGAATTGGATGAGAAAACAACCATTCATCTCAGCGTTTATTTCTGTTCTCGCCAACTACCACAATAATAAGCCATATGCCGTACTATATTCCTGGCTAATAACCAGCAAGGAGGAAATGAGCACATTTATGAATTATCCCATTGATGTTCTTCAATGTGCAAATTCAAGTGTTATTTTAAGTAATTTCCCTGCCGAAGTAATCATGTTCCACCACGGATGTCTCGTTTTGAAAATAACCTTAGAGATTATCTTCTTTATATTACATGTACATCTTTACATTGTAAATCTCTTTTCAACCTACAAAGTTTGATTTTTCAATGGCCACTGGCTTACAAGAATCAATGCAGCACCAGCTAGATAAAAAATACACTTGCTCACCTGTATGCAGTGAAAACAGAAAAGCAGTTACTACCAAAATCTGTTTGGAGAGTCAATGTCTTTGTAAATACATCAAATAACAGTTGTGACATGAAATTAAAGCACATTCAGATATATTGCTAAAAAGACTGTCTTTGTAGTAGAAGTCAATGCTAAATCCTCACAAACGTGATAAACAAAACATCCTCATGAATGAGAAAATGTAAAAAATCAGAAACTGAACACAAAACTTGGATTTACTCTTTATTCTTCAGCATCTTCAGATTTTGTCTATTTGTCTTCTGCATGACCACTGAAAATTACCCATTCTGGTTAATTTTCCATAAGCTCCTGAGTTACGATATCTTTGTTATTATATTTCGTCAATGTGCAAAACCTCGGGAACATGCTTATTGCTGGAGAGGCCCAAGCCTCCTCCTGCCTTCCTTCCCACTAAACTTGAAGACATCCACCGTACAATGTAGGAAATGACGTGAACGTGAGCCGTTGGGGGTAGGCAGATGCCAGCCAAAGAGAAACAGTCAGGTTATGTTCGAGGTCTTTTCATCTCTTGTGAAACCTTAACAAGAGCATGCGTCTAATTTTGAGTCTTACAGCTGTGAGAAGAGGATCCAAAAAGAAAAGCTTTCCACTCCTACCCTCTAGCTAAAATTAGCAAATAAACAAAAAAATCTGTCATCGCTTCTGATTGGCTTGCAAATTCAAACACCTTTTCTGATTCTTTGCCACCTTTCCTAACGCAGCCTCACCACCAGCCTGCCTGATCCACAGGAAGCCTAAGAATCCAGTGAGCCAGAGAATCAGTCCCTGTGCCCACTATGCAGCATCCACAGGCCACCCTCATTCACCCACATTTGCTTAAGGTCACTTTTTTGCAAATATAAACAAAGCATTTTCTCTATGTCAGGTACCATCTTAAGTGGAGGAGATAAACATAATAAAATTCAACCCTGGAACTGCATGCCTCGCACTCATTTATTCTGGAATGTTCTCCACTCCTGCCCAAATGCCACCCTTCCCCAGAAGTTCTATTCTTTCTATGCAAAACTCACTTTGATATCTTGTATTATTCTCATGCATAAAGGAGCTGAAACTGCCCACAAACACACACACATTCTTATGATGCTGTAAAGGGGTATTGCGTGTGTACCACTCCTATTCCTCATCACACCTCCACTCCCGACCCTCCACAAAAGAGTTCAAGGGTTATTTTAGGAGGAGAGTTTATGTCCTACAGCAGGTGGTAGAGTGGACGTCCAAACCCCAAACTCTAAGACAGTCCCCTTTCTGGACAAACAGGATCACCAAGTTTTATCCCTGGGACGGGATAAGGAGATTAACATTTCTGGAGACCCTTTAAGTACATATCTCATTTAATCCTTTCAGCAATCCTGATACCATTATCTCCATTTTTTACTTTTATTTTTATTGTGGTAAAACACACATAACACAAAATTTACCATTTTCACCATTTTTAAGTGCAGTGGCATCAAGTCCGTTCACATTGTTGTGCGACCATCACCACCATCCATCTCCAGAGCTTTTCACCTTCCCGAGCTTAAACTTAGTACCAATTAAACAATAACTTCCCATCCTCCTTCCCCAGCCCCTGGTGACCATGATTCTACCTTCTGTCTCTGTGAATTGACTGTTCTGGATCCCTCGGATGAGTGGCATCATAGAATATGTGTCCTTTCATGAGTTTCTTATTTTACTCAGCATAATGTCTCTAAAGTTCATCCATAGTATAGCATGTGTCCGATTTCCTTCCTTTTTAATGTGAAATAATATTCCCTTGTATACATGGACCACATTTAGCTTATCCCTTCATCCATCTCTGAACCTTTGCATTGCTTCCACCTCTTGGTTATTGTGAATAATGCTTCTACAAACATGGGTGTGCTATTATCCCCTCACTTGAAAAGTGAGGTTTTCTTACCATAGCTCTGGGGATGGAGTTCAAACTCAGGAGAGTCAGACTCCAAGATACACCTGTGGCTCCCACCCAGGCTGCCTCTCCTGCATTTATGCAAAGGAATTTATCAACACTGTCCTCACCAGGCTGCAGAGGAACAAAAAGATACTAGTGTCCCCTGCAAGGTGCAGAGGTAGAAGACATCCCCTGGTGGTTACCAGGGGATGCAGAGGGTGTGAGGGGGTCTGTTTAATGTGTATCGAGTTACAGTTACACAAGATGAGTAATTTCCAGAGATCTGCTGTACATTATACTGTCTGTAGTTAACTCTACTGTACTGTGCACTTAAAATTTGTTAAGAGAGTAGATCTCATGGTCAGAGTTCTTACCACACACACACACACACAAAACCACAAACGGACACAAGGAAACTTTTGGAGGTGATGGATATGTTTACTTCTCTGATTGTGATGATGGTAACACATGTGTATCTGTATATGCACACTTACCAAATTATACACATTAAGGATGTGCTGGGTTTTTGTATATCCATTATACCTCATTAAAGCTGAGGGGAAAACAAAGTAAAGAGAATGAACAATGAGACACCTTCTTGCTGAGATTCTGGGTTGGAGAAGAAATGAAGGTCATTGGAACTGAAAAAGTCTGAATTTCATAAACAGGGAGGCTCCAGACTCCTGAGCCCAGAGCCCGGAGTGAAATGGGAGCCTGTGCGTGGGGTGAGATGGAAAGACCAAAACTTTATGAAAGATGAAAACTGTATAAACATTGTCCTACAGGCAAAGTATTCATATTCCCATACTTTATTCTTCTCTCCAAAATATGTCCTAGTCAGGCTACTTTGTGCTCAGTAGAGAAAGCCCTTGATACCCATTATCAGAAGAAAGAAAAGCTAAAATCCATTGTTGTACAGGGAAATAAATAAAATGAGATGGGATGGAGAGAAGGAAAAATAATACTTACGTGTAAACCAAATGATAATAAAATTACAATATGAGTAAAATAGTCTGTGCATAGAAAAATTCTTAAGTACTACGAAGTGGGAACTTCCCTGGTGATCCAGAGGTTAGGACTCCACGCCCCCAATGCAGCTAGCACAGGTTCCATCCCTGGTCAGGGAACTAAGATCCCACATGCCTCGTGGCGCAGCCAAAAAATAAAAATAAAAAAAAGCAATACCATGTGGTTATTTTGTATCCTCCCAAACAATATTTTTAAGAAAAGAGAGTGCTTTCTTAGGGATTTATTCTGCTTAAAAATTTGAAAACAGAATTTATAATCCAGAGACAATTAGTTTTATCCTTTTATTCACGATAAAGAATACAGATTGAATAATAATAATACCTTCTCATTAATATATGAATTTTTAAACAATAAATATGTTGCCTGCATTTGAACTCTAGCTGGCCACTTACTGATTGACAACAAAGGAAGACAAAACGCTCCTGTCCACCCTCTCTCTTAATCGGCCACCGTCCTTATTTTGAGAAACATTCATTGAGGACTTTTTGCTTCACCCTGCATCACATGTAACTTGTAGGAGACACTGCAGCTCACAATTTCACACCCAATAGTCTGCTCACTTTTCCTTCCTTGCTGAAGTGGGTTATCTACTACACTGTAATCAAAATACTGAAGAAATGGGAATCTTAGTTAGAAAAAGGCAGTAACTCTGTATAGGAGATAGCTTGGCCTAAATACATGCATGATTTAAGTGAAATTAAAAATAACTTGAGATCCCTTTTCAAAGGCTGGAAACTCAATGATTTAAGGGTGACAGATGAGGTCAACATGAATCTTTCTAGTTATATCAAGGTGACATGTGAGCAGCCATAAGCTAGAGGGACTCACCCTGTATGTCCAGGAGGAAAAACAGAATTCTCCTGTGTCAGCAACTTTGAGTAAAGAGAGAGAGATATACTTTTCAATGTCCCTACCTATGAACCCCTGATACAAAAGCTGGGAAAGAAATTATTAATTAGTAGCCAGTGGCTGGACCAAGGTTCAGGCAAGCTAAACTAAAGGTTTTACAAATACTTAACAAAATTTACAAACAGTCTTACACATTTTACATCAGCCCTGTTCTGGAAAACCCAAGAAATGTTCTGCTTTGTACAACTCTTCTACCAGAGTCGGATTCCCTGGGAAGCCAGGTGAATCTGGGGGAGATGCAGGAAAGACAAAGAAATTAACATTGTTGAGTGTCTTCTGTGGCCCAAACGGTTTCCATATGCATTCTATAATTCCCAATAAAGAAAAAAATCTTTCTATTGATACATTGATAATATCACTCCCACTCAGAAAAGTTGGGTAACTTGGCTGAGACCAACAC
The DNA here is from genome assembly GCF_949752795.1 of Hyperoodon ampullatus. Classification (NCBI taxonomy): domain Eukaryota; kingdom Metazoa; phylum Chordata; class Mammalia; order Artiodactyla; family Ziphiidae; genus Hyperoodon; species Hyperoodon ampullatus. The sequence continues at coordinate 29,930,507 of NC_136933.1, forward strand.
AATCTCACTAATAGCAAACTACAGAAAAGTATCAGACCCAACAAAGCTGCTTGCCCACCTCACTGTCCCTGCCGTGAACAAAGGCATCACATATTTGCCCTTCCCCAAGAATCATTAAGTGAAAAGACACTCCTGAAAAGTAAATTAGTCCAGGAATATCATCAAGGCCACGGAAGAGAGATCAACATTTTACATGTCTCCTAATGTATGTCTTTATGGAAATGGTGATAAACACACCTGATTTACATTATATCTTCAATATGAGTTTCACTTGACTTTGCATAATGAATTTTAACCTTCAACTTTGGGCACATGAAATTTAGATACAAAAGTCAAAGCAGTGGAGTAAAGCATGTCTTAAGGAAAAGGGAAAACAAAAGAATCAGCCCTTGCCAGGCTCCTGGAAGATTTGAAAAAGAAAGAGCAAGAGTTCTTTGGCTCCTAGAGAGGTGAAAATGAGAAAGCAAGTCAGAGATCGTGACAAAGATGAAGCAACTGGAGGTCGAACTAGATAATTTCCAAGGTTTCTTCCCACTCAACAACCTATGATTCTATCACATGAAAAGGGAAAATAGAGAGTAAGGTCCCTTTGTAGTGAGACTTCAGTGAGCCCCCTACCCCCATATCTCCTTCCTGAGCTCGAGAAGCCAATCTGAATCTCTGAATCCTTCACTCAGAATAATGAGCTATTTTGGCTCTTTGCCCAAGGAACCCAATCTTCCAGAATCCAAGGCGCTTCCTGATACCTCATGAAAGAAATCATGAAAAGTATAGAAAATATTAACCCAATTAGATTCAGAATCGGCCATATTTATTGAGCATTTTTAAGAGCCAGATTCCTACAGATGTTCTGATGATAATTCTGAGTGATGAGTACTCCCTATTTTCTTTTTAAATCATCTATATTGAGGTATAATTAATATCCAATAAAATACATCCATTTTAAGTGTACAGTTTGATGTGTTTTGATAAACATAACTACCAACACAGGAAGACACGGAATATGTCCATCAACCCATAAAGTTGCCCCATGCCAGCCCCAGGTGACCACAGATATGCTTTATGTCACTGTAACTTATTTTTACCTTTCCTAGACTTTCATATAAATGAAACTGTATATAATAATGTTTGCAAGGTTCACCTGTGGCATTACATTTATCAGTACTTCATTTCTTTTTATTGCTGAGTAGTATTTCACTGTACACATTATATGGATATACTGTAGTTTATTTATACATCCACCTGTTGATGAACATTTGGGTTATTTCCAGTTTGAGGCTCTAATGAAGTAACATACTATAAACATTCATGAACAAGTCTTTGGATTGACACAAGTTTTGCTATCTCTTAGGTAAACACCTAGGAGTAAAATTTCTGAGTTTTATGGTATGTGTCTGATTAATTTTATAAGAAACTATTTTCCAGAGTAGCTGTGCCATTTTGCACTCCTACCAGACGTGGACGAGAGTTCTAATTGGTCTACAGCCTCATCGACATTTCGTATCGATAGTCTTTCATCTTGGCCGTCACTGTGGGATCACATTGTGGTTCTAGTTTTCATTTCCCTGATGACTAATGATGTTAAGCATCTTTTCATTGGCCACTTCTTTATCTGTATTCAAATCTGTTGCCCATATCACTTTATTATGTTATCTTACTAAAGAACTTTAAGTTATTTGAATATTTTTATATACATCCTGTGTCAGATATACATATTATGAATGTTTTCTCTCACACTGCGACTGCTTTTTTGTTTTCTAAATAGTGTCTTTTGAAGAGCACAAGTTTTAAATTTTAATGAAGTACAATATGTCATTGTTTATATAGTTCATGATTTTTGTATCTTATATAAGAAAACTTTGCCTTCTCTAAGATCACTAAGATTTTCTTCTATGTTTTTCTTCTAAATGTTTTACAGTTTTCATGTTTACATGTAGTCTGAGATATATTTTGAGTTCATTTTTGTGTATGATGTGAGGTAGGGCTTGGGGTTAATTTTCCCAAATGGATATCCAGTTGCTCCGGCACCTTTTGCTTTCAAGATTATCCTTTCTCCCATCACATTATCTTGGCCTCTTTATTGAAAATTCATTGATCACATATCTGTAGATTGGCACTTTCTTCTTGACAACAAAGAAACCATCTGGAAATAAAATGACTTCCCCTGGGTCACACTATATTTCTTTTACTTGTAAATGTGTTTATATTCCCAATCTTTTGGAAAGTTTTGAAGCAGCTTACTGAAATGCTTACAGCATAAAAACCAACAGCTACTAAGTACAGCTAAGATTCAACCCAGGTGTTTTCGTTTTAAATTCTGTGCTTTTTTTCTTTTTCCTAGACTGCCATACTATACAGACTACTACTTCTCAGGTTCAATAAGTGAATAAGTCCCCACCATATATCAACATTATTCCAGGGGCCGAGGATGGAATCGTGAAGAAAGCAGAGACTTTTGCCCTTAAGGAGTATATATTCTACTAGAAGAGGTCAGAAAATAAACACACAGTGGATATATAGGGAGCTAGAAAAAAATTGAGATAGATTAAAAATTCAGGCACTGACAAATTCTCTGAAAAAGATAAAATGAGGTATTATTGGTAATATGTTAGGAGAATGGCTGAATAAGTGTCATCACCTCCTTATGAAAAGATGACATTTCAGAGGAGACTGAAATGGTAAACAGAAGTAAGAAAAGCTAAGGGAACACAAAGTGCGAAGGTCCACCTAATCAGAATGGTGTGTTGAAGACGCAGAAAGAAGGCCAGGATTTATCACTCCTGGCTGCCCTGTGGGTTGTGGGATGAGAGAAGGGGGTGTGCTGAAGCCAGGAGGACCCACCGTGAAGGACACTGCAGAAGCTGGCCATGAGAGCTGAAGGTGGTGTAGACTGGGGCTTTAGCAGTGGAGACGCCAAGTGCTCAGGGTCCATATATACTTAGAAGGTAGAGCCATCAAGATGTACTTCCAGATGGAATGTTGGGAAGAGGGTAAGAGAGGGGTCAGGGTGTTTCCTAAGTGTGTGGATAGTGCTGCCTTTTGCTGAGACGGGCCTATTTAGGTGGAATGGGATTTGGGGGAGGGAAATGAAAGCAAATCAGCTCTGTTTGGACTGTATTAAGTTTAAGATTCTTGAGATGTTTAAACATGGATTCTGAGTAAGCAGTTTGATATATAACATGGGAGCTAAGGGGAACAGTCCAGCACAGAGATGTAAACTTGAGGGCATCAGCTAATATTCGAGGCCATGGGAACAGATGAACCCACCTAAGATGAGAGTGTTGTAGAGAATTTATCTTCTCACATGAAGATTTGGGGAAGAAAAAGATTTTTATAAGAGACAACTATGGGTGTGTTATGGAGAAGATTATATAATCAAAAATTATAGAATAAATTGTGGCTACCAACAGCCAGTTCTGGTGATGTTCACTTGCTATAATGTCTAACTATTAGTGAATTGTCAGCACTCACTGGTGTATACTATATGCCTGAAACAATAAGTGAATTATACAATATCTCCTAAGGAGATAGATACTGTCATTATCCTCTTTTACGTGTAAGACAGTTGAGCACTAGAGAAGTTAAATGATGTGTCTCCTACTAGAGAATGGACTTGAGGATATGGGGAGGGGGAAGGGTAAGCTGTGACAAAGCGAAAGAGAGGCATGGACATATATACAGTACCAAACGTAAGGTAGATAGCTAGTGGGAAGCAGCCGCATAGCACAGGGAGATCAGCTCGGTGCTTTGTGACCGCCTGGAGGGGTAGGATAGGGAGGGTGGGAGGGAGACACAAGAGGGAGGGGATATGGGAACATATGTATATGTATAACTGATTCACTTTGTTATAAAGCAGAAACTAACACACCATTGTTAAGCAATTATACTCCAATAAAGATGTAAAAAAAAAAAATGATGTGTCTCCCACAGACAGTGTCACTTCTGAGTCTAAAGTTGGCAAAATTTGACCATTACTCTGTACTACCATCAGCATAAGTAGTTTACATTTGCTATCTTAATTCCATCTAATCTAAAATGTCATTGATCATAGAATGCACCATTGTTTTATGTTCCATAGAGAGAGAAAAAAATTTCTGCCTATTAAACTGTGGCACAGTTACCACCTGGAATTTTTATATATAGTTCTTGAAAGAACTCATTTAGAATTAATTAGATCGAGATTGGTTTCATGCTAATTTTATAATACAAGGGAAAATAAAAGCAAAATATATCATTAGGGTTTTTCTAAAACTTTTTCATGTTTGAGTCCAACTCTTTTGAAATACTTTTTGTCTCAGAGATACACATTTTTTTTTTTTACCCCAAATCACCCTTTGTACCATTTGAAGTGCTGGTGATGTAGGACTTCTTAAAAGAATCCATAACTCAGCTGAAAGCTATTATTTCTGAGCTTTGAAGCCTGCTTTGCAATTATGGAGTACTGGTCTACTTTTGATCCTGACTCAGGAATGTTGACAAATACACCTCTTTCCCCATCTTTCCCACTTTCTCCCACGACTGTTTTTTCTCTAGAAGTTACAGATGGAGACCTTGGCTTCCAGGTTTTTTCAGCAAAGGCTGTCACCGCCTGCTCACTGATAGCCACGCCAGCACTGCCCCCTGGCCCTCAGAGGCGGCAAAGCAAAAACCAGTAGTAGACTGTATCGCAATTTCAGAGATGCAAAAGTTAAAACATGCCTGCAACGCAGAACTGTTGAAATCCAGTATTTAAAGCAGGAGTAAGGGGGAAAATTAGGAAGACTAGCACTGCCCCAGAACAATATGAAGGACCAACAGTGTTAAAAACAGTCAACATTGAGGTCTCTTTTGCTTTCCTGGATTTGCAATATTCCAAAAGCAGCCAGCCTTGCTTTTGTAAAAGCTGTGTTGAAAGATTGTAAATAAATTTATTGTTATTTTGATTATCTGAATTTTCTAATTTTCCTAAACTGAACCTAGATTATTTGTGTAATATTTTTAAAGCAATATTAAGTGATTCAATGTTTTCTTGTTTCATCCCGGTTAATTTCACTAGTTCTTGTATATGTCCTAATCTATATATAATATATATATATATATAGTTCCAAATATATAACATACATATTTACATATACATATATATTATATAGTGTGTGTGTGCATATATATAGCACAAGGGCATCTGCGTACAGAATGCTGGAGGTTGAAATACGTGCTTGTGACACACTTTTCCACAGTGGTCACCTTAATCGTAACATGCACAATGTTGCTAAGCGAAAGTCAAATACATGTTTACAGGTAAAAGGCGCTGGTTGTACGCCTGTTTCTTGATGAACTCTTGCTGTGCGTTTCAGTCCTTAAAATTTTCAAAGCGGAGCAGCGCCATCTGGTGGTATAAATCAGAGCTGCAGGCAATACCTGCCGTGACTCCAGGGCAGGTCCTCGGTCCTGCGTCCCTTTCGTTGAGAAGAAAATTATAGCCGAATTTGTGTTCCTGTTAGTGATGCAAGTCTTATAAACGATCACCAAAATGTCAAAAGCCCCAAACTCTTCCTAAGTGGTGGCTGCGCGTATCCAGTATTTCCTGTAAACGGTCGCAATAACTTTTCAAACCTTTTTACAAATTGTTGGATTCTGTTGGCAAAGTCAGACACATTCTGCCTAAAGATAAGCATGCTATAATGATGAAAAGATTGTTTCTCTTATAGAATTACATCACAGTGACTTTTAGCCTATAATTCACTTGTTCATGTTATTTTACAAATTACTGATACATGCAAGAGTTATCACTATGCTGATGGGAGTGGGGAAATCCACCATCATTTTTGGTCTGGTTCACCTCTATAGCTTCCAAAATACTTTCTTCACATATATCATCGCTCTTCTCCAATGCAGCCTCTAATGTGATCTTTTTATCTCCCTCGATATTGGTATTGCTTTCTTTTAAAGTGCAAGAGTGGGACTTCCCTGGTGGCGCAGTGGTTAAGAATATGCCTGCCAATGCAGGGCACATGGGTTTGAGCCCTGGTCGGGGAAGATCCCACATGCCGCGGAGCAACTAAGCCCGTGCACCACAACTACTGAGCCTGGGTGCCACAGCTACTGAAGCCCGCATGCCTAGAGCCCGTACTCCGCAGCAAGAGAAGCCACTGCAATGAGAAGCCTGCGCACCACAACAAAGAATAGCCCCCGCTCACTGCAACTAGAGAAAGCCCGCGTGCAGCAATGAAGACCCAACACAGCCAATAAATAAATAAATGAATAAAAATTTTAAAAAATAAAATAAAATGCAAGAGTAATACATGAATATGTGCTCACTGTCGATTTTAAGCATGTAGGGGAAAAGTGAGCATCTACCTTGACTCCCATAAAGCCGTTCCTCTCCCCAGAAGGGATGTCCAGTTTGGATCCTTTTCTGTGCGTTTCCATGTGAAGGTGAAGAAATGAACATACCATCAGCAGAATGCTTTGGACCATCCGTTTCCACATGAAGTTGTTGTTGTAACTATAAACCCATCATACCAAGGACTGGTGTAGCTATACTTACAACATAGAGTCTTACTGGAACTATAACAAGAATTTTTTGTTATGGAGTCCAAAGCGTTTAAAGAACTTCCTGCTGGACTTGAACTAAAGCTTGGACTCTGTGGACCTTTCCCCAATTCTATGCTGAATTCTCCTCAGTTCAAGTCCCTTCATGAACATGCATGTTCCCTTAGCTTAAAACTTCCCCAATTTTGCTATCTGGGGAGACGCTGCTTTGGGAAAGATCCCCGGGGTTTTCCTTACTTGCTGCAAGTAATAAGAAATCTTTCTTTTGGAAAAAAAAAAAAAAAGAACTTTCTCCTTCAAATGTACTGTGGATGTCGTGAAAGGAGCTGGTATTGATTAGGTAAACTACTGTATTCATCTATCCAGGCTGACATAACAAAATAGCACAGACTGGGGGGCTTAATAACAGGAATTTATTGTCTCACAGACCTCGAGGCCAGAAGTCAACATCAAGGTGCCAGCTGGTTCAGTTTTTGGTGAGGCCATCTCCTCGTTTTGTCCTCGCATGACCTCTGTGCAGGCGCAGAGAGAGAGATGTCTGGTGTCTCTTCTTATAAAGACACCAGTCCTGTAGGATTAGAGCCCCACCTGTATGAGAGCATTTGCCCTTAATTACCTCCTTAAAGGCCAAAAACAGTCACTTTGGGAGTTAGGACTTCAGCATGTGACTTCGTTTAGTCCGTGACCTTGGCGGACATATTTCTCCTACCACAAGACTAGGGTGTGAAATATTTAATGCCTTCGATGCACCTTAACACAAAAAAACTCACCTGGGGAGACAGTACGTTGGCAGCCAGTTGGATATTAAAAACTGAACTCACTTCTTTACTGAACACAGACCTTAAGTCCCACATCAGCCATTCTGCTGAGTCCAGCTGATCCTGCAATCTGTACATCTCTCCACACTTGAGCTGTGTAGCTCTGCAGGCTGAGAGAAGGGGTCCATCATAACAAGTAGTTCAGGGATCCCCACGTCATGCTCTGATCCCACATTGCAGAAACCTTGACATTCACTTCTGTATAGTACTCAACAGAATGGAAGGAGGTATCAATAGTTCTAATAAAGTTACTTTGATCAGTGCTCAAATCATGCATTTTCTGTCAGCAATCTCATCCCCTTCCCCAGGGAGGTATCAGAGTGCAGAAAGCAGGGTCCCAGGTGATCCCATGGAGCTGGCCACACATCTGACCCTCTCAGAAACTGATTAGCTTGAGTTTTCAAAGTCTATTTTTTTTTCTTTGTGAAATCATAATTGTTAAATTCTTTTTTTTTAAATTTATTTATTGATTTTTGCTGTATTGGGTCTTCGTTTCTGTGCGAGGGCTTTCTCTAGTTGTGGCTAGCGGGGGCCACTCTTCATCGCGGTGCGCGGGCCTCTCACTATCACGGCCTCTCTTGTTGGGGAGCACAGGCTCCAGATGTGCAGGCTCAGTAGTTGTGGCTCACGGGCCTAGTTGCTCCGCGGTATGTGGGATCCTCCCAGACCAGGGCTCAAACCCGTGTCCCCTGCATTAGCAGGCAGATTCTCAACCACTGTGCCACCAGGGAAGCCCTCAAAGTCTATTTTGATACATCCCTTATTAATTTTATAATTTTATGAACAACTTGGAAATATTCTATCTATTAAAACCATTGAGATTTTTGCTGCCCTAATTCTCCAACCAGAATATTTTACAGGATTGCTAGGAAAGTATGAGCCCTCTAGGTAATTTCTGTTCTAGAAAATACTAGCAAATGAAATTGAAAGAATAAAAAAAAATATTGACCCAAAACATAAGTGATACTGTTCAGTGTTTCTGTCCAAAAGAAAAAATGATGACGATCACTGTTCCCAAAGGCATTTCCAACAGCGCTTCGGGGAAGAGCTCTATCTAACGTGTTTTGTAAAAGCACTTTTATATAACTTTTTAACCCATATCTTATATGAAAAGTCACCCAAATTTTTAAATGGGAACATAGATAACACTCTCCCCCGCAATTTAAAAGTAGTCTTTTCATTTTCTCTCAATTTTTTGGCTTCGGATCTTTCCATTTTCTACCCACTTTTTATTTGGTCGTTTTCAGTTCTTCAGGGCTGTTGAAACTGAATACTGCTCCCTGAGGTGTCGGATTTATACTACTCTTACCTGGCTGACTTATTGTACCTCCTCTTTACCGCAGAGTTAAGTAGTAAAAAGGCTAAAGGATAGCGAGTGGAGAAAAAAAGAATGTCAAAATATAATACTGACATGTGTATTTGTATGAAATAACATCCAGGTTTCTTTGTTTGACCCAGGTGATAATTTATTTATCAGCAATTAAAACATGTAGAGAACATACCCTTTTTAAAAATATATTTAAAAGTTTTGGTGATTGGACTTCCTTGATGGTCCAGTGGTTAAAATTCCACGCTTCCACTGCAGAGGTTGAAGGTTCAATCCCTGGTTGGGGAACTAAGTTTGATCTTGCATGCCTCGGGGCATGGCCAAAAAAAAAAGAAAGAAAGTATCAGGGGACTAATTGTCATATGATCCAGCAATTCCAATTCTGGGTATACATCCAAAAGAACTGAAAGCAGGATTTCATAGAGATGTTTGTTCATAGCAGTGACAGCCAAGAGGTAGCGATCCAAGTGCCCAACAAGGGAAGAATGGACAAACGAAATGTGGTATTTCCTTATGATAGAATATTATTCAGCCTTAAAAAGGAAGGAAAGGAAATATAAGAGCTAACACCTATCCTTCTCAAACTCTTCCAAAATATAGCAGTGGGAGGAACACTCCCAAACTCATTCTATGAGGCCACCATCACCCTAATACCAAAACCAGACAAAAATGTCACAAAAAAAGAAAACTACAGGCCAATGTCACTGATGAACATAGATGCAAAAATCCTCAACAAAATAAAGCAAACAGAATCCAACAGCCCATTAAAAGGATCATACACCATGATCAAGTGGGGTTTATTCCAGGAATGCAACGATTCTTCAATATACGCAAATCAATCAATGTGATACACCATATTAACAAATTGAAGGAGAAAAACTATATGATAATCTCAAAAGATGGAGAAAAAGCTTTCAACAAAATTCAACACCCTTTTATGATAAAAAGTCTCCAGAAAGTAGGCATAGAGGGAATCTACCTCAACATAATAAAGGCCATACATGACAAACCCACAGCCAACCTCATACTCAATGGTGAAAAGCTGAAACCATTTCCTCTAAGATCAGGAACAAGACAAGGTTGTCCACTCTCACCAGTATTATTCAACATAGTTTTGGAAGTTTTAGCCAATCAGAGAAGAAAAAGAAATAAAAGGAATCCAAATCTGAAAAGAAGAAGTAAAACTGTCGCTGCTTACAGATGACATGATACTATACACAGAGAATCCTAAAGATGCCACCAGAAAACTACTAGAGCTAATCAACGAATTTTGTAAAGTAGCAGGATACAAAGTTAATGCACAGAAATCTCTTGCATTCCTATATACTAATGATGAAAAATCTGAAAGAGAAATTAATGAAACACTCCCATTCACCATTGTAACAGAAAGAATAAAATACCTAGGAATAAACCTACCTAAGGAGACAAAATACCTGTATGCAGAAAATTAGAAGACACTGATGAAAGAAAATAAAGATGATACAAACAGATGGAGAGATATACCATGTTCTTGGATTGGAAGAATCAACATTGTGAAAATGACTATACTACCCAAAGCAATCTACAGATTCAAAGTAATCCCTATCAAACTACCACTGGCATTTTTCACAAAACTAGAACAAAAAATTTCACAATTTGTATGGAAACACAAAAGACCCCGAATAACCAAAGCAATCCTGAGAAAGAAAAACGGAGCTGGAGGAATCAGGCTCCCTGACTTCAGACTATACTACAAAGCTACAGTAATCAAGACAGTATGGTACTGGCACAAAAACAAAAATATAGATCAATGGAACAGAATAGAAAACCCAGAGATAAACCCACACCCATATGGTCACCTCATCTTTGATGAAGGAGGCAAGATTATACAGTGGAGAAAAGACAGCCTCTTCAATAAGTGGTGCTGGAAAAACTGGACAGCTACATGTAAAAGAATAAAGTTAGAACACTTCCTAACACCATACACAAAGATAAACTCAAAATGGATTAAAGACCTAAATGTAAGGCCAGACACTATAAAACTCTTAGAGGAAAACATAGGCAGAACACTCTTTGACATAAATCACAGCAAGACCCTTTTTGACCCACCTCCTAGAGTAATGGAAATAAAAACAAAAATAAACAAATGGGACCTAATGAAACGTAAAAGCTTTTGCACAGCAAGGAAACCATAAACAAGATGAAAAGACAACCCTCAGAATGGGAGAAAATATTTGCAGATGAATCAATGGACAAAGGATTAATCTCCAAAATATACAAGCAGCTCATTCAGCTCAATATCAAAAAAAAACAAACAACCCAATCCAAAAATGGGCAGAAGACCTAAATAGACATTCTCCAAAGAAGATATACAGATTGCCAACAAACGGATGAAAGGATGCTCAACATCACCAATCATTAGAGAAATGCAAATCAAAACCACAATGAGGTATATCACCTCACACCGGTCAGAATGGCCATCATCAAAAAATCTACAAACAATAAGTGCTGGAGAGGGTGTGGAGAAAAGGGAACCCTCCTGCACTGTTGGTGGGAATGTAAGTTGATACAGACACTATGGAGAACAGTAGGGAGGTTCCTTAAAAAACTAAAAATAGAACTACCATATGACCCAGCAATCCCACTACTGGACATATATCCTGAGAAAACCATAATTCAAAAAGAGACATGAGGACTTCCCTGGTGGTTCAGTGGGTGGGGCTCCAAGCTCCCAGTGCAGGGGCCCTGGGTTCAATCCCTGGTCGGGGAACTAGGTCCCACATGCATGCCACAGCTAAGAGTTCACATGCCACAACCAAGGAGCCCACCTGCCGTAACTAAGACGAGGTACAACCAAGTAAATAAATAAGTAAATAAACAATTTTTTTAAAAAAAGAAAAGAGACATGTACAACAATGTTCATTGCAGCTCTTTTTATAATAGCCAGGACATGGAAGCAAACTAAGTGTCCGTCAAGAGATGAATGGATAAAGATGTGACACATATATACAATGGAATATTAGCCATAAAAAGAAATGAAATTCAGTTATTTGTAGTGAGGTGGATGGACCTAGAGTCTGTCATACAGAGTGAAGTAAGTCAGAAAGAGAAAAACAAATACCGTATGCTAACACAAATATATGGAATCTAAAAAAAAAAAATGGTTCTGATGAACCTAGGGGCAGGACAGGAATAAAAACACAGACGTAGAGAGTGGATTTGAGGACACTAGGAGGGGGAAGGTTAAGCTGGGACGAAGTGAGAGAGTGTCAAGGACATGTATACACTACCCAATGTAAAATAGATAGCTAATGGGAAGCAGCCGCGTAGCACAAGGAGATCAGCTTGGTGCTTTGTGACCACCTAGAGGGGTGGGATAGGGAGGGTGGGAGGGAGATGCAAGAGGGAGGAGATATGGGGATATATGTATATGTATAGCGGATTCACTTTGTTATAAAGCAGCAACTAACACACCATTGTAAAGCAATTATACTCCAATAAAGATGTTAAAGAAAAGAAAAGGCAGGAAATTCTGACAGGTGCTACAACACAGGTCCCTAGAGGAGTCAAATTCATAGAGACAGAAAGTAAAATAATTGCCAGGAGATGGAGGAGAAGAAGGAAGAGGGAGTTAGGGTTTGATGGATATGGAGTTTCAGGGTTGCGAGATGAAAAATGCGAATACCTTTAACACTCCATCTCGTCGTGCAAAGCACAACTTATACTTGACACCACTGAACTGTTTACCTGCGATAGTGTGATTTGGAATAAGAATCATCAATCTGGTCTTTGTCCTCATTTCTAGGGCAAAGCTCCTAAAACCTTGGAATTTCCTGTGATGAGAGTGACAAAGTTGTCTTTTGTTGTGTTAACGCGTTGACTTTTGGCCCTGAGGGTGGGAACTGGTTACAGGTGAGCCAGTGATTAAAGGTTCGAGTTTTCAGTCCCAGCCCCTCGAGCTACTGTTGATGTAGCACATCTGTCATTTACAGCCATTTAGACTGTTTCCAATCATTGTCTTAGGTCTTGACCCTTGCACTTACATTAGAAATCAGCAAATCCCACTGTCTATACCCAAGATAGACCTATATTCTGTGAAAAAATTCTCCAACATGGGCACAAAAATACACTGAGTGTTCATCGCAGCGCTGTGATTTTTCTCCTTCACTAGTGGTTTGCTGAGTCTTGGGGGCTTTGTTGCTGCCATATAGTCTCTGCAAGCAGCAGAAAGTGGCAATGCAGTGCCCCATCTCTTCAAGGGACAGCCCGGCCTTATTACCACGGCCACTCTTTGCCCGAGCTGTGAACACGACCCAGGGTAGTAGATAAGGTGGCATACAAAGCAGCCAGGGCGCTGGATCAAGTACGCTCCCTGCAGCTGGAGGCCTGTGAAGTGTGCCATTTTTAGGGTGCAGTGTAAACCTGGATCCAGCGGCTCTTTTACGGTGCTATGTCCCCTTCTGTTCTATCTTTTGATACATACATGGATCTGAGAACCAAGGGGTAAAAGCAGGAGTGGCATTGTTCCACATCACTCCCAATGACTCGCTCAGGGAATTCGTGTGTCCCATCCCCCCACAGGCCTAAGCTCTGTGGGTCTGGAGGTCCTGCTCCCAGAGGGAGGATGTCTCTAACCAGGGCACAGTAAGAGTCACACAAACTTTAAACTGTAAGACTCACACTAAACAAACTTTGACGACTTGTGCCCAAAGACTAACAGGATATTGGTAGGGGAAAGAAGCATAGGTTGGAAGTCAATGACGGATAACCAACTGAAGACTTAAAATAGGCTGGATAATTTTTCATGAGCATTTATGCTTCAAGATGTTCAAAGCAACAACTCATGAAACTACGAAGGAGAATTCATTAGCAACCATAGCTGGAGATTTGCACACACCCCACTCAGAACCAGCAGAACATAAGATTGTAGGAAACTATCACAATCATTCAGTGCTTCTCTCTTACACTCAACCCCTGTGTGTACAGACACACATCACGGGCTCTTTGCAACCGCCCTTGGGAATCAAAGGGCATGGGAACCAACCAGCTCGGGGCTTTGGTTAACGCTTTTTTTTTTTTTTTTTGCGGTACGCGGGCCTCTCACTGTTGTGGCCTCTCCCGTTGCAGAGCACAGGCTCCGGACGCGCAGGCTCAGCGGCCATGGCTCACGGGCCCAGCCGCTCCGCGGCATGTGGGATCTTCCCGGACCGGGGCACGAACCCGTGTGCCTTGCATCGCAAGCGGACTCCCAACCACTGCACCACCAGGGAAGCCCGGTTAACGCTTTTGCCTGAGTAATAAAGTACTATGTCTCTGACTCTGGAGTCCTGTGTTTTCTGCCAGCATCCATGAAGCAGTGCAGGCTAATTTGTTGGCTTTGCAAAAAAATAAAATCCCAGACCCTGCTCATTTCTTCACACAGGCCCAGAGGGTTCATCTACACAGGCTTGGCCACCTCGAGTTTCAGATCCCATTCCTTCCCTGTCAGGCATTGACACCCCTGTGTAGCCCCTTCTCTCGAGTCTGGCCTGGCCCTGTGAGCCATTGCCTACCAATTAAATATGGTGCAAGGGGCACTGTGTGTCTTCTGAGACTAGGTCTCACAAGAAACCTTGCAGCTTCTGCCCGGGTTTCTAAGAACACTTGCTCTGGGGGAAGCCAGCTTTGCTTTAAGAAGTCCATGTAGATAAAGAAGATGTGGTACATATGTACAATGGAATTTTACTCAGCCATAAAAGAGGATGAAATATGCCATGTGCAGCAACATGGATGGACCTAGAGATTATCATACTAAGTGAAGTAAGTCAGAGAAAGACAAATACCATATGATATCACTTATATGTGGAATCTAATAAAAAATGATACAAATGAACTATTTATAAAACAGAAACCGAATCACAGATCTCGAAATCAAATTTATGGTTACCAAAGGGGAAACGCGGGGGACGTGACAAATTACGAGATTGGGATTAACATGCACACACTACTATATATGAAATAGAGAACTAATAAGGACCTGCTGTAGGGCTCAGGGAACTCTACTCAATACTCTGTAATGACCTATACGGGAAAAGAATCTGAAAAAGAATGGATATATATATATATGTATAACTGATACACTTTGCTGTATGCCTGAAACTAACACAACATTGTAAGTCAACTCTACCCCAATAAAAATTCAAAAAAAAAAAAAAAAAGAAATCCAACTATCCTGGGACCACCAGGTTTGAGGAAGCCCCAAGCCAGCCACATGAAGTGGGAAGGAGATGCCACACAAGAGTCCAGGGACTCCAGCCATCCCAGCTGAGATGCTGGGAGGATCCTTGAGAGGGTTCTCAGGAGCTCAGCCCCACCTGCCATCTGAGGGTAACTGCATTGGAGAATGCAAGTGAGAACCAAGCAGCTGAGCCCGGTCAACTCACAGACCATCAGACGCTGTCATAAATGGTTGTTTTAAGTCACAGAGGTCGGGGGTGTCTTGTGATATAGCAGGAGATGCCAGGAGCAGGGAATGAGGGGGCAGGATCAGCAGAGGAGCTAACCATGGGTGAGCAGGTGAAGCGCGGCTTCAGCCTAACTCCACAGGGAGCTCTTGAGTGAGAGTCATTTAGTGCATCTCTGTCCTGGCTTTTGTCCAGGGCTTTCTTTTTTTTTTTTTTAAACATCTTTATTGGAGTATAATTGCTTTACAATGGTGTGCTAGTTTCTGCTGTATAACAAAGTGAATCAGCTATACATATACATATATCCCCATATCTCCTCCCTCTTGTGTCTCCCTCCCTCCCACCCTCCCTATCCCCCCTCTAGGTGGTCACAAAGCACCGAGCTGATCTCCCTGTGCTATGCGGCTTCTTCCCACTAGCTATCTACCTTACATTTGGTAGTGGATATATGTCCATGCCACTCTCTCGCTTTGTCACAGCTTACCCTTTCCCCTCCCCATATCCTCAAGTCCATTCTCTAGTAGGTCTGTGTCTTTATTCCCGTCTTACCCCTAGGTTCTTCATGACCTTTTTTTTTTATTAGATTCCATATATATGTGTTAGCATATGGTATTTGTTTTTCTCTTTCTGACTTACTTCACTCTGTATGACAGACTCTAGGTCCGTCCACCTCACTGCAAATAACTCAATTCGTTTCTTTTTATGGCTGAGTAATATTCCATTGATTATATGTGCCACATCTTCTTTATCCATTCATCTGTTGATGGACACTTAGGTTACTTCCATGTCCTAGCTATTGTAAATAGAGCTGCAATGAACATTTTGGTACATGACTCTTTTTGAATTATGGTTTTCTCAGGGTATATGCCCAGTAGTGAGATTGCTGGGTCATATGGTAGCTCTATTTTTAGTTTTTTAAGGAACCTCCAATACTGTTCTCCATAGTGGCTGTATCAATTTACATTCCCACCAACAGTGCAAGAGTGTTCCTTTTTCTCCACACCCTCTTATCTTTGATAAAGGAGGCAAGAATATACAATGGAGAAAAGACAGCCTCTTCAATAAGTGGTGCTGGAAAAACTGGACAGCTACATGTAAAAGAATGAAATTAGAACACTCCCTAACACCATACACAAAAATAAACTCAAAATGGATTAAAGACCTAAATGTAAGGCCAGAAACTATCAAACTCTTAGAGGAAAACATAGGCAGAACACTCTGTGACATACATCACAGCAAGATCCTTTTTGACCCACCTCCTAGAGAAATGGAAATAAAACCAAAAATAAACAAATGTGACCTAATGAAACTTAAAAGCTTTTGCACAGCAAAGGAAATCATAAGCAGGATGAAAAGACAACCCTCAGAATGGGTGAAAATATTTGCAAATGAAGCAACTGCCAAAGGATTAATCTCCAAAATATACAAGCAGCTCATGCAACTCCATATCAGAAAAACAAACAAGCCAATCCAAAAATGGGCAGAAGACCTAGATAGACATTTCTCCAGAGAAGACATACAGATGGCCAACAAACACATGAAAGAATGCTCAACATCATTAATCATTAGAGAAATGCAAATCAAAACTACAATGAGGTATCACCTCACACCAGTCAGAATGGCCATCATCAAAAAATTAGACATAGATTTGATGGGGAGAGGCTATGGCAGATAGATGAAATGGAAAGCTCAAAATGGGTGACAAGAAAGTGAAGAAAATATTTCAGGAAGAATGGGGAGGCCTGTGTCGCTGGGGTGCAAAATTTGCAAAAGAGGAATAAAATCTGATAAGCCTTGGAACATCAGTTTAGATCCTCTTGTGGATTGCTCTAGAGATAATACTTTATTTGAATTAAAAGTGAGTCACCAACACTTTCTAAGTTGCCTGTTTGGTAACAAGTAGCACAGTAACCACAATTAAAAGAAAAAGAAATAATCCACCTTCTAATTTTTTCGTGAAAAATCTTTAATTTGATTTGGCTTCTATAGACTTCGAGGGAGCCTTTTCACACTTGGCAACATTCTCATCATGCTTCTGGATTTTTCATTTCTTCCGTCGGCAGCATTTTCGACCACTTTGGGAACAACGGCCTAAGGGTATCTCCCTTGGAAGGCAGCCAAACAGAGCACACCGGCCGCCTCTTATTTTGCAATAATACTTTTGTAATATATTTATGATTCCTCCACTGCCTGCAATGAAGAAACGGAAAGCAGGGGAAGGTTTTAGGAAGTGCAAGACCTAGGCTTCTGGAATTCCTCAAATAACTGATCTGTGGCCTTTCTTTTATTTCTTTTTCCTTTTTCTATACCATCAGGAGGAAAATAGAAGGTGGGACTAAGCAACTAACAATGTGTCCATGGGTTCAGCTCAGCCATAAACTGCCGAGGTGCTGAGAAAGTGGCATGACCAGGGGCAGCCCCCCTCGTGAACTGCCACCTGGGAGGCCGGGGCCACGGTGGCCCCCCAGGATTCTCTAGAGGCCAAAAGGCTCTACCACCAACCACTAAGCTAATAAAAGGGAAGTCTGTGCTTCTGTTCTTAGATTGTCAATTTTTCCTCTTGGTATTAAAGTTTTATATCACTTTCTTCCTGTCTCATTAACAGGTATAACAGCCTTCCCGGGAAGGGGTGGCTTTTGTGATCTGGTTCTTCTCTTAAGAGTGAATCAGAAGAGATCGAGACCCTTACTTTAAGGTTCTTAATGGTCTTTGTCAGAAAGAAAAAAATTGGTTATGTCTAGTTCCCAGACAATACATCTATTTTGTCTAAAATTCCCAGAAGAATGGAGAGGGCTGACTCTGAATTATATATTCTCAATCCTTTAAGCCCTCTCATGTCCCAGCCCCTCTTACCTGGAACAGGCAGCAAGAACAAGAAGAACAATGCAAAGAGAAGGTAGTAGACCCTCATGACTGGCCGGCTTCGCAGCTGCGACTGGACAGGAGTGTGCACTGGCTCACTTTAAAAAGGCTCCAGGTCCACAGCCACAGGGAGAAGCATTCAAAAGCTGCAATTCCTGTAATATTACAGCTATGACAATATGACGTATTTCCTGATGCTTCATGCCAACGTATCTTACAAAGCAGACCACGCCCATTCCTCCCAGGAGTTAATTAGAAACCTAAGGGGGACACAGAGCTTGATGTGAGCGCAGGGCTGTCCTGATGCCTCTAAGCTCTGGGTGCTTGTGTAGGTCTGGCTTAGATCTGGCTGCCAGCACAGGTGGGAAAGACCTGCCTGCTCCTGCATAGGGAGGCCTAGGGCACGTAGCTGGGAGCTCACCTGTCTCCACTGTGGTCCTTCTGAGCTTTTGCCTCTTCCTAAAGTCCTGGGAGAGCTCGAGGGCCACTGGGAACCACATCAGTCCAGTCCAAGACTGGTATATTCAGAATCTAGGCGTAAACTGGGGCTAGGCCACGCCCTGAGCCTGCACGGATATGCCTGAAATTGCTCTGAAACAGGATCAGCTTTTAAGCAGTGTGGGAAGGGAGGAAAAGTGGGCTACATTCCAGAGACCCTGCCCTTATGCCCCTCGGCCTGTGACGGGGTGTTGCCCCTTGGGTGAAACACAGCTTATACTTCATTGTTTTCTGAAAACTACCAAATCATGAGTCAAGGAGATGTCTCACTTTCCTTTATCAGAGAAAGCGGATGTTGGGGTGATACATTTGATGGACTGACTTCACCTCCTCATTGGTGACACTCCCTATACAAATGAGGGGCTTCGGAAGATACACTTACGACCTCTGGTTACTCCTGTGTCATGAGCATTCAAGGAAGTCCAGGGGTCAGGTGATTTCCACTGGATATAGATTCAATATTTAGGGGGCCAACTGCTTTTTTAAAAAATGATTAGGCTTAACTGTTAAGAAATCCAATCAGTGGGTTATACTCGATAGATTATTTCCTTGGAAGCTGAAATCATCATGGTGTTGGTTGGCTGTTGCTTTGTGTGAAAGCAATCGTAATGCGCCCACCAGGGTTCTGGGGTGTCTTAGATCTAGGACTGTGGGTTCAGGATCCTGTTGTACCTATTGGATTCTGTAAGCAAATTCTGAACTCCTACTATAGGTAAAGTACCATGTGCTTGGGGTAGGTGAGGGCATAGAAGGGGTCAAATACAAAGAGGGGCCAGTTCTGGCACTTTCTCTCAGGGAACTCCCATGTAGACGGGCATAGAATCAAAGAAACCATAGAGAATGGATTTTAAGAAGGGCCATAATAAGAGTTCAAGCACAAGGTTGTAGAAATGTCGAAGAAAGGTAATTCATGCTGAAAGGCAAGTTTGGAGAGCAGATTTAAGAAGAATTTCGAGTTGTAGACACTTCATATTTTTAAAATCTAACTTCCCTCTTCAGTTCAGGATTTGAGACAAAGTAGACATTTTTATTTTAATTCATTAATTAGTTGAAGTATAGTTGATGTACAATATTATATGTTACAGGTATACGATATAGTGAGTCACACTTTTAAAAATATAAAATACTGGCTATATTCCCTGTATTATAATGTTGTTAATATAAAATATTGGCTATATTCCTCATATTGTACGATATATCCTTGTAGCTTATGTTATTTTATTTTATTATTATTTTTTTTTTTTGCGGTACGCGGGCCTCTCACTGTTGTGGCCTCTCCCGTGGCGGAGCACAGGCTCCGGACGCACAGGCTCAGCGGCCATGGCTCACGGGCCCAGCCGCTCCGCGGCACGTGGGATCCTCCCGGACCGGGGCACGAACCCGCGCTCCCTGCATCGGCAGGTGGACTCTCAACCACTGCGCCACCAGGGAAGCCCTGTTTTTTTTTTTTAATATATACCCAGGAATGGAATTGCTGGGTCATATGGTAGTTCTATTTTTAGTTTTTTTTGAGAAACCTCCATACCGTTTTCCACAGTGACTGCGCTAATTTGCTTCCCCAATGCAGACATGTTTAACCGGAGAAGGAGATTAATTCCGGGTGTGGGCAGGGGCTGACTGGGTCAAGAGTCTCAGTCGGCCTCACAGGGGGTAAAAGAGATAGCTGCAGGGGTGTCACAGAGAATTAGGACCAGCTGACCGCCCAGGCGCGGGGCTGCCGTCCTCAGAGCTCTGGTGACCGGTGAGGACTTACTTTCCCACTTGGAGAGCAGACCTCCACGGTGAACCCAGGGTCTAACCTGTCCCTTCAAAGCAGGGAGGGCTTTCCAAGGCAGCACCACTATTTCATAAGAGGTTCTTTGGGAGCGAAAGCCACTTTTTCTTGTCAGCTGATTTGCAAGCTGGGGACTGCGGAGCGGGCCGTGGCAGTGGTCCTCACCCCACTCGCAAAATGAAGTTTGAGGAACATTTCTGCATTTTAAGATGTTTGTAAAAGTTACGCTTATTCGGTGCTTTGTGACCGCCTGGAGGGGTGGGATAGGGAGGGTGGGAGGGAGGGAGACGCAAGAGGGAAGGGATGTGGGAACCGATGTATATGTATGACTGATTCACTTTGTTATAAAGCAGAAAGGAACACACCACTGTGAAGCAATTATATTCCAATAAAGTTGTAAAAAAAAAAAAAGTTACGCTTATTTGTGGTAAAAATTCAAACAATAGGAGAGTGAGACTGCTTTTCACTTCTCTGCCCTGGGGAGCCACTGGTAACTCTGATTTGCCTTCTTTTTGACTTATTGTCGCTTTTTTTTATGTCACCAATGCTTTTGGCCTCTCAAGCAATAGCAGTTACACGTTTACCATTGAATAATTCACACATGCCTGTGAGTCTGACATTGACAAGAGCAGGAGCGACTTCCCAGGCCGAGAGGGCCTTGACTCACAGGGCTTGGAGATGCAGACCGTGCTGACTGGATGTGCTGGGTTTTCTCCCTGCTGTGAGTCAGCATTTTTCTATGTTGATTAGGTGGAGAGAGGAGAGATGAGTAATTCAACTATTTCCACTCATGTCACAGTTGCATCTCCTCTAATCCTTTATTTATTTTTTAAACTCTGGTTTTAAAATATGGAGCAGAGATTTGGTGGATCAAAGTTTTTGGTCCAGGGGCAGTACTATGTGGAGGGCAGAGCTCCAGGTTGGAGTGAGACGTTCCCATTTAACTCTCAGCTCTATCATTGATTATTTGGGTTTACCTGAATAAATTCCTTAAGCTCTTTGAGCATCTATACCTCAGCAGTAAAGCACAGAGAGTAATCAATGTCCTGTTCAGTCCACAGTGAAAGCCCTATGAGGTAATGATATAAAATTGACTTGTAAACTGCAAATTACCATGGATCACCCATGTGGTCTGGGGAAGAATAACCAGTGAGGTCTGGTTACCAATGACAAGGTAGCGCAAAGGTTGTGGCATGGGTTCCCTTGCAGGATTTCCACTCTTCTTTATCTTCACACAGTCTAAGTGTGACTCAGCCGCTCTCCTTTGCAGCCATTTTAATCTTGTCATGACCACCGTTATTTAAGTTATATAGGCAAGGATACACATTGTCCCATTTTACAGATGAGGAAACTGAGGCTGAGAGGTTGAGTGACTTTCCTTAGGCCAGCCAGCTAGTAAATGGCAGTGCCCTGAGCTGTAGGGAACTGTGTACATTTCCCAGCCACTCCTGCCCTCCAGGCACCATGTAGTTTGCCAAAGGGATGCACTGGTAGAAGATGAGAAGGCAGGAAGTGGTGAGAAGCCAGGATATTTATCCTCCTGAACTTCAGAAGGCATCTCCTCTGTGCTTTCAATTTTGACCAGAAAGCTACTTCATCCATGGGCCTGGCTTCCACAGGCAGGTCCACCACGACCCCAGCTTCTGCTGCGCAGTCCATATCCCAGGCTTTGGGAAGGTTACCTCCTTCCTGTCTTTGTCCCTCTAGCCCCAGGGATAGTAGTGCCTTTCTGCTGTTGCAGATGCTGAAGTGACTCACCGTAGGTTTGAATTCTCAGCTCTCCTATCACCTCTATAACCAGGTGTCCATATTAAACTCCTCTCATTTGAGCTTCTTATATTTCCCTCAATTTCCCTTGTTGCATTTTGACCGTCTTCCAAGTCCATGCTGCAAATCATAACACTATTAAAGGTCTGTTCATTCTTCCCCTTCTGGTGCCGATACTAGGTTGTCACCAGCTAGAACGATACTTTGCTACACACTGCCCTCCTGTCTACTTTATCAACATCTTAAGATTTAGCATAAAATGGGAGCTTTGAGACGATGGTACAGAGTTGCTGGTTGTTACCAACTAATTGTGCCCCTTTGTTTACACATTCTCACAATTGTGTGCTTCCCATTGTAGGTGAGGCAGCTTCTAGAATTCCAAGTTATCACTGTTATCTTAGCTTAATTATTTTTCTCCAGAAGAAAGTAAGCAAGAAAACAGGAGAGACAAAACCTTTCCTTAACTATGTAACCATAGACTGCCTTTTCTTCTGGAAGGGTGGCAAACTGTAGGCTTTTAGTTTGGGGCCATCTATGGAGGTATTTTGTTTTGTCTCCGTGGAGGTTTAAACGTTAGCTTTACCACTTAGTCTTATTCCCCTGCTTCATACATTCATATATTTGCATATTTCCTGTAGGCACCTGAGCCGTTACTCCTGCTTTAAAAGATACGGTCTTCCCTTCAAACCCAAGTCAGAAAGCTACATTTCAACATGGGGACGTGGACCAGGAAGGCAAAGGCTGTATTTCACACTAGGTGACTGAGCTGTCTCCACCAAACCCCCTGGGTGTGGCCTAATACTTTATATCATCTTCAGGCAGCAAGTATTCTTGGCATTTTTGCATCTCCCAGGCATGAGCAAACATGGTTGACCCTTTAGCTTCCCGAAAATACTCTTGAATTGTGAACATTTTATTTGACATTTTGCCCCATCCACTGTACAAAAAAAATAGAGGAAATATCAATAGAAATGTGACGGGGGAAATGCAAAGAACAGACAAGTGTGGGCGTGAGGGATGCCTGGCTCACCATGAGTCACGGACTCCTATCTGCTTGACCGGGTGGAGTACAGTCAGAGACACAACTGTTCACCCCAGGAGCCAGAGCACATGGTGGGGAGACGGAGCAAGTTAGGGACCAGTGGACCGTCTAGTCTAGCCAAGTGGACAAGTGTGGGGACAAGTCTGCATTGATTTGGTAGTGGGGGTGATGACAAGAATTCATGAAAAATTAGATCTAAGATTTTTTTAACAACTTTATTGGAGTATAATTGCGTTACAATGGTGTGTTAGTTTCTGCTTTATAACAAGGTGAATCAGCTATACATATACATATGTCCCCATATCCCCTCCGTCTTGTGTCTCCCTCCCACCCTCCCAATCCCACCCTTCTAGGTGGTCACAAAGCACCTAGCTGTAGATCTAAGATTTAAATGATCTAAAATGCTGAACTTGGATTTCCCTGGTGGTGCAGTAGTTAAGAATCCGCCTGTCAATGCAGGGGACACGGGTTTGAGCCCTGGTCTGGGAAGATCCCACATTCCGCAGAGCAACAAATCCTGTGTGCCACAACTACCGAGCCTGTGCTCTAGAGCCCGTGAGCCACAACTACTAAAGCCCACGTGCCACAGCTACAAAAGCCCACATGCCACAACTACTGAAGCCCACGCACCTAGAGCCCGTGCTCCGCAAGGAAGAGTAGCCCCCGCTCACCGCAACTAGAGAAAGCCCGCTTGCAGCAACAAAGACCCAATGCAGCCAGAGATAAATAAATAAATAAATGTTTAAAAATAAAATAAAATAAATAAATAAAATGCTGACCTCTCCAACATCACCTTCAGTAAAGACCGAGGAGAAGGGCTGAGAAAGCCGTGCTTACAATTGGGTCAATGGGCCTGGTGGTAACTCTTCCAAAAATCTTTGTGCTTTAAAGACCATTTACATAATCTACCTCCAAGTGGTGTCTATCAATGACTCTGGGAGTGTGGCCATTGTGAGATAGGCCACTGGACTAGATAGGCATGGGACCTTTGCTGGATCTCAGCCACTCTGTCCTATTCCTCCACACCTCAGCAGCAAAGTGGCTCTCAGCGCAACTAGACACGGAGAGAGGCGACGGGAGAGGCCACAGCAGTGAGAGGCCCGCGTACAGCAAAAAAAAAAAACCCAGAGCTTATACCCTTTTCTCAAATGGTGCTTTGGTAGTTGTTTGGATGGAGCACTGAAGAGCTGCTCCCAGAGCAGGGGTTGGGGGCCTGTGGAGGCACGCATCACTATGCCACCAGGAAGCGGGCAGCAAAGGGAAGGGAGGACCAGGTACCCACGAGACCCGTACCCTCCATGGCGTGGTCAGGGTGGGCGCTGGCACCTGGAGAGCAAAATTGCTGGAGTGGAAGATCCTGGAACCAAGTTTTCTGTCATCACGGTGCTTCTTCATCCTTCTTTTCATGAAGAGCTGTCTCTCCAGCAAATTCCTTTCCCAAGACTCATGGTGCCTTCCCTCCACATGAGCAGGTGCCAGAATGACGGGGAGGAAAGGGAAGGGGACGAGCCAGGCACCAGGGGTGTGAAGTCTCACAGTGAGCCCGCCTGGGGCTCCCTGGCGTCACCTCTGCCCGAGCAGCTGACAGCGGAGCCCTGGTGACTCATGGAACAGGATGTTCAGGTGTCATGCTTGATGCTAGGTGTGGTGCAGTTCCAGGCGAGCACCATGAAAAACTGGAAAAGCTGCACATTTCACTTTATTGTTGTCACCGTGTTGTTCCAGGGAGGAAGCTGGGAGAGCAGAGACGGGGCAGCTACCAGCCCAAGTTTGTGTCTCGAAGCCAGATGAGTGTCTTCACCCTTCAGAAACTGTCTCCTCTAGCCCTGTGGTTCTCAGTGTCATCTTGGCAGCATTTAAGAATTACATATGGCGCCCAAGGCACCACCTGTAGGGGTGACTGATTGAGTAGCGTGGATCCTTAGCTAATTCTGTAAAGGGACCTGAGTGACCCTATTGTGCATCCAGAGCTGAGAACCAATGGCCTCAGGTAGAGAATCGTGGTTCCCTTGCATCCTCTCCAGCAGCTTCACTATCTTTTCCCTGCAGTAACATGCCTCTGGCCATCACCACATCCCCCCACTAAGTAAGGCTCTGAAGGAGTGGCAGACAGAGAGGAGCTGCAGTGAACGCTGGTCATTTCACCACATGACCCACAGACCCACTAACGATCTGTGAGAAGGAAGGCTAGCCCTCCTCCTCAGAGACAGAGACAACGCTCTCGGAGGAGACATGTCACGTGATGCACTTCACGTCAGAGAGGGAGGCGTATTCTAGAGGGCAAACCTCACTCGGGGGGCCCGCGTTTGTACCCAGAAAGATAGTGCTGTACGAGGAGAGACGCCAGGTGGGCGACACCCCGTTTCAGAGAGAGAGAGCATTCCCTGAGGAGAAACGTGGGATCCTGGACCTTGACCTCAGAGCGGTCAGCAGCTCTCTTTGAAGACAAGGCCTGGTGGCCTGCTCTTGTTCTCAGACAGACAGAGATCACAATAAAAACAAATGCCAGGGCTTCCCTGGTGGCGCAGTGATTAAGAATCTGCCTGCCAATGCAGGGGACATGGGTTCGACCCCTGGTCCGGGAAGATCCCACATGCCGCGGAGCAACTAAGCCCGTGCGCCACAACTACTGAGCCTGCGCTCTAGAGCCCGTGCTCCAGCAACAAGAGAAGCCACCGCAATGAGAAGCCCACGCACCGCAACGAGGAGTAGCCCCTGCTCACCACAACTAGAGAAAGCCCGTGCGCGGCAACAAAGACCCAACGCAGCCAATCAATCAATAAAATAAATAAAATTAAAAAAAAAATGCCAGAGCTTCCCTGGGGGCGCGGTGGTTAAGAATCCTCCTGCCAATGCAGGGGGCACGGGTTCGAGCCCTGGTCCCGGAAGATCCCACATACCGCAGAGCCACTAAGCCCATGCACCACAACTACTGAGCCTGCGCTCTAGAGCCCGCGAGCCACAACTACTGAGCCTGCGAGCTACAACTACTGATCCCACGTGCCACAACTACTGAAGCCTGCACACCTAGAGCCCGTGCTCCGTAACAAGAGAAGCCACAGCAACGAGAAGCACGTGCACCACAACGAAGAGTAGCCCCGCTCGCCGCAACTAGAGAAATCCCGTGAGCAGCCACCAAGACCCAACGCGGCCAAAAATTAATTAATTAATTAATTTAAAAAAAAAAAAAAGAAACTCCAGAGGATCAGCCATGTTCCTTCGACAGCCCTCTAGGGGGAGAGGCGTCCCATGGACAGGGAAGAGAGCTCCCTGATGAGAGAGGCAGGGGGGCCGGGCTCCCCTCCGTCAGAGAGGGCGCCCGGGCACACCTCTCCGAGGACAAGTGCACTGGCTGGCTCTCCACCCCAGAGAGAGACCGCGCCCTGAGGAGAAAGGCCAGGCTGGTGGCGCGCTACCTCAGAAGAGGAGAGGGCCCTTCATGAGGAGAAATCCCGGATGGCCGGCCTTGTTTCTCAGACAGAGAGAAAGCGCTCTGAGGAGGAAAGACAGCTCCCCTTTCAGACAGGCAGACTGACAGACAGAACTCTAGGAGGTGAAAGGCCGCATGCGCCCATTCTTCCCTGTGAGAGATTCACTGCTTCCTCCGGTGAAGGGTTGTACGCCCTGCCTCTCTCCAGGGAGAGAGCACACGCTGCCGGGGACTGTGAATGTTCAGCGGCTTCTAGGCCCTGTTTTTCAGGGAGGGAAACAGGGGGCGGCAGTAGGAGTCCCTGGACAGCCCCCCACATTTTGGGGGCCGTCTTGCCAGACGCCATCTGCTGAGCTTTCTCTTAACTTCCTGTCTTTCTTGTTGTCTTTTCTCCTTCTTCTGCCTCTGAAATGTACTGGACTCGAGCTACAAGCTCAAGACAAATGGTAGACAGGCCTCAGGCCCTGGGCTTCCAAGGGCGCATCAGGCGACCAGAGGAGCGTGGCTGCCGGCGGGGGATGACGTTCGCCCCAGGTGTCCTCGGGCAGTGCAGCAGGGGCCCCAGGTCACTTTGGGGGCGCTGTGCCGTGTCCCAGCAGGTGTCATGTCAGCCAAGGCCTGAAGGGCAAAGACTGGACGTGGGTGAGCATCGCCAGGGCCTCGGGAACAGAATGTACAAAACCCAGGAGGTAAAAGATCAAAGGAAGTCCCCAAGTTTAAGGCTGCTTGGGCGGGTTGGAGCTTAGCAAGGGGACAGCTGAAGCTGGGGTCACCCGGGTTTTGGTGTGAGGGATCTCGTAGTCTGTGTTGGAGTGGCTCAGGGCTCCACAGGAGGACAAGCAACAGCCCTTGGAGACTTTGGGGCAGAAGTGAGGGTCAGGGCCTCGGAAGGTCTGGTCTGGCTGCAGACTCCCAAGTTTGGAGGATCCTTATTTCACTCCCAAGAGAGGGATGTAGCCCGGGACCATGGGTGGATTTCTGAGCTTCTGGGTCCTTGGTTTCCCTGACTCCTCCGTACGTGATCGGGCTCTACTAGGTTCTTTCGGAGGAGATGGCATCATTTGCGTTTCGTGGAGGAGGGTTCTGTCCCAGAAGAGGAAGTTGACAGGCTGCGCTCGTGCAACAAGATTGTCAACGTGTACGGCCTGTGGCCCACTTTGGAGGGTTTTCGTGTTGTTTTGTTAAAATTCCATCACAGCCTTTTCCTGCTGCATCGCCTCCAAGGCCGGTGTGGGTTTCAGAAGGCAGAGGATTGCTCTGGAAGAATGAGCAGGAGGGGCTTGGCCCGAGAGATGGTCCATGGTATTAGCACAGTCACCTCCACAGCACGCGGTTGTCGCACGGTAGGACCTGGTGGCAACGATCTCCTTCAGAGGCAGGTGAGGGAGCAAACTTGTCACCTTTCTCTGCAGTTTACCTGTGTTCAAAGACCCCAAGACATGGGGAGGGCAAACATGTTCGTCTGAAGAATCCAGATGAACCTGACAAAGTTATCGACATTGAACTCGGCTGAAGGACTGTTTCACCCATGAGGGGTTTAAAAATCCACTCAGGCTATAATTGTACAGGGAAAGACCTTGTGTAAATGGGTCCGTGTGTATGCATGTCTGTATTCTGATCACGAAATTAGTCCACCCACTGGTATTCAAATGTGATGTGTACTATTTCCACGTTGAAAAGCAATCTCAAATCATTCTATGTCTTATTTGAATCGAGACGTTTCCACCATTAACGAACAAAATTAATCACCCGTAGAGGCCCAATGCTCTACCATTCACAAGGAATTAGAAATCAGCAGATACAAATATATGCCCACATTTCAAATGAGGATCCTGACAGGCATGACAGTTGCAGGACTGGAATTTGGGGTTTTGATTCCTCAGTCAAGAGTCTTTCCATGACACTGGGGGGTGGTTTTGTTAAATGACCTCTTGGGCCCCTTTTCCATCTACAGTTCTGTGTCAGAGGGGCAGGGGCAGGCAGGCGAATACTTGTCGTGGAGACTCGGGGTCCAGGAGGGCTCTGCAGGGCTTCTCCCAGCCTTGTTCCTCTAGTTCTGCTGCCTACGGTGGGGAGCAGGGAACCCCCGACAATGAATGGGTCACGTGCTCGGCTGTGAGGCTGTGTAATAGGGCAGAGCTAGTAAGGTCTTTGTCCCACTTTCTGACCAGTTGTGAGAGAAAAGAGGGGGATGCAGGCTTTAGGCTGTGACAGGGATGCGGCAAGCATCACAGTGTGGTGTCCCCAGGCCCCTGGTGGCTCCCACGTCCTGTCCTTGGGGCAGAAAGGACAGCAGTGGTAGATCGAAGATGGGTGTTTGAGGCTTGGATTAATTGATTCATTTCTTCACTTCTTTCACACTGACTGTGCTTGGCTGGTCACTAAAGTTCCATATAGGAGTAAGACCCAGACCTGTCCTGAGGATTTCACAGGCCAGCAAGGAAGTAGCCATGTCAGTAAATAACAGCAGCACAGTGGTAGATCCTAACACGGGGGGCACCGAAGAGCCTGTGGGGGCACAGAGCTCCAGCAATAGATTCCGCTGTGCAGCGTGCAGCGGAGGGCCCGGGAGGGGCCTGAGTGGAGGGCACTGGAGCCCGCTGGAGTGGACGGAAGGACTGCTCTTTCCTTCCTCGCTGCTACTGGCCATCTCAGAAGAGGAAGCTGAGTCTTTGAGAGGCACCGTGGGAGATAATTATACTTAGCTCAGAAAAAGGAGCCATGGGGGATGTCTAAAGACTTTGCGGGTATAAACACTGGACCCCTGTGGGACCCAGTTGGGCCCCTCTGTCTCCCACCGGCTGCCTGGGGCCCAGGATCACCACCAGGAACAGTCCAGGCCCTCCTGGGGCCAGTAGAGGGTCCCTGCTCCCAACTCCACTTCCACCCGGAGAAGAGACTAACCAAAACCCTGGGCGTGCCCCTGCCCCCCTGCCCTGGCCCCAGCTAGCCCTGATCACTGATGAGACACTGATTCTACACCCACATGCTAAGCTGTCATGGCTCTCAGAGGTCTAGACCAGCTCCCTCATTTTATTTTTAAGGAAAATAAGGTCAAGTGAAGGGACTAGAGGCAGAACCAGACGCAGGTTCCCCAGTATTCTGGGCTCTGGCCCATTCCTTTGTGTGTGTGTTTGTTTTTTTAGTCGTTCGTGGACAGAGGTATGGCACATGGAGAGACAGGACTCCTGGCTGAGTATGTGTCTGCCTGTCCCGAAGCACGAAGACCTGTCGTGTTTCACTTGGGAGCAAAAGCTAAGCCTGTTTCAAATCCCTTCCCAGGCAGGGATTCCCTCCAAGTCCGGCAGCACTCCTCCATCCCTTGAGGGGATGACAAAGGGCTCCACGGAGATGCCTGTGATTAAGAGAGACTCCACTCCATGCAGCCCCACGCGTCTGTCTGATTCCATTTAGAAAACAACCACGAGTAAGTTTAGGAGAGCCTGGGGAGAGGCCAAGGCATTATACCAAATGTTCATTGAAACTTGAGCTGGGAGTCAAGACAGGAACCAGAAGGAGATTTTCTTGGTGACTCTTTTTTTTTTTTCTTTTTCGGTACGCGGGCCTCTCACTGTTGTGGCCTCTCCCGTTGCGGAGCACAGGCTCCGGACGCGCAGGCTCAGTGGCCATGGCTCACGGGCCTAGCCGCTCCGTGGCGTGTGGGATCTTCCCGGACCGGGGCACGAACCCGCGTCCCCTGCATCGGCAGGCAGACTCTCAACCACTGCGCCACCAGGGAAGCCCTCGTTCTGCTTTTTGATAGACAAATGTTGGCAACGTCGTTATGAAAGCAGTTGGTGTCACATTGGTCCTAACAGAACAAAGTTCTGAGTCCTCTTCCAGAACTCTGTGTTCTAAAAAAACCATAAAGCGGTTTACCTGCTAAAAGCCACATCCATCCTGAGGGAGAGGAGAACCCATTTCAGAACATTCTAATCAATATAGCTCTAACTCTTGTTTTTGGTTCATGCAACTAATAACTAGTATTCTTTTTTGTTTGTTTTTGGAAGCCGCTTAGTATGTGAGATCTTGATTCATCTGAACCAAGTAGGTGAGCTAAAGTAAAATGGTGGAGGCTGCTTTGCCTAAGAAGATAATCTACAATAATCCCTGCTTACCCCACGTTCACATTTTCCAGGATTTAATGTGGTGCCACTGAGGAGGCAATAAAGAGGATGTGCCAGGGCTGAACATCTCACCTCCTGCATGTTTCCTTTTTCCATGAAGAACTTGGATGACAGAGCTGCTCACCCAGATGTTTGCTCCGTTAATCTTCCAACCTTCTCTCTCTCTCTCCCCACCTCTGTCTTGCTCTCTCAGCTTCCGATAATACAAATGTATAAAGGTGTTTGCAAAATAGTGCTATCCTCATCCTATCACCCTTCCTTCCTTTATTAGCTGGACTACTGTCTGAAATACAGTTTGGACAGGAAAGCCAGGTCAAATGCTTTATTACTCCCCTTACTTTGCCGGTTTGCAGGTTAAGGAGTCTAAGGGCACCGACCCAAACCCTGCCCAAGGCCAGAGCCACTCTCTGCTGCCACCTGCTGGATGGGGCCCTCCATAGCCATCCAGTGGGGTTGTGAGATGCTCTCACAGAGCATCTCTTTGGTTTGTCTCCCCAGAGGTCTTATGTTTCTAATTACAGTGTATGCCAAACAAATTGCACTTAATATTGATTTATTCCATTTTAATTAATAAAAGACAGGTAAAACTGTTGATCAGAACTTGTGATCAGAAAAGAAACCCAATGTTATCAAGATCCATCGATATAATTCAGGCAAAAAATAAAATGATGTTCACTTAGGCTTGTGGCTGATTGGATATGTTGTTTGGTTCATCTTTTCAAGTACTGAGACTCTCACGTAACCTGCATTGCCATCCCCCCTCATCAGGTGGAGGCCCTGTGTTCTCTGCATCTCCTGTACTGGCTCTGCACAGGGGGAAAGCTCTCAGCAAGTCCTCACTCAGTGGTTCCACCGGGGATGTTCCAGCTGGAAGGCCTGGAGAAGAATACTCAGAGGTCTAGCTGTTGACAATTCTAGGTACCAGGCTCCACTGGGTTTCTTTCACTGGATTCAATGAGTTGATGGTCCGCTTTTTCAAACAGCACGGATAGGTGTTGGGGCATTTTCCAGTTCTGAATTCTGGTCTTTTACAATTCCTCCAGCAGCGAGAAGTCCCGTAGCCGCGTATCCTGTCTGCATCGAGATCACTTCTCACTAAATAGTAGGATAAGTCAGTGTGATTAATTGTAACCGAGGACCGAGAGGCGAGGCTTAGGCAGCAGGTGTTTGGGGGGAAATGACGGAAACTGACTGGAGAATGCGGGGAGGAGGAGTGGTGGGATGAAACAGGATGACAGCTTCCCGGACCACCCCATCTCCTCCACTTTCCTAGCTGATTGGCTTCACCGTCTGATTTGCTTCCAGCATGACTTTTGCATGTGTGTGTGTGTTTTAACCCAGTGGCCTTTAATACCATCATTTTAATCAGAATTATAACAATGTTGAAAAGTTTTAGCAAGAAAATATTTTACATGGTCACCTTCATTCAGCCAATTAAAGGGAGTGTGGGGGATAGATGGTGGACTTTTTTGTTTCACGTTAATTGGTTCATGTCACACTTCTTTTTAAAATCCCTGCAAAATTTTGCTATTACTGGGCTTCTCTGGAGGCGCAGTGGTTGAGAGTCTGCTTGCCGATGCAGGGGACACGGGTTCGTGCCCTGGTCCAGGAAGATCCCACATGCCGCGGAGCGGCTGGGCCCGTGAGCCATGGCCGCTGAGCCTGCGCGTCCAGAGCCTGTGCTCCGCAACGGGAGAGGCCACAACAGTGCGAGGCCCACGTACCGCACACACACACAAAAAAATTTGCTATTACTTTGTGATTTAATGCAACCAAGCCCTTTAGCGTGGTCTACAAAGCTATGGTGATCTGAGCCTGGGCCTCCTCTCCAGACTGGTGCCGTTCCCCAGCGGCCCCTGCTCTGCCGCCAGAGCCCCACTGGCCTCCCTGTGGCTCGTGCACACCAGCTCTTGGCTGTCCGTGTGCCCTCACTTGCGCTGTTCCCTCTGCCTGGAATACTTTTCTCCTCTTCCCATGAACGGCCTCTCTGCACCTTTAGCTCTCAACCTAAATGTCAGTGTCGGGGAGATCTGCCCCATGCTCTTCACGTGCTTAAGCGCCCCAGAACTATTGTCTTTCCGACGCAATTATTTTTATTTCTTCATAACATGTATCCCAAACTGTAGTTCCTTTTTTTTTCTTTTTTAGTACTTTGGTCTTCTCAGTTGAATTCCTAGTTCCCTGAGAGGAGGATGTTTGTGTCCCACACTCACATGCCCAGTACACGTGCACAACATGGGCTCATCCAGGACCTGCTGGGTACCTGCCTGGAAAGACCAGACTGGAACGAGTAGGGGAGAGTCGGATGGGGGAAAAGAGATCGTATCCTCACCCTTTGGCCCTTGGCCTAGAACAGAAGCGGGAGATGTGGGTTTCCTTAGTCTCCGTGTGTGCTCTCTGAGGCTGAAAGCAGCTGGTTAAACCAGCCCTCACATGCTAAACTGGTAGCATTTCACAGCGGTGCCAGGAGAGCCCTGGCAGCACGGGTGTGGAGCCCTGGAGTGGAAAGGTGGCCGGTGGATTGAAGGGTCCTCCCTGTAGTGAACTTTGCTTGAGGTGGCTCTACAGACAGGTGCCTCTTGCATTTGGCAGGACCAGATAAACGCATTCTAGGGTAGACCAAATGAGACTGGGTCTCCCTTACGTAGCCGATCACCCTCCTGTTCACCCGCCCTCCCGCTTCGTGGGCATTTCAAGGGGCTGTGGGTAGGGAAGGGCCAGACTCATCAAAAGGAGGTGCAGGGCTTCCCTGGTGGCGCAGTGGTTGGGAGTCCGCCTGCCGATGCAGGGGACGCAGGTTCGTGCCCCGGTCCGGGAAGACCCCACATGCCGCGGAGCGGCTGGGCCCGTGAGCCATGGCCGCTGAGCCTGCGCATCCGGAGCCTGTGCTCCGCAACGGGAGAGGCCGCAACAGAGAGAGGCCCGCGTACCGCAAAAAAAAACCAGAAAACCTCCAAAAGCCATATAAAAGGTCATAAAAATTTTTGTTTTCGTTAATGAGCATAAGACTGAGGACCAAAAGGCATCTTTTCTGGCATATCTTGATGTCTTCAAACCTGTGACGCCCCATCCTAGATGATAACAAAAAATGCAAAGGCTTTACAGCAGAGGCATTAGAGGAGAATTGCCCTCCTTTGGCAGATTCAGGGCTCCTGGGCCGAGGGTGTCACTGCATCCTAGAGCGGACTGCACCCAGGTGCCCGCAGAGACAGACTCGCTCTCAGAGCCTCCACCTCTGATCACCTTCCCTGCGAAGGTGCTCGTTTTACCTGGGGCCAGAAAGAAGACGGCAAAGAGAAAGAGGGACATCCTCATGACTTGCAGGTCTCGAGAGATCAGCACGGTGTCCTCGAGAAAAGAGCAGCAAACACCCACATTTAAACCGTTCTCCAGCCCGATAACATCCTGATCCGTGAGGCGTGGCGGAAGTGAAAATGTGTCTGTGCCCTTCTCCTGGAGGCCACAGTCACACGGGTGGAGAGAAAGACCTGAAATGTCCACTTTAATCCTCCCCCTTGTGAGAGAGGGAATGCGATACCTCTCTTTAAGAAGACGTGAAATTAGGGGGATACGCGTCCATCGGCATCACCCCACTACTCCGATGGCTGCTAATGTCGAAATACCCTAGACGCATTTGTTAAAACAAGAATAACCCCCGCCTCCCCAGCCACCAAGCAACAAAGGATTGCTATGTTATGGAAAAGGTGGTTTTCACACGTGATCTGGGTAAGATCACCAATTTATTTAGTTCCTTGTGCTCCACTGATACCAATGAGGGACTGAACGTATAACTACCTTCGAGAAAACGTATAACTACCTTCTTTGCTTCCAAAGAATAGAATATAGAAGGGGAAGAACAGTCACTGAGGAGTAGGCAAGCCTGGCAGGCAGCCTCACCCAGTGGTCAAGGTTAACCTCAGGAGGGGTCAGTCCTGTGTCCCTGACATGAGGGGTGGGAGGACACTTCACTCTGGGCTCTCCTTCTCCCACACCCTAAACCCCAGTCCACTCGTGAGAAAACACCAGACAAACTGGAATGCTGTTCTACTGTGACCTTCTCGGTTTTGACAAATGAACCATGGTTATTAACGTGAATAACTATTAACACGGATGCTAAGGTTGAGGCACTGGGGGGAGGGTAGATGGGCACTCTCTGTACTATCTTTGCAACTTTTCAATACATCTAAAATTATTCCAAACTAAAAATTTTATTTTAAAAAATGATTGGGGAATATCCTATCTAACTTTAGCCTCAGTCGCCATGATATTTTTGTTAGGTATTTTTTTATGCATATTGATTCTATATGATGAGTGATCCAGTTAGGAATGATAGACTGAAAACATGCATTTTCTCTATTCCCTTCCAACCTCACCTAAATAGATTGAAGCCCCCAAGAAAAGACAAACTTCCAAATATTTTCAGTTATACACGGTTTCATTTATCTTGTTTATTATCTCCTCATCTCATTTATTTTTGCTTCTTACAAGGTGAGTCTCATTCATCTGCAAGTGAAGGTTGCAAACATAAGAGACTGACCGTTGGATCCTCTGAAACAAGTGAATGTTGATAAGGTGATGGAAACTCCTTCTTGTCAAGGATTCATGTGGTTTCTCACCTAAATTCAGGATGTATAGTGTCTCAGTCTGTTCAGGCTGCTGCAACAAAATAACACAGACTCGGTGGCTTATAAACAAGAAGCATTCATTTCTCACAGTTCTGGAGGCTGTGCAAGATCAGGGTGAGGACCCTCTTCCGGGTGGCAGATGGCTGACTTTTCACTGTGTCCCCACATGGCAGAAGGGGAAGGGAATCTCTCTGGGGGTCTCCTTTATAAAGGCACTAATCCCACTCATGAGGGCACCACCCTCATGACCTAATCTTGCCTCAAAGACCCCATGCCCAAACATTATCACCTTAAGGGTTAGGATTTCAATGTAAGAATTTGGGGGGGACACAGACATTCAGACCATAGCCTAAAGAAGCTTGTCTGAGCTCTCACAAAGAGCCACCTAGCTCTCCTGAGGGAAGTGCTGTGTGTAAACTGCTAAAAGAGCAGTCCTCCTGTTCACACCTCACTGGGAAGAGGACAAATGTATTTTACTGGGTGAATTCTAAGCACAGGACTATGCTGAGTTCCAGGATTTGGGGGCTGATCAAGGAAAAAGCAGGACCGCGAGAGGCAGTAACACCACAGGCCATATTGGGTGGCACGTGGACAGGGTTACAGGAGGAGGCCTTCCAGAGAGCGTGGCCTGAGGCCACCAGCCCAAAGAGCAAGGGGACTCTGAGGAGAGGGGCATCAGAGGGGGGCTCCTGTGTCTAGATGGCGTCACTTGGCAGCAGGGTGGGGAGTCTCTGGGTTGGAGGGCACGAAAGGCGGCAGCAGTTTGGGGTCATGGCTACAGGGTGTGCCTGATCCGTGGTTAGCAGGTGGTGGGTGTGATTTTGCAGGGTGTGCAAAGCAGGGGGGCTCTTCCTGGCTGAGTAAATGCCTATTTGTGCTACATTTGGAGCAATTGGATGTGGAAGAATTTGAGTTTGGAGCCGCGGGATCTGTGCTACAGAAGTAAACGACACAGGGACCAGCACACCGGGGCCATCTTTGGACCACTGGTACAGGGAGACCTTGCGGTTCCCACGACGAGGACAGCCCTATAATTAGAGGTGGTTTCAAGCGTCATTTTATTTTTCTGAGATTGGAAGTTCACTCCAGGTCAGGACCAGCTACATCACTTTCTGGGGCTATTGCAGGATGAAAACACACGATTCCACGTTCAAAAAGCAGGGAAACGTTGCCATTAAAGCCACCAAAACATGAAGCTTTTTCCTTTCCTCCCAGGTCTCTGTCATAGTATTTTTTATCTGCTGTTTAATGTCGTACTCCCTTGGACACAGGGACACTCAGGGACACCTTGCAGACCCTCCCCGGTGCCCCCCCACCCTGCCGCTCTGCATATATGCTTGTGGCCCACCGGCTGCTGGGTTGCCCCCGAGTCCTGCCACCCGCTGCTGGGCAGGTGTGCCTTGCCCCAGAGAGGGTCAAGCCAGGCATCTCTCCTTCTCACGGGCCTGCTATCCCCACCATGACAACTGGGCGACTCCTGAGACACTGAAACGTCTGTGCTGGGTGCAGTCGGCACTGAATTGCAGCTGGGGAGAGGCTCGCTCCTGTCACGCTGCCCGCCTTCACCACAGCACTAGCAGCCCTGGGGCGGGTTGGTCGGTGTCCTGTCCTGAGACGCTCAGGGCTCAGGACCATAGCCCCAACCCTCTCTGGGTACCAGTCCAAGCTAAGAGTGCACGGTGGCAGCGGTCGCTGGGAGGGAATAGAAAGGAGGAGGCCAGGTTGGGGCCCAGGGCTCATGGGGCAGGGCCAGGGACCAGAAACCCTCCCAGGGAGTGTCAGGCTTCGTTTATAAAACACATAGTCAAAGGTAAAAGGATTGAAAATTTCAATACAGTGAGTGCAGAGCTTTAAACCCCAAGGTGGCAGGAAGAGCTGTGTGACCACCCTAGTCACGTGTCCACAAAGCCGGCCTGGTTACAGGTTATTAAAAATGCCCCGAAGTTGAAAGGCATTAGGCTCAGCTCTATCCCCCAGCACATACATATCAGCTTGTGTTCCTGAAGCTTAACTGTTGAAAACACATACACGTATCAGCGATGTTGTGTTTTATGAGCCGGGAAAGCTTCATTATGAACTAGTGGACTTGGAAAAGAGTTTACAGAAATGCTACAGAGAGAGAGAGATGTGAATCAGTCCTAGTAACAATAGCCAGACACTCTGCTAAGCACTTTCCATACATTATTTCAGTTAATCCTCTCAAATATCCTATGAAGTAGGTACCATTATTACTTCCTCATTTTAAGGATGAAGAAGCTGAGGCTCAGAAAATTAAGCAAACTGATGGAAGTCATATACTGGCTAAATCAATCTGTCTGACTTTGGAGTCTAATTATTAGAGTCTACTAGTTTTAAAATTGTCCTATTTTTTCATTTCAAGAATGAAGAACAGGTGCTTCCCTGGTGGTGCAGTGGTTTAGAGTCCGCCTGCCAATGCAGGGGACGCGGGTTCGAGCCCTGGTCTGGGAGGATCCCACATGCCGCAGAGTAACTGGGCCCATGAGCCACAACTACTGAGCCTGGGCTCTGGAGCCTGTGCTCCACAACAAGAGAGGCCGCGATAGTGAGAGGCCTGCGCACCGCGATGAAGAGTGGCCCCCGCTTGCCACAACTAGAGAAAGCCCTCGCACAGAAACGAAGACCCAACACAGCATAAATAAATAAAAATAAACTAATAAA
This sequence comes from Hyperoodon ampullatus, assembly GCF_949752795.1. Classification (NCBI taxonomy): domain Eukaryota; kingdom Metazoa; phylum Chordata; class Mammalia; order Artiodactyla; family Ziphiidae; genus Hyperoodon; species Hyperoodon ampullatus. The sequence goes on from NC_136933.1 coordinate 29,968,409, forward strand.
CTCCTACCCCCAACATCTTAAAAAAAACAAAAAACAAAAATGAAGAACAGAGCCTTGCATGCACATAGGCAACAGGATGGGACCTTCGGGGTGCAGCGATACGGGTATAACTTCTAATACCCATGCTCTTCATGAATTAAAAGGGTGTGATAATTATGGCTTTGGTCTTCTAGGTGATGTTGTTACGGGCTCAGGGATTCAGAGGTAGAGGTAACCTGGCAAAACGATCGCTACCCCTCCCTTTCTCCTTGGGAATTTTAGGGACAGTACACGTGAAAGCCAGGGAAGTGACACTATATTTATTGAGCTCTCACAGGGCACCAGGCCTCCTTCAAAGCATTCCATGTGTTCAAAACACTTTGTGTCATCATCACACCAGCTCCTCAGAGCAACCCTGAGAGGCTGGCGGACTGACTGTGCTCTCTCTCAGTAACTCTGAGTTGGTCCTTGTTTGATAGATACGCAAGCTGAGCTGGGAGCGGTGAGGCATCGTTTGGTCTTCTCCCTGGACTAGGGCAGTTGGCCTGGTGTCCTTCCCACCACCCCGGTCAGAATCCCCCCCCATCCAGTTCAAGGCTCTATGGAGGCCAAGGGTTATGATGCATCACATCAGTCCTTGATCCTGGGAAATGGAGCATATAAATGTGCTTTCTTTATGGATCCACTTCACTGACCAAGAGCATATCCCATTACTTTCAAGTATAAGGGAGCCTCTCGTCCTCTCAAAGGAATCCCGAACCTCTGTTTGAAGAGTCTTCCCTCAGAGATGGCGCCAAGCAGGAAGATGTTTTATTTTGTCTTTGCCTTTTTCTTCACTTTGGCTCAATTTCCGTCAGGTAAACGAGAGTAGATGGGGTCGTGACGGTGCAGATCATAAAGCTTGATGATTCTTCTGCGTACCACCCTAAAACGAGAGGAACAGTCCGCTCCCCTCTGCACGTCTCACGAGAATTCTTGAACCTGCAGTAGCATTTTCTACGAGCAAACTATGATTCCTTTTATTTGTTTTTATGTTTTTTAAATTAATTAATTAATTAATTTTTTGGGCTGCGTTGGGTCTTCGTTGCTGCGCGAGGGCTTTCTCTAGCTGCAGTGAGCGGGGGATCCTCTGTGTGGTGCACAGGCTTCTCATTGCGGTGGCTTCCCGTGTTGCGAAGCACAGGCTCTAGGTGCACGGGCTTCAGTAGTTGTGGCATGTGGGCTCAGTAGTTGTAGCTCGCACGCTCTAGAGCGCAGGCTCAGTAGTTGTGGCACACGGGCTTAGTTGCTCCGCGGCATGTGGGATCTTCCCGGACCAGGGCTCGAACCTGTGTCCCCTGCATTGGCACGTGGATTCTTAACCACTGCGCCACCAGGGAAGCCCTATGATTCCTATGAAAAAAAAAAAACAGACAAACAAACTTATTCTTGGATACCAGGAGTCCTGGCCTTCAAAAATAGAATAAAGATTCAACCTCTGTGAGTTGGGAAAACTTTTACACAGTGCTATTTCCCGCATGATATTCATATCCAAAATGTGCTTTGTTTTGAATTTAGGGTTCCAGGCAGGACTCGAGTATTCCCAGCCACTTCCAGCAGGTAGTTTAAATTCCTTTTTACTTCTAGGAACTCTGGCCCTGTTAGGTATCTCTGACTTCATGGAGATATCTCTGACTTCAGGAAGCCATGTAGATAGTGGTGAAAACAGAATTGCCTGAAATCGCAGCCCACTAACTCTACCTTCTTCTCTTCCTCTTGTTCCTAGTGCCATATCTGGATTTTCTGTTTCACAGAGAAATCTCTCTGTTACTGGATTGTAATTTTGGTCATGGAGCTTTGGACCTCGTGGCTGTTCTCATTAGCTCATGGTACTAACTACACCAAGGTCACAGGACCAAGCTGGTACCAGCCAATTAACACTGCCCTGAGAGCACGCTCGCCTATCTCTCATAGCCTGGGCTCCTACATCCAGCAAGGTGTGTCCCAATCGTATACCACTGGTCTAAAAAGGATCAAATAAAGGAGTCAGGGCGTTTCAGTGAAAACTCATCACCACTGCAGAAGAGCTGTTCACAATGAATAGCCCACTGATCTTTTTTTCTGTGAACTCACCTCATACAGGGGAAAAAAAAAGCATATTATAAACAGAACTGAAAGAAATATTCCTGGGTAATTCTAAACAAAATTTACAAGTGTTCAGACAGAATTACAGAGTGAGAAAGAGTAAGGTTGCCACTAGTCCATTCAGTGCTTACGGTGTACCAGGCAGTCTATTAACAACTTTATGTGGATTATGTCGTTTGATCTCCAAAACATCCCTTTAAGGAAGGTACTACTGTAACCACCATTTTACAGAAAATGAAGCAGAGATATAGATTAGATGTTAAATAATTTTGCCCAGGGGATACAAATAATAAGTAGTAAGCTAGACTTCCAAGTCAGGACAAGTTTTAGTTCCGTGACTCTCAACCAGGTAGAATAATGCCCAGCAATACTCATAAGCAGAGGTAGAAAACAAAATCTTCAACAAACTGTGTTGCACAAGCATTGAACAATCAGACCATATACTGCCTGGAGAAGAGCAGATGCTGCCTTAAGCAATGATTTTTCCAGTGCCAGTGGGTACCAACTGCACGTAAGCCCTGTGTATAAACGTCACCAGACAGGGTTACTAGGGTGATGGGTGGGAGAATGGGTGTTCTAGGTCTGTAGCAAATGGGAATCTAGAGGTAATCCCTGGCATTCCAAAGAGTAAGTCAGGTGAGAAATACAACAGAATCCCATATCCTACCTGATTCCATGGCTGAAAATGTTGATCCTTCCCTGATTCAGTAATGAGAATCTCAGGAAGTAGGACAGGCTGAGACAGCAAAGCACAACTATCAGCAAATCCGTGTGTAGAGAAGTGGAGCTTACACAAGCTGGGAAAGCCAGGTGGATGTTAATGCAGAAGATCCTAGGTGAGGAAGGAGACTGGAATTTAGGAGAAAATCATAAAATTAGAAGCTAGACATGAACAAGAAGTTGAGAAGCTTGAGATTCAGCTATTGATCTGAGGTGCCTTGGAGCCACAGAATTGTACTGTAGGCGTTAGACCAGGGTGGTGGAGAAGAAAGATACTGGTTTGATATTTGTTATCAGGGAGACTTTGATGTCATCTGCTGCTAGCAGGAGTGCATCTTCAGTAGAGCTCTACCTGACATCTTTGATCAACTCCAGTCAAAGAGAGTGAGAATAAGTCACCAGGGACTTTGTTTCGGAGTCGATCAGAATTCTTATCCAAAGGTGTGATGAGTGCACAGCATCAAGGAAAAGAGGAAGGTGATATGAACCCAGGCTTAGTTTCGGGACTTCCCTGGTGGTCCAGCGGTAAACACTCTGCCTTCCAATGCAGGGGATGCCACAACTACTGAGCTCGCGTGCCTCAACTAGAGAGCCCACGCTGCAATGAATGGTCCCGCATGCTGCAACTAAGACCCAACGCAGCCAAAAATAACAATAAATAAATAAATAAATAAAATATGTAAAATAAAATATCTCATTTTTCAAATTAAAAATACTTTCACAACAATAAATAAAAAATACTTTCAGGTAACTGTGGTAATAAAGAAAACTCTGAAATTACCATATATTAAGACAATAAGGACTTAAGCAATGTGTAGGATGTCATTCACATGTCTCAAAGGTATCACAGGACTCACAGGACACGCTCCCAAAAGGGATTTTTGACTTAAATCATCTTCTATTTTTTGAGAAGAAAACGTCTCCGCATTCAGCACAAGTGGCCGCCCAACTCTAAGCTTTTACCTTAAAGCACCGTCAACACCTAACTTGAAGGAAGGTGTGCTCAGCGCCCCGCGCCAGACGCGGGACACCCTCCCGGCCACGCGGAGACTCAGCTTCCGTGCGCGGCGGTACCCACCGACCGGAAACTCCCTGGGGGCGGGGCGGAGGGCGCAGGTCACGGCCCCACGCAAGCCTCTCCTCCCTGGCCCCGCCCCCCGATCTCGCAATTCCGGCCGACCCGGAAGCAGCCCTTCTGGCTCGAAGGCCTGTTACCTGGCGTGTGTTTCAGTATTTCTCGTTCAAACTCGCTCGTGGATGCCCTCAGCACCGCGTCCTCCACACCCGGAGTCCCGGGCCCCCGACCGCTACCGTCCCCGCCCGCGGGGAGCCCCGCCTAGCCGGGGGGAGCTCTGCTGCCGGGGCCGGACCTGAATCTGTTCCGGTAAAATCGCTGCGCGGCTGGTCCTCGCCCGACCTTTCTGCCCCGGTTCTTTTCACCGTCTCCGCTCCCCACCCCGCGCCTTGTCAGGTCCCTCTCGGTGTGTATTCTCCGGCCTTCGAGGGCGGCGTCGGGCCGTCCCGCCTCCTCCCGGCCCTGCGTTCTGCAGCCCCCTGTCCTCTCCTGAGTCTGCGTCCCCATCCTGGCTTCATTCTGGGGCCCAGCCCTGCTGCTCTCCAGGCGTTCCCGTCACAGTCACCTCTTCAGAGAGGCCCCTGAGCCCAGTGCTGGGGGCGTTCACCCGTCCCCGCCCCGTGACGCCCCGCGGTCTCGAATCCCATCCCACCGGCCGTGCCTGCAGGGTGTGTTTACATTCCCGGGGCCGCCCTGGAAAGCGTGCTCTTGCCGTGCAGGGGCTGCTGCATTCAATTCCTGTGACTGCAGAGGTGCGGCAGGGGGATGACGAGGAAGGAGCGAGATCAAGGGAGAACCAGGGAGACAGAGTGAGATCGCAAGAGCAGGGGTGAATCGAGGTTGGGGGAGTGGGTCCCACGGGCTTGAAAAGACCCGCTAACAGTGAAGGAGGATGACCTGGGCCGCAGGGGGATAAATGAAAATAGACGAAAAGAGGATCAGCAGAGAGATGGAAGAGGGCGGAGAGGAGGAGGGAGTTACGAGCACCAGCGGGGGCAAGAGGAAGGTAGATCCCGGATTCATTCGTTTTGTTTTTTAATTTCCAGCTTACAGTCCCGTTTACACGTATTGTGTCAGATTCCGATGATGAGGAGGTCTCAGTGGTTTTCCAGCCTTCATCACATGTTGAAAATATTCTTCAGTGCTTAGCAAGTAATTTTACACTATTTCAGTGTGTTCTTACTAAGGATATCGGTAATTTTCTATGTCAACAGGCAAAACCTAGATTAACCACTTAGTCTGATATTCAACATCTTTATCCCCTTATATGAGCTTTTAACTTAGTGGACTGTGAGCTGAAGCTTCCAGCCAAGTATATATTCCCTTTGTCGTGTCTCTGAAAGTGATCAAGGGTGAGCTGGATTGTCCCCAGAAGTAGTTGGAAGAGAGCCCCTCTGTTCATGGTGAATAAATTGCTGAGCTGTTTCCATTGCTCACCTCCTTTCGTGTTTTCCAGTGCTACCAGTTAGGTCTTCTTAAGATGATAAATTTCTTTTTATATTTTATTTTTGGCTGCGTTGGGTCTTCATTGCTGCACGTGGGCTTTCTCTAGTTGCGGCGAGCAGGGGCTGCTCTTCGTTGCCGTGCGCAGGCTTCTCATCGCGGTGGTTTCTCATTGCAGAGCGTGGGCTCTAGGCACACGGGCTTCAGTAGTTGTGGCACACAGGCTCAGTAGTTGTGGCGCACGGGCTTAGTTGCTCCGTGGCATGTGGGATCTTCCTGGACCAGGGCTGCAACCCGTGTCCCCTGCATTGGCAGGTGGATTCTTAACCACTGCGCCACCAGGGAAGCCCAGTGTCATTTTTTGATGGTTTTAATATGATGTTCTGGAAAATAGGAGTTACATACTTGAGATTATTGTGATTAAAATCGTGAAAGGAAGTGGCTCTTGCTCAGGAATAGGAAATGTGATTTTTAGGGGCAGGCAGGGGTGAGAAGGGCAAACCCTGCGCTGTCCCCTCCAGGCCGTGTCATTCCTGTGAGGACAGTGCTGGTTCCTCTCCGCTGGCCGTTTCTGCTGACCCCCTTGCGTGCTCCAACCCAGCAGGGAGTCATGAGGCCACTCGACAAGGGAGGGCCCGGACTCACAAACTAAGCGAAGATCAAAAGCCTCTCTCCAGGGAGGAGGGAGAAGAGGGCACTTGATGCTGAAGGGAGCCGGAAGAAAGAGCAAGAATGCTGTCGAAGGTCAGGGAGCCGGGAATGGGAGGGAGACTGAGAGGCTCGGGACCAAGAGGAAGGGAAACGTCTTCCCGTCCTCACCGGAGGTGACCCTGTGCTCAGCAGGCACGGAGGAGACCGCGGGGGCTCTCACACTCACTGCTGCCACGGAGTATGTGGGCTTCCGTAGGATGGGAGGGTGTTCTGAGGAAATGGGCAGAAAAAGCCATCTGCCCGTCTCCTGTTGAACGCTTCTGAGTCCCTGTGGTTTCACTGGCAGCAGGGGACGGTCTTTGCCACTTAGTGAGTCCCTTCCTGTGTGTGGCTGAGGCGTAGGGAGTGGGTGTGAGAGGCACACCCTCCGCACCGAGGGAGGATCTCAAGGCTGATCTTGGCTGAGAAAGAAGCTTTCCACGTGTCTTTATTAATTCCTTGATTTGACCGTCAAAACTTTCATTGATTTCTGTCAAATAATCTCTTTCTCCGTTTTCGTCTTTAATCTTTTATTTAAGCTTTTGTTTCTTTTAACTTTATCTTCTTGATTTGTAACAATTTGAAATGTCAACTCACTCTTGTTTCCTTTTACTTTCTCCTGGTTTATAAAGTTGAACAAGCCCTCTCTGCTTCTATTAAGTGTATTTAAAGTTAAACACTTTTTCCAGGTAACAACTGCGGCCCTATTCTGTGGAGTTGATATGTTCATTCTTCATGGTGATGATGACTCACTCGAATTGGCAGTGGTCATTCGATTGTAGTGTAACCCTGTTGTTTAAACTGTCATTGTCTTTCAGATTGTTAGTTTTGTTTGTACTACCTGATTATTGTTTATTTTCATTTTCATTTTACTGTGGTAAGCATATGTGGCCTATTTGATATATTCTCTTTTACATTTAGCTAAAATTTTCTCTGTGGCTAATTACAAAGTCAAATTTGATGCGTGCACTGGATGTACTGAAGTCTCTACATTGGAATAAATGGGGATAAAAAGGCTCTACATTTTGGATGTACACACATATACCCACACGTTCATTAAAGTATGTGTGTATGTGTCTTCCAGGGAATCTGGCCTCCTGGGAAGAAGGCCAGACTCAGGGACCATGCCCTGCCCACCAGCCCTCCGAAGCTCCATCTACTCTGAACAATAGCACTAGAGCACTTCCTCAGCCCCGTCTTGCTGTACTTTCTGCCACTGCTCCACCCTACAGCCTAGAGGTAGGTATGCATCATTACTTTGGGATCTTGCTTCTGAGCCTGGGACTGTTGGTGGGCAACTGGGAGGTCCCTCCCTGCCCTCCTGTGCTTGCAGGACTGTAGAGCAGCATGAGCAGTTGCCTGGTTCTGGGCACACTTAGAAAATACTGCACAGCCTCCAGGCAGCAAGGACCTCCTCTTTAGCTTTCCACGCTTGTTCTCGTGTACCTATTCCAGGGCCTCTGAGGGGTCTTAGGAAATTTTTCATTGAGCATGGCCAGCCGTGGACTCCCTCCCCAGGCCTTGCAGGCAGGCTCACATGGTTGCTGGTCCCCAGATGACTTAGAATGTTTTCTAGAGGCTCAGGCAGGCCAGAAAGTCCTCGTCTCGTCTCTCCTGTCAAAATGGCCACTCCAGGCCTCCTGAAACAAACTTGGGAAATGTGTGGACACTCGTTTCTGGAAAGGGCGCCGGGAATGACTTGAAAGCATCCGTGTGTTTGTATTTTGTGGAAGCCTCTGTAGTCTGCTTCAGTAAACTCGATACCCTGCGTGGGGAGAGAAAGCTGATTCAGTGTTTTTTAACAAGAGTGATAGATCATAATTGTTGTAATAAGTACAATCACAATGATTAACATCAATAATGATAATGGTCTTTATGACAAGAGCAATAAGAAGAAGAAACTGAAGGAGATGGGAGAATAGACCACAGACCTCAGTGAATGAGTGATCAGATACCCAGTAGGATTGGGGCGGTTCGAATCAGAGTCCTAGGTCTGCTCCTTGAAACGCATTCTCTGAAGGTGAAGGACAAGCAGCAAAAGAGAAAAAGAAACACCGGAAGTGGGGCATAGGTGAAGGCAAGGGCTCCTAGGAGATCATCTGCAGGAGAGACTTGCCAGGAAGAGAGGAGCCCAGGTCCAGGGCCTCCCTGCCGCCCCATCCCATCCCCTGGACGTCTGGCAGCTGTGGGGGTCTCCCTGGAAGGCAGGGATCCCTGCTCCCCTACAAGGAACATTAAGCCCCAGCGCTCTCAGCCCTGAGTTCTGGCTGCCTGTCTGCCATCTGCTCTTCCTGGGTCCTTCAGTATCTGTCCACCTTTGTTCCAGTATCTCTGCCTGGGGCTGCTGGAAGGTGTCATCTCCCTTCCTGTGGCTGGCAGGAAGCCTGGGAATAAAACACCAGATGAAAAAGGGGGCAATAATTATGAACAAATCAGAGGATGGGAAAGATTTTTAATCATATGAGTACTTGTAAACTGTAGACACTCAAAAAATTAATTCAGAGCCAGAGCTAGATCCCATTCTACCTGGAGTAGACTTTATGAAGAACTCCGTGAGATCCTCCGTGATAGAAGGATGGTTTAAGGGAAGATGCAGTGACGTGTGGCACTCTGTGGACAAGAAGATAAAGTTGAGCCAGAGCCTTCTTCTTAAAAATGCCATGAAATTTGGTGTAACTACAGAAAGCAGGAAATTCATATTAACTTGCTGTAAAAACTCCTCCAAAACAGGCATAGCATACGAACACTCATCGCCCAGAAGTGCTCAAAGAAATGGATGTACCTCTGTAAACATACGAAGGTGCACAGACATATAGATATGGACACGGGAATAGCTCTCTATATTGACAGTGGGAGGGCAACGTATTGAAACAATGATACAATAATGTAAACGTGCCTTGCTTAATCTTCTCTGACTGGTAACATTAACAAAGTGAAAAATCCTACTTCATATGATGAAAGAAAACTGGATTCTCATACGTTGCAGATAGAACAAAAGTGTGCTACATTTGGGGGTTAGCAACCAGGCAATATCTGTTCACTTTTAAAATACACATGAGCCCACAACTAGAATGCATCTTCTCCCAATCTCCCTCAAAGTAATAAACTCATTATTAATTAAGAATGCCAAGTATTCATTCATGTTGACATCACTGTAAGAGGCAGGAGAAACCAACTTAAAATCGAGCAGTGAGCAAATGGTTGCTTAATTTGAGGTTCGTTCCTGTATTGGAACAATAGAGAAATTTAAGGAATAAATTCTGTCTCTGGCAGAACGCTCAGAGAGCATTCCAGCCTAATTTTTTTTTCAGTTTTTTTTTTTATTGTGATAAAATACACATAGCATTTACCATCTTAACCATTTTACGTGTACAGTTCAGTGGTGTTAGGTGGTATTACGTTTATTCATACTGTTGTCCAAACTATCACCACCATCCATATCTAGAACTCTTTTCATTTTGCAAAACTGAAACTAAATCCATTAAACAATAAATAGCTTCCTGTTCCCTCCTTCCCTGTCTCCTGTCCACCATCATTCTGCATTCTGTCTCTAATGTACTGTATTGTTCTATGTATTCCTTTTTTTGTATGTTTTAATACTTCTTTATTAAATTAAATCATAACATATTTTTGTCATATCATTTCCTTTGTTATCTTTACCATTAACATGGATTTTATAGGTTGACATGTCTTTCACATCTTTCCATTTCTCTCTAATCCTTTCAGTAGTTTTTACTTAATCCTTACTTACTTATTTCTTTTTTCCTTTGCTGATATTAAAGCCTGTCATCCATGTAAATTAATGACTTTTTAGTATTGTCATTTTCCTTTCTCTTATCTCCCACTGTGGTCTTTTCTCTTAAATTATTAATAAATCTTAATTTATTTTACTTCGGAAGTTTTGGAGCTCTGTCAAGTCATTTTTCTTTCTTCTGCTTATAATCTCTTACTTTCATTTTTGTAATTACACTTTGAAGTTCTGTTAAGGTTTTTAATAGTTTGTAGTCTGTCCATTACTAAAATTATTGGATAGTTTTTTAAAATTAATTAATTTATTTATTTTTGGCTGCGTTGGGTCTTTGTTGCTGCCTGCGGGCTTTCTCTAGTTGCAGCGAGCAGGGGCTTCTCTTCGATGCGGTGCGCGGGCTTCTCATTGCAGTGGCTTCTCTTGTTGCGGAGCACGGGCTCTAGGCACGCGAGCTTCCGTAGTTGTGGCTCGCGGGCTCAGTAGTTGTGCCTTGTGGGCTCTAGAGCGCAGGCTCAGTAGTTGTGGTGTGCGGGCTTCTCATCGCAGTGGCTTCTCTTGTTGCGGAGCATGGGCTCTAGGCATGCGGGCTTCAGCAGTTGTGGCTCGCAGGCTCAGTAGTTGTGGCTCGTGGGCTCTAGAGCGCAGGCTCAGTAATTGTGGTGCACGGGCTTAGTTGCCCCGCGGCATGTGGGATCTTCCCGGACCAGGGCTCGAACCCATGTCCCCTGTATTGGCAGGTGGATTCTTTTTTTTTTTTCTTGCGGTACGCGGGCCTCTCACTGTTGTGGCCTCTCCCGTTGCAGAGCACAGGCTCCGGACGCGCAGCCTCAGCGGCCATGGCTCACGGGCCCAGCCGCTCCGCGGCATGTGGGATCTTCCCAGACCGGGGCACAAACCCATGTCCCCTGCATCGGCAGGCGGACTCCCAACCACTGTGCCACCAGGGAAGCCCTGGCAGGTGGATTCTTAACCACTGCACCACCAGGGAAGCCCCTGGATAATTTTTAAATAATGTTTTGCTCCAAGGCATAGGGTTCCTTGAATATTAATATTCAATTTTATTTTACCCCAACCTTTCTTATGCTTTAGTCTTTTAATAGTTACTGCTTTGGTTATTTTTTCCAAGTTATTTTCATTGAGTTGAGTTCTCCTTAAGCCACATCAGTTCATGGTAATAGTTTGGAGAGAATAGCAGGAGCTCCTCCTGGCTCAAAGAAATGACTTTAACACAGGACATTTGGAAAGTTTGTGGGACCTGGTTGAGGTTTTCCACAATCTAAGAAAGATCAGCTCCTGAGGGGCTGCTTTTATTTACAGTTCTCATCCACTCATGACCTTCTTTGATGCCTTCTGTTTTGAAGTGTGGGCAAAGCACAGTGATACCTAGGTACATTCCTTCCCACTCACAGGGCTGTTCTGTTTCATGTGCATAGTGGTTCCCTGGATGTCCCTGGATGTCCTTAGAAGAAAAATCCTCAAGGTAAAAAAAATTATTTTATGTTTCAATTTAAATCTGCCCTGAAGTCAAAACCTAACATAATCCCATGGACAATGCCTTATTAGTCTTCCTAGATTTTCCTTCCTTGTCCTTGGATTCTCCCATGTGCTCTTGATAACTCAGTAGGTAAACCATATTTATGGAGTATCTTCTGGACATTGTGAACTGTCCTAGATATTGACTACCTTTCCCCAATTATCAGATCCTTGCATTAATCTGGGGTTTTTCTTTCAGATCTGATTGAAAGTACTCTCCTCCCTGCTGGGTGACTCACAGAGGAAAATAAGAAGAAACAGTGCCCAGAATCCAGCTATCACGCCACCCACCCACCCACAGACATTTAAATAACCCTCCAGTTCCTCAGTCCCCTCAACTCACCCTAGAAGATTCCACTTCCTCATCAGAGTGCATGCATACAACGGGCAGAGAGCAAAGCTCGAGAACCACCCTGGCGCTACTTGTCTCTGTGATGCTGAAGTCATTCTCCTTCCTGTGTGTTACAGAGAAGATTCAAATTTCCAGGTATGGACCAATGTCTGGGGGAGGGGCATCCTCACTATTCTAAGATCAGGTACCTCAAAGCTTGGGGTAGAGGCAGGTGATTGAGGGGTGTAGAACATAGAACCCAGTCCAAGTGCACTAAAACGGAAACACTGGGAGAAGAGCTTAGGGCACAACTGGAGCAAGGCTTCCAACCACTTTCTGGCCTTGTGGCCACGGAGGAGGACAGCAGGGGCTCGGAGGGGAAACCATGGACTCGCGTCAGTTTCCGAGATCAATGTCCGTTTTCTCTCTCTGCAGAGTTTGTAAGCTTTGGAAGATGCTAGTTGAACATTCTGCACTATGGAGATGTGTACCTGACACCTTACAAGGTACGTATGGCCTCTATTTGGGAAAATGCTTGAGGGTCTCTGCTGTAAACCGGGCATGGCAGTTCTTACACAAAACCCATGCTGGGCTCCTTGGAGCAGGTATATATGACGGCTCAGTGAGCTTTGATATTGTCCAGGGGCCCTGAATATCTGTCATTCCACTCCGTGATTCAGGTTGAAGGCAGTTGATTTTTGTCCTTTGATCATCGGAATGCTTGGGTGTTGCAGGGAGAGGCCCCGGTTGTCAGGCATCTCTTCCAGAGACACGTGAGAACAGGGTTCCAGTCACTGAGTGTGGGGCTGTACGTGATCTGAAGCATAAAACCTTCTGAAGTCATTCCAGCTTTAATTAAGGAAGCTGGGAAGAGGTGCCCTCACCACACTGAACTCTAGTTGCATGTTCTATACTTGAGGAAATTCCCAATCACCAGACTTCCCCAATCCTCACAAGTGTGGAACTATACAACTGTGATATTTCAGAGTCACAGATCTTCAAGGAAAGTGACTTGTCTCCACTGCTTTTCTAACACAACCTTGTCCTGGACCCTCCTCTTACCTTCCAAGGCAGGCAGATGATGAACCTGCCCAGGCTGCAGGCTCTGTGTTTCCTGGAGTTGGTGGACGTTCCCCTAGTGCCTGACTAGGGGCTCATGATGGCTGTCTCTGAAGTTGATTGACTCCACAGCCTAAAACTGGTGACCTCCTTCTCGTCAGGTGGATTCCTGCAGGCGGTAGCCCAGCATCTTCAGAAGCTCAGTATGAGAGTGGGCTCAACAACCAAAGTATTGTCTCAACTAGAAAGGGTGGATTCCCTGCTATAACTGGAGCTAAAATATTCCTCCCAGCACTGAAGCCTTCCTCTCTGCTTCTAACATCCTCTCTGTTTGCCTCAGAATGCCAGATTCCAAGTCCTGCAGCTCCTGGAAGTCCACGCCTCAGGCCAGGGGAGGGAGGATGCCAGGGCTCTTCTGCAGGAGGTGCCGCTCCGCTGTGTGGTCACTTTCAATTCCAGGCCACACTCACCCGCCAGGTGGTGGAAGCGATGCCCCAGTGTAACTCAGGCCTACTCACCGTCCTCACCTGCACGCCCTGCGTCCTTTCTATCTGTCCCCTCCCTGCCAAATGGTTATCCCTCTGGGGTTCCAAGTTTTCAGAGGCATTTTAAACCATGAGAGGACACAACTCACATTAAACTGTGGTCAGGGAACAGACTTTTGAGCCAGATACACGTGAGCGTGAAGCATAGTTCAACCAATTATATGCTACGTAGTTTTTGTTAAGTCACATGAATCCTTTCCAGGTTGGTTTCATGAAAGGAAAAGTGACAATAATAATGGCAAATGAGGGAATTCCCTGGCGGTCCAGTGGTTAGGACTCTGCACTCTCACTGCCGAGGGCCCAAGTTCGGTCCCTGGTTGGGGAACTAAGATCCCACAAGCCGCACGTGCCGCGGCCAGAAAAAAAGAAAAAGTAATAATAATAATGGCAAATGAATAAATGGCAAGATTATAAGAATACTCCTGTTACCTAATATGTGATCAATATTGATGACAGGTTTGGGTAGAGGGCTTCTTAGATCTCCCGTAAGAGTTATCCATAGACTTTGTTGTCTGTACTTTCTGCTCAGTTTGCTTTGAACCTAAAACAACTCTAAAAAAATAAAGCATTTTTAGAAAAAGAATGAAAGGATATCATCTGTTTTCCTTAATTCCATATATGTGATTTACCTAATTAGAAAATATTTGATTAAAAAAGGTATGCCTTGATTAGATCTACATTGACTTGGAATCCAAATTAATCAGGGTGTGTCTTTCGATTTACATGACTGATGAGATATCTGTAGGAATATCTGTAGCTATCATGATGGTGAACCGAGTTACTTTGTCACATCATGTGATCCGTCTGTTACGAACTGAATTGTGTGCCCCCAAAAGTCAAATATGGAAGCCATCCTCAGACCTCAGAGTGTGATGGTATTTGGAGATTAGGCCTTAAAAGCGGTGATTAAGTTAAAATGAGGTTCTTAGGGTGGGCCCTAATCCACTTTGGCTGATGTCTTTGCAAGAAGCAGAGATTATGGCACAGACATGTCCAGCGGGAAGACACAGGGAGAAGACAGCCATCCAGAAGCTAAGACGGGCAGCCTTGGAAGAGACCAGCCCTGGCTTCACTTTGATTTCGGACTTATAGCCTCCAGAACTGTGAGAAAACCAATTTGTTTAAGCTGCCCAGTCTGCGATACTTTGTTACAGCAGCCTTAGCAAACCAATACAATGTGTGTAGTAGGAAATAACCTCATCTTTTGAAATGTGAAGAGTGTAGATTCAGAAGGCATGGTGACAATCTGAAATATTTATGGAGCAAATATTTGAAGTATTTCTGTTTTACTTTGCAAAACATAGTAGAGTTGCCAGAAATACTTGAAAACAACTAGGAGTAGTGATTCTGTGTTTAGACAGGGGTCAACTTCGTCGTCGTGTGTGTCAGTCAGATGCAGTCATGGAAAAGGCAGGTACGAGGAGTCACCTGCTATTGGGATTTTGATGGGGAAATCAGATTAATAGTCCAAGGGACATAGAAAACGTTCTGGTCTTGGTAAGTGCCTGTTGAAATGAGTAAGTGTGGATTAAACTGAGCAGGAAAAATGTAGAGATGTAGCTTGATGAGAAGTGAAAAAAGTACATTGGGGATCCCCATGTGGCAGAGGACCTGAGTCTGGGGTATCAGAAGGCAGAGGGGTTGTAGGTACAGGTTGGGGCTCCTGATTAATGTCAGAGGTGATATTCCAGGTGAAACCTGGATGTGATGTGTATTGCATAAGGAATACGAGCATAGGAGACAGAACAAAATTAAAATTATAGACGCGTCATTTCTAGCTGTGACTTTGTTATATGATTAAATTTTTGGACCTCTTTTGTGTATGTCATTTGTTATATTGGTAAACAAACTAAAATCACCAGGTTTATTTTAAGGCCTAAATGAGTGAATCTACGTAAATATCCAAAAGCACTAAGTCATGTTTGATGCAAACTTTTTTTTTTTTTCTTTTTCTGGACCTCAGGTACAAATGGGTGAGTTAATCCTTCTTTTGTTTATGATGCATTATCATCATTTTCCCATGAAATATATTTAGTTATTGGTATTTTAGGGGAGAATTTACACTTTATAATTGCTTTCTCTGTGTGTCTCTTGCACACATTTGTGTGCATATATATATATGCATGTACACATACGTGTGTTTGTGTATAGTGAAATGCAGGGATATTGCAGCTAATGAAGATTAGTGCAGAACAGGATTTCAAGGATTTCAGCTACCCCTTTACTAAGATAATCAGATGGACTTACCCCAGCCATCCTTGACACAGAGGGCTCAGACAGTGCACGACCATAACACTATGACTCATGTACCCCTGCTACCTTCTGGAGCAGCGGATGTTAAGGACTAGACCGGAAGGGTGGGTGCCACGGTTCCTCCAAGTGGAATAAGTCCTTAAGTTACCTCCCTCATAAAAGAGACTTTTAGTTGATTGACTTCCAGGTCCATGGGGGTCAGATCCACAGAGTTAAGGGAGCACTGCCATGAATGTGGGGGAACCCCTGCCAGTGTGTACGTCAGAATAATGAAATCTGAGACTTCCCAGTGTTTACCTGCAGGTGGGAACCAAAATCTACCTGCAGCGTGGGTCAGGGGTCACTGGTTTGGAGTCAGGGAGAGAACTGAATAACTCTGGGTACCACCGGCTAATTAACATATGAAGCTCAATACTTTCCATGTTCTTGTCTGTAAGTTATTTGTATTTCTACTTTTTAAATTAACAATCACAGTTAAAGTCTTGCTTTTGAGCCTGGGAGAGGAGTAGAAACCTCTGTGTGTTTCCAGTAGAGTGTGCACTGCATGTTTGTTGGTGAGACTGGGAGTCACACCCAGGTGAAGGTTTGGGGCTTCGTGAAGGTGTGCACAGGACTGGAGTCTCACGGCTTCTTCTCGATCCTCAGCTCTGCCTGCTTAGTGCTTGGACTGTCTTTGAGTGAAAATCCAGAGAAAGACTGCTCGCAGCTGAGTTACTGACAATGCAGTCATTGGTGAGTAAGCAGTGCCTCTTTTTGCTGGAGTTGCACACGCTGCTGCTGACAGCAGATGGGCAGGTTTCTCTTACTTGCATACATGTTCTAAGCGCAGTCAAGAAACATTCAGGGATCTGAGCTCCAGTGAAATTTCCCCAGGACTCTGGGATGGTTGTCACGGGTCAGGAACTCCTTAGTAACTAGTATCCTTCCTAACATCACACTCTTTTATTCCAGCCTCCGCTAAGCTTGTGTATTTACAGAAGAGGTGAGAGAAGTTTTCTTTCTCTAATCTGTCCATGGTCTCACTGGGGAATAATTCACTCGTTAATCACGTTAGTGGCTATCGTGGTCTAAGGTTGTGGTGAATAGAGAGGAGGGAGGAGGAGAACATTACAGTCCAATAGGGAGGCCGAGGTCTCATCAGGTGGGTTCAGTCAGTCCTGTCTTCACAGGTCCTGGGTGCGGGCTGTGAGCTGTGAAGGGAGCACGAGAGAAGCTGAGGCCAAAGGAGGCATGAGGAATCATTCATTTATTTTTTTCCAATTTTAAAGTTTTGATAGAATATATTTGCTCTTTTAGGAACTTCTTAAAAAGAAAATTAACCCTTTTTTCATTTTTGGTAACTGGAATTAATGTATAGGGAGTATTATTTCCTTAATTGTGGCTCCATATTGAGGAGGAATAGAGTAAAATTTAAGACCCTGTGGAAAGTTTTGAAGAACTAGATAGACCAAAACCAGTCAAGAGGCTTCTGTTATCCTTTAGCAGAGAGACAAGCTAAAGAAAGGTGACAGTGAGGACTGGTGTTTGAGGTCCCAGAAAAAATTGAGAGTGGGGGTCCTCCCACCAGAGGGATGGGTCAGGCTGCGTCTGTCCTTCAGGACAGCCACCCCAGAGTCCCCCCGGCTTGTGCTGCTGGACCATCTGACCTTGTACCTTCTTATGAACACCCAAGTTCTGTAGAGTTCAGCGAGACCACGCCTGTTGATACCAAGTCCTGTATGAAACTTGTTCATTTCTGAATAATGCTGGAGATGGTTTCAAGGTTCTTGGACATTTTAATAAGTAATAGACCAAGGCTTGTATTTAATACATGTCTGCTTAGGTAGGGAGAACTTCATTAGTTCATTGGATCTTTCAATACTCATAACAGGTTATTAAACCATTTAATAGATGAGTCTGAAGTTCATTTAGGGGAATGATACAACTACAGTTATGGTTTAAAAGTGGCAAATCATAGTTATCGTTTGCCTTGGATGTGTCAGTAAGTTATTTGAAATTAATCAGGAAGAGTTTTATGAATTTTCAAATGCAGCTTTTAATCACGTCTGAACTCACAATTACCAGTTTTTTGGGAAAATTTCCATGTTTTTTTTTTGTTACACCACACTTCATGTGATATTCCTTTATAATAAAGTTTTATTAATTCAGACTGTGTATATCTCTGTGATATATTGAAAAGCAGATGCCAGCTCAGCACTGAGAATGAACTGATGGGAACCCCAAACTCAGTTTGATCTTTCTGTACACCCAGCTTCTCCGCCCCTTTCCTCAGTGCTGCCACGTCAACCCTCCTGCTCTGGACATTAGTAGGGGCTGCTCTGTCTGAACCACAATATCCATGTTTAGGAATCAGTGACGTTTGAAGATGTAGCGATCAGCTTCACCCAGGAAGAGTGGGCCCTGCTGGACACATCCCAGAGAAAGCTGTTCAGAGATGTGATGCTAGAGAACATCAGTCATCTGGTCTCTGTGGGTGAGTCTGTGAACATTTATGTGTGTATGCAGGTAGGTAGGTAAGTAGGTTGGTAGGTACGTAGGTAGGTAGGTATTCATTGATTCAGTCAATAAGTATCTAGAACAGCTTCTGCGTACTCACTCCACTCCCTGTCCTGATTCTTTCATAGACCTTATAACTACATGAGAGAAAGTTAATATATTACTTACATCTAGTTTGTCACCCAACTAAAGTGTAGTCTTGACCACAATTTAATGTCTTCCTTGCTACTCAATCTCTAACACTCAGAACAGACCCAGGAACTCAATGAATGTTTCTGAATGCATAAATAAATTGAATAAATATTTTCTAAATATTCTGCTCTAGTCACTATGCTGAGGCTTGACAGCAGACTAGAGAAAATAGCAAAACCTTGATTATTCTTGTGGAACTTATGTTTACTGGTGTCTGTTTGAAAATAATATTCAACCGACTGTGGAGACATTTAATTTCTCCATTTTTTTAAAGACTGAGGATTCTGTGTTCTGTCTTCGAACTTGGCCATGGACATCCGCATCCAGAGGTCTTCACTATTTTGGTCACATGATCTATACTTCAGTGTTTCCTCTGCTCATGGTGTTGTTGCCTGGGCTGAACTTCAGTGGTCTCCTTGTTCTTCCTCAGTAGCGTGTCCTGAAATTGATGATAATGCCCTTTTATTAGCACAGAACTCAAAATCCACCTTTTTTCCATGAACAGGGTATCAGCATTGCAAATCAGATGTGATTTTCCAGCTGGACCAAGGTGAAGAGCTGTGGATTGAAGGAAGAGGATTTTTCCAAAGCCACAGTCCAGGTATGCAGCAGCAGCCTGTGCTTCAGTATGAGGAGATGCCTAGTCAGTGAGTGAGTATGTACTTAGAAACATCAACTGAAGATTTTGTTAAGTGAGTGAGGTTTTCTAAAACATAGGTGAACGACATTGGGGCAAAATTCTTTAGATGTTATTATTCCTTACATATTTCAGTCACATTCACGTGTACTCCTGCCATTATCATTTTTTGGCTTTAGGGAAAGTTAAACTTTCACATAATAACTCTTGTTCTCATCCTCCCCTTTGAAGGTTTTCCCTCTCTCTACCCAACATCTCATCTCCATTTTAATATTTTCATATTTCAGTCCTGAAAATCTTTACTAATTGTCAATGCCCTATAATGTGTTTCTGTTTCCTAGAGTATTCCCTATTGAAGTACCAATTTTTGAAACATACTCATAAAGGTCTTGGAGCTTTTCAACATTTTCATTCCCCAATGGCATTCTAATTTTTTTTTCCAATTATTTTAGGCAGGGAAAGTGCCCTTAAAGAAATGTTAGCCACACAGCATATCAGCAGGAAAGACACATCTACAATCATCCCACTGGTAAGTTTCCTGAGTGTTAACCCTGGTCATCCAAATTAAAGACCTGGCAATGGAATGTTAGTAATTGAGCACAATAGCCTGATTTACATTAAGTTGGGATTAAGCTATGTCTGAGCAAAACGTTATGGGTGGTTTGAATTTAGTGCAGAAATTAACCTGAGCTCAAAACCATAACCTCAGATCTTAAAAAAAAAAGGGTCAACTGCATAAACATTGCTCATATGCCTAGTCTTTGAAACATATTGCAGTCTTCAAAATTAACCTATAACCTCTGCAGCTGGGAGGCTATAAAGAGAAAGCCTTTGTGTATGTAGGGAGTAACACATCAGGCGTATGCAGGTCATATCGGAAGGATTTTAAATGGAGACTCTCACTGAATGCTTTGTTTTAGATTCACGTGTAGAGAAAAGAATGTATGTATGTGGACAAACCGTTAATAGCCTTTTATCTCCTTCCCAAAAGCAGGTATCTCACGCTCCAGAGGATCCCTTCGAATGTAATGATTTGGGAGAAGATTTCACTCATAGCTCCACACTGAGTCAACATTTGTTAACTCACATGGAAAAGACACCCTATATCAACAAACAGTGTAAAAAATCCCTTAGTGACCAATCATACCTTAATCAACATAAGCAGATCCACACTAGAGGTAAATCGTGTGAGTGCCATCTATGCGGGAAAGCCTTCAGTAATTGCTCTAGCCTTAGAAGACATGAGATGACTCACACTGGAGAGAAACCGTATGAATGCCATATCTGTGGGAATGCCTTTATCCAAAGCTCTGACCTTAGAAAACACAATCTAACTCACACCGGAGAGAAACCATATGAATGTCATCTCTGTGGGAAGGCCTTTAGTCAGTCCTCTAACCTCAGACAGCATGAGAGGACGCACACTGGAGAGCAGCCGTATGAATGTCAGCTCTGTGGGAAAGCGTTCAGTAAGTGTTCTGCTCTTAGACGACATGAGAGAACTCACACTGGAGAGAAACCGTATGAGTGTCATCTTTGTGGAAAATCCTTCAGCCAGTGTTCTGCCCTTAGACGACATGAGGGAACCCACAATGGAGAGGAAATTATGAATGCCTTCAGTAAGTATTCTGACCTCAGATGACATGGTATTATAAATGTAACAAACGTGGACAAGACTTCAACCATAGCTTTAACATTTAAACACACCAGAGGACTCACATCGAAGAAAACGCCGTAATCAACGGGGAAGATCCTTCGGTTATCCTTATTCAACTTGACATACGCAAACTTATAGGGAAGAGAGTGCATATGTGTGATATTTTTGTGGCAAAACCTTCAGTCAGTGGTCTGACCATAGATGACATGAGAGAACGCATACTGTCAATAATAACAACAGCTCTAAACTTTAAACACACTAGGGGACTTGCATCAGGGAGGATCCAGGTCTGCCATCAATGCGAAAATGCTTTCATTTATAATTCATGGTTAAACAACATGAGCAAACTCCATTTGGGAGAGCCCCTAGGTCTAATCACTGTGAACAAACATTCAGCCAAGCACAGTCTTGATGTGCACGAGAAAACTCAGTGAAGGAATGAATAACCACTACAACAGGAAGTAAGAAGATGAAGGCTCCTAAGGAATACCAAGTCATTCATCCAGGAGAAGTGATTCAGTGTAAAATCATGAGAAATCCTTTATTCATAGAGCCACACTTGTGGCACCTGTGTGGATTCAGACTGTACAAAACATGCTCAGTGTCATGAAAGAAGGACGACACTTCAGTGATCTCTCATTTCATCATCAACGTCAAGGTTCTCACACTGAGGAGACAGCAGTCCTAAAATCAATGTGGCGAAAACTTCATCTAGACTTCACGTTCAGAAAAGCTAAGTTGAGGGGGTGAAAAACCCTTTAAAAGAGGCTTTAACATACAATTCAGCAAATAATTCAGAACTTTGAGAGAACTATGGGGAAAAACCTGACATATAAATGCAAACAGTAAAGTGATCTGGGAATACTGAATGCAGAATTTTGTAAGAAATTAAACTTTTTCCAATAGATTGTTTGTAAATATTTAAACAATAAAGTCGGTTGCTGAAAAGTGTAGTCTGTTGGTGAAGTTGTAGTTTTCTCCAAGCAGCTGCAAACACACAGATCCGGGTCTGCACTCCATGGCGTGTTGGGGAGACTCGGCCCGATTCTCTGTCTTCCCTTTCTCCACAGCCCCTTCCACACAGCTCACCTCCACTCATTCCAGCTTCCCACCAACATCAGCTGTCTCATCTATGCACTGGTGGTGACACAACAGGGGCCTTCACCCCACTGGCTGGTTTCTCAATGTGCCATGACCCTGGCCTACCAGGTGGACAGTAGCATGGATGTCTAGTGTAAACCACGGGGTAGTCCCCAGCCTGTCTCTGCCCCTGGGCAGCTCCACGGGGTCAGAGAGACGGGCAGCTCTGCTGTTCGAGGCCAAGAACACTCCTGGGATTTTTCCGTGAAGCCCCTGAGTTGAGCTAGCTGGGGGCAGGAGCTCATCGTACGACGCCATCCCACATCTTATTCAGGTGAGTCCTGAGTTACACACCTGCTTGCTTCACCAACGGAGCCACTATTGTGCCCTCCCCGCCAACACACACGCACACAGCAGCCCTGAAAAGAAGACCCCAGCAATATATCCCCTAACCTATCACACCACACAAGCCTGTCTTATTAACTTAATGTTCTTTTCCCCAAGCAAAATGAAAGTTCTCTCAAAGCAGGTCTCTCCTGCTTTGTGCCTAGGGCTTGGAAATGTGTTGACCTTCAACAAACTTCCATACTGAACCTAAACCTCAAGGGAAGTGTTCTCAAGAGATAACTTGGCCGATTTGTGCTCTTTGCAAACCAGCAAAATCCCCAAATCATAGCTTGACGGGCTGATTAAATAAGCACATCTCGGGTTGAAACTTACACATCATTTTTTTAAAAAAAAGTGATTCTACTGTTCAGCTAGGGTGGAAACAGTCGTGTGCGAGGATGATGAGCAACCAAAATTCAACATCTTGGTGCTCTGGCTGGAGGGGTATTGGCTGTGATCAGGCAGCGACACATGGAAGTGTGAACAAGGGTTAAGTGGAACAAACTAGTGAGAAGTTCAGATCTGGAAGACAGACCCCATGGGTTATTTCCACTGTCACAGCCCATGAGACCTTGTTACTGAACCTTTCTGTGGTTCAGTTTCCTCCATTCTAAGGTAGAAGGAAGCTTAGTGCCTCTATCTTAGAGTTGTAATGAGTACTACTGAGTTGATAACTGTATACACCAAGTTGTTACTGCAGGTAGTAGGCACTTTGTGTTTGCAAATAGAGAATATTTTTTATATATTGAGATCTGGAAACACCATTCTTCCTTACCTCATTCTTATATTGAAATATTACATATCACCTAAAAATATAATAGATTTGTATTACGACTACATTTAATCTGCTTAGGACATACATAATTTACCCTAAAGCTATAGTTGACTTTAGCTGTGATCCTGGGCCACAAATGAATTTGAGACTTATTTGGTGGCTTAGTCAGAAATCACCTCCTCTGCCTGTGTCTCCAGGAGGGAAGGGCCTGGTGCTGCTGGGGGCAGGGCCTGTGTAGGTGCTGGGGCCCCCAGGAATGACGTGCACACTCCCTTCTCAGAGGAGCTCATGTCCCACTGGAATCTCTCTACACTGACCTATGCATGTGAGTGTGCTGGGCATTTTCAGTGAGATCAAGGGATTTCCGGACTGATCACATAAAGTCATGACCACAGAGGGGTAGCATCACAAAATGAGAGGTATTGGGTGGCACAAAGGTGCAGCTTCCCTATCAAGGATAACTCCTTCCAGAAGCTAGAGTGTGGGACCACCACCAGGAAAGGGAAGATAACAAGGGAACACCTGGGGGAGAAGGAGTTTGGAAAGGGGTGGTGGTTTCATTGTCCAGATGAAGTCTCTCAGCCCAAAGATGGGGAGTCTCTTGGTCAGAGAACTATAAAAGGCCAGCAGCAGCTTAGAGACTTGTATAGTCCATGGTTTACCTTATCTATGGTCAGCAAATGTTGGGTGCATTTTCACAGGGGATGCACAGCAGGCAGGCTCTAAATGGTTAAAAATCTAATGTGAGCTATGTTTAAAACAATTCAGTATATAAAAATTTAAATTTGGCACTGGTGGGCTTTTGAGCTAATGGGCCTGGTCTCTTGTGAAGACATAAACAACAGGCCCAATATACAAGGACCATCTTGGACTCATTTATAAAACACTACTTGATCATTTCAACGGATTTTTTCCTTCATATTCACTGGTTATTTATTTTGCCTGCTCAAATCTGATGTTGCAACCCTCTGTTAGTATTTTATATAATATAAAACATAGAGGTGAAAACCCATAGCAATTTTCAACTCCAGAATTCCTATTTGACTCCATTTTATAATTTCTATCTCTTTATCAAAACTCTTGATTGGGTGAAGCATCATTTGCCTGCTTTCCTTTCGTTCTTTGAGCATCATTGAGACAGTTGTGTAAAGCCTCTGTCTCGTCAAGTCCAATGTCTGTACTCCCTCAGGTACAGTATCTGTTAATTTTCTTTTTCTTCTCCCTGAGGATGGGTTGTACTTTCTTGTTTCTTTGCATGACTCAATTTTTTGTTGAATACTGGATACTTTGAATATTATAATGTGCCTGGAAATCAGATTCTCCTACCTTCCTGGGATTTGTTGTTGACACTTTATGTGGTCTGGGCTTAGTTGTTTATTTACTGATTTTCTGAACTCTTCCTGTAAAAGGTTTTGTCATGAATGCCACTGAGGTCTCTGTTCTATTAGCTTAATGGTCACCTTGTGATTTGAGAAGTATCTCCTTAAACACTGGAGCCAAAAAAACCAAAACCAAAACCAAACAAATAAAAAACCCACACACACAGAATACTCTGCCAGTCTTAGCAAATCTTCTCTGGGGTGGTGCTTTTCTGAAAGCTTCGCAAGGCACTTTACAACTGCCTCACCCTTCACTTGCTGCTTGCACCACTTACGCTCTTACCATCTTGCACCACTGTGCCATATTTGACACGATTCGTGAATACTGATACATTATTAACTAATGCCCACATGTTATTCAGATTTCCCTAGGTTCACCCTTACTGTTTCAGAATCCCATCCAGTAGACCACATCACGTTTATTCAGAATGGCTCCTAAAGCTTCTCTCGGCTGTGACGTTTTCTCAGACTTTTTTATTTGTGATGACTTTTGACAGTCTTCAGAAGAACCAGTCAGGTTTATCTGACATGAAAATGTTTGAAACACAGGCCTACTCATTTTACTGGACTTCACTTTATTCGCTTCACAAATGCTGAGTTTTTCACTCAGCATTTGAAGGTTTATGGCAACGCTGTGCATCGATCAAGTCTATTGGTGCCATTTTTTCAACAGTGTCTTCTCACTTAATGTCTCTGTGTCACATTTTGGCAATTCTTGCAATATTTCAAACTTTTTCATTATTATTATATTGGTTATGGTGCTCTGTGATCAGTGACCTTGATGTTACTGCAAGACTCACTGAAGTCTCAGATGATGTTTGGCATTCTTTAGCAATAAAGCATTTTTAACTAAGGTCTGTACATTGTTCAGACAGACATAATGCTACTGCACACTTAAGAGGCTGCAGCATAGTGTAAACGGCATTTTTATATGCACTGGGAAACCAAAACTTTCATGTGACTTGCTTTATTGCAATGTTCACTTTTTGCTCTTGTCTGGAGCTGATCCCACAGTGTCTCCAAGGCAAGCCTGTATCATCTTAAAACATTTTTGAGAGGCAGTAGTTCATGTAACAGCAATAAAACAAATGTCTATCACGATGAACGTGTATGCACCTTATTTCTAGGTAGGCCTCTCACTGCTGTTTTCCATACAGGACATGAAAACCACCCTCTCTGTCACCTACCTCTGTGTCCCCAGATGGTGCATGGGAACCAGGTTTTTCTACCCCTGGTGTATTCCATCACCTCACACAACGGTTATACAGGGACAATACCTCCCAGATAAGAAAGCAGGTCCTCAAATCCTTTGAGAAGTTCCTCCATAAGACATGCGTTAAGACCTGGAGATTCCTAAGTTTAAATATATAAGATATTGAATGACATGCAGAACTGTCTCTAAAACTGGTTCTAGTGTTGCCAAATCAGAGAAAAAGCCATTCGCGTGCGTGGGTCTCCCCTTATCCACTGCTCTGTGACCCTCCTCATCACAGTACCCAGAGCCCAGCCACAGTCCTCTGAGTAAATCAGCCATAACTGCAGCAAGGAGAACCATCAGCCGGTTTCTAGTCTTCTCCATATGGGAAGGCAACCTCTGGGTGATAACTGTGCTGTATTTAGAAGATTAATATCCCCACTACATTTAATATTCAAAGGTATCCCTCACTCAGTTTATTAGTTCCTGAAGACAAACTGTACAGCTGCCCTTTGGGGAAAACTAGCCCCGAGAAAGGTTAACCAACAGGTGATTCACGATCACATGCATATGGAAGCGTTCTGAAAGGCATCTTTGAATTGAATGAGAAGAACTATAGTTAAATTCAAGTTCCACTGCATTTAATAAAGAGACTATTCTTAGGGGTTTTCACATTTTAAAAGTTGTTTTAATTAAAATGTTAGAAATCAAATACGACTGAGGTGAAAACAAAGTTACATTTCTTCCTGCAGCACCCAGGCAGTCAGAGCCCTCAGATTTTAGAACAGCAGGATTCTATGATAGGTGGACTTGCAGTCCTATCTGGAATTCCAAGGAAAAACCAATGAGATTTTGAGTAGAAGGGTGAATTAAAATAATAATCATTGCAGTATTGATGATACAGTAATTAATGAAAATATTAAGTCATAGCAGAATATTTTAATGGTAAACATAAATTTCAATTTCATTAACATATTTATATAACCTGTGCTTATACTACTGATACTGAATTATGCAGTGATTAAAAGTAATGATACTTTAGTATCAAATTATGAATACTGTTAATATATTCTAGTTTACATGACTAATATTATGTTAGAATTTGAAAGATACGTGATGTTGATAAAATTTTTAAAGACAGTTTTTTAGAGCAGTTTTAGGTTTACAACAAAATTGAGAAGGTACAAAGATCTCCCATTTCCCTCTGTCTCCACCCACGCATGGCCTCCTGCATTATCGACACTACTACCAGATGGTACATTTTTCACTAAGGATGAACCTACACGGATGCATCATAATCACCCACTGTGCAGAGTTTACAGTTCACTCCGGGAGTTGTACATTCTGTGGGTTTGGACAAATGTATAATGACATTTATCATCATTATAATGTCATACAGAGTATTTTCACTGCCCTAAAAATCCTCTGTGCTGATTAACTTTTTAAAAAGTGTATATTTGCAAAAGAATGGGTTATCTGAAGTTATAGTTTAATGTCTTGTAATTTTTCACATAATGAAATGATTACCCCCTTATATTTATGAAGGATTCCCAGTATTGGTTAATGTTCTCATCTGTAATGTTAAGTGAGTCACACTCTGGCATACTTTAAATATATCATTTCCTGGTAAAGAGCGCTTTATTTGAACGTTCACATGACTATTAACTAGACTGCCTTAATCTACAATATCTGACAAGTGCTATAAAAATATTTGTTAATACTACTGATTTTAAATTTCATAACAGTTGGTTATATTTCAATGTACATTTTTCATTTTACATAATTTTTTTATTTCAATTATTTTGGAAGAGTTTCTTCTGTACATCAACAGTGCTGTAGTGTGTGAATGAGCCTAGCATGATATGTTGCTAGATGACAGACCCTAAGATAGAATGTAAAAGAGACATTATTTCAGTCTTTATATGCCTGGAACATAAGAATCCACATATTATCACAGGAATCAGCAATGTACATCATGCATAACTAAAAAGACACTTTAATTTTTCCACTCTGCTGATTCTCTAAAAAACAAGCTGTAGTAGATTTCTAAAATCAACTTCTGGGTATTCCCTGGTGGTCCAGTGGCTTTCACTGCCGTGGCCGGGGTTCAATCCTTGGTCGGGGAACTAAGGTCCCGCAAGCCATGCAGCATGGAAAAAATAAATGAATAAAAAATAAATAAATTAACTTTTAATATATATTCCAAATGTGATAATCCAGATTTAATAGCGGCAATAACAAAACAGCATCATATTCCTGTACTATGTTAGAGGGATCATTCAAAAGTACTTAGTAATTACTCATATGGTTCCTTGTTATTCTTCTCCTTAATCAAATTAAAAAGCTAGAGAATGGGCTTCCCTGGTGGCGCAGTGGTTGAGAGTCCACCTGCCGATGCAGGGGACACAGGTTCATGCCCCAGTCCGGGAAGATCCCACATGCCACGGAGCGGCTGGGCCCGTGAGCCATGGCCGCTAAGCCTGCGCGTCTGGAGCCTGTGCTCCGCAACGGGAGAGGCCACAACAGTGAGAGGCCCGCGTACCTGAGGATGAAGACAGTTCTTCATTACATTTATAGTGTGGGTTCTTTCACATCAATTAGGGTTAGAGAACCATTTGAAGGCTTTTCCATTACACGTGGTTATTTTAAGGATAGGACGTATGCCTGGAATTCTGGCCGTATTCATTTCATATACAGGGTTCCTCTCTAGTGTGAACTCTCTTATGCTAAAGCCAGAGTTTTGACCAAAGTGTTCCTACGGTTTTTCTCCAGTGTGAATTCTCTTATGTTGACTAAAGGATGAAGGATGATAAAAAGCTTTTCCACATTTATTGTAAACATAGGAATTCTCTCCCATGTGACTTTTTTTGTGTGAATCTAAGTTAGCCTTTTGATTGAAGTGTTTCCCATATTCATGACACTTATAGGGCTTCTCTCCAGTGTGTGTTCTTTGGTGTATACAAAGCTGAGGGCTCCGATGGAATTCTTTGCCACACACATTGCATTTGTAGGTTTTCTCTCCTGTGTGAATTCTTCGGTGTGAGCAAACATTAGCCTTTTGGCTGAAGCATTTCCCACATTCGTTATGTTTATAGGGTTTTTCTCCAGTGTGTGTCCTTTTGTGTACAGAAAGCTGAGTGCTCTGGTGGAATTCTTTCCCACATTCATTACTTTATAGGTTTTTTTCCCAACGTGAGTTAGCACATGGTGCGTCACTGTGGATCTGTTAGTGAAAACTTCCCCATACTCATTATATCCACAGGCATCCTCTCCAGTGTGAAATCTCTGTGGTTGGAAGGAGATGAGAGGCTGTTAAAGAATTTCTCACAGACGTTCATTAATTCGTTTCTGTACACATGACTTCTACTTTTTTTTTTTTTTTTTTGCAGTACGCGGGCCTCTCACTGCTGTGGCCCCTCCTGTTGCAGAGCACAGGCTCCGGACGCACAGGCTCAGCGGCCATGGCTCACGGGCCCAGCCGCTCCACGGCATGTGGGATCTTTCCGGACCGGGGCACGAACCTGTGTCCCCTGCATCGGCAGGCGGACTCTCAACCACTGCGCCACCAGGGAAGCCCCATGACTTCTACTTTGACCATGATGTGAGTGTCTCCTGCTGAAATCTTCCCCATGTTATTTACATATGCATTGCGTGCTATCTTCCAAACACAAAGAGATTTCCTGTTTCATAACATTTCAACTGCAGGGCTATCAAACTTGTTAAAGATTTCACTAGTTTCAAAGACTTCAAGTATGAGCCACGTTTAAGCAATTGTTCTTTTATAAGAACTCAGGTTATGGTTTTGAGCACACATTAATTTTTCCCTAAATTGAAACTACCCACAACCTCCTGCTGGGGCAGCATTTACGTCCAACTCAAATAGCCATCGTGTCCTGCATTCTAAAGCCTTTCAGTTCCCATGACTTTAATATGGAGGAAAGGGTTTACCCCCTTGAAACTCACCACTGACATGCAATTAGATGGGTCCTTTCTGCAGATATCTTGTACGAATATTATTTCTTCTCCCATAAGGCCACTTTTCCTATCTAAAATACTGTTAAAAAATGCTAGTGTGGCATTGGAGAAAGAAACCTGCTGAAAGCATGCAAGGCCTGTGTGAGTATGTTTCAAATACTGACCCTGACACAGAGCAGGAATGTGAAAAGGAGGTAAAGTGAGTTGAAACACATTTCAGAAAACTGAAAATTAGGAAGTATTTTCAGGATTGAAATGAGAGAAAAAATAAAATCAAGATCGGTAAAGAGAAGGAAAATTGTCTAAGGGAAGGGAACAGGACAAAGGACACTATGTGAAACTTTAACTCTAAGAGGACATGAACAGTCCCTTTCTGAGGCCAAAAGAAAGTGCAAAAGAGAGTATAGGCCCCCGTGGCCTCTACTGCTTTCCTAAAAACATAACTCACTCAAGAAAATCTTCAGTGAGGACTTCCCTGGTGGCACAGTGGTTAAGAATCCACCTGCCAATGCAGGAGACACGGGTTCGAGCCCTGGTCTGGGAAGATCCCACATGCCATGGAGCAATGAAGCCTGTGCACCACAACTACTGAGTCTGTGCTCTAGAGCCCATGAGCCACAACCACTGAGCCCGTGTGCCACAACTACTGAAGCCTGTGTGCCTAGAGCCCGTGCTCCGCAACAAGAGAAGCCACCACAATGAGAAGCCCATGCACCACAACGAAGAGTAGTCCCCGCTTGCCTCAACTAGAGAAAGCCCACGCACAGCAACGAAGACCCAACGCAGCCTAAAAAAATGAATAAATGAATAAATAAATATTAAAAAAAGAAACAAAATCTGCAGCGGCCATTTCCCAGCTTCTGCTCTCCCAATATCAGGATCTTCCTCGTGCTGAGCACACATGAGCCTGGAGCTCACCTGGACTCAGGCACTGGTGAACTCCTTTTCCTTCCTTCCTCGGCTCCACTCCCTGCTCCAACTGGGAAGTCACGTCTGACTTGCGGAGTTGATACCCTGTTTGTTGGGGGGGGAAGGATACATTGGTTTTGCATTTTCTGCTGAGAACCATGCATGTCCTTTAATTTGAGGGCAGGACACCAAGGAGGGACAAGGTGAACACTGGAGGACAGCCCAGGGAAGAGCGCCCCCAACGCTGAAACACTGCCACTGTGACAACACGGGGAGCTCTTCTCGTTGTTGCTGTGCAGGCCCAAGGTCAATGCCAGAGTGAAGAATCCTCAGCGTTTTCAACGGAGAAATTAAATGTTCCCGCAGTAGGATGAACTTTTTACATTTTAAAAAAGAATCCGAAACACAGAAGCTCCACCAGAACAATCTAATTTCTCTTTGGAAATAGATCACTGGTATCATTTTCAAGAATGAATTTTTAACCATCAGGTGAGTATACAGAGCAGGACAGTTATTTAGTAAAAATTTATTACTTTTATTCATTTAAAAATACTCATTGAATTCCTGATTGTTAAAGATAAAGAAGAGAGAAAGGGAAGAGTGGTCAGGAGAACTGTATTCTTTTGGGCTGACTAAACAGGTGTAAGTAAATAAATAAATGAATTAGCTTCAAGTAGTTTTAAGAACCATGAAAGAATGTGAATGAGGGTTGAGAAGGGAGGGGGATATGTGGAAGCTGTTCTGGACTTGTTAAAAATATATCAGTGTTGACCGACTCACCCACAGACAGCAGATGACTGATGTTCTCCAGCGTCACATCTCTGAACAGGTTTCTCTGGGATGTGTCCAGTAGGGCCCACTCTTCCTGGGTGAAGTCCACAGCTATATCCTTGAAGGTCACTAATTCCTAAAACATCATGGACATTTTGTGCACCCAGGGCCTTCCCTACAAAGGGCCACGGGAAGATACTGGACACGGCAGTGCTGTGGCTGAGTTGCTGTATAAGAGAAAGCCCAACCCTGTTTGGGGTTCCAGTCAAATGTTTATGGTGACATGTCGTGTGTCTTTCACACAGACAGAAATATCCACCCACTTTGAAAACATAACATCATTATAAACATGAGTGAGATAACTGTGGTGGAAATAGCCTGGGCACAGATAATGGCCAAATTCTGCAGGACTGAACGTCCTCCTAGAGAATGTGGATAATCAGGGGTGGCCTCTCTCATCTCTACACAACTCACATGTTCACGACAGAGAATAAGTCGTACAGTTCAGAAGCAAACCCCAAGGGGCCCTGAGACTGCTGTACAGAAGGAGTGTCCTGGCCTGACCCTCCTGTGGTGAGGCTTTGCGTTTCCATTTTCTCTGGGACCTTCAAGCAGGGGTTGTCGTTACTCTTCCTGTTATCACAGCCCTGTCTATATGTTGACGGGACATAGAGGCCCCTCAGCTGAACCTGATCTTTCCAGCCCTTCAAAAACTGCTACAAGACCCTAGGTTTATTCTGTTACAATCCTTCTTCGCAGTGCACAGCCCGAATTAAGAAAACGATTCCAGACATTTCTTTCTGTTTTCAAATTTGAACAAAGTTTAATTACAAAGAAGGGAACTGGGGTTTGGGGAGCAAGAGGGGTAAGGAGAATTGTTTTCTTTTTTCAAGTTATTTAAATGTTCAAGTGTGTTCTATAAACACTTGAATAAATTTAAAATTGGCAAAAATAAATCAATTATTCCTCATTGCTCTCCTCCCCGCTACCCCAGTCTCAATGCTGCACAGCCCTCCTCTGCAGCATCTGAACCACTGGATGGACTGAACTCACCTGAAGAAACATCTGCCTCCCTATAGGACTATAAACGTTTGCTCTTACTCATTTTCATCACCTGCGTCCACCACATGCCTAAGCCCAAAGCGGACACTAACATGGGATAAATTAGCAGAAACAACTTTTCACCTTTTCTTCAAGGACATGATTAAGGGGGTGGGGAATGGAATAAAGTAGTGTAAATATTGGGTAGGGGATTATTTCTTGATCGGTCCCCGACCTGCCGTAAGCCTCCCAGAGTCCTGAGGAAATATGACAGACAGTAATTTAATTTCACGGGGCCACACAGGAGATCCAGGCCAGGAAGGGAAACGCACTCCTCCCCTGAAAAAACAGGTATCAATTCACAAGAAAGAGCAAGTCCTACTCACCTGGGGTTGCATTGTCTGGAACTCAGTCGCCCTGTCTTCCTGTGTATTCTCACCAAAGGACAGTTCAAAAACGAAGCAGACAAAGCTGAGGAAAGAGAAAGAAGCCATGAGAATCCAGTCTTTTCTAACATTCCCAGACATGCCCACCGTCTTGAATCTGCAAACCTTCACATGGTAGTGACCCCTTACCACAGTCCAACCCACACGTGTCTGCAGCGGGGACAAGGACAAATGGGGAGGGGGCTCTCCTCTCCAAGGGTCAACTATAAGTCTTGGGCTCTTGAGGCTCATACTGCAGATATTAACATCCTCACTACATAGATAACAAAACACAAGTATGGGGCTTTACAGTTTAATTAGACGTGGCGTTCCGATGTATTATTTAATTCCATCCCTGGCACCAAATCCTAAGAGAACCTGACTCCTGCCATATGGAGATTCTCGTATCCATAACCCAGGACGCCATTCCGGAGTTGCTGATTTTATAAATCTTGGTGAGGTCCACTAGTGTTGGTTTGCACCAACCATCTCAGCTCAGTGTCTCGTACTCTCGCTCAAGATAACTTGCCTTTAGTCATCTGGCTCCTCCACACGTGGAATTCAGGCAATGTCAGTGTCTCAACCCTAGCTGTATACTTCAGGGCCTTGGCTATGTGACCAAGCAAGTCTGGAATCTCTTTCATGCTGAGCAGAAACAATTCAGAGACCAATCCCTTGCTCAAGTGCTCAATGATTGTCATCATGCAAGTCTAGCACATACAACCCCTTGCACAGAAACAAGCAGGAGTACAAATGTCATAATGCTACAGTTTTGCTGCACAAGCCCCATAAGGCAGACAGGCTCATAAAATATAGTGAAGGGGTTTTGTTCTGGAGGAAATTTATTGACTGGGATATCTCAGTGAAATGGTGTCTGGAATTCTAGTTATTTTTATGAACAAGATTATCCCTTCATTTTATAATTTAAGGATATGAAAGAATCTGTCAACTCTCAAGTACTACCTCAAAGTTTACAATTAAATATATTACATCACCAAATACTGATACTGTGTCAACAGCAATGATTAAAACCCTTTGATGCTGAGGACCTGGAAACAGAAAAAAAAAAATCCGCTGGTATTAAATGAGACTCTGAGTGGAATTCACATGTATTTGCTTACATACACATGTTGTTGCATTTAAGACAACAACCCTGCCTTTATGGATTATCACACATTTTTCTTTTTTTTAATAAATTTATTTATTTATTTATTTATTTATTTATTTTAAATTGGGTGCTGTCTCAATTATCCTTTTTTTTTTTTTTTGTAGTTTACCTTGAATTACTCTGGTAACCTATTGAGGTTTTTTTTTTTTTTCTCCAATTTGCGCTGTCTCGGCGCACGTACGTGTCACCAGCTTTTTTTTTTTTTTTTTTTTTTTTTAATGGCTGTGTTGGGTCTTCGTTTCTGTGCGAGGGCTTTCTCTAGTTGTGGCAAGCGGGGGCCACTCTTCATCGCGGTGTGCCGGCCTCTCACTATCGCGGCCTCTCTTGTTGCGGAGCACAGGCTCCAGACGCGCAGGCTCAGTAATTGTGGCTCACGGGGCCAGCTGCTCCGTGGCATGTGGGATCTTCCCAGACCAGGGCTCGAACCCGTGTGTCCGGCATTGGCAGGCGGACTCTCAACCACTGCGCCACCAGGGAAGCCCTTATTTATTTATTTTTGGCTGAGTTGGGTCTTTGTTGCTGTGCGCGGGCTTTCTCTAGTTGAGGCGAGCAGGCGCTATGCTTCCTTGCTCCGCGGCATGTGGGATCTTCCCGGACCAGTGCTCGAACCCGTGTCCCCGGCGTTGGCAGACGGATTTTTTTTTTTTTTTTTTTTTTTTTTTGCGGTACGCGGGCCTCTCACTGTTGTGGCCTCTCCCGTTGCAGAGCACAGGCTCCGGACGCGCAGGCTCAGCGGCCATGGCTCACGGGCCCAGCTGCTCCGCGGCACGCAGGATCTTCCCAGACCGGGGCACGAACCCGTGTCCCCGGCATTGGCAGGCGGATTCTTAACCACTGCGCCACCAGGGAAGCCCTAGTCACACATTTATCAACTGTTGTGTGCTAGGTTCAGGAAGCTTTATTTATATGACAAAATTGCATGGTTAGAAATCGACAGAATAAGAATTTAAAATGAGCTCTGCCCATCTCTGAATATCAAATAACTAAATATTCTAATCTTGTGGGTAGACACCAAAACCAGGTTTTACCTGTATATGTCACCAGTTAGATCCATGACCAGAGACCTCTCCCTCACAAACCTCCTCCTTTCAGCCTGTTCCTACAAACACCGCCCGTGCCCAGGTTCTCCTACTACATGGGAACCTCCAGTTCACTGACCTCAATTTCCAAACCCAGCCCTCACCTCTCCTCATTTTTACTGATCAGTGTAACACACAATTACTCATTTCAGCATATATACACCAAGACCAACAAGTCTAATGCCCCTTAGTCCTTCCCCATATCCGCTGACTGAGTTGCCAGTCCCATATGACCCCAAATATCTCCTCTTCCCATGGCTGCATCTGTCACAGTTCAGGTTTAGGTACTGATCTGGTCTAATTACAGTGTCATATATCTCCCAAAAGCTTTTTCTAAATATCTGGCATCTTACTATGGCTTACTAATCACTCTGCCATGCTTCATTAATATGTCAATATTCTCTGTACCTTTCAAATCTCACAAATTCTCTTTTCCTCTTTTCAAAAATGGCTTCACTTCCTACTGCAGAGATGAATTAGATAATTTGAAGAAACAGTTCTGCTCACTGGCATGAAATCTATACTTATTCCTGAATTCCAACTCACCAGTGTGTCTGCTCATGTAAAAACTGAAAAGTCATCTCTATTCCTAACTAAATCCAACTTCTCCAGTTGTACCCCTTTTTCACCTACTGCCTCAAATATTTCATATTATAGATTAGAAACTGAACTTATTGTACCACCAACCCCTTCATCACTTCCCCATCCATCTCCTTAAACTCATTTAGTCTCTACACTCTTGAAATAAAAACCAGCTCTAAGCCAATTTACATCTTGTCCCTGCCACGTGACCTTTCCCCTTCAAAATAAAACTGAAAAACAGTACACACTTGGTCACAGTTTCCTCACACTCCCTCACTTGTAAAAATCATTAATGATCTCGTTAATAAATTTTGATAAGATCACAGTTATTCCCCCATAATTAAATGCAATGAATGTTTCTCAACCTTTTACTTGGAACCAAAGCACGATCTCCTTTTGGGAACTTTCTCTCTCCTAGGATTATCTGACGGCTCAAATTCCTGTCTTTAAAATATTCTAGGGCTTCCCTGGTGGCGCAGTGGTTGAGAGTCCGCCTGCCGATGCAGGGGACACGGGTTCGTGCCCCGGTCCGGGAAGATCCCACATGCCGTGGAGCGGCTGGGCCCGTGAGCCATGGCCTCTGAGCCTGCGTGTCCGGAGCCTGTGCTCCACAACGGGAGAGGCCATGGCAGTGAGAGGCCCGCATACCAAAAAAAAAAAAAAGTAAAACAAAAAGTGATCATCTTTATATAGCCCCTCTGAGCTTTTAGCTTGCCTCCTGTTGCCTGATTTGAACTTGTTAAAAAACATTTCAGATAAAAACACACTGGCGACACTGCCAAGAAGCAAACATACTGGGGGTTATGGAGAGTTCATGTGTTAATACAAATTAAGAAAAGCCAACCAGTTTGCATCTCTCCAAGAATATTTAGCTATATCCTAAGTATGTAAATCACTACTACAAAGTTTAAAAATATTAGGACCTTTCAGAATAACTGAGCCACAACTTATAAGTGATTTGAGTATAAATAAAATGTGTTTTAACTAATTTTTTAATGCAGGGGACACGGGTTTGAGCCCTGGTCCGGGAAGATCCCACATGCCACAGAGCAACGAAGCCCGTGCACCACACCTACTGAGCCTGAGCTCTAGAGCCCGCAAGCCACAACTACTGAGCCTGCATACCACAACTACTGAAGCCCGTGCGCCTAGAGCCCATGCTCCGCAACAAGAGAAGCCACCGCAATGAGAAGACCATGCACAGTAACGAAGAGTAGCCCCCGCTCACCACAACTAGAGAAAAGCCCGCGCGCAGCAACGAAGACCCAATGCAGCCAGAAACAATAAATAAAATAAAATAATAAAATTTATAAATAAATAAATAAATAAAACTTAGAATTCAGATGTCTCAGGCTACTGGTGCAAGAAAGAAGAATATAAGATTCTGAAAAACCATTTAAAAACAATCTACTGTCATTTTGAGTATAAGCTTTTGTTTCCAAAGCAATATTTTCCCTCCATGTCTTTTTATGACAATTTTATACATTTGGGAGTGCCCTCGGTTTATTTCAACAATTCCTGTCACACTGAGGTCCTGCAGAAGACCTGTCATAAGATGAAATTAATTCAAAAGTATCTAGGGCTGTCATTGGGTCACACAAAAAAAGTTAATCATGGTAATAATTCAACTTGAAAACGAGATACACTGAGAAGCATTATTTTAAATATATGAGAGAGAAGGCAACTTCCTTTAAAGCCTGCAAAGTGAAATCATAATAAATTCTGATTTGGATGTGAATAAAATATCAACATTTAAACATGGTTGGGAGTTTTAATTACACCTACTCTTCAATTTTTCAATGTTTTTTCAACCACTTTCACTTTATAGAAAAACTACCCTCTAGAAAGTAATAAACACGTGTAGCATTGCAAACACTACTTCCCTTTCCTCTGGGGACCGGGCGCGTGTTGACCAGGCCCTTCCCGTGTCCCCAGGTCACTCAACCAAACACCCCGGCTCGTCGTGGTGCTTCCACCGGCGTCCACACGGGTCCCTTCCTCCAAATCTGTAGCAGAATTTCCCCTCAGAAATGATCTTGAACCCGTAAAAAATGTGACAGCGTGCTGTGATTTTCACCCCAAACCCCTCACTGAACGCATACTTCTGTAAAATAAGTCTTGCTAAATCACTGCACGAGACAGTGAAGAATAAAACACCTGGAAAAGTCCACAAAATGGAAAGCACTTTCCCACTCTTTGAGATAAATATGTACCTCCAGGTAGGGTCTGTCCTGAGGAAACTAACCGCCAACTGTAAGGGGCAGGCGGCGTCCTCGAGGTCCGCGGGCAGAAAGCGCATGCGCCCTAGGTGCGTCACGCCGCATGACGCTCCTGCGCCCTCTGCCGGCGGCCGGGCGCGGTACAGTCCTATGTTAGGGAACCTTGCCGGTTGGGACCCATTGGGCTACACAAAAGCCCTCTCTAGTGGCACCCCTGGAAGAAAAGGAGCCCCAGACAGAAGATCCAAATACTTTCGAGGGACACATTGTATGTGCAACCCACTTCATCAGCCAATCAGCCCCCCACATCCGTCGGAATCTTCTGAAGCTTGCCATGGGCCTCCAAACCCCTCTTAACCTTATTGACAAAGATTTCAGCGTCTTTAACAACAGAGACCAGGCTGAGGAGGAAAA
This sequence comes from Hyperoodon ampullatus, assembly GCF_949752795.1. Lineage (NCBI taxonomy): Eukaryota > Metazoa > Chordata > Mammalia > Artiodactyla > Ziphiidae > Hyperoodon > Hyperoodon ampullatus. The sequence goes on from NC_136933.1 coordinate 30,006,290, forward strand.
GAAGGAACAGTGTGACTTAAGGAAGGGGCGACGGCAAGCCAGGCTTTGGGCAGCTGTGATGACAAGACCTAACCCACCTCCTGGTCACCCCAAAAGGACTCCCAGAAGACCTCCGCCAGGGAAGGGAGCCTGTTCAGCTGTGGGAGTCCCAAACACTGGAACAAGGAATGCCCAGGAAACAGGTCCCAGCCTAAACCCCAAATGCCATGCCCACTCTGCAAGAAGATGGGCCCCTGGAAGAGGGACTGCCCCCAGCTCCGAAGGGAGCGAGGAAATTCCTCCCTGTCAGTCCTGGCAGTGGCTGATTGACAGGACCTGGGACCTCCCAAGGCTCGCGAGAAGGCAGCCATCATCACACGGGAGGAACCGCGGGTGACCATTGACATGGCAGGTGAGCTTGTCCAATTTCTAGTGGACACAGGAGCTACTAACTCTGTCCTGACCTCTCACGCTGGGCTCCTTGCCCCTGTAATCTGCTCTGTTGTTCGGGTCGAAGGAAAGCCAAAACCAAAACCCCTCTAACCTGCACCTGGAGAAAAAGCCTTATAACTCCCAAGTTTCTTGTCATGCCTGAATGCCCCAGCTCGCTATTGGGAAGGGGTTTTCTCTCAGCCTGTGGTCAACTCTTAGTCTCCGAAAACCAAAGCCAAGGAATGGTTTTGGCTGGACTATGTATTACACAAGACATGGACAGCCCAACCCAAAATATTCCTCCCCAAATTAAAAAACGTATAGATCCGCAGGTCTGGGATCAGGGAATCCCAGAGAAAGCAAAGTTTGTCACTCCTGTAAAAATCACCTTAAAGGAAACTAGTAACTTCCCTTCCAGGTGCCAATACCCTATAAAACCAGAGGCTCAACAAGGCCTCCAACCCCTAATCTCAAAATTCGTTAAATACAGGCTTTTGGTGCCATGCCAATCTCCCTGTAATACTCCAGCCCTACCTGGCCTTTTCCAGGAACCCTTATCTCCATCATCCTTTTAAAATGCAATTTCAGACTTTCCTGGTAGCACAGTGGTTAAGAATCTGCCTGCCAATGCAGGGGACATGGGTTCGAGCCCTGGTCCAGGAAGATCCCACATGCCGCGGAGCAACTAAGTCCATGCACCACAACTACTGAGACTGCGTCCTGCAACTACTGAAGCCCATGTGCCTAGAGCCCGTGCTCTGCAACAAGAGAAGCCACCGCAATGAAAAGCCTGCGCACCGCAACGAAGAGTAGCCCCTGCTCGCTGCAACTAGAGAAAGCCCTCGAGCAGCAACAAAGACCCAACTCAGCCAAAAAATTTTTTTAAATAAAACAAAATGCAAATTTCAAAGAGGGTAAAGCAATTTAGAACTTAACTTGTGAAGGATAAAGGACACTTAGAAATCCTAAGTGTCTTCTGTAAACATTAGTAAGAAGGGTTTAGCCATCTAGACAGGTGACGTTGATTTTTCCATCTGCCAGAAGCCCAGTTTGAATCCAACCCCTTGAAACTGATGGGTTTTACGTTGTACCTGACAGAGCTGAAATTTTGAAATGGGATCTATGAAGTCTCTGTTTGTGTGTTCGTATGCATCTATGTGTGTTGTAGGAGCATGGTATTGCCAAAATTAATTCGTAAAAGAGCTCTATTTAATTGGCTTAAAGGAAATTAAGTACTTATAGCTTATATAAATACTCAGAAATATGATCTGGCCAGAATGAATTTCAGGTTTATGTCACCTGGAAAATATTCAATACTAAATTAATATCTGGAATTGAAGATGGCTTAAGCTCGTTGGTGTAGTGAATATAGACATGTCTTTCGAGTCATCCATGTTAAGTATAATATTTCTGTTGTACCTAGGTTTACTAGAGGTGAAATAAGACCTCATCCTATCAGCTAAAATTTGTCAATGAGAAAAGTAACTCGATGTGAAAAAAACTTTTAAGGAAAGTAAGGTGTGTGTTTTTAGTAAAGAAGGTATGAGGAATGGAACTGCATTTTATTAAGGGAAAAGAAAGTAAGTCTGGATGGTTTTGGATGGAAAAAAATAATGCTGTGGATGTAAGGCCAACTGGCCCGAGGCAGGGGAACGCAATCAGATTCACAGGTTGCATCAGACCGAAACTCTCCGGACCACCCAGTTCCAGAAACTGACCTGGGGACCTCCCTCCCGGCCCAGCCTTCCCTTTCGAGGGGTGGGACTAGCGGTCCCAAGTCTGATGTAACCGGCACCACGATACCCGAAGAGACCACCAGATAAGGAATACCCTGCGCCCTCCCAGATTCACCACGCCCCTTTCCCTTCTTCCCCTATAAAATCTTGCCCAGCCCGCGCCCGGGTGCGACTTCTCTGGCCCCTTTCTCTCGGACCAGTGAACCTCGCCCGGGAGCGCCCCCTAATAAAGCTCACTTGAAACTTTCCTCTGTTTCGCGGTGCCGTTTGTTAGGATCCGACCTTACAGTGGATACAGAAAGTGATGGAAGTTTTGTGGAAAGTGAACCCTGAGAAAAGAGTTTTGTGCATGGTCAGGACTGACTAGGTTTAGAATACATTTAATTGAGTAACTGAATTTTAAATGTAAGCTGGTGCAAAACCTGAATTTGGCCTTTCTCTCTGTTAAAAGGACCAATTTTCTTAAAATGTTAAACTGCCTTTGGTAACATGTTTTAAGTTCTTTACCTTTTAAGTGATCTGTTATGTATTTGCCTTTAAAATCTTTTATTGTGGGGCTTCCCTGGTGGTGCTGTGGTTAAGAAGCCACCTGCCAATGCAGGGAACATGGGTTCGAGCCCTGGTCCGGGAGGACCCCAATGCAGCCAAAAATAAAATAAAATAAACAAAACAAAACAGAAAAAACCAACAACAAAAAAACTAACCATGCCATGTTTCAAAGTCTCTTGCCTTCGGTGGCCCACACTCTGTCTGTGGAGTGTGTTTCTCTCTAAATAAATCTGATTCTTACCTATCACTTCATCTCCAAATTCTTTCATGACAAAGAAAGAACCTGAAATTCACTGGGAACACTAGGGGCAGTGAAAGTATATACTCAATAATGATGACTCTAAAGACAGGTCTATATTAATTAGATCAACAAGCTTAAGCCACCTTTAATACCAGATATCAGTTTGATGCTGAATATTTTCTAGGTTACATGAGCCCAAAATTCATCCTGGCCAGTTGTGTACTCCTGAGTATATAAGCACTTAGTTTTGTTTTTCTTTTTTAGTCAATTAAGTAGAACTCTTTTACGAATTAATTTTGGTAATACCATACATCTACAACACACATAGACACATACAAACACACAAACAGACCTCATAGTTCTCATTTCAAAATTTCAGCCCTGAGTCAGGTACAGCAACGTAAAACCCATCAGTTTACAAAAGAGGTTGGATTAAAATTGGGTTTCTGGCAGACGGAACAAATCAAGCTCGCTTGTCTAGACGCTAAATCTTTTTACTAATATTTACAGAAAAGACACTTAGGATTCCTATTTATACCTTGCCCTCTTTTAAAAGGATGGCAGAGGGCTTCCCTGGTGGCGCAGTGGTTGAGAGCCCGCCTGCCGATGCAGGGGACACGGGTTCGTGCCCCGGTCCGGGAGGATCCCATGTGCCGCGGAGCGGTTGGGCCCGTGAGCCATGGCTGCTGAGCCTGAGCGTCCGGAACCTGTGCTCCGCAACGGGAGAGGCCACAACAGAGAGAGGCCCGCGTAACGCAAAAAAAAAAAAAAAAAAAAAAAAAAAGGATGGCAGAGATAAGGGTTCCTGACAAGACCAGATAGGACATTTGCATCTCAAAGATACAGGCAAGTTTCTCCTAGGATGACTTTGTAAGATAAGTAAGGAAACTTTGGGGAGTGGTGAAAGGATTGGTGGGCTCTGGATTATTTTTGGAGCCACACCTCTGGTCCTGTAAAGACTAGATTTGTAAAACAAGGACAGTTATTTTCTTTTTTTCTAAGAATTGGGTGGCTACCTCAATGATATGGGAGGACTGACATACCCATTTACCTATGCTGGGATGTTTTACTTTTAGCTGCTGTGATTCTTCTGCAATCAGATGCAGATAAAAGCATCTCTTAAGTCTAGGACTGAGAACCAGCCGTATTCTCCCGGAATAGTTGTGAGCAGAGTGTATGGATTAGGCACCACAGGGTGTAAGTCTTGGACTACTTCATTAATAGCTCTCAAATCTTGGACAAAGCAATACTCTGCTGAGTTAGGCCTTTTGACTGGGAGGATAGGGGTGTTATATGGGGACCTGCCAGGTTTAATCCGTCCTGCTTTCGAAAACTTTTCCAGAATTGGCTGAATTCCCTTTGGGGCCTCTTGTCTCAGTATATTATTTTAGATTAGGTGTCCCAGCATCCCTTTTGCAAAGGAGATCTCATCCCAAAGAGGGGATTGGACACTCTGGCATATATAAGAAGCTATGTTTCAGGGTGAGGTCCCCTAGTTGGCATTCTAGAGGTTGTAAGAACAAACAGTTTTGTACTTCTCCAGAAACTCCCATGACCACGATAGACTGAGGTGTGTTCTGTGCAACCTTAGTATTTACCACAGAGCCTGTGGCACCCGTATCTACTAGAAAGTCCATCAACTTGCTCCCCACTTGTCAAAGTTACCCGGGCCTCCAGTGGAGAAATTAGAATCGGATGCCTCAAGTCCAAGGGAGTCCCCTGGCCTCTTCATTCATTATCAGAGTGTTCCTCTCTTTCCCCCATATGAGAGGCTCCTGTCTCCTTTTTATGATTCTCCTTCTTATTCTTTAGTCCAGGGCAATCTTTTTTCCAATGCCCTTCCTCCTTGAAGTAAGCACATTTTTCCTTCCCCAATGGTTGCTTACCGTCCTTTAGGTTACTCGCCTTCCAGGAATTCAGTGCTGCTGCCAGAAAAGCTGCCTTCCATTTTGCATCTTCCTGCTTCTGGTTCATTCCCTGTTGTTGAATCCTTTAAAAGCAACATCTACTAATTGAGAAGGGTTCATTCCACATACACCATGTAACTTCTGTAATCTTCTTATATGTGGGGTGCTTTGCCCGATGAAGGCGCATCCTTACGTTCTCAGGGTCTGTATCTGTGTAGTGCCTATAACCTTGATAAATCTTTTCTAGAAACTCCGATGGATCCTCATTTGGTTTTTGTTTTATCTCCTGAATTTTGTTAAAGCTCTTTTGTCTAGGTCTGCCCTTGGGTTTCCTTTCGACCGCTGCACCATAAGGGGGCAGCCCTCTGACTCCTTTCATCCTGAGGCAATAGCATAAATGCTTCTACATGTGGAATCTCCTCTCTTTCCCCTGCTCTTTTTTTTTTTTTTTTTTTTTTTTTTTTGCAGTACGCGGGCCTCTCACTGTTGTGGCCTCTCCCGTTGCGGAGCACAGGCTCTGGACGCGCAGGCTCAGCGGCCATGGCTCACGGGCCCAGCCGCTCCGCGGCATGTGGGATCCTCCCGGACCCGGGCACAAACTCGTGTCCCCTGCCTCGGCAGGCGGACTCTCAACCACTGCGCCACCAGGGAAGCCCTTCCCCTGCTCTTTTGAAAAATACTTCTAACTGCGAGATCATACAGTAACTGAGGGAGCCATTCAGGAGCCATTTGTCCTCTGATCCTAACATATATTGGGTCCACACCCTATTACAATAGTATATCACCTCTTTCTTAGTCATAGGCTCATGGCTATGTTTTGCCCATTTATCTAATATACGCCCCAAAGGGCTCTCCTTTGGGATAGATGGAATATTTCCCATTTTTTATGTTTGATAACACCAAAACACAAAAGACGCAAACAAATTCCAACATCGATGCAGGCAAATGAACAGCTTCCCAAATCAGGTAGAGTCCAAGAACAATTCCCCTCCCCAACAGGGTAGCCCAACCAAATGCCAAACAGATTGAGGGGGGAATTCGTTCACAGTAGTACCAGAGCTACATGCCCTACAAAGAGCGAGTCTCGCAGAAGTCTGTGGATTCCTTGCTCCAACTGCCAAGTGCTGGGGTAGCCGGTGCCACTTCAGGGAATTTTGAAGGGAAGATCCTCAGGAGAAATAGTCCCAGAAGCTGCTAGGGCCTTGTCTCAAAATTCCTGACCGCGGCCGGCTAGCCATGATCAGCAAGGCTCTTGGCTGGCTAAGCCAAATTTGTTACCGAGTCCAAGCTCACTCTGCTCGCCACATGACAGGCCAATAAATTGGAGATGACGTGTTGAGGAAAGGAATAGTGACTTTATTCGGAAAGCCCGGCATCCAAGAAGATGGCAGACTAGTGTCCTAGAGTACCATCCTATCGGGGTCTGGATACTAGTTTCTTTTATAGAACACAGAGGGGGAGGAGGTGAGGAAGTAAAGTAAGAAGGGCCATAAGTCTTGCAAAACCCCTGGTTTGGCCAGCCTGTGGAGGGGGTGTGTTAATTTCTTCTTTCTTGCAGCCGTTCACTGGTGGGCAGGGTCAGAATTTCTCCCTGTGAGCTGAACAAAGGCACTTTAGTTTATCATTCAGGCAGAGGGACAGGGTTCCCAGAGGCAGGCCATTATGTATGCTTATAGCTACAGACAGATAGTAACAAAAGCAATGGAGAGCAAAGGTTAAAGTAAAGGAAACAGATCCAACATGGAGTCAAATTTTGTTCTTCCCTGTTATAAAATGTATAAATCAACTGTGAATGACCTGGAAGTAAATTTATTTACTATATTTTACTATGTAGGGACATTTTTTATTGATTCTTCCATTAACCAAGAAATAAAGTATAAAATTGTCTTCCCATTTTCTTTGGACAATTAATAAATTATTAACATGTTCTTGAAAGTTCTACGCAGCCAGTGCTTTAAGAGTCAAGTTCTCCATCCCAGTAATATAACTTATATTGTCACCTCATTATTTACATTTCAGTTTTTCATATTTTCTCATCTTTCATTTTATTTGTAAGTACATGTTTCCTCCAGGGAACTCCAGCTTCACATACATAGAATTCCATTATGTCTGATGTCCTGCTTTATTTCCAAGATACAGAATGTTTCCCCACACATAGAATGCACTCAAAAGTATTTATGGATGAAAAAGGTTAAATGGATTTTCCTAATATCCTTTTACAATGTCCTTTCATCTTTGCTCTCCAACTGTGTGTGAGGGTTATAATTTTATATCAGTCTGGAAAATCCAATCCAGTTGAACAGGGTGTGTGGCTCACAGACTGAAGCCCTATTAGAGTCTAGTTAGGGTGTGTCCCTGGAATGTAGCCAGATTAGGATTCCAGTAAAAGGAAAGTCAAACAGAGGAGGCATTTGTCCCAAGAAGAAGAAACAGAACAGGAGCAGTTTGGGATGGTGGAGGAAGAGGAATTGGCTGCTTGCAGTGGAACTTGCCTCTGAATCTATTTTAGCTTCACTAGCTCCTCTGATTTTAGGTTCTGGTAAATTCTCCAAACAGTGAGTTGTGAGGTGGCTTCATTCCCTTAAAATTGTCTAAGTCGTATCTGTCTTTAGACTTTTGTCCTATCAGAGCTGCTTCTTATGGTCTTTACATTTTATTGTGCCAAGATTTATTTTATCACTCTCATAATTCTAGATTTGACTATTTGTGTCTTTTTTTGTTGTTTTTTGGTCCCAACAATACAGTCACTACCAGCCACATGTGGCTATAAAATTTAAATTAATAAAATTAAATAGCTATATTTCACTACCTCTGTAGTGTTACTTAAATTTCAAGTATTCCATAACCACACATGTGTGGCAGTTACTGTATTGTACAATGCAGATACAGATCACTTCCTTCACCTTGCAAAGTTCTATTGGCACATTGATCTGTAACTTATGCGTTATTTTTTGTTGTTGTAAATACTTCATTTCCTGCCTTTTTGGATTAATTTCCTTTTATGGGTTTCATCAAGCGATTTTCTTCATTTATTTACTTATTACGCTTTATTTATTACATGTTTTAAGTATCTCAAGATAAAATAAATCTCTTGAGGTATTTATTTTAATTATTTTTAAAAATTAATAAATATTAACCTTTGATTCTTATTACTTGAGAGATGGAGTTGCACAGGGATTCCTAGGTATATTGGTTCTTTCTGCTTATAGGGGTGCCCTGTTGCACATGCCTGGGGATTTCCTGCATACCAGATAGGGACTTACATATTCCTATCTATCTATAGAGTAAATAACCTGAGAGTAAAAAATAACAGTCCATTTCACTCTGAATTTGCCTTGACGTCAAAACCAAACATAATACACGGCCAAGTCTGAATTAGTTTTCCTAGATCTTCCTTCCCTCCTTGAACACTCCCATGTTCTCTGGCTAATCCAAATCCTACACAGTATTTCCTGGGGGTCCCTTAGGCATAGTGAATTGTCCTGGGTAAATGAGTTACTTGGTCATAATATGTAGTTTACCTGTGGGTGCATGAGGTAAGAGAATGATCTGAGGAGTTGCAGAGTGTTTCCCTACAGGAGGAAACCACAGTCTACACGTGGCATGAGTCACAATTCCTGAGAGTTTGAATCAAGGAGGACATTGAATCATTCTGGATGCCCTAGGCTGCTGAACACACAAAACTCATGGCTTATTTGTAAGAGGTCTGTAGTTTGACCTTCTTTATTAGCATCCACGTCTGTAGCCTTCTAACATGTTACCCTGCAGAGAAGATTCTTAGAGTGCATCAATTATTTTGGTTTGAGGGGCTGGGGGTCACGCCCAGGTGACAGTTTTGGGCTCCATTTCAGGTGGGTCTGGAAGTTCTGCACAGGACTGGAGTCTCATGGCTTCTTCTCCATCCTCAGATTTGCATGCTCAGTGCTTGGATTGGCTGTGAGTGAAATCCCGAGAAAGACTCCTGGCGACCGAGTTGTTGACAATGGAGCCTCTGGTAAGTAGTGACACCTCCTTCTCCTGAAGCTACACCCCGAGTGCCATTAGATGGATGAGTTTTTCAAACTGGCTTGTATGTTCTAAGTGTAGTCAGGCAGTGTTCAGTCATCTGAGCTCAAATTACTTTGCTCTAGGACTCTGGGATAGTTATCATGGGTCAGGACTAATCAGAAACTAATCTCATTCTTTAATTAAACTTATGAGAGCCGTCACTAATCATAGTATTTACAGAAGAGATAAGAAAACTTCTTTTAACTGGTTCAACCCTTGTCCTGATTGGCAAACAAAGATTAACTTGTTGACCATTTTCGGATGTGCTGGGCTTAGGAGCTGGTGATGGAAGGTAGCAGAGCTGAGGAAGGAGCAGACCTTCCAGTCCCTGGAGAGTCAGAGCTTACAGCCTGTGATGTAACAAATCCAGTGTTACACCACCTGGTGTGAGGCTGTTCAGTGTTGACAAGAGCAGAACACAGGTTTAGAACTAAAGGGCAATCATTTTACTTTTTCTCCATTTGAAGCCTTTCACAATTATTCAGTATATATGCACTACTGAAGATTTCGGAAAAAGTCACCAAACTATCATTAGCATTCTTTCCCCAAATCACACATTTTATATACCTGTTAGTACTTAACCTTTTATTCATATTTGATAACTGGGAGGAATGTGTAGGGAGGAGTATTTTCTTAATTGTTCTAAAAAGAAAGGAGAAAGACTAGAGTAGGTAGAATAAAATTAGGTTCTTTTATAGATTTTTTTAAAACTGGAGAAAACAAAACCAATAACTAGGCTTCTTTCATCCTTCAGCATGGAGACAAGATTAGATTACAAGAGAAACTGTGATAACTAAGGTCTAGGTCCCTGAGAATGTAGAGAGTGGGAGTCCTCCCATCACAGCGACGGTCAGGCCAGGTCTGTCCTTCCCTCCAGCCACCCGAGTCCCCAGCTTATGCTTCTGAACCATCTGACCTCAGAGTTTGTTATGAACACCTGTGTCCTGTAGCGTTAAGAGGAAACACCTCCTGCTACCAAGTTCTGTATGAATCTTGTTCACTTCTGAGGAATGCTAGGCATTCCTTCATAGGTCTTGATTGATAGAATAATGTATTTCTTGTAGGTTTGCTAGACAGGAACCACTTAATAGAAAAATACTTTGGATGTTTTAAAGCCCACAACAAGTTATTAAAGCAGTTCATATTTGGGGACTGAAAGGTTCCCCTAGGGAAATAACTTAAGACAAAAGTCATGTTTTCAAAGTAGCCCATCAAGATTATTGTTTGTCTTGTCATGAATCTGTATAGTTCCTTGAAATTATTAGGGAACAGAAATTGAGTTATGAATTTGCAAGTGAATATTTTATAATCACCTGTCTGGAAGTCCTAATTCCCAGGTTATTAAAAAATGTCCATGTTGTATTATAACACACTTCAAGTGATATTTCTGTGAAATAAAAGCTTCATGATGTCACAGTGTGTAGGTGTCTGTGAATGTACCTGAAAGGCAGACACCAGCTCAGTGCTGACAGAGAACTGAAGGGAACCCCACACAGAGTGTGATCCTTTATCCACCCAGACACCATCACCTCCTCATCTCAACCCTCCCACCCTGGACAGTGGTAGGGACTGCTCTGTCTAAACCAGAATATCTCTGATATTTTAGGAATCAGTGACGTTTGAAGATGTAGCGATCAACTTCACCCAGGAAGAGTGGGCCCTGCTGGACACATCCCAGAAAACTCTGTTCAGAAACGTGATGCTGGAAAACATCACCCACCTGGTCTCCGTAGGTGAGTCTGTCAACACGGATGTATGTGCACGTGTGTTCACTCCATTCATTCACTCACTGAACAAGCATTTAGATCAGCTTCCCTGTGTTCCACTCCAAGTCTTTCCTGATTCTTTGATAGTCCTCATAACTACTTAAAACGAAGACGTTTCATTTCATGGCACTTTTCATTACTACACTGGAAAGTAATCTTGGCCACATTTCATATCTCTGTGGCTACTCAGTGTTTACACTCAGAACAGAACTGGGGATTCAATGGATATTTTAATGCATAAGTAAATGGATCAAATATTTTAAAAATGATTCTTCTGTTCTAGTCACTCCATGAAGGCTTGAGACCAGAGTCGTGTATATGACATAATTTTGATGATTCCTCTAAGGTGTATCCTTACTGGCTCCTGTTTGAAAGCAATATTCAGCCCACTGTAGAGTCTTTTAATCTTTCCCATTTGGAAAACACTGAGGATTCTGTAATCTCTCTTTGAACTTGGGCACAGGCATCAGCCGCTAGAGGGGCTCACTGTGTTTGCTGCTGCTCTGGATTTCCTCCTGGTCTGCTGAAGGACCTTCACTGTTTTGTCTGTTGAAGATGTTGTTGCCTGCACTGACCTTCAATTATCTCTTTACTTTCCTCCTTCCCTTACCCTGGACTTGAGCACAGCAAAGGGTAATTAGCCCAGACTCAAAATCCAACATTTTTTTCTTTTTCAAATCAAACAGGGTATCAGATCAGCAAATCAGATGTGATTTTCCAGCTACAACAAGGAAAAGAGCTGTGGAGTGAAGCAACAGGATGCCTCCAAGACCAGAGTCCAGGTAAGAATCAGGGGCCTGTGCTTCACTGCAAGAAAGTTTCAGTCAGTGTGTTAAGTCCTTGGAAACACCAATGAAAGTTTGATGAAGTGAGTATTCTAAACTGGAAGTGAGGACACTGGACTGAAATTCTTCATGTTGTTATCATTTTTTGCATCTACCAATCACAATTCATATTACTTCCTGCCATTTTCTATTCTTTAAGGAAAGGGTGCTTGTGGACTTACTGCAGTTAAGCTTTCACTTAGTGATTCTTGTCCTGATCACACCATTTACTGTGTTTTCCATCATTTGCTGACCCAATGTCTCTCCACCACATTACATTTTTCTATTTTAATCCTGTTTTTTTCTAATAGACAATGACTTTTAAAGTATTTCTACTACCTTGAGTATTTATTATACATTGTTTCTCCAACTAAGTGCCAACTTTTGAAAGATACTCACATGAACCTTGGTGTTTGTTTACATTTCTATTTCCCTAATGCCATTCTAAAATCTATATTTTTTCCATTTCTTTAGACGGTGAAAGTCCGCTTAGACAAGAAATGATATTCATGCAAAGTGTCTACAGGAAGCACATATCTGCCACCATGCCAATGGTAAGTTTCATGGGTGGAACACCAGTCATCCAAATGAAGCACCTGGCAGTGAGATAAGTTGGCAGTTGAGCACAATTGCTGGTATGTAATTAAGTGGGGAGATTGAGCTCTTTCTGGGAATATTTTTGGATAGGCTTAAATTAGTTAAGAAATTAATATGAGCTCAAAACGACAACATGAGACCTAAGGAAAAAAGGCAGTTGCACAAACATTGCTCATCTCCTAGTCTTTACAACAGACTGAAGTCTTCAAAATTAATCTGATATCTGGGTTGGGAAACTATAAAAGAGAACGTTTGTGCCTGCAAGGGAGTAACACAACATGTGTATGCAACTGACACTGGAAACATTTTAACAGGAGACTACAACTGACTGATGCTCTAGGGTGTAAATGTAGAGGCATGAGTGTCTGCATGGATGTGGGTGAACCAGTAACAGCCTCATATCTCTTTCCCAAAGCAGGTTTCTCACACACAAGGGGATCCTGTTGGATGGACTGATTTGAGTGATGAATTTACTCCTAGATCTTCACCTCAACATTCACCAATTCCCTTAAGAAGGAAAAGTAATGTCAACAAACAGCATGGAAAATCACTTAGTCAAGGGTCATTCCTTGATGGACAGGGTCACATTCACACTAGAGCTAAATCGTATGAATGTCCTCTATGTGGGAAAGCCCTTAGTACTTGCTTTAGGCTCAGGCAACACAAGATGATTCACACTGGAGAGAAACCATATAAATGTCAAGTGTGTGGGAAAGTCTTCAATCAAAGTTCCCACGTGAAACGACATGAGAAAACTCACACAGGAGAGAAGCCATATAAATGCCGTCTATGTAAGAAAACTTTCAGTCAAATCTCTTACCTTAGAAAACATGAGAAAATCCATCCCAGAGAGAAGCCCTTTGGATGTCATCTGTGTGGGAAAACCTTTAGTCAAAGTTCTAGACTTTGCACGCACAAGAAAACCCACACTGGAGAGAAACCACATGTATGTCTTCTGTGTGGGAAGGCCTTCAAACAAATTTCTGAACTGACTCGGCACAAAAGGACCCACACAGGAGAGAAACCCTATGAATGTCAGCGGTGTGGGAATGCCTTCAGTCAGCGTGCAAACCTGAGATGCCATGAGAGAACCCACACTGGAGAGAGGCCCTATGAATGTCAGCGGTGTGGGAAATGCTTCAGTCGTGGCTCTTCCCTGAGACGACATGAGGGAACCCAGCACTGGAGAGAAAGTCAGGAGGGCCCTCAGTAGACGTTCTGACCTGAGATGACATGGCGTCGTACATGTGAGGAATGTGGATGGAACACCAGCCATAGCTTTGGCATTTAACCACACCAAGGTTCACACCCACTAAAGAAACTCTGTCTGTAATCAATATGGACACTTGTTCAGGCATCGCACTCCTCAGTCCAGACAGGCATCACCTGTGGATGTGGATCCATACGTGTGTGCCCTGTCTCTGTGGCAAAGCCTTTAGTCATTGGTCTAATTTTAGGTAACTTAGTAGAACTCACTCTATAAATATAATATGGGTGTTTTCAGCAACAGCTCCCCACTCTAAAGACCCTAGAGCAGTGGTCCCCAACATTTTTGGCACCAGGGACTGGTTTCGTAGAAGACAATTTTTCCACAGGCAGAGGGGTGTGGGGTGGCATGGGGGATTGTCCAGGCGGTAATGCGCGTGATGGGGGGCAGCAGATGAAGCTTGGCTCGTTCTCCTGCCACTCACCTCCTGCTGTGCGGCCGCGTACCTGACAGGCCGTGGACCAGGTGTTGGGGACCCCTGCCCTAGAGACTTGAGCAGAGGATAACCAACCCCTAGTCCTTCTTTGATAATTATTGTTCAACATGAGCCAACTCCAGGTGGAGAACCACTAAGACTGTAATGACTGTTAACAAACACTCAGTTGATCACCAGGCTTGATGCGCACGAGAAACTCAGCAAAAAAAATAAACACTAAAACAAGAACGAAGATGTAAACTCTTGAGAAATACCCAAGTATGTTGAGCAACACCAAAGCATACTTATAAATAATTCATCCTGGAGAAGTGAATCAATGTAAAGTCATGAGAAATTCTTTCTTCATAGAGCAACCTCTCTGGAACACGTGTGCTCAGACTGTACAACACACCCTCCGTGCTGTGAAGGAAGGAAAGTCTTCAGTGATCACTTATTTCTTAGTCAACATTAAATTCTTGCACTGAGGATTCAGCAATCCTAAAAATCAAAGTGGAGCAACAGCTAGATTTCATATCAGAAAAAACTGACCCTCTGAGTGGGAGGGAGAGCCTCTAAAAGAATCCTTTAACACACATTCAGGCAAATTGTGATTTGCGGAAATACCTCTTCGTGAAAATGTGGCATAAAATGGAGAGTGAAGTGATCTAGCAATATAGAATATAGAGTTTGGAAGAAATTAAAATTTGTGTATAGAATAATAGTTGCAAATATTCAAACAATAAAGTCTGTGGCTAAAGGAGCCAAGTGTTGGTGTCTGGTTTTCTTTGTGCCCCTGTAAACACAGGGATTCAGGTCTGCACTCCTGGAAAGTGGGCAGAGACTCAGCCCCACTCTCTGAGTGTCCCCTTTCTCCACGGCTCTTTCCACACAACTCAGCTCCACTCATTTCAACGTCCCTCAACCCTGTCTACCCTTTCAGGCCCTGGTGGTGACACAGCTCTGATCTTCAGCTTCACTGGCCAGGTTTCCCAGAATGCCACCAACCTGGTCAGGCAAGGTCATGAGGAAGTCTCAAAGACATCTATCTAGTCCTACACTTTTTGAGGCCTCTCAACATATTTCTGCAGATGGAAACCACCGGGGGCTAAAGAGACAGGCATCTCTGCCCTCCCAGACCTCAGAAATCTCTTTTGTTATTTTGTCCCAAAACCTCTGAATTGAGCTAAGTGGATGAAGAGTTCCTTCCAGGATCGTACTGTCTCTTTTATTCAGCTGATTCCTGAATTATGCACCCAGCAGTCTCACTAAAGAGGAACCCAGCCTTGTTACCCCCGCATAAGCTCATGGAATAAACCTCCAGGATTATAAAATGCCTGAAACTGTGAGCCATCATGCAAGCCAGTTTTTAAAATAATTAGTGCAATGTACTTTTCCCCAAGAAAAAAATGAATGTTCTCACAAAGCAGATCTCCCCACTTTGTCTGCAGGACTTGGAATTTATCCTTCAACACAAACCAATATTGAACATAAATCTCAAGGGAAATTCTTCCAGGATATCCACTGGGATTACTTGTATTCTTGTAACACAAAGTAGCACAATTCCCAAACCACAGGCCTGAGTTCACTTTCAGGAGCACATACAAGGATGATACTGATCCGTCATTACTTTTCAAATCTCCACAAGGGATTCTGGGGAACAGTCAGGGTGAAAAACAATCTTGTGTGAGGAGGATGAGCAACCAATTCTATTGTCTATCTATTGTGACAGATTTCTTTCCTTGGGTACAAAAGGCTTAACAAGGTCCTGTGAGCTTGGAGCAGCATAAAAGTCAGCTCGGAAAGAAAACTGTCCCCATGGACCCTTCCTCAGCCACCTTGGAAGCTGCATCTCAACCAGTGGGGTTTGTCCAGCACCCACTTTTCTGAGATTCTACTGACAGGAGGAGCACAGCTGGATTTCAGGTTGGTTTGAAGTAAATTTGGTGTTCAGTTAATCCCCCAGAGAAATAGGGCAGTGGTCAAAATATGTAGTGATATGGCTTTAGGCAATGGGGTAAAGATTCTTTAATTTTTAAAAATTTACATTTCAATTGTTTTCTTTTTTTTACTGAGGTATCATTCAGTTATAATATTAGATAAGTTTTATGTTTACAACAATATATTTCAACTCCTGCATACCATGCACCTGCTCAGGACAAAAAACTTAGTTTCTGTCTTTTCCCATCTTGTGGCATTTTACAAATTGGGCCTTCCACCTGCCACTTCCCTTCTGGTTTCCAGTATTCTATCTTGTGCATCTATGTGTTTGTTTTGGTGCCCTTTGGTTTCATCATTAATTTTTTTCTTTCTTTATTTTTTCTTGTAATTTTTTTGTATTCCACATATGGGTAAAGTCATAAGGTGTTTGTCTTTTCTGCCTGTCTTACGTTGTTAGCATGATACCCTCCAGGTCCCACCATGTTGTGGAAAATGGCAAATTTCATGTGTTTTATGACTGAATAGTGTTCCATTAAATAACTACCACCTCTTCTTTATCCGTTTTTCCATTGATGACCACCTATCTCAAGGAGTGTACTGTCACTGTTTTCTTCTAGCATTTTTACAGTTTCAGGTCTTATATTCAAGTATTTCATGAGTTTTGAGTTCACATTTGTGTATGGCATGAGTTTGTGGCCTTGATTCTTTATTTTTAAGGGTAATTCTGAAAACAGAAACTGATACAATACATCGTTCTTCACACTATTTATTACAAGAAGATGAAAATTCAGAGGGCATGTAAATCAGCATTCTGATTTATGTGGGGAACTGAAACAGCAGTTATCAAAACAAGGTGGGATTTTCTATAGGCATTGAAAGCCTAAATAATGGATTTGTTCATTCTTAGCTGAAACCTCTTTGTCTTCCATTAACAGAAACTAGATAAAAAAGGAACAGTGAAGAGAAAAGATTTAAAGCTCAGCTGTGAAGCTTCTAGTTTAATAGAGGGGAAAATATTTTTCCTGAGTGAAGTTGTACTTGAAAACGGCCTGCTCTGATGTGCGATGGGAAAGTCGAATTTTCAAGAAGTAAGCATAGTTTCCTTTGATTTTCAAATGCATGTACCACAATATTAAATGCAGCTTTCTCATTGCGTAATTATTTGTTCCATGTGGGGAAATGTTGTCTTTCTTTCTCCTGTCTTTTTTATCAGGACATGGATGGTGCTGGTGGCTGCAGGATAACATGAGTGCACTTGATGCCATAGGACTTGACACCTCACTGTGATTAAACAGTAAATTTTATGCCATGCATGTTTTGCCACAGTAAAAATTGTGATTCTCAGAAAAAATAAGCATATGCAAAAATGTTTAGTTTTCTTTCAGATCATAATTATTCTTAAAAGTAAGTACAGGTGTCCCTCTAGTTTTAAAATGCATGATAACAATAAATCACAACGTATAAACCTTCCTTAGAGACAGGGTAAGAAAAAAAGGGATAGATATCTTTCCTTGGCTACAAATGTCTTAACAGGGTCACGTGACCTGGAGTAGTATAACAGTAAGCAAGAAAAGGACCCTTCTCCCATGGACCCTTCCTCAGGCACCTTGGAACCCACACTGTGTCCACTGGGGTTTGTCCAGCACACATATTTCTGATGATCTACCAACAGGAAGTACCCTGCTGGATTTCAGGTTGATTTGCTGTATATTTGGTGTTCATCTTGTTCTTCAGGTAACAGGGCAGTGGTAAAAATAATGATGTGGTTATGGGCAAAAGATATGGATTCTTTCATTTCTTTTCAATTTATTGTTCAGTAGACTTCTTTAATGAGGCATTTTTTGGTTATAATATTAGATAAGTTTTTTGTGTATGACAATATATTTCAACTCCTGTACCAGGCTGGATTTCAGGTTGTTTGATTTTATTTGGTGTTCAGCGTATCCCCTAGAGAAACAGGACTCTAGACAAAATATGTATAGATGTGGCTTTATGCAATGAGTCATGGATAATTTAATTTTTAATGTAATTATTTATTTTTCTACGGTATCATTGGGTTATGATATTACATGTTTTATATGTATAAGAATATATTTCAACTCCAGTATGCCATAAAACTGATCAGCACCAAAAACTTAGGTTTTTTCTTTGCCATCCTGTGGACCCATTTTACTCATTGGCCATCCCCCTGCTGCTACCCTCTGATACCCACTACTCTGTTGTGTGAATATATGTGTTTGTTTTTGTGTCATTTGCTTTCTTCTTTAATTTTTTTTACTCATTTGCTTTTTCTTTCTATACAGTGTTCCATGTATGAGTGAAGTCGTAAGGTATTTGTCTTTTCTAAATGTGTCTTCAAGACATTATTAAAGGTGATACATAACCTTGATTGGTTAAGAAAAACCTCATCAAGGTCATGTGACCTGGGAGCAGACTCAAAGGCAGCTTGAAAGTGAAATTCCCCCACTGACCTGTCCTCAGCCCCCTTCAAAGGTGCACAGAGTATCCAGCACCCACCATTCTGAGCATCTACTGACAGATACGAGGTACACAGGTGAGATTCAGGTTGTTTGATTTAAATTTGGCGTTCAGCTTGTCTGTCAGAGAAATCCGACAGTAGACAAAATATGTACTGATGTGGTTTAAGCAATGGGGTGCAGATGCTTTAATCTTTTAATTTAATTATTTTTGTAAGGCATCATTCAGTCAAAGTGTTAGATAAGTTTTATGTGCACAAAAATATATTTCAATACCAGTATACCATTAACTTGCTTAGCACCAAAACCTTAAGTTTTTTCTTTGCCATCCTGTGGACCCATTTTACTCATTGGCCACCGCCCTGATCCTACCCTCTGATATCCACTGCTCTGTTCTGTCAATATATGTGTTTGTTTTTGTGTCATTTGTTTTCCTCTTTAATCTTTTTTACTTATTTGCTTTTTGTATTTGTGTTTAGTGTTCCACATATAAGTGAATTCATAAGATATTTCTCTTTTCTAAATGTGTCTTCAAGACATTGATAAATACAAGGCGATACATAATGTTGATTGGTTAAAAAAAACCTCATCAAGGTCTTGTGACCTTACAGAAGTATAAAGTCAGCATGAAAGGGAAATTCCTTCCTCAGCCACCCATAAAGCTGCATCTTCTCAAGTGGAGAGCATCCAGCACCCACCATTCTGAGCATCTACTGACAGAGAAGAGGTATCCAGCTGAGTTTCATGTTGTGTGATTTAAATTTGGTGTTCAGCTAGTCCCTCAAGGAAACAGGACAAGAATAAAATTACATAGTGATGTGGTTTTAGGCAGTTGAGTATTGATTCTTTAATTTCTTTTTAATTTAATTAAAAATTTTTAAAACTTAGATATCATTCCATTATAATATTCGTAAGTTTTATGTGCACAGCAATACATTTCAGTTTCTGTGTACCATACACCTTCTCAGCACCAAAAATGCAGTTTTCCTCTGTCACCATCTAGCTGCCCCATTTTGTCCATTTTGCCTCTGCCTGTGGCTTCTCCTCTAATTTCCACTACTCAGGTCTGTGTATCTTTGTATTTGTTATCGTGTCAACTTTTTTCTTCCTTAAAGTTGTTTTTACTTATTTTCTTTTTGTTTGTTAAGTTTTTATATTCCACACATGAGTGAAATCACGAATTATTTCTTTCTCTTAACATGTCTTCAGACGTGGTTAGACCAAAGGAGACAGATGATGTTGATTGGTTAAGCAACCCTTAACAAGGTCATGTGACCTTGGAGCAGTATCAGGTCAGCTGGGAAAGGAAATTCCCCCTTGACCCGTCCTCAGCCCCCTTCAAAGCTGCATTCCTCCACCCACCTCCCTGACACTCTCCTGACAGAGAGGAGGAGCACAGCTGGACTTTAGGAGAGTTTGCTTTAAATTTGTGTTCAGCAAATCCCTCAGAACAAGAAGTCCATAGTGAAGATATGTAGTGATTTGGCTTGGCAATAGGGTAAGATGTCTTTTTTTTTAATTAATTAATTTATTTTTGGCTGTGTTGGGTCTTTTTTGCTGTGTGTGGGCTTTCTCTAACTGCGGCGAGCCGGGGCTACTCTTCATTGCAGTGAGCGGGCTTCTCATTGCGGTGGCTTCTCTTGTTGTGGAGCACCAGCTCTAGGCATGCGGGCTTCAGTAGTTGTGGCACACGGGCTTCAGTAGTTGTGGCTCATGGGCTCTAGAGCTCCGGCTCAGTAGTTGTGGCTCACGGGCTTACTTGCTCTGCAGCATGTGGGATCTTCCTAGACCAGGGCTCGAACCCATGTCCCCTGCACTGGCAGGTGGATTCTTAACCACTACACCACCACGGAAGTCCCAAGGTGTCTTTATTTTTATAATTTTATTTTTTAAATTGCATTAACAGTGGGTGTCAATATTAGATGTTTCATTTGTACAGTATTACATTTCAAATGTTGTAAACCTTAACACAGGCTCACCACCAAAATTTTCCTCTCCCACTGTCACTACACATTTGACCACTTTTACCATTGTGCCTTGGCCCCTGAGGTTTCCTCCTTGGTATCCACTACTCTGTTCTGTGAATCTATATGTTTGTTTTTGTCATTTGGTTTGTTCCCCAATCTGTTGGTTTATTTCCTTTTTGTTTTTTCTTACTATCCTACTCATGAGTGAAGTCCTTTGGCATTCACCTTCAGCCTCTGACTTTCTTCTTTAGCATCATAAGAATAAGTTCTATCCATGTTCTGGAAAATAACAGGATTTCAACTTTTTTTACGGCTGAATAGATTTCCATAGAATATACATACTATTGTTTCCTTATCCCTTTTTCCGTTGATTGGGAACTATGTCAAGGAGCATATATCTTTTGTTTTCTTCTAGGAGTTTTACAATTTCAGGTCTTATCTTCAAATCTTTCATCGATTTTGAGTTGAGTTTTAAGTATGGTGCCAGATAATGATCTAGATCATTTAACTTCAGTAGCAGTTTTGAGAACAGAGGCTGAAAAAATATATCCTCTAAATGCTCTTATTACGTGAAGATTCAAATTCTAAGGAATTTAGCATCCTAGCTTTCTGATTGATGTGGGGCACTGGATGAGCAGTTGTGAAAACTTGGTAGGATTGTCTGTAGGCATTGAAAGCCTAAAAAATTATTCATTCACCCTCAGTTGAAACATGTATTTCACATTTTATTAACTAGGTAAAAGTGAGACACTGAGGGTGAAGGATTCAGAAAACAGTTCAGACCCTGCGTTGTGCCCCGTCTAAGCTAGCAGAGGAGAAAATAATTGTGTTACGTGAGTCTGTATTTGAGAATTGCCTTCTCTGATGTCCGATGGGAGAGCCCAATTCTCAAGGAGTTATCAAACTTATGTTTGGTTTTCAGATGCCTGGGCGTCAGTATTAAATGTGGCCTTTCCATAGCATAAGTATTTCTGTACGTGTGGGGAAATCTTTTCTCACTCTTATCTGTCAGACTGTGATACATGTAACCAAAGTCTCTAACTTTAGTCTTTCAAAGATGCAAATCCAAATTCACAGTTCTGCCTAAAACTTCTAACCAAGTCAGGGTCCTCATCTGTGGGTAGGTATCTGGAGAGAATGGAAAAATGTCTGGGCAGAGAAGTCAAAGTATCAGAAACCTGGATTTCCTTAGTGGTCGTGAGGTTTCATGACCCCATTTGTGTGGAGGGGGCAGGGGTGAATTGTATGAATATGACAGTTTTCTCTTTCTTTTTACAGAGGAAATCCAAAAAGTAAGATTGGTGAGAAGCACCGAGGAGGCAGGGAACATGGCCGGTCGCTGCAGACAGCTGGGTCCCTGCAAACTCTCTCAAGCCCAGCAAGTGAGGCAGCAAAACCCGGGTGCAAGGAGGCAGGTGGCTCCCCAACCAAAGGACGAAGACCCCAGGGTAAGTGGAGGCATGGACTCCGGAAACAGGGTTTGGGCCTGGAATACCTGGGTTCATAACTCCCTTGCCCAGCCCCATCCAAAGACAGCTGCCTTGGGACCTCATCCCCAGGGAGATAGAGCCGTTCAGAGACGGGGGCCACCTGACCCCTCCTTAGTGTGATGTCTGGCCTGCTTTTATGCAAATCCTTCAATCGGGGTCTCGCTGTGCACGCTTAGAGCACCAGCCCTTCCTCCTTTGATGCTCTCTGGCAAAGGCTTTGGGAAGCCCCACAGTATCATAGATATCCTGGCAGCTAAGGGGCCGTGTGCTGCTGTCCTTTCTCCAGAACCAGTGTTCATCTCTCTCAATCTGTCCTTGTGTTCGCTTTGCACATGCGCCTGTGAGTTCTGCTGACTCACTCACCTTGTTGCCCTCCACCCACAGGTGAAGTGTAGGGACTGCGGAGCCTTTGGGCACAAAGCGAGGAGCCTCAGGTGCCCCATGAAGCGCTGGCATGGGGCCCTGGCCCCCCAGCCCTTGGGCTCCAAACTCGGCAAAGAGAACCTGGAACCACGGAAGCTGCAGGACCTGCAGACCCCCGGGACCCCTAACACGGCTGAGAGAGAGAAGGCTGAAAGGCAAAGGTGAGCAGTGGGGTGGGTGGTACCCAAGCTTCGGGCTGAAATCGCTGGAGACGGTTCCCGTCCTTCTCTACACTGGGTGCCGAGCCATCTCTAGAAGTGACAGGGAAAATGGGGAAACAGGAGCCATGTCCCGAGGGGGCCACACTCAGGAGCTCAGAATATGCCTTGAAGTCACTGAGGGGTGTGGAGAACACATGCAATTTTGCACCTGACAGGCCCCAAGGCCATAGGGACAAATAGACAGGACTTCCTGGGAAACCCAGGAGGGAACCCTGGAGTCAGGGGGAAGGATATGAGCGGGGGAGGAGTCTGCACAAAGCACAGGGTTTCAGGTCCGGTGTCACCCCTAGACTTGGAAAGGGTCTGGGCCACAGCACCGTTGGTCCCAATGGTGACAAGGAAATTGAGTTTCTGCCCCTTAATGTGGTTTGTTTTGCAGGAGAGACGAGCAGCAGAGGAAGCTACTCCAGAGATTCCCCAGGAAACCCCAAGGGTGGCGGCAGCAGTACTGGAAGGAGGCGACAGGATCCTGCCCCTACCTGAGGGTCAGTCTCCTGGTTCCCGCTCTTCCTCCTTCTGGGGTAACACAATTGGCCTCAGTCCCCTTTTGTGGGAGGGAGCGGGTCACATTCTTTTCCAACCAACGTGATCCTTTAGAGTCCTTTTCAGAGGCCATTTTCCCCGGTTTCTTTGACTTTGCATTCTTACTTGCATGGCTGGCAAGATATGCTGTTTGGTAAATGGAAGTGATTTTATCAGCAGCATTCCATAAGCAGAATCCTTTAAGTGAGAACGCGAATCTGTCAGTTGTGATTCATCCTCCAAAACTGGCCATCCAAACTTATTTTGCCATCAAAGTGCCTGCAAAACACCAAGTTGTGTGCAGCCCTAGGAAGGGGGTATACAAAAAGCTTGTTTCCACTTACTTAACAAGAGACATTGTTAAACTCTTTCTATTTGCCTATTTGATGTATAAATGTCTCAAGGTGATTTTGTAATTTTCTTTTTCATGAGCACCACTGAGGTTGAGTGTCTCATCACATACAATTAGTTCCTATGAGATGGTTTTTGGTTAATTTTAATTTTTCCTGGATGGAGAGGAGATTCTCATGTCTGGCCTTTCTGTTTGGTCTTCTCCTACAGCATCCAAACATGCCCACGCTCATCCAGGCATCCAAGAGGAAACCCCTCCGGGATCCAGATCTCCCAAGTAGGTCACCTGTCAGGAAAGATGACAGGAAATCCACCCACCCTGCAGTGTCTCTCATCAGCAGAAGTTGGGTCCAGGACTCCAAAAGCAGCATCAAGACCCCAGGCAAGAGGTCTGCCCAGATCCCCATCCAGACATGTCTGAACCCCCCAAAGAAACCTAGACTCAGCCCCATCCAGACTCCCCAGAGGAGCACTCTGACAGCAGATCTGGAGGCTTTCCAGAATCTCCCTCCTCCACCCAGTACAACTGGACCCACAGGGACCCCCCAAGTCAGCAGGAAGACACCTGCCCAGGGGCAAAGCCTTACCCTCAAACCTCCACTGGACAGATCTGGCCCCGATAGTGTCCAAGCCTGCACCAGACACCATCCTCCACCCATCAGCCATGCTCCAGTGCAGCCTCTCAGGATGCTCTTCGTGAGAGTAGACGAAGGCCGGTGGAGCTGCAGGGACGTGGCGCCTCCCTCCTTGCCTCGTCCTGAGCAGTCGGCCCCTCCTGCTCAGAACCCTCCCACTGGCAGGAAGCCTGAGGGACACTGGGCCCCTGGCCCCCGGAGTGTCCTCTATGATGACCTTCAGGTGTCTTCTTCCTCTGAAGACAGCGACTGCGAGGGACACGCCAATGGCAACTAAGACTTGTCCTCCAGCCCCAGGTGCCCTGGAGGTGACTGTGCACCTGAGCAGGGGGAGGCACAAAGAGCAGCTGCTCCTGGAGAAGGAGCGAGTCCCCACCCCTGGTGGACGAACAGCGCTGGAAACCCAGACGAGCCCCAGCGACACACGTGCACGCACTGCACTTTCTCCTGATGGAACGAGAGTCACCTGTCAAAGGGTGCTTATCACGCTGGAATGGCAAGTTGTTTGTCAGTCTGAATCTATTTCAAGTAATTGAGACAAATTCCAGGAGTAACTTTGAACTATTGTGTAAATAGGAAGCTATGGTAGTAATCTGTATTTGGTGCAAATGTCTGAACTTTTAGAACCTGGCTAAAGGGCCCAGCGCTGGGCTTTGCAGGTCAGCAGTGCCCTGTCCTGAGATGAGACTCGTGGATTCTGTGGAGTCTTTCCCTGTAAATCATGGTGGGGACTCTCCTACGGCTCTGCTTCTTATGTTTCATTAAATGTTACTATAAAGCTTTGTTTTCAAAATTTCTTTCCATTTTAATAAAGTTCTGCCTTATAAGACATGTTGTACGTGGTTTTTATCTCTAAGCCTTGAAGATCATCTTAACGTATATTTTTACTCAAGATAGGTTTTGTGGAGACTTCCCTGGTAGGCCAGTGGTTAAGACTCCCTGCTTCCAATGCACAGGTCGCGGGTTTGAGTCCTGGTCAGGGAAGTAAGATCCCACATGCTGTGCGGCCAAAACACAAAACAGAAAAAGTAAGATTGATTTTGTAACTGAGGGGAAAGAGGAGCTTGGGAGGACCTAAGGCTTATTAAACATACAGAACCTCCGGCCCTCCCAGATCCACGGGTCAACATATGCACATTAACAAGGCACCGTGTCAATCCCCTGCATGGACGATGTGATAACGTGTAGGCTGCCTTATTCTCACACTGGGCCACATTGGACTCAGTTGGTGAATCTTAATAGGTGCATAAGCCTGAATCCTACTTCAAAAGGTACAAGTTTATGTTGTCTGTTTTGAGGCCTGGGCATTGGGATTATAACTGCTCTGGAGGTGATTATATCATCTGGTTGGAGAACCACTGGAGGTGGTGGCAGTGATGTCACCTACGTCACATGCTGCCTCTGTTCTCTAACAGGAGGAGACCTGAGCAGGTCCAAGAAAATTCACTGAGCTGCGTAGAGAGGGCTTCCTGGGAAGAGCAAACCACGTTCCTACCTCCACACAGAACAACTGTCTGGGGACAGCATCTTCATTCTGTAGAAGCCTGTACCTCAAGGACAGCAAGCTGCTGGTTGAAGGCACAAGGTTGTTAAAATATCGGGAAAATGGAGCTGGCACACTCGGGGCCATGCCCACACCTACTGGAACTTCTGAAATGACCTTTCTCTTTGTGACCTGGGTCTAAGCCTATTCCTTATACTCCCTTATCTCATGACCTCAATCCTGTCCCAGTACTTTCTTAGAGATTCTCACAAAACAAAACACCATTGATCCTTACTTCTGGCATTTCAAAGGGTCTGAACAGGCCCTGACAAATGTTCTATTTTATGGAATCCTCTGAACATCACAAGATTAAAGAGGAGTCTGTCATATTAGCCATCTGGGATTGGAATTGTTAGGATTGGCTCAGTTTTCTTGGACCTGCAAATACAGGGGACAGGGTTTCCGGACACAGGATGGGTTTAGTGAGACAGCATTGATCTGGGGCTCAATAGAAACACGTGTTGTCAGTTTTGAGAAGATGGTGTTCCTTCCGTCTGCCCAGGTGATGGCACACAGCTCATTATCCATACTCGACCCAAAATATTCAGAGTAAGCAAAAATGGGTTCAATAATCTCCTACTTTCAAAATAAAAATAATCTTTCAAATTGTCCAGGGAAGAAAGATAATGAAAAATGTGAAATGACAATATATTTAGAAAAAGTGAAAAGTATGAGATACCATCCAGATTTTTTAAAAGGTATTTGAATTTATAACTTATCTCAAGATCTGTGAAATAGAATATGTGACAAATAAAGAATATATACAGGTGATATTGTGTAGATATTAGATATATACAGTAGCATGTGTTCTTTTCAAGGAATTCCTAAGCCCTCCAGCCTCACTGACCACATCCTGGCCCTGTGAGGTCCCGGAGCTGAGCCCTGTGTGGAGTCTCTGCCTCCTGAGGGAATGGACAAAAGACATGGAAAATACGTTCTGAAGTCTTTAGTGTGAAACAGTGCATTCCTTCCAGGCCGAGAAGGAGTTTCCCATTAGTTTCCATTTAAACAAAGGTTTCTAATTGCTGGAAGCAGCACAGTCCTGGAGCCAGAATTTCCCAGATCCAGGTATAGATGGGTTTGTTCCTCCCCAAGGCCTCCGTCCATGTCGAGCCGAGGGGAGCTGACTTGCTGTCCTCACATGGCCTTTCCTCTTGCTCAGACCCCTGGTCTCTTCTCCTACTTCTAAGAAGTCCACGCACTGCAACAAAGAGTAGCCCCTGCTCACCACAACTAGAGGAAACCCACACACAGCAACAAAGACCCAATGCAGCCAAAAAAAAAATAATAAATTAAAAAAAAAGAGGTATTGATACAAACTGCCATGTATAAAATAAGTAAATAAGCTACAAGGATATATGGTACAACACAGGGAATCCAAATTATATTTTACAATAACTTTAAATGGAGTATAATCTATAAAAAATATGGTATCACTATGTTGTATATCTGAAACGAATATAATATTGTACATCAACTATACTTTAAAAGATAAATGAAAATAAAATAAAGTGTATTTGATTTAAATTATAACATACATTCTGACGTGGCAGGAAAGAATAGAAAAGGGCACAAATCTAGAAATAAATTCCTGAGCTGAGAGGAAAGGCAATTCCTTCCCTTTTTTTTTTTTAATGGATTTACTATTATTTTATTTTAGTTTTTTAACATCTTTATTTCTTTCCTTTTATACAGGAGATGGTATGAGTAATGAATGACAGTACAGAGTTCTTTAAATCTTATGGTGGAAAGTACCTACATCCAAAAACATCTATTTCTTTTGGGAAATAGGTTATATATAATCTGAGGGATGTAGGAGAAAAGGATGGGTCCTTGGAGATTGAGGGGTAATGGATAAGGTTTGAAATACTCTTTTTTAAAAAAAAATAAATTGAAGTATAGTTGATTTACCTTAATGTACTAGCTTCAGGTGAAATATTCTTTAATGTGTATGGGAGATGGAATTGAAATGCACGAGATAATAGGATTGCCAGTCATTGTATGAGGTACAAGCAAAATGTCCTCAGATACAATGAAATATTCACCATGTCCCCTGGTTTAATTTTTTCCATTTGGGAACCAGGAATTTTAAACTTAAACAGCCATCTCCACACCCGTAAGACTGCCACTCAAATGTATAAATCAACTGTGAATGACATGGAAGAAAAATTATCTACAATAGTTTACTATGTAGGAACATTTGTATGGATTTCCCCACTAACCAAGAAATAAATTATAAAATTGTCTTCCCATTTTCTTTGCATAGTTAATAGATTCTTAACATGTTCTTGAAAGTACTATTTGGCCAGTGCCTTAAGAGCCATGTTCTGCATCCCAGCAATATATCTTATTTTGTCGCCTCATTATTTATATTTCACGTTTTCACAGTTCCTCATCTTGCATTTTATTTTTAATTCCGTATTTCTCCCAGGGAATCCCAGCTTCATTTCCATAGATTCCCAGTGTGTCTGATGCCCTGTCATTCTGAAGACATAGAATGGTTCCCAGTATAGAGAATGCACTCAACAGTGTTTACAGATGAAGAAGGGAATGAATGGATCTTCTCACTATCCCTGGACAATGACCTTACATCTTTGCTCTCCAACACTGTGTGAGGATTACAATTTCCTATTAGTCTGGAAAATCCAATCAAATTGAACAGGGTGTGGCTCACAGACTGAAACCCTATTAGGGTCAGTAACCTTCTGAGAGGGTGGATCCTGGAATGTAGCCCAGATTGGGTTATAAACTGTTATCCAGGTATAAAGGAAAGTCAGACGGGCAAAGGGATGCATTTGTCCAGAGAAGAAGAAGCTGGACAGTTTGGGGCTTTGGAGGAAGAGAAATTGGCTGCTTGCTGTGGAACTTACCTCAGAATCTATTTGGCTTCACCAGCTCCTCCAATTTGGGGTTTTGGTGAGTCCTCCAAACTGTGAGATGTGCCTTGGCTTCATTCCATGAAAATGTTGTAAGTCCTATCTGTCTTTACACTTTTGCCCTATCAAAGCAGCCTCTTATGGTCTCTGAATCATATTGTGTCAACATTTACTTTGCCACCATCATTTCCTACTCTTGACTGTACATGTCCTTTTTTTCAACTCCAACACTGTTGTCTTGAATCTATTTAGTTGTTTTATCTGCCTAACCTAAGATTGTAGCCTTGTGCTCTCCCAATACAGTGATGACCAGCTGCATGTGGCTAGAACATTTAAATTAATGCAATTAAATAGCTAAACTTTACATCCTTGGTAGTGCCAGCCAGATTTCAAGTGTTCTGTCACCACATGTTTGTGGCAGTTTCTGTATCATACAATGCATATGTAGAGCATGTTCTTCGTCTTGGAAAGTTCTATTGGCTGTTGATCTACATCTGATGTTTTTACTAATTTGTTTCTAAATACTTCATTTTCTGCCTCTCTGAATTATTTTTCTTTTATGGGTTTCATCAAGTGATTTTCTTCATTTCTTACGTGTCCTGGGATAGATTTTTATGTTGAAATAATTATCTCAAGGTAAAATAAATCTCTTGAGATATTTATTTTAATTTTTCCCCCAAATTAATATATATTAAACCCCTTTGATTCCTCTGACTTGTAATCTGGACATAGACAGGGTTGCCTAGGTTCCATCTTCTTTCTACTTGTAAGGCTGCTGTTTTGCATATGCCTCGTGTTTCCCTGGATATCATAGGGATTTACATATTCCTATTATCAATAGAAGAAAAACTCTAAATGTAAAAAAAGACATTTCATTTCACCTTCAAATTTGCCTTGAAGGCAAAACCAAAGGCAATCCATGGCCAACTCTTAATTGGTTTTCCTAGGTAGTCCCTCCCACCTTGGATTTCCCAGGTGCTCTGGATAATCCAAGCACTAAACTTTTTCTTGAGTGTTTTTTGGGCATTGTGAATTGTCCTGGATACTTGATTCCTATCCACAATAAGCAGATGCTGGCATTAACCCAAGGCTTCCCTTTATTTCTGATAGAAAATGATCACTGCACTTTCACTTTGATTGTGAAGGGAGTTCAGGAGAGAAGGAACTTGAGAGCAAATACCTTTAGAAGATATTTCTGTTTCAAGATAGACAGGATGTAATGAGGGGATCCATTGTGCATCAGACGGAGAGGTTTCCCCCAAAACTGGGCGATAAAAATGAAGACATAAATAACAGGGAGCTTCTTCTGATTGTTAATGTTAGCGGTCATATTACAAGTAAAACCTAGGTGATCTTTGTTACCCTAAAGGAATTTGAGCACAGGACACAGACTGAACAAAATTAAATGACAGCTGATCCTTCTTCTAGATGTGTAACTCTGTCATATACTCAAGTTTTTGGAACCTCTGAATGTCATTGGTAAATAAACCAATTTCCTGCTAAACCTAAGCCATTCCATATTTCTGAGCATCCTTGACACAGAGGGTTGAGACAGTCCATGACCGTAACACTATGACTCGTGTACCCCTGCTACCTTCTGGAGCAGCAGATGTTAAGGACTAGACCGGAAGGGTGGGTGCCATGGTTCCTCCAAGTGGAATAAGTCCTTGGTTTAACTGCGTCCTGAAATAGGTCCTTGGCTGATTAATATCCATGTAGATGGGGGACAGAACTAAAGGTCAGGGTTGAGGGAGAGCTGGAAGGCAGTGAGGCTCCAGAGGGCTGCCAGGGGTGTTGGAGGACCATTGTGGGTGCATAAGGGAAGAGAGTGATCTGGGGATTTCCAGTGTTTCCTACAGGAGGAAGCCAAACTCTACTCTGGCATGAGTCAGGGTTCCCGAGGGTTGGAATCAAGGAGGACATTGAATGCTTCTGGATGGCCTAGGCTGCTGAACACACAAAGTCAATGCTTAACACATTCTTATTTGCAAACTCTCTGAACTTTGACTTTTTGTATTAGCAACCACAGCTCTAGCTTCTTACATGGGAACTGGGAGAGGAGAGACTGCACCGTGTTCTTAGGATGCACCACTGGTTTCCGTTTGCTGGGCTGGGGTCACACCCAGGTGGAGGTGGGGGGCTCCAATTCAGGTGGGTCTGGAAGTTCTGCACAGAACTGGAGTCTCACGGCTTCTTCTGGAAGTTGTGCACAGGACTGGAGTCTCATGGCTTCTTCTCCATCCTCAGGTTTGCGTGCTCAGTGCTTGGATTGGCTGTGAGTGAAATCCCGAGAAAGACTGCTGGCAACTGAGTTGTTGACAATGGAGCCTCTGGTGAGTAGCGACGCCTCCTTCTCCTGAAGCTACACCCGGAGTGCCATTAGCAATCGACCCCTCATTCACACCTTCCACCTCTTAGTAATTAAGCTTTTATTCATATTCGATAACTGGGAGGAATGTGTAGGGAGGAGTATTTTCTTAACTGTGCTGCACAGAAAGGAGAAACAGTACAGTAGGTAGAATAAAATTAGGTTCTCTCATAGATTTTTGAAAAATTGGAGAAAACAAAACCAATCACTAGGCTTCTTTCATCCCTCAGCATGGAGATGAGATTAGATTACAAGAGAAACAGCGATAACTAAGGTCAAGGTCCCTGAAAATGTTGACTGGGAGTCCTCACGCCACAGCGATGGTCAGGCTAGGTCTGTCCTTCCCTCCAGCCACCTGAGTCCCCGGCTTATGCTTCTGAACCATCTGACCTCAGAGTTTGTTATGAACACCTGAGTCCTGTAGTGTTAAGAGAGAGGACACCTCCTGGTACCAAGTTCTGCATGAACCTTGCTCAGTTCTGAGGAATGCTAGGCATTTCTTCATGATCCTCTGACAATTGCATGATTAGTAGAATAGTGTTTTGTATTTAGCGTAGGTTTGCTAGAACAGAAACACTTCATACAATTATATATTTGATGATTTCAACACGCATAACAAATAATGGAAGCAGTTTATTTTTGGAGAGTCAAAGGTTCCTCTAGGGACATAATTTAAACCAATAGTCATGCTTTCAAAGTAGCCCATCATGGTTATTGTTTGTCTTGTCATGAATCTGTACAGTTCCTTGAAATTAATAGGGAAGAGAGATTGAGTTATGAATATGCAAGTGAATCTTTTACTATCAACTGACTGGAAGTCCTAATTTCCAGGTTATTGGAAAACTTCCACAATGTATTATAACACACTTCAAGTGATATTTCTATAAATTAAAGCTTCATGACGTCAGAGTATGTAGGTTTTCGTGAATGGACATGAAAGGCAGACACCAGCTCAGCGCTGGCAGAGAACTGAGGGGAACCCCACACAGAGCGTGATCCTTTATCCATCCAGACCCCCTCACTTCCTCATCTCGACCCTCCCACCCTGGACAGTGGTAGGGACTTCTCTGTCTAAACCAGAATATCCCTGATGTTTTAGGAATCAGTGACATTTGAAGATGTAGCGATCAACTTCACCCAGGAAGAGTGGACCCTGCTAGACACAGCCCAGAAAACCCTGTTCAGAAACGTGATGCTGGAAAACATCACCCACCTGGTCTCCGTAGGTGAGTCTGTCAACACGGATGTATGTGCACCTGTATCCAATCCATTCATTCACTCACTGAACAGGCATTTAGATCAGCTTCCCCGTGTCCCACTCCAAGTCTTTCCTGATTCTTTGATAGTCCTCATAACTACTTAAGAGGAAGACATTTCTTTTCATGGCACTTTTCTTTACTACACCGGAAGGTAATCTTGGCAATATTTCATACCTCTGTTGCTACTCAGTGTTTACACTCAGAACAGAACTGGGGATTCAATGGATATTTTAATGCATAAGTAAATGGATCAAATATTTTAAAAATGATTCTTCCGTTCTAGTCACTCCATGAAGGCTTGAGACCAGAGTCGTGTATATGACATAATTTTGATGATTCCTGTAAGGTGTATCCTTACTGGCTCCTGTTTGAAAGTAATATTCAGCCCACTGTAGAGTCTTTTAATCTTTCCCATTTGGAAAACACTGAGGATTCTGTAATCTCTCTTTGAACTTGGGCACAGGCATCAGCCGCTAGAGGGGCTCACTGTGTTTGCTGCTGCTCTGGATTTCCTCCTGGTCTGCTGAAGGACCTTCACTGTTTTGTCTGTTGAAGATGTTGTTGCCTGCACTGACCTTCAATTATCTCTTTACTTTCCTCTTTCCCTTACCCTGGACTTGAGCACAGCAAAGGGTAATTAGCCCAGACTCAAAATCCAACATTTTTTTTTCTTTTTCAAATCAAACAGGGTATCAGATCAGCAAATCAGATGTGATTTTCCAGCTACAACAAGGAAAAGAGCTGTGGAGTGAAGCAACAGGATGCCTCCAAGACCAGAGTCCAGGTAAGAATCAGGGGCCTGTGCTTCACTGCAAGAAAGTTTCAGTCAGTGTGTTAAGTCCTTGGAAACACCAATGAAAGTCTGATGAAGTGAGCGATATGTTCTAAACTGGAAGTGAGGACATTGGGCTGAAATTCTTCATGTTGTTATCATTCTCTGCATCTACCAATCACAATTCATATTACTTCCTGCCATTTTCTATTCTTTAAGGAAAAGGGTGCTTGTGGACTTACTGCAGTTAAACTTTCACTTAGTGATTCTTGTCCTGATCCTCCCATTTACTGTGTTTTCCATCATTTGCTGACCCAATGTCTCTCCACCACATTACAATTTTATATTTTAATCCTGTTTTTATCTAATAGACAATGACTTTTAAAGTATTTCTACTACCTTGAGTATTTCTTTATTATACACGGTCTCTCCATCAGAGTGCCAATTTTTGAAAGATACTCACATGGACCTTGGTGTTTGTTTACATTTCTATTTCCCTAATTTCATTCTAAAATCTATATTTTTTCCATTTCTTTAGGCAGTAAAAGGCCACTTATACAACAAGAAATGATACTCATGCAACAAGTCTACAGGACGCACAAACCTCACGCCATGCCAATGGTAAGTTTCATGGGTGGAACACCAGTCATCCAAACGAAAGACCTGGCAGTGAGATAAGTTGGTAATTGAGCACAATTGCCTGTATGTAATTAAGTGGAGATTGAGCTCTTTCTGGGAATATTTTTGGATAGGCTGAAGTCAGTTAAAAAATTAATATGAGCTCAAAACCACAACATGAGACCTAAGAAAAAGTCAGTTGCACAAACATTGCTCATCTCCTAGTCTTTAGAACAAACTGAAGTCTTCAAAATTAATCTGATATCTGGGCAGGGAGACTATAAAAGAGAATGTTTGTGACTGTAGGGGAGTAACACAACATGTGTATGCAAGTGACACTGGAAACATTTTAACAGGAGACTATAACTGACTGATCCTCTAGGGTGTAAATCTAGAGGAATGAGTGTCTGCATAGACGTGGGCAACCGGGAACAGCCTCCTATCTCTTTCGCAAAGCAGGTTTCTCACACACAAGGGGATCCTGTTGGATGGACTGATTTGAGTGATGAATTTACTCCTAGATCTTCACCTCAACATTCACCAATTCCCTTAAGAAGGCAAAGTAATGTCAACAAACAGCATGGAAAATCACTTAGTCAAGGGTCATTCCTTGACGGACAGGATCACATTCACACTAGAGCTAAATTGTATGAATGTCCTCTATGTAGGAAAGTCTTTAGTAGATGCTCTACACTCAGCAGACACAAGATGATTCACACTGGAGAGAAACCATTCAAATGCAATCTGTGCGGGAAAGTCTTCAATCAAAGTTCCTCCTTGAAACAACATGAGAAAACTCACACAGGAGAGAAGTGCTATGAATGTCATCAGTGTGGGAAAGCCTTTCTTCAAAGCTCTGGCCTTAGTTCTCACAAGAAAATCCACACTGGAGAGAAACCACACATATGTCTTGAGTGTGGGAAGGCCTTCAGTCACAGTTCAGGGCTTAGTTCACACAAGAGAATCCACACTGGAGAGAAACCACATGTATGCCCTCTGTGTGGTAAGGCCTTCAGTGGACATACTAAACTGAGAGAACATGAGAGAACCCACACTGGAGAGAGGCCCTATGAATGTCAGCGGTGTGGGAAATGCTTCAGTCGAGGCTCTTCCCTTAGACGACATGAGGCAAATCAGCACTGGAGAGAAAGTCAGAAGGGCCCTCAGTAGATGTCCTGACCTGAGATGACATGGTGTCATACATGTGAGGAATGTGGATGGAACACCAGCCATAGCTTTAGCATTTAACCACACCAAGGTTCACACCCAGTAAAGAAACTCTGTCTGTAATCAATATGGATGCTTCTTCAGGCATCACACTCCTCCGTCCAGAAGGGCATCACCTGTGGACGTGGATCCATATGCGCCCTGTCTCTGTGGCAAAGCCTTTAGTCATTGGCCTGACCTCAGGTAACTTAGCAGAACTCACTCTGTAAATACTGTTTTCAGCAACAGCTCCCAAATCTAAAGACCCCAGAGGACTTGAGCAGAGGATAACCAACCCCTAGTCCTTCTTTGATAATTATTGTTCAACACGAGCGAACTCCAGTTGGAGAACCACTAAGACTGTAATGACTGTTAACAAACATTCAGCTGATCACC
The DNA here is from genome assembly GCF_949752795.1 of Hyperoodon ampullatus. NCBI lineage: Eukaryota > Metazoa > Chordata > Mammalia > Artiodactyla > Ziphiidae > Hyperoodon > Hyperoodon ampullatus. Next base: position 30,041,112 of record NC_136933.1, read on the forward strand.
AGGCTTGATGTGCACGAGAAACTCAGCAAAAAAAAAAAATAAACACTAAAACAAGAACAAAGATGTAAACTCTTGAGAAATACCCAAGTATGTTGAGCAACACCAAAGCATACTTATAAATAATTCATCCTGGAGAAGTGAATCAATGTAAAGTCATGAGAGATTCTTTCTTCATAGAGCAACCTCTCTGGAACACGTGTGCTCAGACTGTACAACACACCCTCTGTGCTGTGAAGGAAGGAAAGTCTTCAGTGATCACTTATTTCTTAGTCAACATTAAATTCTCACACTGAGGATGTAGCAATCCTAAAAATAAAAGTGGAGCTACAACTAGATTTCATATCAGAAAAAACTGACCCTCTGAGTGTGAGGGAGAGCCTCTAAAATAATCCTTTAACATACATTCAGGCAAATTGTGATTTGCGGAAATATCTCTTCATTAAAATGTGGCATAAAATGGAGAGTGAAGTGATCTAGCAATATAGAATGTAGAGTTTGGAAGAAATCAAAATTTGTGTATAGAATAATAGTTGCAAATATTCAAACAATAAAGTCTGTAGCTAAAGGAGCTAAGTATTGGTGTCTGGTTCTCTTTGTGCCCCTGTAAACATAGGGATTCAGGTCTGCACCCTCGGAAAGTGGGCAGAGACTCAGCCCCACTCTCTGAGTGTCCCCTTTCTCCACAGCTCTTTCCATACAACTCAGCTCCACTCATTCCAACGTCCCCCTAACCCCACCTACCCTTTCAGGCCCTGGTGGTGACACAGCTCTGATCTTCAGCTCCACTTCCATGTTTCCTAGAATGTCACGACCCTGGTCAGGCAAGGTTATGGGAAAGTCTCAAAGACATCTATCTAGTCCTACACTTTTTGAGTCCCCTCAACATATTTCTGCAGATGGAAACCACCGGGGGCTAAAGAGACAGGCATCTCTGCCCTCCCAGACCTCAGAAATCTCTTATTTTGTCCCAAAACCTCTGAATTGAGCTAAGTGGATGAAGAGTTCCTTCTATAATCGTACTATATTATTCACTGATTCCTGAATTATGCACCCAGCAGTCTAACTAAAGAGAAACATATACCCCTGCATAAGCTCATGGAATAAATCTCCAGGAATGAAACTATCAGCGATAACACATTCCAGTTTTTAAAATAATTAGTGCAATATACTTTTTGCCAAGAAAAAATGAATATTCTCACAAAGCAGATCTCCCTACTTTGTCTGAAGGACTTAGAGTGTTATCCTTTGACACACATCAATATTGAACCTAAATCTCGAGGGAAATTCTTCCAGGATATCTACTGGGATGACTTGTGTTCTTGTAGCACAAAGTAGCACAATTCCCAAACCACAGGCCCGAGTCCCCTTACAGGAACACATACAAGGATGATACTGATCCATCATTACTTTTGCAATTCTCCACAAGGGATCCTGGGGGACAGTCAGGGTGGAAAAACACATCCTGTGTGAGGAGGATGAGCAACCAATTCTATTGTCAGCCTAAGAAAAAACGTGTTTTACCCACAAGCTGTATTCGAATTTAGCTGTAATTATGGGCAACCACCTTATCTGAGACCTATGTGGTGGCTTAGCCAGGAATGCCCTCTTCTGCCCCAGTGTGTCTCCAGGAGGGAAGGGCCCGGTGCTGCTGGGGGTGAGGCCTGTGCAGGTTCTGGGACCCCCAGGAATGGTGATGTGCACACTCCCTTCCCAGAGGAGTGCACGTCCCACTGGGATTTATCTACACTGACCTATGCATGTGCCTGTGCTGGGCATTCCTAGCTAGACAAGGGATTTCAGAGCTGTTCCCCTACTACAATGGTGACCACAGGGGGGCAGCATCTCACAAGGAGGTGTGTTTGGGGGGCACCTTGGCAGCTTGTCTGAGTGGCAGAGGGGCCTGGAGTCGGGAAGAAACCTCTCTGAAGCTTAGTCACTGGGGGGAACTCAGGGCTCTCTTGGTCGGGCTGACTCAGGCTTCTTCACAGGCTCGGGTGCTGAGAGTGACAGGCCCACAGAGACAAAGTGACAGGCAGAAGCAGAGAAACAAAGAGAGAAACTCCCAGAGAGAGGGAGACAGAGACGGAGAAGCAGTTGCAGGGCCACTGGGCTCGGCTTAGAACTCCTACCACAATACTTCTCCCACATTCTGTTGCTCAGGGCAAATCCCAGGCTGGCCAAATTCTGGGGGTGAAGAAAAAGGTCCAGCCCTTAACGAGAGAAGCGGCAAAGTCACACAGCAGAGCCGTGGGCCCGAGAAGGTGGAAGGAATCTGTGATTTGTTTCAGTCTAACTCAAAAGGCTTAGATATGGGGTCAGGGGTTTACACTGCAGTGATACATGATTCTCTAGTTTCCGAGATTTCTGCAGAACCCTCCCTCTCACCCCCTCACACCGCATCACAATCTCTTTCATCCCATGGCTGTGATGTAGAGTGGGAACCACTATTTTCTGAGCTGAGGCTATTCTCCTGGGACAGTATAAACCCCTTTCTCCATGAAGTTTTCTATTTTCTAACTTTCCTTCCAAAAACCCTCCCATAGCTTCGAGGCAGAAGACATTGACTGTAGCTCCTATTCAAACTGCTGCTGTCCCAGGAGAAAGACCCTCCTCCTAACCTTTAAATCACTGGGTTCTTTTTTAACATATGAAAATGGGATACATGTTTATTCTTCAAAAATACCTAGGGGGCTTCCCCGGTGGCGCAGTGGTTGAGAGTCCGCCTGCCAATGCAGGGGACACGGGTTCGTGCCCCGGTCCGGGAAGATCCCACATGCTGCGGAGCGGCTGGGCCCGTGAGCCTTGGCCGCTGAGCCTGCGCGTCTGGAGCCTGTGCTCTGCGACGGGAGAGGCCACAACAGTGAGAGGCCTGCGTACCAAAAAAAAAAAAAAAAAAATCACTAGGAATTCAGGAAACATTTTTTTCTAAAACTTGAAACTTTGAGCAAAGTATGGAATACCACAACAATTCCCTTTACTCTCAATCACAATTTCTGTACGTGACTTCCATTTTCTATTCCTTTACTAGTGGAGGAGGGTCCTTCTCCCAGTGTGTCCACATTATGACATACTCCCTTTGCAGGACAACCAGGAAAAGAGGATCTGGGGACTGGAAGTCAATAAAAATGGAGGCTGTAGTACACCAGAGGCAGTGGGCCTCTTAACAATGAGGTATGAAGCTGAAGGTATGGAAACCCAGACCTTAAACCTGCTCCCTTGTATTGATTTAGAGGGAAGAGACCCAAAAGGTTTACAGGGGGTTTGGTCATCTGTATCACAGAACTGAGACTCTGAAATGGGGAGAGACATAGAAGATCAGAGTTCAAAGTTCTGACCAGAAAACCAGAAATGCATTGAAAAGTGAGTGGAAAATTGGTCGTGGGGGAGGGAAGGAAGCCTCTTAGGATAAATAAACATTACCTTCAATGAAATAAAGCATTTTGTAAGAATCACATCGAAAATGCAGGGAAGAGCCAAAGATGTCTGACTTTGAGGTTTTACTTTGGTAAATGGAAAATAATCATGAGTTTTGTAGCTTCACTTGATTTGTAGGGTCACCCAACTCTATATTTTTCCTTCAAGATGTAAGTTCTTCAACTGTGGCTCTTTCTACTGCAGGGCTTTTGTAGGGAAGGAGGAGGTACTCCATCTCATTAAACCAGTGGGATCAGCGCAGCAAGATTGTTTGGACGTGGCAAATCCTTGATGGAGGTGGAAAACTCCCCCCAAATAAAAAGGAGGAATAGTTTGGATAATTGCCTGCTTTAAAAGTTAAAGACCCCAACTTCATCTCAGCATCACCATGACTAAATACCACTTCTCCTTTCCACCATAGTTAGATAGATAGATGGATAGATAGATAGATTGATAGATAGATGATAGATAGATGTATGTCCTGGAAGAAAGTTTTCCAGTGGGCAGTTTTACTTCTTGCGCGTGGGAATCTTGATTAACCCTCAAGCCCATGTGGAAAAAAACCTTTTGTGAGGACAGAGATCGGGATGGAGTTGAGGGTGAGATACAGGAGAAGATACCAGTTTACATGCCCTCTAAGATTTTGAAAAGACTAATGAACGGTTCTAACTCAACTCCTTCCATAGACCTACATGTGCTCTCTGCCTAGTGGTTGACCAGACTGCCTTTCAGCGGCTCCGGAGGCGGTGGCCAATTTAACTTCCTGCTGACCACCGACCTGCGGTCCTAAGGTTCACGTAGTACTTTTCCAGGGCCCGTTACAAGGTTGGGGGACGGCAGAGGAACCGCTTCTGCGCACATCTAGAGGCCGGGTGTAATCGGTACTTTCCTTGCTTAGGAAGCAGGCAGCGCAACTCTGCCCCGCTCCCTGCCTCCCTCCGACCCGTCTAGTTACTCGGGAAAACCCAGGACGAGACGCTCCGCGCCTAAAGGCTCCGCCGAAATGCATCCTGCAGTCGGGTCTCTGGCCGGAACCCTCCCCGACTCGGGGCGGCCGGAGGGGAAGGGGCGGGGGCCCGGGAGGCAGGCCAGCGGCGCGGCGGGCGCGGAGGATGCACGCGGGGGTCCTGGGCCTCTCCGCCCTGCTGCTGGCGGCCGAGCAGAGCGCGCGTGAGTGCCGGGCAGGCCATGCTCACCCCTCCGACCCACCCTGACGCCCGGGGACCCACACGCCACCCCGGCCACGGCGGCGGCCTCTCCCCGCCTGCGCCCAGCACTGCGCGCCAGTGCACGCATGGTGGCACCCCAGCTGCCCAGTCCCTGGTAGATCCCCGCGAATGCACGACCCTCCCGGGGATGCGTGATTGCCCCCGAGGATGAATGCCGCGCCCCCTCCGCCCCCGCATGCATGGTCCCCGTGTATCCGAGGCCCCTCCGCGGCGGGTGCACGATCCTGCCCCCTCCCCCTCGCATGCATGGTCCCCGTGTATCCGAGGCCCCTCCGCGGCGGGTGCACGATCCTGCCCCCTCCCCCTCGCATGCATGGTCCCCGTGTATCCGAGGCCCCTCCGCGGCGGGTGCACGATCCTGCCCCCTCCCCCTCGCATGCATGGTCCCCGTGTATCCGAGGCCCCTCCGCGGCGGGTGCACGATCCTGCCCCCTCCCCCTCGCATGCATGGTCCCCGTGTATCCGAGGCCCCTCCGCGGCGGGTGCACGACCCTCCCTCCTGCCCCTCCAGCGGGTGCGGGATCCTCTGCAGGAGTCGCGGCACACGTGCCCCCACCCCCTTTCCCTCCAGAAAGGCCTCCAGGACTCGGCAAAGTGCTGCAGGTGCCCGAGGCGCTGCACGCGGGGCTGGGGGCGCCCTGCTCTCCCCACTACCCGGCCGGCCTGGGAGTCTGGGCGGCGGGGGAAGCCGCTTGGGGCCAGGTTGTGGTGGGACTGGGCTCGGCTTCCGCGGAGCTCTAGAGGGAGGACCGTCTACAGCCGGGCCGGAGGCGGCGGGCGCGGGACGCCCTGGTCGCGTAGGGAGAGCGGTCCGCCGGCCGAGGCGGGGCCAGAGGGCGGAGCGGTTCAGCGCTTTTCCAGTTTGAACTTGTAACTCCTTCGGTGCCGGAGCGGAGGCCTCCGCCCGCTGCCGCCAGGCTCCCTGCAGCCGCTTCTTCCTCGCGGGGCCCCCGCAGATGGGGGGAGGGGTGGGGGGAGTGGAATGAATGGGGCTTCAGCATCCAGACCCCCCAGCGTTCCTCGCCACTCCCCAGCTCGCAGGCACTTGGGGACCCCGGCGGGCGCTGGCTCTACACTTTATCCTGGGAGGGAGTTGCCCCCTCCGCGCCGCGTCGGAGGGTCCCTTGTTTGAACCGCGGTCCACGAAGGCCCCCCGGGGTCGTCCCCGCCATGAGGTTTCAGAGGCGCCCAGAGGAGGTCCCAGGTTGAGATCGGCTCCAAAGCTCCGGGGTCCAGCGCCGCCACTGAGCAGGGCTAAGATGAGACAGGACCCCGGGTCTCAGCACCCACCGCAGGTGGCCCCGCGGACGTGGGTTCCTCCTTCCCTCCCAGCTCGGAACGCCTGGGCCTCAGCGTTCCTCAGACTGGTCAGGGCGGTGACTCCCCCAGAGGCTTCTGGTGCTTGGGGCTCCTGGTTTGCCTTGTGTGCCGGGTGATTAGAGCAAGAGACAAAGCCTGGGTACCAAGGAATGGCTGCCCAAGCCCCGGCTTCTCGGGGAACCTGCAGGGTTCCCGTCTGTACCTGGGGCAGCGCTCTCTTACCGCTGCAGTTCACAGCTTTATGTGCCCATAAATCCATGTTAAACTCTAACACTGGGAAACCCAAGCAGTAGGCCTGTAAAACAATTACTGTGAGTCCCGAGCACCTACTAGTACGGAGGTAAGCACCCACCTCTACTGTCATTCATCAGGGAGGGCAGATCCTAACCTAGATTTATCAAGCCGTTTCCATTCCCTGACCCTATCCTACAACCCTCAAAAATAAAATAAATGAAGCCGTCCCCAGAGAGGAGGTTTTACATTTTTGAGCCCATACTAAGTGCCAGGTGTCTTTTTTTTTTTTTTTGCATGCGATCCAACAGTCCCTTTGTACAACCATGGTGTCTGGGCCTTTGGGATCCTTCGGGAAGCTCTGGCGCTTTCATTCGACCTCATTCTGGTCTAGACTGCCCGCAGGCTCTGCCCACTCCAAGCCAGGTGTAGCAGGCAGCACTGCTGGCCGTAGGGACACAGCGTTGGCTGGTCCCTCCCTCCTGCCTTCCACTAACCCTCTGGTCCTTCCTCTGGTCCCCAGGCCTCTGCACCGTGGTTTACTACTTCACCACAGGGCGGCTCCTCTGTGGGTGGCTGGCCCTCTCTGTGCTACTGCCTGGCTTCTTGGTCCAGGGCCTGAGCTACCTTTGGTTCCGAGAAGATGGACATCAAAGTCACTGCTCGTTGGTGGTGCTACACCTCCTCCAGCTTGGCGTGTGGAAGCGGTAAGGCAGCCCCTTTCAACCCTGAAGCGTGATTTCACACGTGTGATAGGAGGGTTCTTCTGAGCATACGTATTCCATCCTTAGGGTCACAAAAGTGCAGGCTTGGGAGAATGTTCGAAGCCACCTCTTTGAACATTTGCTCTGATATTGGTCACCTCACTGAGCCTGAACTTCCTTGAGCATCCTCAAGGGGCTCCTACCAGAAGGAGCCGTGACCCTTCAAAAGCTTTTTCTTGACTTGGGCCAAATCCTATGTGCTCTTGTTTCATTCAGTTGGTCTCGCCTTTAGAGCCATGGCAAGTGACTCAGTTAGGGCCGGTCCATGTAAACACCTACTCCCTGACTCCAGGAGGGTGGCATAGATTTAAGCAGACTCAGCAGTGGGGTCAGCCTGGTAACATTTGCATTAAGCCTTTATTGCAAGAAGAAGCCATTTGGGTGCCAGGGCCAAATGTTTCCATAAAAAAGCATCCTGGACAGGCCTAGTGCTCAGCAGGCTCACCTTTGGTCCAGCAGTGCAGGTAAGTGGTTATTTTCCCTGGGATACCTGGATTCCTGGAGGGTCGGGGAGGTGCGGCAGTGAGCTTACACTGGGGCAAATTTCAGCTCTCAGCTGCCTCATAATCCCATAGAGTTGCCAGGAATTTTAAAAGGGAGAAAATTGGGAGATCGGATCGGTGATGGCCTCTGGCTCAAGAGCACATGAACTTGTAGACGCTGAGGATACAAAGGCTATCAGGAGTCACGGCCAAGTCTCAGATCTCGGGCTGTGCTGCTGGCTGTTCTGTGTGGCTTATGCCTTCAAGCCATGCCCAAGGCTTTCTTTGGAGGCGCTGAAGTGAGTTTTCTGATTTCCCAGTCTCAGGAGGGAATGAATCTCAGCTTGGAGGCAGAGGGTACTTCTGATAAAGACATCACCCAACCACCCGAATTTCTCTGGGTCCCTCGGAGCTGGAACCCTACATCTCTAAAGGCACCAGAAGCAGTTTCAGCTACAGCAATTTTGCCTAAAGCTGAGCCTTTGTGTTCAAGCCATGTGGTTCCTCTGAAACGATAGGACTCTGACCAGTGGGAAGAGAGCAGAGGTGGCTTTCCTGTTGGACTCAGGGAGGATCGGAGCCTGTACTGGGCGCTACCCACATGTGCTGACCCTTCTGTCTGCCCAACTTGGTATGAAAACCATTAAGGGCTCAGGTCCTTCCAGGGACCACGTGGTACGTCATAGTCATCAAGTTTGCGACCTCATTGAAAAAGAAGGAATCAACTCTCCCCTAAGCAAACGTGTCATAGCTCAAAAGAAGATTGAAGTCAGGGTCAGTCACTTGAGAGAAGCCTCCTGAATAACTGTCAGATAAATCTGTCTTCTGGGGCTCCGTGGGGACCCTTGGTCCCATTTGATCCAGTGCCTTCTTCAGAGATGGGGCAGCGTCAGGCTCGCATGTATCCACTTCCATGCTGGTGTCCAACACTGACCCCCACTCATCTTCCCCAAATTTCTCAGATGATGCCATGACTACTAAATATATTTTCTTTTAAAAACTAAAATGGGTAAATGAAGAGAGACGGAAAATTAGAAATTAGGAAAAACAACTAGTCATCTATATCTCTTCTTAGTTAAAAAAAGAAGTTAGTGGGACTTCCCTGGCAGTCCAGTGTTTAAGACTGCGCTCCCACTGCTGGGGACACAGGTTTGATCCCTGGTAAGGGAACTAAGATTCCATATGCTGCTCTGTGCGGCCAAAAAAAAAAAAAAAAAAAAGTTAAGGTGACTAAAAATATACATGTATAATTTAAAAGGACAAAAAAAAAGGGCAAGAAAAAAGAAAAGAAGTGAGAAAAGCCAGGAAACGGAAGGGAATGTCGGAAAAGAAGATAACGCCAGAAAACGCACAATTACTCTTGCTCACCGTGAACCACAAATTTGTCTCTCAGTTTTGTAACAAGCATAAGAAGCTACATGGTTTGCAATGCTTCTGTGATAGAAAATAAACCAAACAAATGGAAATCTGCTTCCTTAGAAGAAAACTTTGAAAGTTAAAGTAGAAAACAAGAAATCTATTCCTTATCCTGCAACCAGCTTACTGGGCTTTCACAAAGAAGACACTGGGTAATGGAGTGTCTTTCAGCACATCCCCACGGAACTTTGCAAGACTGATTCCCAGTCAGGGCCAGCAAAGAAGCCGCTCAGAAAACTGCAGTTCAGCGAAAGCACCCGTAGGAGGAGCCAAAACAATTCTGTTTGCACAGCCCTATACAAATAGCATTTTAAAAAAGGGGTCGTGGGCTTTCCTGGTGGCACAGTGGTTGAGAGTCCGCCTGCCGATGCAGGGCACACGGGTTTGTGCCCCGGTCCGGGAAGATCCCACGTGCCGCGGAGCGGCTGGGCCCGTGAGCCATGGCCGCTGAGCCTGCGCGTCCGGAGCCTGTGCTCCGCAACGGGAGAGGCCACAGCAGTGAGAGGCCCGCGTACCGCAAAAAAAATAAAAAATAAAAGAGAGGGCGTAACGTAATGCAGAAGAATCTACTGACAACAAAAAAACCAATTAAACGCAAACCTCATGAAATGGCATTGTAAAAAATGCAAGGACTTAAAACATAAACGTAGGGCTTCCCTGGTGGCGCAGTGCTTGAGAATCCGCCTGCCAGTTCAGGGGACAGGGGTTCGAGCCCTGGTCCGGGAAGATCCCACATGCTGTGGTGCAACTACAACTAAGCCCGTGCGCCACAACTACTGAGCCTGCGCTCTCGAGCCCACGAGCCACAACTAGTGAGCCCACAAGCCACAACTACTGAGCCTGCTCTCTAGAGCCCACGAGCCACGACTACTGAGCCCGCACGCCTAGAGTCCGTGCTCCACAAGAGAAGCCACTGCAATGAGAAGCCCGTGCAATGCAAGGAAGAGCAGCCCCTGCTCACAGCAACTAGAGAAAGCCCCTGGGCAGCAACGAAGACCCAACACAGCCAAAAATAAATAATTTTTTTTAAAACCCCAAAAAAACCCCAGGAAACAAGTGTTGGCAAGGATGTGGAGAAATTGGAACCCTTGCACACTGTCGGTAGAAATGTAAAATGGTGCAGCCACTGTGGAAAACAGAATGGTAGTCCCTCAAAAAATTAAACATGGAAGTACCATATAATCCAGCAATTCCACTTCTGGGTATATATCCAAACAAGTTGAAAGCAGGGTCTGGAAGAGATCTTTGTACACCCATGTTCCCAGCAGCATTACTCACAGTAGCCAAAACATGAAGCAACCCAAGTGTCTATTAACAGATGAATGGATAAGCAAGATGTGGTCTGTACATACAATGGAAAAAAAGAATGAAATTCTGTAATATGCTACAACGTGGATGAATCTGGAGGACATGATGCAGTAAGCCATGCAATAAGACAAATATATAATTCCACTTACATGCGGCACCTAGAGTAGTCAAGTTCATAGAGTCAAGTTCATGGAGACAGAAAGTAGGAGGCGGGGGGTGCCAGGGGCCGGGGGAGGAGGGAACGGGGACTTATTGATTAATGGGGACAGAGTTTCAGTTTTACAAGATGAAAAGAGTTACAGAGCACGATGGTGGTGATGGTTGCACACCATTATGAATTATTGCAAATTGTCAATAATCTATTAAATTATGAATTTAAATTATTAATGTCACTGAACTGTACTCATAAAACGGTAAAGATGGTACGTTTTATGTTATGTGCATTTTACCGCAATTTTTAAAAGTTGAAAAAAATGTACAGTCCTAGCGGAAACCTCAACTGTTCACTGTCTCAGCTTTCACGTCACCATAAAGTGTTAAGATGGAGAGAAGTATCACTAATTCTTCACCTTGTGGGGCTACGATAGACTATTCCGGGTGAAGCAGATAAGTCTGGTTTCTTATTTAAGCTGTTCAGTGGAGCTTGCTGTGAAACATCATCCCAAAGACCAAGTTAGTTTAATTAAACGTGTTAAACAAACGTCAATTTTTAGTGCATGTTGCTCTTAGTGCAACTAGAAATCTTAGATCATCATCAGCACAGCTCAGTATGCTCGGTATTTATTCGTTCATGTTTACTAACCTTGTGTGACCAAAGGGTCTGGAGACACGTGATTAAGACACAGTCGGAGGCCAAATTGGGAACAAAGCTGGAACAGTGAATTAGAAGAAGAGAGAGAAGTTCACAGGATGCTGGGAGGCCCCAGGTTTGCCACGGTGCACCCCTGGACCAGCGACGTCTTCATCACCCGAAACTCGTTAAAAATGCAAATTCTCAAGCTTCACCGGGACCCACATGACATCACGGCAAACTCCTCATAATTCTCCAAACGCGTCTGTTTAATCAGAAATTCTAGGCCTGGGGCCGGGCAACATGTCTTTAAACAGCCCACCTGGTGACTCTGACGCTGCTCACGTTTGGAACCGCCGTCCGGACACAGGGGCCGTCGTGTGAGGGCTGAAGGATGAGGTGGACTTGGATGCACGTGGGAGGGGGAGGCACTTCTGACCCAGGCAACAGCAAAGCCGCTGCAGAAAGAAGTGCTGGAAGTGGTGGTTTTGGAAAACTAGAAGTCTGTTGTGCTGTGAGTGCAGGGTAAGGATTTTCTGGACAAGAGCAATGTGGATGGAGACAGATTGGGCTGGACCATGAAGGAACTTGTCCACCAGGTAAGGGGTTTGAGAGCCACCGGAAAGGTTTAAGTAAAGGAGTAACCTGGTCAGATAAGGTTCTTAGAGACAGCACAGGAAAGGAACTGAGAAGGAAGAGTCCAAGGGTCAAGGCCAGAAATCCGGGCAGGAGCTGGTGAGGACCTGGAAGGAGAGCATCCATTCCCACCTCCGCCCTCCTCCCCCGACTCCCCGCCCCGTACCTCCGCTTTCACCTGGGCCCCCCGAACCCCCCTAACCAGGGATCTCAGCCTGAGTCCCTCCCCCTGCAGCAGGTTCCAGAAACACGATTCAGAAAACCAGGTGAATCGCATTCCCACTGGTTCTCCGTTTCCCACTGGTCCAGAAGGGACACCCAACTCCTCAGCTGGGCCAGAAGAGGCCTCCGCTGTCCAGCCCCAGGAAGGACCACCTTCTCCTGCCCCCACCGACGCTGCCGTGCTCCCTCAGGCTTTGTCCCTGTCCTGAGTATGTCCGTCCCTCCTTTCCCTGAATATGTTTTCCTCTCTCCCCGGGACCCCTTCCGCCCCGCTCGTTTTCACACGTCTTTCTTCCTGCTTAAAACTTTTCGCGTGTGTATGGCTTTCTTTCCACAACTGAATCTTGGGCTTCCGGAGAAGGTCTTCAATTTCGTTTGCAGCCTCTGCAGTCTCCAGCAGGTGGGAGCAGCCCAATAAAGATGCACATGAAATGAATGGAGGAGGCTGGGAGGGTAGGAAGGGAGATAGGCACGTCCCAGAATGGAGGATTCAGGACTGAAAGGGAAGCTACCATATTCAGCTTCATATGCTTTTTTTTTTTTAATAAATTTATTTATTTTTGGCTGCATTGGGTCTTCGTTGCTGCATGCAGGCTTTCTCTAGTCACGGCAAGCGGGGGCTACTCTTCGTTGCAGTGCGCGGGCTTCTCATTTCAGTGGCTTCTCTTGTTGCAGAGCACGGGCTCTAGGCACACGGGCTTCAGTAGTTGTGGCACATGGGCTCAGCAGTTGTGGCTCGCGGGCTCTAGAGCTCAGGCTCAGTAGTTGTGGCGCACGGGCTTAGCTGCTCCGCAGCATGTGGGACCCTCCGGGACCAGGGCTCGAACCCGTGTCCCCTGCCTTGGCAGGCGGATTCTTAACCACTGCGCCACCAGGGAAGCCCCATATGCTTTTTCTTAACATTATATTTGGGTCAGAGATCACGGCTTCAAAGACTCAGTAAGAAATCAGTTCACTCCAGGATCCAAATCATGAAAGAGGAAAGCTGTCTTTCTTACGTGTCTTTCCTGGGCCCTGTGTACCCTGAACAAAGCCATTTCAAAGAGGACCCCCTTCTGCTCTGGCCGTAGAAATGTTGGCTGGAGATCAGAGCGGGGTGCGTTCGGGGTAACTTGAAAGGCGCACCCAGCTCTCTTTCAGGAGTCGGTAAATTAAAACAATTCCCAGTTTTTCTGAACTTGAACAGGACAGAAGTTCACAATTGCACACGGACTTGGCAGGCACGCCAGCCCCTGCTGCAGGCAGGTGTAGGGGTCACCGTGTTCCTGCTTCTGGGCGCGTGAGTGGGAAACTGCTGTGAAAACCCGAAGTCCCCAGAGCCCACACGTGCCTGGGGAACGGTGTCGTTTTTATACGTGCACGACCCTCCTGGGGACGCGGGACAGCGACCCGTGGCACCTCCAGACGGCTTTCATAAGATGGAAGCATCAGAAAGGTTTCTAGGGTGGGTTTTGGGGGAAGTAGAATGAAACAGGCGCATTTCCTCCTTTTTCTTCTGTTGCACTGACTCCCTTTCCTGGATGTGTGTCCCTGCAGCCAGGGCAGCCCGTCCTTGCACACCCCACAAGGGCACCCTGACCTTCCTGCTGTCCAGCGGAAGTGGATTCATTCCCATCCCGAGAGGCCCTGGGGCCGGGGAGGTAGTTCAGGGTTAGCTCTAAACTTTGCAGGGCTCAGAGAGAGCCCGCAGCAAACCTGTGTGGCCCAGGCTCCCGGCCTAGCACCCCTTCCACGTGTGGCCAGAGTGTGTTCCGCTGGCCGGGCCTTGCTGGGCAAGGTCACCTGCTGCAGCACTTGGGTCAGACGTGCCACCTTCACTCTGGAGTCAGAGCTCAGGGACTTGGGGTGTAGATGCGATCGGTTAACCCCTGGAAAGCTATCGGTCTCTACGCGATAAGCCAGAGAAGGGGGTTCCTGTTTAAGCTATCACGGTGTGGTTCTGAGTCCTGGGCTCTCCTCTTCCTCAGGCACTGGGACGCCGTGGCCCCTGTTCTCCGGAAGAAAGGGGAGGCCTCCCCCTGGGGCCAGCTGCGGATGCAGGAGGCCGACCTGTCGGCCCTGCGCCTCCTGGAAGCCCTGCTGCAGGTCGGGCCCCACCTGCTGGTTCAAACATACGTCTTTCTCGCCTCGGACTTCACTGGTATCGTGCCGGGTGAGTGTCTCCTACCACTGACCTCAGACCGTCCGACTTCTCAAGGGGGACAGAAAGAAACGCCTTATTTAGCAAAACCCGGCAACCTAAGATTTCCTGTTTGGGAGAATTAGGACAGCCAAGGGCATGGTTAATACTGGCTTTTGTTTGGGGCGCTGAGTTCCCGGGGGTCGGCTTCCTTCATGGGGCTCAGTCCATGGGACAGAAATTGCAGATAGTCAGATGACCCTGAAAGCACCTTGGGAAGGTACCACGTGCTGCCTCTTGCGAAATCAGTGTGTCTGTTTCTCACGGGACTAACTGTGCAGCCTGAGCCTCACACCTCGAGAGCCATGGAAACAGAGCAGCTCAGGCCCCAGCAGTCGTGCATCTTCTGCCGGCTCTCACTCCGGGGTGCAGGCTCTCTCCTGTGGGCCTGGAACCATTTGATGTCCTGGTCTCATTTCTCTGATGAAACCTCCTTTATGTGGATTGAATGGCAAAGTGCGTTTGGGATGAAATAGCACGTTCAGGCCGTTAGGATCTGCTTCGTCATAAGCCAGAGGTGCTTGAGGAGCAGTGACTGGGATGCTTTTCTTAAAGGGTGAACACGGAGAGCCCAGCCCACCTGAGGGCACAAGCATCCATGGGCTAAGCAGAGGACACCTCTCCTGCACGTCCTCATTTCTTCAGAGCGGAGAAAGACGTGCGTGTGTGCCCGGAGGTGACGATGCCCTCTGAGAAGTCAGGTTTTGTTAGGGGTTAGACGTCCTGTAAACACGAGGTTGTCCTGTCCGCTTCGCTCGCAGGGATCAGTGCTCTGTGCTCCTGGTCCGTGCTGTCCTGGGCCCTGGTGTGCTATGCTCGTGCCATGGGCTCCGTGAAGCCGGGTCACCTCTCCATGCCGTGGACGGCCCTCGGCTGCCAGCTGCTCTGGAGGATGGGCATGGTGGGAGCCCGCGTTCTGAGTCTGGTTCTGTTCTTCCAAGTTTACCGCGTCTGGGTTCTGGTTATTGCAGGTGAGCTGAGCGTACGTTCCGACTGTCTCTTGCTGCCTGACAAGCCACCCCGAACTTAATGCCTTAAAAGAACCATTCATGGGGCTTCCCTGGTGGCGCAGTGGTTGGGAGTCTGCCTGCCGATGCAGGGGACACGGGTTCGTGCCCCGGTCCAGGAAGATCCCACATGCCGCGGAGCGGCTGGGCCCGTGAGCCATGGCCGCTGAGCCTGCGCGTCCGGAGCCTGTGCTCCGCAACGGGAGAGGCCACAACAGTGAGAGGCCCGCGCACCGCAAAAAAAAAAAAAAAAAAAAAGAACCATTCATGATCAACAGCCCCGGTTCTGAGGGCTGACTGGGCTCCGCTGGGGGTTCTTGCCTGGGACAGGGCATCCTGGCACCATCGCAGTAGGTTAGCAGGTGTCTGGATCCATAGGGAGGCTCCACTGGGCTGGCTGTACAGACGTCTGGCACCCAGGGCTCCTCCACCCTTTCTCTTCAGCAAAGCCATCTGGATTTGGACGTGTCAGCTGAGCATTCCAAGAGAAAAAAGGGGGTGGAAACTGCCAGTCCTCCTCAACCTGGCCCGGAACTGGACCAACATGGCTTCTGCCGTATTCTGCCTGGCAAAGCGGTCTCGGCCAGCCCAAGTTCAAGAATGTGGAGGAATAGATTGAGCCCTTGAGTGTCCAGGTAGAGGAGGAATGCATGGAGGGTCTCTTTGGAGATACGCATCCACAGCTCAGAGAGCCCAGCCCTCAAAGGACCAGCCACCCCAGAGCGCAGCTTTAGCTGCTGTGAGGGCTCCACATTCTGTATCGTGGGCTGAAAATCCTTAGTAAAACTGACACTGAAACGGGAGGGAGGCACAGGGTCCCACGTGCCCTGACACAATAGAGAAATGTGCGGGACATACTGTGCTGTTGCTCATAGCCTCCCAAAGCCCTCCATGTTATTCAAGTGCTGAGTTTTGGCCATCTTCTCTGTTTCAAACAGGACATCTCCACTGAATCCCAAGCCCCCCCTCAGCCCTCAGTCTAGCCGCGCCTGATTTGACCAGTGATGACAGGGAGTCTGTCTGACGATGCAGGATGCCTGCAGGGGGCCTGTGTGTCCCTGCCCCGTGAGGAATCTCTTCCGGTCATCAGGGAACACCCTCTACAAGAAGGAACCAGAAGCACTGAGAGATATTTAGACTTGAGCCTAGAACAAGCAGGGATACATTTATTGGCAGAAAGCAGAAATCTGTGAAAGAAATTGTGTTCCTAATGAGATGTTAGCTTTTTTGAATTCGTTTTTTTAAAAAATTTCAGTTCAAACTCCAGTATGACGTTATTCCTCCTAAACTATAGGAACAACTATTACAGCTGGACTGCATACAGATGCTTCTTTTGGATGTGGAGGTTTTTAGCCCTTCGAGCAGGGATTAAAAAAACAGTGAGCGATCCGTTTTGTCACTGGCTCTTTAAACAGTTTCTGGAACTAAAAAGGCCTAAGTAGGCAATATTTAGTGAGTGTTACTGAAGCTAATTTTTGTTTGCTCATCCCCAGATCAGGTCAGCTACCCTTTATGAGGATCCAGTGAGATAATACTTGCAAAAACGAAAAGTGTGGGTTTCCTGTGCCCCTTGAATCTCTTCTGGGCTTTCATTTGTTTTCTTGGGTGCCGAGTCAGATGCAGTCAGAACAGAGAGGAGGGCTACAGGCCCTGGTTTCCGAGTTCCTGCCCTCCCCGCACCCATCTCCTCCCTCAGCCCCCCACCCCCACCCCGAGGACCCTGACTTCCGAGGCCGCTCTCTGCAGGTGCCCACTGGCTGGTGATGACGTTCTGGCTCGTGGCTCAGCAGAGTGACATCGTGGACAGCACCTGCCACTGGAGGCTGTTCAACCTGCTCATGGGTGCCATGTACATCCTCTGCTACCTCAACTTCTGGGACAGCCCTTCCCGAAGCCGGATGGCCACGTTCTACACGGCAAGTGGTGATGACGGGCTTGCTGAATCCCAGCTTTTACTGTATACGTAGAACGTGTGCATGCATGCGTGTGTGTGTGTGTGTGTGTGTGTGCATGTGTGCACTTGCGCACACATATCTATTAAGAAGGAATAGCTTAATTTTAGGAAAATTTCTAAAGGGAATTATAGTCTTGAACAGAGATGATGGGCTCTGAAAATAGCAACCTGACGTCCAGTCGTTTCCCCGTGGTTACTGTGGCGCCTTTGGCGATGTTTTTCAGCCACTCTCTACATCGGCCCATCTGCAAAATACAATCACAGTTCTATTCTGTGTCATATACGTGATGCCCTTGTTAATCAGCTCAATCACTGAGTTACAGCTGTGGTCCTAGATAGTGTGAGAAACACAAAGATGACGTAATGCCTGTCTGCAGGCTGCTTCTGCTCCCCTGGAGGAGATAAACTTCTACCCAAACAAGTTTTAAAAAGAGGCAGAACGTGGACAAATGCTGGCAGAGAAAGCAGCGTCTGAATCTCACAGGAGTGTCACTTCCCACTGGGATGACCAGGGACACTTTTGATGAGAAGGGGGAAGTTGAACTGCATTGCAAACGGCAAAGGAGAGAGGACCAGCCAGGGCTTCGGAGCACAGGCTTTGGAATCAGACGGGCTGACGTGGGACCCTGGCTGTGCCACTAACTGTCACCAAATGACGTGGCCAAGAATTTAAACTCTCTGGACCTATTTTTTCATCAGCACATCAGGACATAGCCACCCACCTCTCGGTGTCCCTGTGACAGTGATGTAAGACCTACCTGCTTTTCAGGGTCCCTGAGAAGATTAAATAATAAACAACTTGGGCTGAAATAACCAACAAATAGTGGCTGTGACTAATACAAAAAGTTGAAGAGACTTTCAGGGGTGCAGGCGCTCCAGGGTGGAGCAAAGGGAAGAGCCTGGAGGTGCAGCTCCTGTCCAGCAGCAGGTGGGCGGCATTGGTCACCTCCTGGTTTTAGGAGAGCGCCGTAGAGCTTGGTGACCCCATAGGCCACGGGGCCCACAGACCAAAGAGGACCTGTGATGTTGAACGAGTCACAGAGCCCCACCAAGCCTCAGTTTCCACATCTGGAAACCGGGAGTAACAAGGCCCATCTCACTGCGGGGGGGTGAGGGCTGAGTGTGTGGCAGGGCCCCGCCCCCACGCACCGTGAATAAACCTGAGGGTCACTTTTCCATCCTCCGTTTGCCAGAGCAGCGTGTTCACGTGCCGATGCCCATGGGCGCCCTGAGAAGCAGTGCTACGTAAGGAGACGTTTCACAGTTGCTGCTTTTCTTTCTTTGTTTTTGTCACGTTCACACCCTTGTCCCAGGAGTTCTAGGGGCTGTTACATAAGGAAGGGAAACAAATGCTTAATTCTTTGCAGCTGTTCCAGTCACCGGCCCACTGAGTTCGGAGTAACTGAATAGGAAAAGACAGAAATTAGACGCTACGGAAGTTTTGAGCGTGGAGTCGCAAAGATGCAGAAGCACAATGCAGGCCACGGGGTGCGGGGAGGCCATGGGAAAGCCAGCGTGGACAGTACCGAGTTAAACACACCCCGGACGCCAGTTGACGGCGATGAAAACAGGTTCTATTAAGTCGGTCGCAACAAGGAAAGGGGTCCAGCCTGGACGGACCCCGACCTCAATTTTGCAGAGGCGACTGCATATTTTAAAGGGAGAATGGCGTGGGACGGCGTGGGCTCGCGCAGAGTCTGGGAGTGAAGGGGTGTGGTCAGTGGGACCCCACCATCTGGGGTGTTAGCTGGCAATTTCGGAATGAGAGACACACTTCCTGTCTCTGCACGACGGGAGGCAGTGTTTACACACCTTAGAGCAAGGAGCTCACGGGCCGGGAGAGTCGTCTCCTGGGATGTGTGGATTTCAGAGAGATGGTCCTCAGGTCCTGGAGAAGACAGCTCTGGGGGGTAAAAGATGTACATTTCAAAGGGACAGAGAAAGGATTTATAATCGCACACTTTCTAAGGTAGCGCCCCCTAAGAGGAGGTTCGGGGCCTATCTGCCTATTACCAGATTTTGGCTGGAATGAACAGTACATTCTCCTGGCAGCGCTGAGCTTTCTTAGGCAGGGACTTAATTGTGGCTGGGGTCAGCATGCTAGGGGTGCAGCCTTGAGCTGTTAGAAACTATGGTAGTGTTGGTTCAGGTCTCTTAATGTGCAGAGGTGGGCAAGATCGTTTCCGCTACGAGTCTGCAGTTTTTATAGGCCAAGGCTGAGGCCTCGTCCAGAAGAGGGCTTAGGGGAGCCTGTCTGAGTCGTTTGGTCAAGAAGAGGGTCTTTGTCAGTGGAAAGTCATTGCATTTGTCAGTGTTCTCCAGACAAACAGAACCAATGTATGGAAACGTAAGAGCAGATTTATTATAGGAATTCACTCATGCAATTATGGAAGCTGAGAAGTCCCACGGTCTGCCATCGCAAGCTGGAGAACCAGGAGAGCCCGTGGTAATTTAGTCCAAGTCCAGAAGACCAAGAACCAGGAGGTCGGTGTCCAAGGACAGGAGAAGATGGATGTCTCAGCTCAGGAAGAGAAGGAGAATTCCCTCTTCCTCTTTTTTGTTCTATTCGGACCCTCAACAGATTGGACGGAGCCCACCTGCATGGGTGAAGGTGATCTTTACTCAGACTACTGATTCAGATGCTAATCTCTTCCCAAAACACCCTCACGGGATACACCCAGAAGTAATGTGTTACCAGCATCTGAGCATCCCTTGACCCAGTCAAGTAGACACATAACATCAGCAGTCACAGTCCTTTTGGGGGCAGCCTGTAGGAAGATGACCCTGGACCGGAGAGTCAGGACACACTGTCAAGAGGACCGCTGCGTTGTCAAGGGGTGGACACTCGACCCTGGGTGGAGGTGGGGCTGTTTCCGGGTGTGTTAGGGTGGATGGCAAGGCCTGATCTGCAGGTGAAACTGGTCACCCCGACAATGGTGGGGGGGAGAGACTGCAGTAGAACCCTGACAGGAAGTAGCAAGTTCAGAACTGTGAAATGGCGGTAAGGACAGGAAAAAGGAGACGGATTTTTTTTTCCACAGTGTGCACTACCAGTTTTTTTGTTTTGTTTTGTTTTGACATATACAAACTTAAGAGTTTGTATATGTCAAGAGGGCCAGACAGCTGATGAGCTGTGGTTGATTTAAGGAGAGAGGGCACCTCCAAGCTTTGCAGGCTGGGCTGCTGGGCAGTGCCATTTAGAACCGAAATAACACCTGCTGGACCCTTGAAACACAGCTGCCCAGAGCCTAAGGCACGGGGAGGTGGGTATTCTTAGGATTTTTAAGCAGCCCCTAATATTATTTTTTATTCTCTCCTTATTTGACCTTTCTAGAGTTAAAATGATGTCAGTGAATGGCTATGGCAGACCTTGGAAGACTTTTAGCATAATAGTATGACAATTCAGGGTTTTTAAAAAATGCCTCCTACACAGTGTTTAAATACATCATCTTTGAATTACATCCCGTTTATTTACTTATTTTAAGAAATATATTTTGTATTATATTGATATATTTTATATTAAAATATTTTTATATTAATTTATATTTATATTTAAAATTATTAGCTTTGGAAACCTTAGCTAACAAGCCTGCCTGGACGGGAGGTACGGAGGGAGAGCCTTCTGTAAGAGCTGCCCTTATTTCAGGCCAGGGAGCAAGGCTCCCTGCTCAGCCAGCACGCATACCTCCCCTGCTGCCACCTGGTGGCCGGGGTCCAGATTTACCTTTAAAGAGGTAAATATTCGGAAAAAAAGTGCTGAAGCTGTTACGGAAGTGTGTTGAGTCTGGCTTACTGGAATTCAGTGTCACTGTGAGCTCTGCAGATACTTTTAATTACTGCATGGTAAAGCCAACAGGTGCATACATGAGACTGTGGAACATATAAAGTAGGAAATAAAAGTCTCTGTCAGCCCAACCTGACTCACCAAAGGGAAACCCCCAGCCTTGGGAGCTGTGCCCTTACATTTCCGGTGCGTTTATGATTCTGCAGACATTTTAATGAGCTGCACGAGAACAGGGAGAGCCCCCCGTTGCTAGAGAGGCTCACTCGCCCCTGAGCCTGCTTCCAGGAGGGCCCCGTCAGCAGTGGGAGCCCCCGTGGGCACGAAGACAGAGCCCCCAGCCCTGAAGGGAGCTGCAGCAGATCGCAGGCCGGGAGCGTGCCGAGGCCGCCTGCACCCGGCCAAGTGTGCTGACTCTCCCGCTGCTGCCCTAGGTAATGCTGCTTGAGAACATGGTCCTCGTGCTGCTGGCCACGGATTTTCTCCAGGGAGCGTCGTGGACCAGCCTGTGGACTGTAGCCGGAGTCTTGTCTGGATTTCTGATCGGTAAGACCCCACGTCTCCTTCCTAGCCCCTCCCTCCCTCCCCCAACTTGCTTCTTTACAATAAGCTTCTCCGAGGGCAGGAAACGGTGCTCAGAAGCAACTGGATGGAGACCAGGGAAGCTCCCTGCCCTGCGGGCGGCAAGGCCGCTCCCATCGGGGCACGAGACACCGGATCAGCCTCCGTCTGCCTTGCTTGGCTGTGCTCAGAGGAGCTGCTGGTGAGGCAGGGGCTGCCTCGGGGGTGGGACCCTCTCTGGCGCGCTGGCAGGGGTCAAGGCCGTAAGCTCCGGCTCTTTTCCCGGCATCGAGGCACTGGGTTCAGAGCGGGCAGAGCAGGGACCTTCCTGACTCCACACACGTGCGGTATCTCGACAAGAACCCTAGGAGAGGGGTGAGCCTCCCCCAGCCTGGGGTGAGGCACAGGCGAGGTAAAGCGATGCTGCGAGGTCAGGCGGTCTGGGCGCGGCAGAGCCACGGGGCCTGGCGGTTGAAGATGATCCGTTACGGCTCGTGATGAGGGAACGGCTCCAAGGTCCACGCTGTGCCCACCACGCTGACCCGGCTCAGCAGATCGGGTGTGAGCTCCTCTCCTGCGCTTGGAAAATAACAGAAGACGCACCCCTGCCGGCGGCCTCCTCCCCGCACTCCTGCCCCAGCACGCGCTGGCCCGGTGATGGCGGCGCCTCGTTCTGCAGCCTTTGCCAGAGCTTCCAGGACAGCACCCGAAGGTTCCATGCGGGTCCTTGCGCTTCTGAAACACGGTCCAGGGCAGAGGCTTCTCCTGCTGTTCGCAGCAACTCGGGGCCCGAGCTCCTGCGCGCGCCCCAAGGCCTTGCCTCTGACCACCCACGTCCCGGGCGGAGCGCGTGGGAGTCGGGGCACCACCGGGCAGCCCTGACCCCTGACGCAGGAAGATGGGTGGCTGGGAGTAGGGTCCTTTTACTGGCCAGCAGCCAGGGCTTGGACTGGCCCGTCGGGGTAGCACTGACCAGGGAGAGGAAACGCCCCGGAGCTTCCAGCCTTTGCAGACGTGAAGAGACTCTTCCAGGGACGGAGCAGATTCATAAACGTGGCCATAAAACAAGTATTCGAGGGCCACGAACCAGCGGTGGCCTTTAAGCTCGACCCCCTCCGTTGTCAGGAACCAAGGCTCGTTAGAGATGCCGGTGGCCAAGTCAGCCCTTCTCTTTCAAATTAAACTTTTACCTTTGAGATGATTGAAGTTTTCAGAAATAATACAGAGATCTCCACATCAATAAATGTTTTTTAAAAAACATTTTAGGGGCTTCCCTGCTGGCGCAGTGGTTGAGAGTCCGCCTGCCGATGCAGGGGACACGGGTTCGTGCCCCGGTCCGGGAAGATCCCACATGCCGCGGAGCGGCTGGGCCCGTGAGCCATGGCCCCTGAGCCTGCGCGTCCGGAGCCTGTGCTCCGCAACGGCAGAGGCCACAACAGTGAGAGGCCCGCGTACCGCAAAAAAAATAAAATAAAATACATTTTAAAGAGTGTAAAGTGAGAAATGATTCAAGGATGGCTAATGTGACTGGAGAGGCATGAAAATAATTCACCGAGAAGATAACTTGAGAGTCGGATCTAGGAGGATGGATGGAAGGTATTACGGTAAAGAACAGGGAAAATTTTCAAAATTGTGCATGAAAGAGGGAGTTTGAAAGAGAGAGTAAAGAATAGAAGGAAGGAAGGAAGGAAAGGTAGCAGGGAGGGACGGAGGGAGGGGAAAAAAGAACGCAGAGAGGTCCCTGCATCCCTCCCCAGTCCCCCCAGTGGTGGCTTCCCGCAAAACTACAAGCAGAACAGCAGAACCAGGATGCTGACGTGACACATTCAAGATGCAGAGAGAACTCTTCCGTGGCCATAAGGACCAGAAGGGTTAAAACCATATCCACTTCCTCTTATCTCCACCTCCTCTGTAACCCCCGGCGACCGCTAACCTGTCCTCCATTTCTATAATTTGGTCACTGCAACGATGTTATGCAACTGGAATTGTACAATGTGTGGCTTTGGGCATTGGTTTGGTGCACTGAGCACCATCCCCTGGCAGCTCTTCTGGGCCCTAGTATGTATCAATGTCCCTTCCTTTGTTGCTGAGGACTGGTCCGTGGTTTGGACGAAGCTCAGTGTGGCAACCATTGGCCATTGTAGGACAGCTGGTTGGTCCTCTTTAAAGTAATAATATATATGCCAGGCGCTAGGGTGCAGGTAAGTGCCCACAGTGCCCAGGCATGAAGCGGCCGGGCTCTCTCACATGGCACTGGGTCTGGTGCTCCTGGCACTGCTCAAGCAATCCTTCCTGGGGGCGTGGGCACCATGACACTTGGGATGAAGGGACGGTGAAGCTGGGCAACCCAACCACTCATTCGGATTTTCCAGTTCTCACTGAGTCCTCTGAGCACAGCGGGGTCAAAAGTAAAAAGGTCCTCCCCGCCCAATCTGCTTTACACTCCAGTTGGAAAAGAGATGTCTGACACCATTCCTAAAATGTGTGGGGCTCCTGGGAGCTGCCATGCTGGGTACCCACCCAGTGCTGCTCCAAGGAGAAGATGTTTTCATTCTCTGGGTGTTGACCCAGGCCACAGGGAGCCGGGAGCCAGGTCCGAGGCTCGGCACCCAGGGCTCAGAAGACCCGAGGGGCTCAGACAGAGCCCAGCCTGCTGGTCCTTCTCCCCGGCTTCCCGGGGCAGCCTGAACTCCTGATTCCCCTGTGGTGCTGGAGGGAGTCCTCAGTGGGAACATGGGGCATGAATTATAGTCAGCGGAGCACAGACTTTAAAGCAGCAGCTCTGGCTGCCATCTTGAGCTCCCTTGATAAGCATTTATTGAGTACCTACTGCATACCAGCCTGGGGCTGCAACCAAGAACCCGGTGAAACACGCAGCCTCAAGGAAAGTCTACCTTCGCTGAACACATGTACCTGGGACTTGCAGGATGGAGGGAACGGGGGTCAGCTCCCATTCCTTGGCCTCGGGTGACTCACTGTAGAAGGAGAGTGACAGTACCTCCCTCACGCTGACTGGGAGAACTTGGAACAATGTATAGGAACGGCCGGAGCCGTGCCCCCTGCAGAAACAACACTCGGTCACATCCCATAGGAATGCTGTCTCCATTCCCCCAAAGATACTCTGAGAGGATGCAAGGGGACGTCTGGCAGGTTCCTTCTAGCTCCATCCTTGCTGCGGTTTCCCGGCCCCTCCGATGCTCTCCCCCCTCGTGCCCCGCCTATGTCAGGTTTCATGCTGTTTATACCGGGCGCCCTGAAACCAGGCGCTTGGTCCAGTACAACAGGAAGCTGGAAATAACGTGGGAGGATTACTGGAAAGCTCTGTTAAATGAATTATTGCCGCAGCCAACACGTCTGATCACAATAAATGAACCTGACAACAATGTGATTAAGATGTTTATGCACAAAGGAAGTATTGTTGCTGTTCGTGGAGGTTCCTTGATACGAGGTTTTTGATGCGTATGTTTAACCTCTGCTTCGGTCTTGTGTTTGAAATGAGTCCTTACCTCCCCCTCCCCTTGCTTTGGAATCCATCAACCGGTGAGTAGATGGTTGACTTCTGAGTATCTGACCCCGTTTTCTGAAAGCAAAATGATCATTTCTACCAAACCTCTCTCTGTCTGTCTCTCACACATACACACACACCTCCAGAGGACTCAGTTGGAGCATCCCTCAAGGAAGAAGTCATAGAATCCACCGGACTTAGACTTTGTTCTTAGATTTTCAAGTGTAGACACATTTGCAGCTTATGGGAGCTGGAAAAGACTTAAATTCCGCCCCCCCAAATACCCAGTTCTGATGCTCCAATGAGTCCTGTTCTGGATCCCAAATTCCAGAACCTGGAATTCTGCAAACCACAGCGAGGACGCAGGACTTCAAAGAAGATAACCTTGTGCTCTTTTTCTTCTTCTTTTTCAGGCAGTGTCTCGCTGGTCATTTATTACAGCCTGCTACATCCTAAATCCACAGACATCTGGCAGGGCTTTGTGAGGAAGTCCTGTGGCATTGCAGGGGGCGATAAAGCAGAGGGAGACTCTCCTCCCCGGGCCTCGGGGCCAGCTGGGGAGGGGCCGGAGAGCCTGGGGACCTGCCAAGAGGAAAGTGATGTGCTAACAAGCCCGGGGAAGCCCCCCAGCCCACAGTGGGGTCCCCCACAGGCTGGGATGGAAAGCCAGGTGGCTGGGGAGGCCTCTTTTCTCAGCCATCATCACTGGCTATTGGTGAAGCTTGCCCTGAAGACGGGAAATGTGTCAAAGATCAACGCACTCTTTGGAGAAGACAACCCTGGCTTCTTTTGTTCCCCTCCATGGGGGTTGAGCCAACACTGCAACCAGGAGAGGAAGCCCCCATCCTCCCAGCAAGAGCCCCCGTCGTCACCCCACAACCCCCTAACCTCAGAGGAAGGCTCTGAGCTTCGAGTTGTCCCCAGAGCAGAGGCTGACGAAACTTCAAATTATGTCTCTTTTGCCAGCGATCATCATGACAAAACTCCTGCCCAGAAGCCGTCAGCTGTGCAGCAGGACGGCAGCCCAAAGGAAGGAGACGGGGCTGCTTCTGGGGTGCAGGGGAGGGGTGCAGGTGGGTGGCTGGGTGGAGGGGAAGGACAGGAGAGCTCCACACTCTACTTCAGTGCCACCACTGAAGGGGCCATGTCCTCACACCAAGACGGTGGGAGGGCAACTCTGACGATGTCCCTCTCTGGGAGGAGATTGGGGGAGGGCAGCCCTGCCCGGCCTGCCTCACCTCTGCTGGCCACCAAGCCCTTTCCCGCCACCATGGCCAACATCAGCCCCATCTTAGGCACCGGCCCAGGTAGAAGCTTCCACCCTAGTGGCAGAGCCCTGGGTGGCTCAGGGCATGGGGAGCAGCAGGAATCCACGAGGGACCGGAACCATCCTGCCACTGCCGGCACACAGATGCCATGGCCGAAGGTGAGCCCGAGGCCCGCTGTGGAGCCCTGCCTCACGTCCACCCCCAAGTCTGAGTCCACCCACAGGGACAGCAGCGGGGGGGAAAGGCTGAAGACCGAGACAAGTTTCTTCATCTGACCACAGTCACTGTGAGGTGAAGCAACAGGCCAGCGAATCGAGCTGGTCATTGGTGTCGGGAGAGGAGGAATCCCACTTCTGACACCTACACCCTTGCGTACATCACATCCCCTCTGGACCTCTGTCCACACAGCTACAGAATGAGAGAACCAGATTAGATTAGATAAGATCCCCTGCAAACACCACATGCCACACATATACATAGGAGTCATTCTCTAACACAGTGTAGAAGGTGGTAGAGATAAGGCTTCCAATCAAAATTGACTGCTTCCATTTACAAACTCTATGATCCTTTTGTGTCCCCCACTGTGGTTCCTAGGAAACTCAAAGGTAAAACCCAGAGTCCTATTTTGTTCTGGGTTTTCATGATACAGCTAGCTCCTGACACTGGTTATTAATCCAGTTTTTTTAAATGTATTTTAACTGCATTATTTTATGAAATTCCTTGGTAAACTTCAGGACATCTCAGGCCTCTGCCCAGTGGAAGCAGAGCCAGAGAAAAACCAGAGCTGGACAGAGTTAAAGTGGTGAAAACAGATTTTATTCAGGAGCTATTGCAATAGGAAAGAGACCTCAGTATAAAACCAGCACAACTCTGAACTCACCGTGGACAAGTGGGGGTTTATAGCCAAGGAGCAGGTGGAGCTTAGTGGATGGAAATTACTAAGAAGCAGCAGCGGGGTA
Organism: Hyperoodon ampullatus; assembly: GCF_949752795.1. Lineage (NCBI taxonomy): Eukaryota > Metazoa > Chordata > Mammalia > Artiodactyla > Ziphiidae > Hyperoodon > Hyperoodon ampullatus. The sequence goes on from NC_136933.1 coordinate 30,068,138, forward strand.
AAGGGGGATTCTTGCTAAACTGACCTAACAGATTCTCGCTGAAGGCAGGCCAGGGAGGTCAGACATCACCTGCGGGGTGGAAAGGGGTGAGGAACCTGATCAGATATGGAAGGTAATCAGATATTGAGGGTGAGGGTTTCTGGTTAAAATGGACTTAAGAGGATTCCTGCTAAAATTGGACAATGCAGGGAGGAATGTGGAAGTAGACTTGGTTGAAAAGTTCAAGGGAGCCTGAGCAGGGTTTGGTCAAGGAGAGACTCTGTCAGGAGGACGTGGAGAACGGCATCAGTGGCTCTGACCAGGGCAGGAGAAGAGCCTTGTCTCACCAGGACGTCTGGCCTTTCCCCTCCACGCCAAAGGCTCACCAGGAACTGCATGCTCACTGCAACCTTGAGAAAAGGGTTATGGAATGAAGCATCTACATTACTCCTTGTCTGAATCTCCATGGCCGGGACCCTCGGAGCACAAGTGTGACATTTGGAGATGGCAGTGCCAGTGACCACCGGGAACCCACTGAACTTGGACCAGTTGGCTTTAGGACATCACAGCGAGGGAGAATGCACCCACGGGGCGTCTCAGGACCTCGGGGAGCCGGGGCTCACTCTGGATTGGGTGCAATTCTGTGACTGAGCATCAGCATCCTTCTTACCTGCAGAGAGGGCGGGGACCAGCGTGAGAAGGAAGCCCTGTTTGGTAACAGCAGCCATTGCCCCTTTGGGTAGAAGGGGGTGTGGAATGCGAGGTGACCTTGCTTTTGTCTCTATCACCATTTCCACGTGGCCTCTTCTGAGGCTGATATCCTGCGAGAGGCTCTGTGTCCCACAGAACACATGGCCTGGCTGGGAGCATCAGATGAGTCCCCAGATGTCAGGGGCTGCTCTGTTCTCCCTCAGAATAGCTGTTTGTTAGGCTAAGTGTCATTATGTCAGATCTATCCTATTGATGTTACTGCCTCAGTAAGTGGCCTTCACCCAGAACTTCAAAAGTGTCTGCTACCCCCATGGTACTTACTCTAAGGGCGTTTATCTTATATTTGTTGTCACACCTGCTTTTCTTAATTTTTTTTTACGGCTACCTCACTCCCTTCTTCTCCCATGAAGCTACCTAGGAAGCAACAAAAGGACTCCTAGTATCCTTCAGTGCTACAGGCTGTCTGCATGTCCCCTCCAGGCCATTGACACAAAAGGGGGAAAGCCGGCTAGCCAGAACCTGCAGGAAATTAGGGCTGGTTTCCATGAATGTTTCTATAGTGATTTTTCCCTCCTTGCGGCAGCCTATTTTCTTCAGCTGTTGCCTGGTGAGGCCTGGCTGACGGACAGCTCACAGCAAACACTCAGTAAACACGCGTAAGTGGAATTGCAATTCTAGATTTTTCTGAATGACGAGGGATTTTCCCTCTCATAAGCACAGCATCTTAATAACCACTTGGGGAGTGGGTCTTTGTAAAACAGTTGCGCATGCCTGCCTTTTTAGCAGAGGCCTCTGAGATCTCAGAACCTGAGGGCCTCTGTGTCCCGCTCACAGGGTGATTGTCAGTCTGACAAGGGGACTGTTGGCGGCATTGTGGGTGGAGTTCCAGGAACCAAGGAGGGATTGCAGGGCGCCCCAGCTTTCTGTTGCTGTCCCTCAGGGCAAGAGAGGGGTGTGCCACCAGATCCAGGGGGGACCTGTAGCCGCAGTGGGGTCCTGGGTCTGCTGTGCTGTAGGTGAGGACCAATGCCGACCTGCAGTGACCGAGCAGGAGGAGGCCAAAGGGGCGAAGGCCCCGTCCCCACTCTCCACTGGCACTGCCAGAGCCGGACCCACCGGGCAGGCAGAGGACTCGGGCTCTCCGTGCAGTCTCTAAAAGTGGGGGCCCCTATCCCGGCAGAGAGGGAGGCCAGCCTTGGGGGGCACCGACCATAACCGCCCGATTGCCCACAGCAATGCCCTCAGCTTCTTTCACAAGCTGTCGAGCACCTGCCTCTAAGCCCCGCACCCCCGCGCTGTGACGTGGCCATCTTCAATGTGCGTCTGCGTTTCGCTGTTCTCCTCACTCCTCATGCAAAAGGAAAATAAAACAATTTATTTTTATATGTCTAGTTTACTTAGATTCTGGATTGCTGCTTAATATCTTTCTAGGGCCTTTGCAGGCACAGTGACAAAGTTCATTGCAAGTTCTTCTGTTCATAAGTAGGAGAAAAATGTGGAACTGTGTACGGTGATGGGTGGTGTCATTGTGGTGACCATCTTGCAATATGTACAAATAGCGAATCATTATGTTGTACACCTGAAACGAATGTAACGCTATATGTCAATTATACGTCAATAAAAAAAACAGAAGCAGAAAACTAAGAATGGAAGCTTTACATCTCCTGCCACCTCTGACATTAGAAGAGACCCTAGAATGAAGGCAACTTTGAAGACCTGACACACATGGACTGGTCCAAGGGGAAGAGAATCAGATGTGACGTAATGAGGCGACACCTTCTTTTTTTTTTTTTTTTTTGTTTGCAGTACGCGGGCCTCTCACTGTTGTGGCCTCTCCCGTTGCGGAGCACAGGCTCCGGACGCTCAGGCCCAGTGGCCATGGCTCACAGGCCCAGCTGCTCTGCGGCATGTGGGATCTTCCCGGACCGGGGCACGAACCCGTGTCCCCTGCATCGGCAGGCGGACTCTCAACCACTGCGCCACCAGGGAAGCCCGTGGCGACACCTTCTTTAAAAGCAGGTGTATTCGTCAGCTTTGGATGCAAAGCAAACAGCATAACATCTCAGTGGCATAAAACAACAAGCGCTTATCTTTCATTCAGGTCTGTGGGTCATCTATGGGTCCCCCATTCAGGCTGCAGGTCAAGGTCATGTGTGCTCCACATCCTGGGGTTGAGGGGCAGTGGGCACACCAGCCAGGAACTCCCAGAGGGGCAGGGCCTCAACAGGCCACACGGCCAAGCCCCAGTTCTGTAGGGCGAGGGTTGAGTAGCCATCTCCGCAGTAGGTCAACATCCTCCCTACACTCCTGTCCTGTTTCTCCATCTCACGATCCTGGACCTCATAGCTACAGAATCTGTAACAGCAGAAAGAGTTAACACACACCTACCAAAGGCTCTGAAATTAGAAATCCAGAAACAGCTTCTATTCATAGAAGTCGCGGCATTTATAACTCCAAAGATGGATTTAATATTCGTGCCCTGAGACATCTGTTTTTACAAGTCCAAAAGAGCTTTGATGCACATTTCCTCTCACCCCTATGCAGAAGTGTCTAATGTTTGGGGGTTTCGTGTTGGCCATTTTTGCCTTCGTTTTGATTCCATACTCCTTCCTTTCTTCCTATCGCAGTCAGCCTACCAGTTCCTAAAAGTCGGAGGTTTCCACTCTGATGGCCATCAGAGTGACCTAAGAGAAGACCTAGAAAGCCACCCTCTGGGGCAGGGCACTGTCACCCCAGCTCACATCTTGGCCCCTGCGCTCCTTCTCTCCTGCATCCTTTTTGTCTCCCAGCAGAGAGAAGGGTGTTTGCCAAGCAGTCGAGGGCCTGCAGGACAGGCTTGAAGGAGAGGGGCCCTGGCAGCAGCTCCTGGGAAGGCCTGCACACCAAGAACTGCCTTGTTCTGTTCACGCCTCCAGAGGCCGGAGGGTAAACTAGCGTAAGAAATTGCTAGGCAGAGCAGCAGTGTCTTTGGTTTTTCAGATTATATTCTGCTATGCCAAGCGTGAGATTTCTACATTCCTTCTGAGACTGCCCTGAATCCGTTCTCAAGCTAAAGGCTGATGACACTGAAGTTTTTATTTTTATCTTTTTATGGTTTATACTTTTGTTTTTTTAAACATCTTTATTGGAGTATAATTGCTTTACAATGGTGTGTTAGTTTCTGCTGTGTAACAAAGTGAATCAGCTATACGTATACATGTATCCCCATATCCCCTCCCTCTTGCGTCTCCCTCCCACCCTCCTTATCCCACCCCTCCAGGCGGTTAAGTTCTTTTAAGCACCAAGAAAGGACTTTACTTAAAACTCAGTCTGGTTGTTCTCTTTCAAATAGACTATAGGGACTTCCCTGGCTGTCCAGTGGTTAAAACTCCACCCTTCCACTGCAGGGGGTTAGGGCTCGTTCCTTGGTTGCGGGACTAAGATCCCACATGCTGCGCGGCGCAGCGAAAAAATTAAAGAGTTAAAAAATAAAATAGACTGTTAACTTTTCTGTCCTCCAGAGTTTGATTCAATTTTCATACTTTTAAAGATGACCAACCACCCTTGTTTCCCTAAGACAGGGGGTTTCCTGGGATCTGAGATTTTAGGGCTAAAACCCGATAGTCCCAGGCTGATCAGGACGGCTGGTCACCCTGATACCTGTTCACCCTAGTCACTTTTTCTGTTTTATGTAGCCACTCAGAGAGCAGAGAAAACATTCCCTGGTTAAAAATCTGGGCGACAGTGCAAGTTTCCCGAAGTAAGGTCCTCCAGCACCAAACCCCTAACCCACACCCCGATCAATCTTGCAAAAATCCGTTTGACTACTGTCCCCCTTGCTAATCATGACTACCAAAGCCAACATAATGGTCAACTTTAATCTCTACCAATGCCAGGAGAGGTCCTGCTCTGAAGTCAAAGCTATAATCCAGATTTTAATTTAACATCTCTCAGGAAGGAAACCTCCAGTGGAAAAATACTATGGAAAAATCCATGACTTTGACGGCTTCATTATGGCAAGACTATAATTACAGCACTGCCCATCAGGGTTTCCATTATCAATGGGGTCTAAATCTTGGTGGAACGCAATTCATTCTAGCTGGAGCAAACCGTGGACAGGTTTCCAGCCCATTGGGGATTTTTCTGATTTGTTTACAAATTGCCTGGGGATAGGGGAAGGGAGAGAGAGGATCAGAATAAGCAATATGGATTTTTGTTCTTAGTGTGTCCTTTAAGCTGAAACTAGGAGAACAGAGACCAGCAAGAAAATAACCAACCAGTGTCAACTGAGGATGTCATCCAGATCCGAAAATTCTGGATTTCAAGGTGACATTTTGTCTTTAATTCACTTTAAAAGATGGAGCATTCGATGAGAGAATAGAGATTTGCTTTTTTTTTTTTTTTCTTATACCTGAAGTTTGGTCAGTCGCTGAAGAGACGAGCTTTGGCCAACTGTGCCTTTGAGGAAGCATTGAGCTGGGGAGATGGTGCGGGGCATGAGACCTGGGTCCTCTTCCAGCTCTCTTTCCAGCTAACTCTCTGACTGTATGGAAATCAATTCATCGTTCTGAGTCTCAGGTTCCTCTTCTGTAAATCGGGGATACTGTCTGTTGGTCTGGCTAAGTTACAGAGTTCTTGTGTATGGCCTCAAAGCCCATGGGAGATGAACTCTCTTACCCAAGGGACAGGGTTCTTCTGTTTGTTTGTCCCATTTCCCAAGCCAAGTGTCCCAGCCACCCTCCAGAGAGAGTGGAGCCTGAGTCACCCTGTGTGGGTGGAGGTTCTCTGTCCCTCAGACCGTGGAAGGAGGGAGACACCACCACCCCTGGGATACTGAGTTACCCCAGAGCCAATGCATCCTGGATCCTGATGGAAGCTTAAGCTTGTTTTTACTAAAAAGTTTTGCGGTACTTGCTCCAAAGCCATAAACTCATCTCGGGGCATCTTGCCACGGTTTTGTGACCTTGCAAGGCACAAGGGGCAAAAATTTCCTCCACAGAGTCCTGCTGGGCAGGGGCCGAGACCCTTCTCAGGCCTTGTAGGCTCATAGGGTTATCGTCAGGACCAATGATAAAATGGCCCTTAGGAAACGACTAACAAACAAAACAGGAATTCCCAAAATGTTAGGTCCCAGCCTTCCCCTCTTATAACCCCAGAACTTCTAGGAATACGGGAGGGAAAGAGATTGATTCTGGCTGCCAATCCTGTGTTTGCTTTAAATCACAGCCATTTCGAAGTGAATGATAAAGTTTTCCTTAGATATTCAGACCCCACCTTCCTTTCTCAAACATCTGAAGAATTTGGAGGTCAATATTTTTTTTCCCAGCAATCAGGAAGCAATGTGATTAATCTGAGTAATGGAGTTAGGTGGACAAAGGTCCAAGTGGCATTTTGTAAGGTTATAAAAACTTTCAGGATTTGGGTCATTTATTTTAAATAACTATCAGCTAAAAAGCTTAATTTGGCTTAGTTTTGACTTGGGTTTGAAATAAATGGCCAACTGCCTTCTTCTCTCACTTAATTCATGACAAGCCTTAGCCATAATTCTAAGTTGCAAGAATCCCGTTCTATGCAGAGATCAACATCCCATGACATGTTAATGCATTAAGCGCCCATAGATCTTACTGACTTTTGCAATGACCACGTGCTGTGCCGGGCTGTTTCAATAGGTGTATGTTATGGATTGAAGCATACTGTACGTCCATGTTCTGTTTTAAGAGTGAACGCTCTCGTGATCTCACATGATCCTCATCCCTAGGTAGATGGGGCAGCGGACAGAGGACTGTTAACTGCAGCTGCAGGCTGGCTCCCCGCACCTGCAGGGCAGCGCGGGCTCAGTAGGTGGCGCCCTTGTCCCTCCATCAACCCGCATCCTGGCCTGGAGACCCTGTTCTGTTTAATGCTTCATCTTTCGTCCCTTAAGTATAAGTTTAGTTGGTTGATTTTTTAATCCATTGCTTTCAGTGAGGCACACAACCCCCCCGCGTGGATGGTACCAGCAGCTCTGAAAGGCTGTGCAGGACCTTTGCATTTCCCAGCCGGCTGAGGCCCTGCCCTTGTAAGTTGTAGGCTTGAGGGTTTATTGAGATAATTAAGTGTTAAGGGCAGAGCCATTTCCCATAGAAGGAGTACAATAAATGTCCATTGTCAATAGCAAGTGCCCTTAACTTAGAAGTCAGCACTTACGAAATGACTTATTCATGGAGTTCATTCATGGGACAGACGTACACAATTCCTCACCCGCATTTCATATAACAGGGCCAAAGGGGTGATTTTTTTTATTATGGGGACCCATGAGTCAGGCTCCCATTGCTACGGTCATTAAGGAAAAAGAAGTCATTTCTGTGTCCCTTCAGGGACAGTGAGTTCTGTGATGTGCCATCGGTTCTGAGGTGTCCCCAGCTCCCAGGTTCAGGCTAAATCCCATGGACCTAGAAAGGGCTTTTCATTTCTATGCAGTGAAAAGTATGCTTTTCTCAGGCAATGGAATACTATTCAGCACTAAAAAGAAATGAGCTATCAGGCCATGGAAAGACATGGAGGAACCTTAAATGCATATGACTAAGTGAAAGAAGCCAACCTGAAAAGGGTACAGACTGTGTGATTCCAACTACGTGACATTCTCGAAAAGGCAAAACTATGGAGACAGTAAAACTATGGAGATCAGTGGTTGCCGAGGGATGGGGGCAGAGGAAGGGATGGATAGGTGAAGCACAGAGGATTTTTAGGGCAGTGAAACTATTCTGCATGACATCATAATGATGGATACACGTCACTATACATTTGTCCAAATCCATAGAATGTACAAGACCAAGAGCGAACCCTAATGGAAACTATAGACTTTGGCTGATTATGATGTGCCCATGTAGGTTCATCAGTTGTAACAAACATACCATCTGGTGGGGATGTTGATAACGGGGGGCTGTACATGGGCGGGGGCCGGAGTTAAATAGGAACTCTCTATACCTTCTTCTCAATTTTGTTGTGAATCTAAAACTGCTCTTTAAAAGAAGTCTATCTTTTTCAGTTTTAATTTTTTTTTTCTTTTTTTTTTTTTTGCGGTACGCGGGGCTCTCACTGTTGTGGCCTCTCCCGTTGTGGAGCACAGGCTCCGGATGCGCAGGCTCAGCGGCCATGGCTCACGGGCCCAGCCGCTCTGCAGCATGTGGGATCTTCCCGGACTGGGGCACGAACCCGCGTCCCCTGCATCGGCAGGCGGACTCTCAACCACTGTGCCACCAGGGAAGCCCCAGTTTTAATATTTTTTATCTACAAAAGTTGATTTACAATGTTGCATTAATTTCTACTGTACAGCAAAGTGATTCAGTTATACATACATAGACATTCTTTCTTTACATTCTTTTCCATGATGGTTTATCATAGGATATTGAATATAGTGCCCTGTGCTCTACAGTAGGACCTTGTCATTTATCCATTCCATATATAAAAGCTGACATCTGCTGACCCCGACCTCCCAGTCCATCTCTCGAAGTCTATATTTTAAAAATTCTTAATTATTCTCTCTTCTCAGCCATGAAGCAGAACCTATTTTTATCTCTCCAAACGTTTCATCAAGTACCTTCATGTGTCAGGCCCTCCACCACGTGCTGGAAACACGAGGTCCAGTGATCGAGTACTGGAGTCAGGCGAAGAGGGTCACAAAAAAGGTGGAGGGCTTGTCTCCTTTGCTGGCTGTGAGCATCAGACGCAGCCCACCCGTGGATAGGTCAGCAAAATTTGTAACCGATTACAGATGCTTTGCAAATGTTAGATCTGAAAACCTGCCAGTTTGTTTAAAGAGGATCTTGGGGCGAGTCAGATAAAACCTGGAAAGTCTCCCAGGAGTCATGCCCTTTCCCTGGTGGGCATCCCCTCCAAGTCCAGCCTGGTAGTTAGCGGTCAGTGTTGCAGTCAGCCTAGCTGGGTTCTAGTCCCTTCTCCATCCCAGAGAGCATGTGATCCCTGCAACTTAACCTTTCTGTGTGAAGTTTCCCTCACTCTGAAACAAGGGTGATAGGAACAGCCCGTGTTAAAGGATCATGTGTAGAATCGAGTGGGGTAAGACCCGTAAAGCTTGTGGCCAAGTATTTGGCACAGATGAAAAACACAAGGTTATTAAAGATTACTTTCCCAGGTGGTAGGCATGTGGGGAGAGTGGAACTCATTATTTTCTTGCCTACATTTAAAACTATATCTTTTCTCTGAGACGTTTGAAATCCCTAGAAATGTGCAATACCCACTTGGCAGACTTTGTCTACCGTGTGCTCCCAGGAGGGGTGCCCTGGAGGGATGCCTCAGGAGAGAAGCCCTAGGAGAGGTGACCCAGGAGGGATGCCCCAGGAGGGGTGGCCCACGAGGGATGCCCCATGGTAGGGAAAGGACACCAAGACTCCACCCTGTGCCTTGCGGGCTTGCTGTCAACCATTCAGACTCTCATAAGGCAAGGGTGAAACTCCTACAGGGTCTTTTGGGCCAGAGATAAAGGCCAGGAGTAGCTCACATAGAACTTTCTTTAGGGGGAAAAGAAAGATTACAATTTTTTCATGGTTCAGAGCTTTTGACGTGCTTCTTCTTGTTTTTCTTCATACTTGGGGACAGCAGAAATGACACACGGCCGTCCCATAACCGTGGTGTGCTCTCCAGTGGACCATGATATATTTACTGAGAAATTTTTAATAAATAAACCACAGGCTTGAACCCATGTGCCCTTATAAACCAGCCGGTTCTCATGGGGAGAGTTCAGGAGTTTTTATGGAGCAATACTATGTTCTCATGAGAATTTTATTAGAAATCAGAGACTTGAAATGCATCAAGCAGGAAATTTATGAGGTTACATGGGAACCATCCTTTCATTTTGTCATTCTGGGTTAATTTACTTCTTTGCAGTGTGTTGATTTACTTTGTAAATTTCAGTCATGAATTCTGAACTTTTCATCAACTTTAAGCCAGCTCGTTGATTTTTTGAACTTTTCAATTCCCATTTTTATCCTTAAAATAAGATAGGTAATTATTGATAGCCTATATAAGAAAGTCCCAGCATCTATGGGAAACACATATTCCTGGTCAGAAGTATGTCCAAGCAGGTCTTTCCAAATGCCAAGGAATAAACAGAGCTTAGAGAAAAACATTTTTATAACTGCATGCAATTCTTTACGTCTCGAACTTTTCCACTTAATAGTTTCTCCAAATAATTTTTTAAATTGTGTTTTGCAAAGTACCCAGTTAAAGTTTCACTCACCAAAAAAAAAAAAAAAAAAAACTTGTTTATTATCATGTAACCTAACTTGGAAAATAGCCCAAACCCAGAATAGATGTTTGTACTGGTGAAGTGGGGAGGAAGTGTTCTAAACAAGTTTTTGTCTGGGCCTGTTCCAGCATTTCATTAATTGTGTGTTGATGGTGTGAGGAAAGACGCCAGGCCAGGACTGGCCTTGGCTGGAGTCAAGAAAGTGAGCCAGGGATGCGGGAACTAGTCTTCTATTAACCAGCTATTAACCCCTTCTATTTGCCCCTTTGCTGATATCTGAGCTTGACTCCTGGGTGAAGTCCCCAATAGGTAATTTCTCTTAATCTCTAGTTTTAATTCTCAAGTCATAACTGTGTTTTTCCATCCAAATATGTGCTTCAGGAGTTGGAGTTTACTGAGCTGTGGCCACGGCATAGTTGCTTTGTTTTAACCTTTTCTATCTACTCATCACCCCCAAACTCCTAGGCACCCATTTTAGAACAAAATATTCACAATGAAACAACACAAGAAGGCACCCTGGTTGCTGGCTTCAGATTTCCTGGAAAATGATTTCAGCTCCCTTATCGCAGCTCAGCTATTATTTGGATTAATGGAATCTGGTCATTCCTCCAAAATGCAAACTGAACAATCCTCATCACCATCCACTAATCTTTCCTAGGGTCGCCCATGTGCCAGGCTCTGAGCTACGCTACATACATCAGCAGGTTTACCACTGGAAACAACCCTCTAAAGAAGGCCCTGGGGTTTCCCTGGTGGCACAGTGGTTAAGAATCAGCCTGACAGTGCAGGGGGCACAGGTTCGAGCCCTGGTCTGGGAAGATCCCACATGCCGCAGAGCAACTAAGCCCGTGTGCAACAACTACTGAGCCTGCGCTCTAGAGTGCGCGACCCACAACTACTGAAGCCCGTGTGCCTAGAGCCCATGCTCTGCAACAAGAGAAGCCACCGCAATGAGAAGCCCATGCACCTCAACAAAGAGTAGCCCCCGCTTACCGCAACTAGAGAAAGCCCGTGCGCAGCAACGATCACCCAATGCAGCAAAAAAAAGGGAAAAAAAAGAAGGTCCTAGGCTTCTCCCAGGCTCAGGTGGGTGAAGCAGCTTCTCCTTGATCACACAAGCAGACATGCTCTTACTCGCCCTGAGGTGCCCAGATTCTTCGGGACCAAGCTCCGACCTAGGAGACGTAGACTCTGCCCTCAGTAAGCTCTCTTCCTAATTTCAGGAATAAGGAACATGAGACCAAGGCCAGTGCTCAGATCCCAATGACTGTCCAGTACGATGCTGTCATTGTGTGGGAGAAACGATGCTCTGATGGCAAATAAGCACATGAAAGAAGATGCTTTGCACATCATATGGGAAGTGAGATACCCCACACACCTATGAAAATGGCCAGATCCAGACACTGACATCACCAAATGCTGATGGGGATGTGAAGCAGCAGGAACTCTCATTCATTGCTGGTGGGAATGCAAAATGGTGCAGCCACTTTGGCACTTTCTTACAAATTAAACACACTCTTACCACGTGATCCAGCAATCACGCTCCTTGGTATCTACCCAAAGTAGTTGAAAACTTACATCCACCCAAAAATCTGCACATAGATGTTTATATCAGCTTTATTCATAGTTGCCAAAACTTGGAAGCAACCAAGATGTCTCTCAGTATGTGAATGGATAAATAAACCGTGGTCCATCCAGACAATGGGATATTATTTAGTGATAAAAAGAAATGAGGGACTTCCCTGGTGGTGCTAGTGGTTGGGAATCTGCCTGCCAATGCAGGGGACACGGGTTCGAGCCCTGGTCCGGGAAGATCCCACATGCCGCGGAGCAACTGAGCCCGTGTGCCACAGCCACTGAGCCTGCGCTCTACAGCCTGCGAGACACAACTACTGAGCCCATGTGCTACAACTACTGAAGCCCACGTGCCTACAGCCCGTGCTCCACAACAAGAGAAACCACCGCAATGAGAAGCCCGCGCACCGCAACGAAGAGTAGCCCCCGCTCGCCGCAACTAGAGAAAGCCCACACACAGCAATGAAAACCCAACGCAGCCAAATAATAAATAAAAATAAATAAATTTATTTTAAAAAAAAAGAAAAAAAGAAATGAGCTGTCAAGCCATGAAAAGGCATGGGGAACCTTAAATGCATAGGACAAAGTGAAAGAAGCCAATCTGAAAAGGGTTCATACTGTATGATTCCACCTCTATGACATTCTGGAAAAGGCCAAAGTATAGAGATGGTAAAGATCAGTGGTCCTCACAGGTTGGGGGTTGGAAAGGATGAAGGGGTGAAACATAGAGGCTTTTTAGGAGAATGAAAATACTCTGTAGGATGCTATAGCGGTGGATACGCATCGTTATCTATTTGTCCAAACCTATAGGAGGTACAACCCCGAGAGTGAAGCCTAATGTAAACTACGGACTCTGGGAGACGGTGATCTATCTGCCAGTGGAGGCTCATTGATTGAAACAAGTGTAGCACCTGGTTCAGGATGTGGCTGGTGAGAAAGGCTGTGTGTGGCGGGGGTAGGGGATCTATGGGCAATCTCTGCACCTTCCACTCAATTTTGCTGTGAACTTAAAACTGCTCTCAAAAAATAAAGACTATTAAGAAAAACAAAAATAAATGATCAGAGATGCCCTGGACTCAGGGAACGTTGACCCCAGTGGCCTGAGAGCAGGCACCCTGAAGCAGGGTTGCACCATCGTAACAAGCATAAAAGCAAATCAGAATGAGCAATCCGGCTCATTGCTGTGGAGGACGCATCCTGCAGGGCAAAGGGTGTTGGTCACAAGATGGAGACTGGCAGGAAGGCTTCCTGGTGGAGGAGGCCTTGCAGGGCATGAGGGCCCATGGCTGGATAGGAGGCAAAAGCCGGGCCTGGACCAGGGCCTCTCACTCGTCTGGCTGTGGTCTTTGCCCTGGGATTTTGCCTCTAGATTCCTCCGCTATCTGCCCTGGCCTCTTTTTTTCTGAGAATTGTTAACAAATTGGTTTCTTCCACCTCCAGGCAAGCTGTGTTTTGGAGAGGAGCCAAGGAAAATACCCACTGAATACAAACCAGTCTCACAGAACATGCCCAGCAAAGTGCACAGGAAACGCTTTGTTCTCAGCCAGCACTGCAGATGGTCTCTCCTCCCTCCTTCCTCAGAGGCCTGAGGGCCCGGGTGGCAGGTATCGAGGGACCACACTCTCCACGGGTCTGCAAGGAAGGACCAACGGGCCCTGGGGGGGACTCCTCCCGCCTCAGTTGGGATGTTTCCAGCATCACACACAGAGGAAAGTCTTCCAGCCCTGGGAGAAAGCTCGGTCTCCTGGGAGCTGCTCCAGAGAGCACAGCCTCCAGATTAGAGGCTTCCGGGGGTGGGGACCACAGTGGGGTTAGAGGAAAACATGATAAGTCCAAGTGGCCCCAGCTGAGGCTGCAGCTTACCCCCTGTCCCCGCTCCCAGCTTGGATGGCGCTGCTCCTGCCCAGGCAAAGGGGTCTCGGGCATCACAGTTGAGATTCCAAACCGGCCTCCACTGGTGCTCTCGCTGTGGCCCGTCCCCAAAGCACTGCTCCAGTCTGGGCGGGAAGGTGACCCCCTGTCCACTGTCTCCTGCTTTTAACCAATTGCCCTGTCAGGGGTGATGGTGATGAGGGTGCCTGGTGTCTTCCTTTCTTTCCTCCTCCGGAGAGTTCCCCAACATTTGGAAAGGCTCTGCGCCCGAAGCAAAGGCACTGGGGCTGGGCAGTGGCCCCCTTTCTTCAAGGGAAGCTGTTGACACCCTCGGTGGCGTGTCTGTTCCAACAGCTGTGACCCACCCCCTGCCTGTCGTCCTCACCTACAAGGCTGAGCTGAGAGCAGGACGCAGGGCAAAGCCGCTGCACGGGCACGATCGGGAGCCTCACCCGACGGAAAACAGCTTCGTCTGGGGGGCGAGCAGAGCCTGGCCAGAGCCCAGCTGGTGAGCGAGGCAGGACCCGCTGGCCTCCTGGAATCTGTTCCTGCGGCACAGGGATCTGTAACCACCTCTCAGTGCAGGGCCGGGGGGCGCAGCGGGTGAAGGAGATCCGCTGGAGGTCCTCCTTCCCGCGAGCTGTTTCCCTGCACAGGTGGTGACCGTGGCCTCTGATCTCTCCCATCAGACGTGGGCCCGGGGTGGCTTCGCCCCGCACTGCACCCCGGGGCTTAGGACCCTGCCTGGTTCTAATACCTTAACTACTCGATATGCATTTATTGAATAAATGACCTTTCGATGTCTTTGTCTGTGCAGTGAAATAGCAGGGAGGCCCCAGCTGGTCCCCTTTGGCGTGGTGAGTCTGGAGTGAGGGCCTCTCCAGGGCCTGAGGAGACGAGGCCCTCGGCAGCAGCTGTCGAGGGGCCCCTGTGCTCCCCTCTCCAGAGGATGCGTGTGCAGCTGCTGAGGGACCCCAGACCCTCCCCACCTCCCCCTGGTCCCCACAGGCCAGACCGTGGCCCAGAGGTTGGAGAGATTTGATGGCAACTTTAACTCACCCTCCGACACTGACGGCCGTTATCTAGGCTCTGGGGGAAAACCCGCAAAGCAGGAAGCCAGCTTCACCATCAATCCCCCCGCTTCACTCTGAGCGGGGCTCCCTGTGCTGCTGCTTCGGAAATGCTTGATCCACCTCCCTTATTCCCTGCGACGTCACCCCCGGCACCGAGACTGACACCCTCCTCTGTGCTTCAGTCTAACCGAGCTGGGAAGATGGACCCCGTCGAGCGGAGCCCTCTTGACTTCCCATGTTTTCCCCTGGAAAGGGGTTGGGAGTTTCACGCACCCTCTCTTCTATCTCCTGTCCTCTTCCTTATAAGACCCTGTCTCCCACCCTGGCACCTCCATCCCTTCCTGCTTGCCCCGACCTCCTCCATGAGTTATCCTCACCACCTCTCTCTCTAGATGTTTCTGCTAAGACTCGAAACACACCCGAGTGTCCACACAAAGAAATGTTGCTCCTAACCCTTCCCCGGCCCTGCTGCCTCCTCAGGCCACCTTCTCTCCTTTCCCTGCTGCGTCCCCAAGTCCAGCTCAGCCCCTGAGGCTGCCCCCATCCTCGGGCTCTCCCTGAGGCTAACCGTGACCCTAACCCTAACCCTAACCCTATAACCCTAACCCTAACCCTAACCCGATGCATGGCCTCCAGGTGACACAGAGAATGTATTTGGTCTCGAAGAAGTCTCAGGGGCCATGGAACCTGACCCTCTCCTTTCAAGGCTGAAAGACAACCGAGGTGACATGACTGGCGCAGAGTCGCAGGCGTTCAGGTGGACTCAGGATCCGGACCCTGACACCCCCTTTTCCGTTCACAGCACTCTGCACTCCCACTCAGCTCCCCACCCCGGGACCACGCACGTTTCAGCACAGCTGACTTCCCGCTCCACAGCTCACCGGCTTCTCTTCCTGCCTCTCCGAAGGCTCCTGCTTGGGCTGGCTCCCTCCCTGCCCACCCCTTCCCCACTGACCCACAGATGCTGCCATCTGGACACTAACCCTAACCCTAACCCCCAAGCTCCCCGTTAGCCAGCCCTTCCAACCCTCCACTTCAATCTGATGCCAGCGCTTCTCTCCTCCTGTGATTCAACACAGGGAACCAGATCTCTGCATTTACTTCTCCAGGCTCTGCTCTTGAGGTGGGGAGTCTCTCCCATCTCCTTGCGTTTCTGCAATAATGATGAAGACAGTGTAAACAGACAGAGCCCGTGTTCCTTGGACAGTGGGGAAAAGGGTTGAGGCAAAAGACATTTTAAAATAATTTACTATCCAATGATCAGTTTGTTAAATGTGAATATCTTCATAATTTCCTTTCAACAGAATATAGTTCTCTTTCCAGAGGGCAGATTTACATCCTCAACAAATTCTTTTCGCATCTGTCTGAGTTAAAGTCCTGAGTTAAAGCACCACCGTACGTTTGTCCGGTAGAAGATATGCTGGATGCAGCACCACCGTACCTGCTGCATAAGACGTAGACATCCTCTGTTTAGAGAGCTAGTCAGGGAAATTTTTTTTTCCTTTCCCTCCCCAGATATCCCCAAGACAGTCCTGCTGGAAAAAAAAGAAAGAAGAATTCTAAGACTTGTCCACTGCACCCTAATAATAGAAACAATAACACTTTGTGCAGAAATGTATAATGAGGTTGTTTAAAATACCTTCTTTGTAACACTTGGCAATTTTCAAGATACTTTCTCATCATGCTTTGGCCATCTCCCAGAAAGATTCTATTTTTATCTGAAAATGTACACAACATCTATAAACTCAGGGTGGAAAATAAATGCATCACTGAGCAGCAGGACCTGGACCTCCACAAGGGGCAGGCAAATGCAAAGGGCAGTGCTTGGCTTTGTGTCAAGCGGGCCCGCCGTGACCTCGGCCGGGGTCCCTGCCTCCTGCCTCAGTCTGCTGCTCCAGGAAGTGGGCTGAACGCTAGCGCCTGTTTTGCAGGGAGGTTGTAAGCCGTTTTGAGGTCACACAAGGAACGGGCCTACCATGGTGTTTGGCATGTGGGGTTCGCAATACATACTAATTACCAAAAAAAGGAAGAAAGAGAGAACCTAAATTGAAATACTGTAGCAGTAAACCTCCGCGATGTTAGTTTCTTCCTCTCTCTGGATTGTCAGCCCTTAACTTGGTTCCACGTCCCCCGCCCTCACCGCCACCAGCTCCTGTCGCCCCGTCCTACACTGCAGGAAAAGTCTGCCCTGTCTGGTTGGGTTTTAACTTGTCCCTCACCCCAGCCAGACGCTTGCTGCAAAACACAGCTTCCACAGTGATGCCTGCCCCAGCGGCCCTGACTGCTGAAGCCCCACCTGGTCAGCGTCAAGACCAGGTGTAAATGGATTTGTATGTTCGGTTCTCTAATCAACTGGTCTCACTCTCTGCCAGTAGGTAATTGCTTTCAGTGCTTCATTTCCCGCCAGGTCCCCAGTTTAAAAGGCCTCCCTGGGGCCTGGGACCTTTGCCAGAGAACCACACAGACAGGCCTTTGAATTCCCCTCACAAAACCTAACCAAAAATTCCTGCTGGTGGGGGTCTGGGTGTCTGCTGGAGCACAGCCCTGCATGAGCTGGAACCATGGCAGCTTCTAGGAAGAATGGCATCAGCTGGAGGGGCTGTCGCGTTGCCTGTATTAAAACCTTACAGCAGTTTTTATCATAAATGGGTGTTGAGTTTTGTCAAAAGCTTTTTATGCATCTACTGAGATTATCATATGGTTTTTATCCTTCAATATGTTAATACAGTGTATCACATTGATTGATCCAGGTATACTGCAGAATCCTAAAGTAGGCATAGAGGGAAACTACCTCAACATAATAAAGGCCATATATGACAAACCCACAGCCAACATCATTCTCAATGGTGGAAAACTGAAACCATTTCCTCTAAGATCAGGAACAAGACAAGGTTGCCCACTCTCACCATTATTATTCAACATAGTTTTGGAAGTTTTTGCTACAGCAATTGAGAAGAAAAAGAAATAAAAGGAATCCAAATCGGAACAGAAGTAAAACGGTCACTGTTTGCAGATGACATGATACTATACATAGAGAATCCTAAAGATGCTATCAGAAAACTACTAGAGCTGATCAGTGAATTTGGTAGAGTAGCAGGATACAAAATTAATGCACAGAAATCTCTTGCATTCCTATACACTTATGATAAAAATTCTGAAAAGGAAATTAAGGAAACACTCCCATTTACCATTGCAACAAAAAGAATACAATACCTAGGAATAAACCTACCTAAGGAGGCAAAAGACCTGTATGCAGAAAACTATACAACACTGATGAAAGAAATTAAAGATGATACAGACAGATAGAGAGATATACCATGTTCTTGGATTGGAAGAATCAATATTATGAAAATGACTCTACTACCCAAAGCAATCTACAGATTCAATGCAATCCCTATGCAACTACCAATGGCATTTTTCACAGAACTAGAACAAAAAATTTCACAATTTGTATGGAAACACAAAAGACCCTGAATAGCCAAAGCAATCTTGAGAAAGAAAAACAGAGCTGGAGGAAGCAGGCTCCCTGACTTCAGAGTATACAACAAAGCTACAGTAATCAAGACAGTATGGTACTGGCACAAAAACAAATATAGATCAATGGAACAGGATAAAAGTCCCAGAGATAAACCCATGCACATATGGTCACCTTATCTTTGACAAAGGAGGTAAGAGTATACAATGGTGAAAAGACTGCCTCTTCAGTAAGTGGTGCTGGGGAAACTGGACTGCTACATGTAAAAGAATGAAATTAGAACACTCCCTAACACCATACACAAAAATAAACTCAAAATGGATTAAAGACCTAAATGTAAGGCCAGACACTATAAAACTCTTAGAGGAAAACACAGGCAGAACACTCTATGACACAAATCACAGCAAGATCCTTTTTGACCCACCTCCTAAAGAAAGGGAAATAAAAACAAAAATAAACAAATGGGACCTAAGGAAACTTAAAACTTTTGCACAGCAAAGGAAACTATAAAAAAACTGAAAAGACAGCCCTCAGAATGGGAGAAACTATTTGCAAACAAAGCAACTGACAAAGGATTAATCCCCAAAACATACAAGCAGCTCATGCAGCTCAACATCAAAAAAACAAACAACCCAATCCAAAGACGGGCAGAAGATCTAAAGAGACATTTCTCCAAAGAAGATATACAGATGACCAACAAACACATGAAAGAATGCTCAACATCACTAATCATTAGAGAAATGCAAATCAAAACTACAATGAGGTACCACCTCACACCAGTCAGAATGGCCATCATCAAAAAACCTACAAACAAGAAATGCTGGAGAGGGTGTGGAGAAAAGGGAACCCTCTTGCACTGTGGGTGGGAATGTAAATGGATACAGCCACTATGGAGAACAGTATGGAGGTTCCTTAAAAAACTAAAAATAGAACTACCATATGACCAGCAATCCCACTACTGGGCATATACGCTGAGAAAACCATAATTCAAAAAGAGTCATGTACCACAATATTCATTGCAGCTCTATTTACCATAGCCAGGACATGGAAGCAACCTAAGTGTCCATCAACAGATGAATAGATAAAGAAGATGTGGCACATATATACAATGAAATATTACTCAGCCATAAAAAGGAACGAAATTGAGTTATTTGTAGTGAGGTGGATGGACCTAGAGTCTGTCATACAGAGTGAAGTAAGTCAGAAAGAGAAAAACAAATACCGTATGCTAACACATATATATGGAATTAAAGAAACAAATGGCTCTGATGAACCCAGGGGCAGGACAGGAATAAAGACACAGACGTAGAGAACAGACTTGAGGACACGGGGCGGGGGAAGGGTAAGCTGAGGCCAAGTGAGAGAGTGGCATGGACATATATATGCTACCAAATGTAAAATAGATACCTAGTGGGAAGCAGCCACACAGCACAGGGAGATCGGGCTCCGTGCTTTGTGACCACCTAGAGGGGTGGGATAGGGAGGGTGGTAGGGAGACGCAAGAGGGAGGGGACATGGGGATATATGTATATGTATAGCTGATTCACTGTGTTATATAGCAGAAACTAACACAACATTGTAAAGCAATTATACTCCAATAAAGATGTTAAAAAAAAAAAAAAACTTACGGCAGGAGAAATGAGGAAGCAACCACTCGGAACTCGCTGAGCCCAATAGCAAAAAAAACCAGACAATCTGATTTTTAAAATGGGCAGAGGACCTGAATAGACATTTTTCCAATGAAGACATACAGATATCCAACAGGTATAAAAAAGGTGCTCAACATCACTAATCATCAGGGAAATGCAAATCAAATTCACAATGATATCATCTCACACCTGTCAGAATAGCCATCATCAAAGAGACAAGGGATAACAAGCATTGGTGAGGATGTGTAGAAAAGCGAACCTTGTACGCTGTTGGTGGGAAAGTAAATTGGTGCATCCACTATGGAGAACGGTATGGAGTTCCCTCAAAAAACTAAATACAACACCACATATACCAGCAATCCCACTTCTGGGTACTTATCCCAAGGAAAGGAAAACACGACCTTGAAAAGATACACGCACCCCCATGTTCATTGCAACATTCAAGACATGGAAACAACCTAAGTGTCCGTCAGCGGATGAATGGAGAAAGAAACTTATCTATCTTTCTATCTATAGATATGTACAAAGATGGTACCCAACTCTACTTAAAAGTTTTTGACTTTACGATGATGCAACAGCCATAGATATTCAGCACAAACCGCACCTTGTATTTTGAATTGTAGTCTTTTCCCAGGCTAATGATAAGCTGTCCGATAACCTCTTATGACCCCCAGCATCACCAATTAGTCACTAAGAATAACTATTTCGTCCTAATGATGACAGCATCTGTGAGAATAAAGGAGTTAAGGCATCAGACTGAATTGTGGTTTTAAAAATCTGTTTGATGAGAAGAAGTCTAGTGGAATTGGCAAATCACAGTTTTCTCGGCTGGTGAGGGACCTGTGTTGACTCTGAAACAGGGAGAGAAGAGTGTGTGAAGAAGTGAGATAATGGATAGTGCATGCCCCACGGGGTTTGAGAGTGACTGGGAGTGTGTCTGTGTGTGTACATGTTAGTGTGTGCATGAGAGAGAGTGTGTGTGTGTGTGTGTGTGTGTGTGAGTGCGCGTGGTGGAGATAGACCAAAACACAGTCCAACGATGAGTGAACAGGAGGGACTGATTTTTTTTTAACTTTTATTTTATATTGGGATAGAGGTGATTAACAATGTTGTGTTAGTTTCAGGTGTATAGCAAGGTGATTCAGTTATACATATACATGGATCTATTCTTTTTCAGATTCTTTTGCCATTTAGGTTATTACAGAATATTGAGCAGAGTCCCCTGTGCTACATAACCAACAAGGAGGGACTGATTTTTTTTAAATTTTTATTATTTATTTATTTATTATTATTATTATTATTATTATTATTATTATTATTATTTGCGGTACGTGGACCTCTCACTGCTTTGGCCTCTCCCGTTGCGGAGCACAGGCTCCGGACATGCAGGCTCAGCGGCCATGGCTCACGGGCCCAGCCGCTCAGCGGCATGTGGGATCTTCCCGGACCGGGGCACGAACCCGTGTCCCCTGCATCGGCAGGTGGACTCTCAACCACTGCGCCACCAGGGAAGCCCTGAATTTTAATTTTTTTAAATTTATTGGAGTGTAGTTGATTTACAATGTTGTGTTAGTTTCAGGTATACGGCAAAATGAATCAGTTATACATATACATATATCCGCTCTTTTTAAAATTCTATTCCCATATAGGTCATTACAGAGTATTGAGTAGAGTTCCCTGTGCTCTATAGCAGGTCCTTATTAGTCATCTATTTTGTATATAGTAGTGTGTATGTGTCAGTCCTTATCTAAGGAGGGACTGATTTTTTTGTTTGTTTGTTTTTTTGCGGTACGCGGGCCTCTCACTCTTGTGGACTCTCCCATTGCAGAGCACGGGCTCCAGACGCACAGGCTCAGCGGCCATGGCTCACGGGCCCAGCCGCTCCGCGGCATGTGGGATCTTCCCGGACCGGGGCATGAACCCGTGTCCCCTGCATTGGCAGGCGGACTCCCAACCACTGCGCCACCTGGGAAGCCCGAGGGACTGATTTTTGAAGGAAGGCGGAGTGACTAGATCTGCAGAACTTCACTGCACTGGGACTGAGAGGGCAGGGCATGTGCTAACAGCCCGCAGATACGGGAAAGTTGGAGCAAGCAGGAGGCATCGCTGTACAAGGAGCTGGAAGCAGGAGTCAGGGGTGTCCTCAAGGAGAAAACTTCCTGCCAGCATCACACCTGCTCACTGGCCGGCACGTGGGCTGCAGAGGAAGGCAGGGCTGGAGACCACGGGCTCGTCCCAGCACTACCCAGGGCCGTGGCGGTCCCGCTTCTCTCCTGAGGCCAAGAACACAGGGTGAGAGGGATGGCACTGAGGGATGCCGGGGCCGTGTGGGCGCTCATGAGGTGGGCGCTGGTGACCCCAGAGGCCACCCTCCGGAGCCAACAGAGATTAGAGCTGATCCTCTGGAGGACCCCAGCCTGAGACTGAACCTGAACCTGGCCACACGGGTCCTGGAGGCTCAACGGTCCCCAAGGGAGAGACAGCTGGGAGGGAAGAGACCCCCAGACCTCCCTGCTCCACCCACCTGCCACTGAGCTCGGGGTAGTCCCTTCCCGAAGCAAAACTAGGTGAACTTCAGCCAAGTCTGCCAGTAATTTGTACCATTTACATCTCACCTCAGAGCCAATGTGGAAAATTACTAGGCTGGAGAAAAATTTCCTATATTACTGCTTTTGTGTTTGATAGAGAAAACAAGGGTGTGTACATAACAGTGGTCGTGGTGAGGCCACTGCTTCACCCGAGAACTAGGTCATCACCACCCACTAACACCCATCCCACTGCCCCCCCACCCCAGACAGGACTCCACTCACAAATGCTGGGTTTATCATTCTCTTGCTTTTCATCTGTTTCTAGTTTCACGAGCTAAAGTCATTTCTAAGGAAAAAGCATTGTTTATAAACGGCAAGTTGACTAGTGACTGACTATACGTGATGATTTGTGAAAAGGATGGCATACCCTAGAGCACTTGGTCCTGGGGTGAGTGAGGTCTTTAAGAAAGCTACACAACAGCCAAGAGGTGGAAACAACTCAAGTGTCCACCAGACGATGGGCAGATGAACGAATATGGTCTATCCATACACTGCAATATTAATGAGGCTTAAAAAAAATAAGAGGGCTTCCCTGGTGGCGCAGGGGTTGAGAGTCCGCCTGCCGATGCAGGGGACGCGGGTTCGTGCCCCGGTCTGGGAAGATCCCACATGCCACGGAGCGGCTGGGCCCGTGAGCCATGGCCGCTGAGCCTGCGCGTCCGGAGCCTGTGCTCCGCAACAGGAGAGGCCACAGCAGAGAGAGGCCCGCGTACCGCAAAAAAAAAAAAAAAAAAAAAAAAAAGGAAGAAGATTCTCACCCACGCTACAACATGGATTAACCTCGAGGCCATTAAGCTAAATGAAATAAGCCAGACACAAAAGGGCAAATACCGTATGATTCTACTTACGAGAGGTCCCTAGAGGAATCAGATGCACAGGGACAGGAAGCAGAGTGGTGGGGGCCAGGGGCTGGGGGAGGGGGAGGGGAGTTCGTGTCTCATGGGGACAGAGATTCTGTTCGGGAAGATGAAAAGGTTCCGGAGAGGGATGGTGGTGGTGACGGTCGCACAACCATGCGAATCTAACCGATGCCACTGAGCTGTACACTTAGAAATGGTTACCAGAGTGAATTTTATGTTATGTACGTCTTACCATAATTTCTTTAAAGGAAGTAAGGAAAGAAAGGTACATGGTTACTGGTCTTTGGGGAAGGCCTCCTCCCATTCCCCGAGCAGGTACCACAGGCGGAAGGCCATGCACAGTTCAAAGTGGTACCAGCCCCAGCTCACCGCACACCACCCTCTACCTGGCTCTGGGTACCACGCCCCCTCCGGGCGGGTGTATGCCCTGTGGCTCCTCCCCTCCCAACCCCCTTCCTCCCTACAGAGCCATTCCTCCCCGCCCCGGGAAACGGAGCAAAGTGGGGGACACCGGAAGCTTTATTAAGGGTAAACACTAGATGCTAGCCAGCTCTGCACACCACTGCCTGGGATCTGTGCAGCGCTGGTTTCTGAGTCCTTTCTACTACCCTCTCCGGACAAATGCTTTTAGGTATATCGTTGGATGTGAGTTGGGGTAAAAACTGGGAAATTGTTTCACCTCTTACCCTCCCTTTACACTAAAATGCAAAGCGCTTTGGCAGCTCCAAGAGTTAGTAACATTGTGATTCTGTGCAAGGTCTTTAATCTCTCACAGCTTCTCTGATGTCATTTACTTAAAACAATGGGGGGAGGGGGAAATGAGGTGCTGGCCAAGTGGTACAAAGTTTCAGTTATGCAGGAGGAAGGAGTTCTTGAGATCCTCCAGCACGGTGACAATGGTTAGGATAGATCTTACATCATCTCACCACGCACGCGTGCACACACACACGGTAACTATGCAGAGGTGATGGATAAATTATTTAGCCAATCTCGAATGTTTTCAAAATTCATACATATGTCAAAACATCAAGTTGTACACCTTAAATATACACAATTTTTATATGTAAATGACATGTCAATAAAGTTATTTAACAATAAAGTAATAAAATAAAAACGATGGGGGAAAGAGTAACAAATACTAAGATAATTGAATGAGATAACCTATACCACCTGCGGGGAGTGCTAAAGAAATGAATTTTTTTTTTTTTTTTGCGATACGCGGGCCTCTCACTGTTTTGGCCTCTCCCGTTGCGGAGCACAGGGTCCGGACGCGTAGGCTCAGCAGCCATGGCTCACGGGCCCAGCCGCTCCACAGCATGTGGGATCCTCCCGGACCGGGGCACGAACCCGCGTCCCCTGCATCGGCAGGCAGACTCCCAACCACTGAGCCACCAGGGGAGCCCAAGAAATGAGTTTTTAAAAAAGTTTCTGCTGTTGTGTGAAGTCCAGTCTATCCTCTGTACACTGGCTTATATCATAAGAAAATATGATCTCCTTTGGGTCAAAACAGCAGCATCAAATGGCACAACAAAATGCTCCTGGAAGCAACATGGCAGGGTCTCTATAGCACTCAAGACACCAGGAGACCTGCTTCCAGGAGAGCTGGACCCCAGCCTTGCCTCAGCTTCCATCAGCTTCTCTCTGAGAAAGTTTCCTGCATGGAGCAGCATTCCTGTCACCCTCCAGGATGACACCATCTCTCTGATCTTCCTCTAGACCACCTTTCCATAACAGTTGAATCTCCTCCTGAGCTGCCTCATAAAAAATGTTGTGGCCTTTGGTGCCTTCACTGGGAGACAAGTAGCCTGGAAGCAGTTTGACAAGTCTCTTCCGACACTTAGAGAACCTTGCCAGACACCTTTGGGGGACCCCGTAAGGGGTGCCATTTTTCTTCGTCCAGACAGAATTATTTAAGGTGGTGAGTGGAGAACTTGAGGAAAAAACATCTCTGCTGAAGCTGGCTGGTCCAGAGTGGGCAGGCAACTCAGTGGCCAAAAGACAGTTTGCTCTTGTCCACAGGTGCCCAGCAAGGACTTCCTCCGTGCTGAAGAAGAGAAAGAAATTATCTGATGGTAAGAAAGTATCAGGCAAAATAGAGAAATTGCTTAAGAAATGCCAACTGGATGGATGGATGGATGGATGGGTGGATAAATTGATGGATGGATGGATGGATGGATGGATGGATGGATGGATGGATGGATGACCGGATGGATGAATGGATGGATAAATTTATGGATGGATGGATGGATAAATGGATGGATGGATGGATGGATGGATGGATGAATGATTGGATGAGTGGATGAATGTCAGGTGAACATATCAGTAGACTCACATCATTAGCAACTTCTCAAAGCAGAGACAGTGTGGCTTTCCACCCCAAATCCTCTCCTAGTGTTTGCTCAGTTATCAGCACATGACCCAGGTGGAGACATCTGGCTTCATAATCTTCTATTTCCACTTTTCTCTCTGCATGGACACAGATAAGAACAGGCAAGGCTGAGTCTCCTCAGTTTGCTTTAGAAGACTAAAAAGAAATTGATGCATCGTGATCACTTTTGTCTCCAGGTATGGAACTACTTCACAGCCTGTACAAAGCATACTTTCGATCTGGGGGTGGGGGGGCTATTTCCGAGGGGTTTCCTGCTACACGTTGGCAAATTCTGATCTAGCACAAGGATCCTGTTTTCACAGAAAAAGTCATAACTGAGTGATAAAGCGTTCTGTTCTCTGCGATTTATAGGAAAGGATTCAACTTGCCAGCTGGAAGTTCAAGCAGTTCTACTGCCTGTCCTAATGTAATTTCTTCTCAGTCTGTATCAAATGCTTTTAAAAATGAAGTTTTATGATTATTGGTACTCATAATAACTGGCACAATTACATGTTTCCTGAGATAAACACTTAATAGATACAGAAAAATTTAGAGTTACCATATTGAATGAATTCTGCCTTTTTCTCTAGATGAGAGCAGGTGAAACAGTCACCAGACACATGTGAGGGCTACAACAAATCCCTGCTGAACTGAATCACTGATATTCAGCACTTAATATACTAGACATGTACCACAGTGTTCATTGCAGCACTATTTACAATAGCCAGGACATGGAAGCAACTTAAGTGTCCATCTACAGCTGAAGGGATAAAGAAGATGTGGCACATATATACAATGGAATATTACTCGCCATAAAAAGAAACGAAATTGAGTTATTTGTAGTGAGGTGGATGGACCTAGAGTCTGTCATACAGAGTGAAGTAAGTCAGAAAGAGAAAAACAAATACTGTATGCTGACACATATATATGGAATCTAAAAAAAAAAAAAAGGTCATGAAGAACCTAGGGGTAAGACAGGAATAAAGACACAGACCTACTAGAGAATGGACTTGAGCATACAGGGAGGGGGAAGGGTAAGCTGTGACAGAGTGAGAGAGTGGCATGGACATATATACACTACCAAATGTAAAATAGATAGCTAGTAGGAAGCAGCCACATAGCACAGGGAGATCAGCTCGGTGCTTTGTGACCACCTAGAGGGGTGGGATAGGGAGGGTGGGAGGGAGGGAGACGCAAGAGGGAAGAGATATGGGAACATATGTATATGTATAATTGATTCACTTTGTTATAAAGCAGAAACTAACACACCATTGTAAAGCAACTATACTCCAATAAAGATGTTAAAAAAATATACTAGACATGCAACTCAAATATTGTATATAGATAAAATACTATTTGTAACAAGGTAATCTTGATTCTTTAGCAAACTTATGTTTGTTTGTTTGTTTGCGGTACGCAGGCCTCTCACTATTGTGGCCTCTCCCGTTGTGGAGCACAGGCTCCGGATGCGCAGGCTCAGCGGCCATGGCTCACGGGCCCAGCCGCTCCGTGGCATGTGGGATCTTCCCGGACTGGGGCACGAACCCGTGTCCCCTGCATCGGCAGGCGGACTCTCAACCACTGCGCCACCAGGGAAGCCCCACTGGCTAGCATTTTGAAAGCAAACAATAATTTTCTAATTTACCAGTTTTACTTCATCTAGAAAACTACATATGTTCGAATCCTCTCCCTTCACAGAGATTGGTCTGCCCAGCCAGCTGGCATGTTTATCTGCATTTGGAAACTTCACCTGAAAGTAGGGCTAACTGCTTGGTCCAACAACTTTGCTGCACATAAGAATGGTTGATCAGACCTACGAGAATCTCAACTTCTCCACCTAATTTTATTCTGAGTTAGAATTCCTCACTAAATC